>NW_027361697.1:9277500-9877500 GCF_039654945.1 Dendrobates tinctorius
GTGTCACTTTTGGGTATTTTCTATCATATAGACCCCTTAAAGTGGCTTCAAATGTGATGTGGTCCGCAAAAATAAAATGGTGTTGCAAAAATGAGAAATCGCTGGTCAATTTTTAACCCTTATAGCTTCCTAACAAAAAAAAATTTTGGTTCCAAAATTGTGTTGATGTAAAGTAAACATGTGGGAAATGAAACTTATCAAGTTTTTTGAGTGCCGTATCTCTGTGATTTAAGGGCATAAAAATTCCAAGTTGGAAAATTGCGAAATTTTCAAAATTTTTGCCAAATTTCCATTTTTTTCACAAATAAACGCAAGTTATTTGAATGAAATTTTACCACTATCATGAAGTACAATATGTCATGAGAAAAAAATGTCAGAATCACCGGGATCCATGGAAGCGTTCCAGAGTTATGACCTCATAAAGAGACAGTGGTCAGAATTGTAAAAATTGGCCCGGTCATGAACGTGCAAACCACCTTGGGGGTGAAGGGGTTAAGACTCACCAATATGCATGCACTCTCCATTATCTCCGCCCATCGGCGCACCTGTCACATGATCGCAGGTCGCCGATGGGTTGTCATGACAGTCGGGGGTCAGCTGATGACCCCATGCCTGTCATTACAGAGCTACTTCGAAACTCTGCCTGTGGCCGGGCTTCAGAAGAGACTGTGATTTCTGCTATATACAAGGATACTGTTGCATCACTGTACAAGCACAAGTGATCAGATGAGCGCATCTTCAAGTCCCGCAAAGGGGCTAACAATAGCAGTAAAAAGAAAAAAAAAGTTTAAAAAAAACATGAAAGTTCAAATCAACCCCCTTTTCTCCCACTGAATATAAAGACATTAAAAAAAATGCACATATGTGGTATAGCCGAATACAGGAACGTCTGATTTAAAAAAAACCCCATAAAAACAATTGGTAAACACAAGAATGGCAACATTACGTTTTTGCTTGCGGCAAATTCCACAAAAAAGGCTGTAACAAGCAATCAAAATTACACATGTATCCAAAAATGGTACTAATAATAACAGTGTTTTGCCCCCCCCCAAAAAAAAAAAAAAGCCATCTCCATCGGGAGAAAAAAAAAATGTTATGGGTCATGGAAAATGGCCACACAACCCCAAAAATACTTTTTTGCAAAGATCAGATTTTTTTTCACCACTAAAATAATAAAATACTTCCCTGACCTGTTGAGGGCAGAGCAAGTACTGCAGTGTGCAGGCACCGGAAAAGGTCAAAGAGCCCCGATGCCTGCGCACTGCAGTACTATGCTCTGCCCTCAACAGGGTAGGGAAGTACACCTGAACCAAGAAGGAGGATGGCATTGTAGGAAGATGGGAGGCGCCAGACCGAGAACATCGACAACCATCAGACCGGACCGCCCCGCAGGTGAGTATAATAACTTATTTTTCTTCTCATACAGGTCAGGTTGGGGGCAGATACACAGCATTCTAGAATGCTGTAGATAAGCCCTGAAAGGCGGTGGCCGTAACTCGTATCGACCAAACCTGGTGACCGGTTCCCTTTAACTGGCAATGTAATACTATTGCTGGAGAAGGAAACTCCTCCAATATTAACAGCAGTAAATAGTAGTTGTTGCTGTATGTACAATAATAAGCATTATTCCAAAATTTATGCTATGATATTTAGTTAAAAAAAAGGACTTATACCTTCACTAAGGCTGTCCTCAAACACACTTTTTTAAACAATAAAAATAATTTTTAATAGCATTTGATGGTGTTAGTAGGGGGGCGTGGCCTAGCTGCTGAGGAGACGGGACGTGTGGGCTTGGAGCGCCTCCACATTACCTGCTAAATTTAGAATTTTGAGAGATACTACAGCTGTGGTTTGGCTCCCAGAGCTGAGATAAACCTCTCTGGCACATCTGAGAGCCGTAACTGAAGAGGGAGGCTTGGCTCTAATCACCCCCCAGGTGCTTCATAAACAAACAGTGGAGCGTGGCTGGAAGAGACAGGCGCCATCTTGAGAGGCTGAGGGGAATGGTGGATTACAAGCAGCAGGGATTGTTGTGAAGGTACCGCTGTTGTGGAGGAGCCATTAGATAAATTCCCCTGTCAGCGACTCCCTCCTCCACCTCATTACACACTCTGTCTAGCCACATAAGAGCCTGAAGTGATAAGAGCTGCTGAGATCCATCTCTGGTCTCTGGCTCCCTCCTCATCCCCCTCCCACCTGCTGCACACGGAGAGAGACTCCTGAGATATTAGACCCTGCAAGTCAGTCCTCTGGGTGGAGGGGGAATTCTGATCCTTTGCCGCTCTCCCCTGCTGTCGGCTTGGAAGAGAGACCCTCTTGACTCAAGAGATCACTCCTATGCCCCCTCCCCTCCTCCCCAGTGAGATAGCGTTTATCTATTATTTCTCCTCCTGTGCAACTATAATACTGACGTCCTTAACACCAAAACTGGGGCCAGGAGGTGGAACTTGAGCAAGACGCCAGACCCACAGTGGTCTGTTTGGCAGCATTCAGAGCAGGCTCGGACTGGCCCACCGAGGAACCGTTGGATCCCTCGGTGGGCCCCGCCCCCGAATGTCACTGTCACTCACTGGTCGCTCGTACCCAGGGGCAGGGCCGGCGTCAGCATCCGGGCAAGTGCCGGGGCCCTGGCGAGATGGGAGGGCCCACTCACGCTGTCTGGGATACCCGCCGGCCGCCGCCACGCCCCCCATGTACTGACCCCATCCTGCGCCCTCCGTGAGGGACCCATGCAGTGACGCAGCCCCTTACAGCCAGCAATGATCATCACTTCCTTCAGCTGTAATCTTGTGTGCGGCGCCGGCACAGGACCTGTGATGAGGTCACAGGAGGGGAGTAGTCAGGGGTCACATGATCAGGGTGGCTGCAGGACTCTGCTGTGCTCGTCGCTTTTCATTATGGTGCTGGTCTGGATGGATGAGGTAACGTTTATGTGTGGGACAGTGGGGTCAGGGAGGGGTTTAACAAGGTGGATGTAGCAGAGCCGTGTGTGTACTTGTGTGGGGTCAGGGAGGGGTTTAACAAGGTGGATGTAGCAGAGCCGTGTGTGTACTTGTGTGGGGTCAGGGAGGGGTTTAACAAGGTGGATGTAGCAGAGCCGTGTGTGTACTTGTGTGGGGTCAGGGAGAGGTTTAACAAGGTGGATGTAGCAGAGCCGTGTGTGTACTTTGTGTGGGGTCAGGAGGGGTTTAACAAGGTGGATGTAGCAGAGCCGTGTGTGTACTTGTGTGGGGTCAGGAGGGGTTTTACAAGGTGGATGTAGCAGAGCCGTGTGTGTACTTTGTGTGGGGTCAGGAGGGGTTTAACAAGGTGGATGTAGCAGAGCCGTGTGTGTACTTGTGTGGGGTCAGGGAGGGGTTTAACAAGGTGGATGTAGCAGAGCCGTGTGTGTACTTTGTGTGGGGTCAGGAGGGGTTTAACAAGGTGGATGTAGCAGAGCCGTGTGTGTACTTGTGTGGGGTCAGGAGGGGTTTACAAGGTGGATGTAGCAGAGCCGTGTGTACTTGTGTGGGGTCAGGAGGGGTTTTACAAGGTGGATGTAGCAGAGCCGTGTGTGTACTTGTGTGGGGTCAGGGAGGGGTTTAACAAGGTGGATGTAGCAGAGCCGTGTGTGTACTTGTGTGGGGTCAGGGAGGGGGTTTAACAAGGTGGATGTAGCAGAGCCGTGTGTGTACTTGTGTGGGGTCAGGCAGGGGTTTAACAAGGTGGATGTAGCAGAGCCGTGTGTGTACTTGTGTGGGGTCAGGGAGGGGTTTAACAAGGTGGATGTAGCAGAGCCGTGTGTGTAAATGTGTGGGGTCAGGGAGGGGTTTAACAAGGTGGATGTAGCAGAGCCGTGTGTGTACTTGTGTGGGGTCAGGGAGGGGTTTAACAAGGTGGATGTAGCAGAGCCGTGTGTGTACTTTGTGTGGGGTCAGGAGGGGTTTAACAAGGTGGCTGTAGCAGAGCCGTGTGTGTACTTGTGTGGGGTCAGGAGGGGTTTACAAGGTGGATGTAGCAGAGCCGTGTGTGTACTTGTGTGGGGTCAGGAGGGGTTTTACAAGGTGGATGTAGCAGAGCCGTGTGTGTTCTTGGGTGGGGTCAGGAGGGGTTTACAAGTTGTACGGTGCAGAGCCGTGTGTGTACTTGTGTGGGGTCAGGGAGGGGTTTAACAAGGTGGATGTAGCAGAGCCGTGTGTGTACTTGTGTGGGGTCAGGAGGGGTTTACAAGTTGTACGGAGCAGAGCCGTGTGTGTACGAGGTGTACGGAGCAGAGCCGTGTGTGTACGAGGTGTACGGAGCGAAGCCGTGTGTGTACGAGGTGTATGGAGCAGAGCCGTGTGTGTACAAGATGTACGGAACGGAGCCCTGTGTGTACGGAGCTGAGCCGTGTGTTTATGGAGCGGAGCAGAGCCGGGGGTGTACGGAGTGAAGCTGCGTGTGTACAAGGTGTACGGAGCAGAGCCGTGTGTGTACGAGGCATACAAAGCGGAGCCGTGCGTGTACGAGGTGTATGGTGGGGAGCATTTATACCTCCCGAGTCCCAACTGTCCCGGATCCAACGAGACAGTCCCAATTTTGAGAGAGAGACTGCCCCAGGCGGGAGCTTACTTTCCCCGCGGGACACAGGAGTACACAGCAGAGCCCCATGGAGCAAATTAAAACTTGCACATAACGTTGTACCGTAACTGACGTGCTGGAAGCTGACCAGAAATTGGGTCATTTCAGTAGGAGATTGTGACGGAAGCATGGAGGCACTTCAGGGAATGCTTCATATCCATCACTGTGTCCTCGTCTGACAGCGGACAGCGAGATCGCCTTGGAATCGGGGATGTCGGCCATGTGAGCGGATCATGATATGTCCTGCACCAGGAGGCTCAGGTAGGCACTACAATGGGAGCTGGGCTGCTATAGTATCTTTATAGAATTTTTCTTTCTCTGTTTCTTTCTCTCTCTGTTCTTTCGCTCTCTGTTCTCTTTCTTTCTTTCTGTCTCTGTTCTTTCTCTCTGTCTGTTCTCTCTTTCCTCTCTTTCTTTCTCTCTCTGTTCTTTCTTTCCCCTCTTCCTCTCTGTTCTTTCCCCTCTATCTTTTTCTCTCTACCTCTCTGTTCTTTCTTTCCCCTCCTTCTTTTTCTCTCTCCCTGTTCTTTTTTTCTGTCAACTCTTTTTCTCTCTCCGTTCTTTCTTTCCCCTTTTTTCTCTCCCTCTCTGTTCTTTATTCCCTTCTTTCTTTCTTTCTTTCTTTCTTTCTCTGTTCTTTTTTTCTGTCCACTCTTTCTTTCTCTTTGTTCTTTTTCTTTCTTTCTTCTTTCTCTCTGTTCTTTCTTTCCCCTCTTTCTTTCTCTATCTGTTCTTTCTTTCTTTACCCTCTTTCTTTCTCTTTCTCTCTGTTCTTTTCTTTCTCTCTCTCTCTGTTCTTCCTTTCTTTCTCTCTGTTCTTTATTTTCTTTCTTTCTTTCTGTTCGTTCTTTCTATGTTCTTTCTTTCTTTCTCTCTCTGTATCTTTCTCTGTTCTTCCTTCCATTCTCTCTTTCTTTCTCTGTTCTTTATTTCCCCTCTCTTCTTTCTTTCATGCGTACACTACTAATCAGTAGCCTCCATCACATGAACGTGTTTTGCCACAGAGCGAGTGTCCGTGTGGATCACATGCGTGTCCGTGTGATTCACACAGAGAGAAGTCCGTTTTTGGCCGTCACCACGGATGTCACACGGCATGAGTCGTGGTATGTGTTAAGGGGGGGCCAACTGAGACTTTTTCGCCCGGGGCCCTCAAAAACCTGGAGCCGGCCCTGCCCAGGGGTGGGATTCAGCGGGTTCTCCCTGGTTCGGTGGAACCGGTTGTTAAAAAAGCAGCCAGTTCCCCGAACCGGGGAGATTCACAGCCGCGATCCGGGACTTTGATGTTCCTGCAGTGCAGCCGGCAAGGAGCAGGAGCAGAGGAGGACTCTTGCTCTGCTTCCTAGTCCGCCCGCCGCGCCGGATACCGCGCATTGATACGTCGGGTCGTTCTCTGCTCTGTCTCTGACTACTGGACAGAGCACAGCACACCCCGGAGGCCCCCGGCCCGGCCACTGATTCCTGCGAGCAGTGCGGCATTGGCGGGTAAATGGAGCTCGCTGGAGGAGTCACCGCCACTGCCCAGACTTGTCAAGTCAATGTGAGCTGAGCCCAGGCAGCGTGACGGACCGGTGATTTGCGCACACCCGGAGGCCGGAGGAGCAGGACGGGCGGTGCGGGGCCTGGCCATCCAGGAGGCCTCAACCGCGGCCGCGGGATTACAGTGATAGTCTTCTTCTTCTTCTTCAGAGTCAGACGCGTCGCAGCCTGTCGCCTGTGTATCTGGTACACAGGCCAACGCCGGGTCAGTGAGTTACTGTCTGTATGTGCTGCGTATTGGGGACCTGTGCTGCCTACTAGGGACCTGTGCCTGCCTATTGGGGACCTGTGCTGCCTACTAGGGACCTGTGCCTGCCTATTGGGGACCTGTGCTGCCTATTAGGGAACAATGCTGCCTATTAAGGACCTGTGCCTGCCTATTGGGGACCTGTGCTGCCGATTGGGGACCTGTGCTGCCTAAAGGGACCTGTGCTGTCTATTGGGGACCTGTGCTGCCTATTGGGGACCAATGCTGCCTATTGGGAACCTGTGCTGCCTATTCAGACCTGTGCTGCCTATTGGGGACCTGTGCTGCCTATTGGGTACAATGCTACCTATTGGGGACCTGTGCTGCCTATTGGGACCTGTGCTGCCTATTGGGGACCTGTGCTCCCTATTTGGGACCAATGCTGCCTTTTGGGGACCAATGCTGCCTATTGGGAACAATGCTGCCTATTGGGGACCTGTGCTGCCTATTGGGGACCTGTGCTGCCTATTGGGGACCTTTGCTCCCTATTTAGGACCAATGCTGCCTATTGGGGACCAATGCTGCCTATTGGGGACCTGTGCAGCCTATTGGGGACCTGTGCTGCCTATTGGGGATGTGTGCTACCTATTGGGGACCTGTGCTGCCTTTTGGGGACCTGTGCTGCCTATTGGGGACCTGTGCTGCCTATTGGGGATGTGTGCTACCTATTGGGGACCTGTGCTGCCTTTTGGGGACCTGTGCTGCCTATTGGAGAGTTGTGCTGCCTATTGGGAACCTGTGCTGCCTATAGGGACCAATGCTGCCTATTGGGGACCTGTGCTGCCTATTGGGGATGTGTGCTACCTATTGGGGACCTGTGCTGCCTTTTGGGGACCTGTGCTGCCTATTGGGGAGTTGTGCTGCCTATTGGGAACCTGTGCTGCCTATAGGGACCAATGCTGCCTATTGGGGACCTGTGTTGCCTATTGGGGCAGCTAATCGCACGGGTACCGGGAGGCTTTCGCCGCTAAGACCGGCAGGCAGCAACGCTGCCTGGCTGGTCCGGGCGAATTTTAGCCCCCCTGCAGATACGAACGCTTCGATTGGCTGGGCTGTGTAGCATCTACCATGGAACTCTTGTTGGGACAAAGTGATCACTATACCCCCTACGTCAATCCTTGGGGGTGTAGATTCCAAAATGGGGTCACTTTTTAACTTCAAAGTAACACAGGTCAGATTTGCAAAAAAATGGCCTGGGCATTAAGGTGAAAACAGGCCTGCGGCCCTAAAGGATTAAATGAATCGTAGTGCGGAAAGATCTGCAGCATATGAACAACGGTGCAGCTTTTAGTAGAATTAGGATGCTGAAATGATGCAGATTTGGTGTGGGATATATGGCAAAAGAACCCATGGTGTAGTTCCGCGGTCTCAAAGCCTAAATGTTGAGTTGTACATTACTGTAGGTGGGCCCCTAAAATTAATTCCCTTGGTGGGCCCTAGACACCCCAGTCCGACCCTGATTCAGAGGGACCAAGAGAAGACAGCGTTATATAGGGGAATCACACTTTCTATTCCTTGGATAAAAGCTGAATTCAGAGGGAGAGAAGAGAGCGACACCTGGTGACCATTAGAGGAAACTACGTGCCTAACACCCATTTGAAAAAGCTATATAAAAAAAAAAAAAACACTTGACATGTTTCTCTAACCCTGTAGATTGTTGGCGGAGGGAAAATAACATATTAACAGCATAAAGTAACTCCCAGAATTCAACGGAAATAACTATGGGAAAAACCACAGTAAAATCTTTGTAAAACACTACTAGAGCTACAAAATCTCTAACACAAGCGGACGTAGACAAATTTCTGAAGAAGCAGGCTTCTTTTCCAGTCCCTATTAAACCTTCACAGCAAACAGACTCTCAAATGGAAGACGATTCAGAGACAGATCTGGAGAGCGACTCAGATAGAGGGGGAACCACAAAAGACTCCCTGGTGACCCACGCATTTATTAAAAGGATCCTCTCAAAAGCTTTGGAACCTATTGGAAGGGAACTGGCGGAAATAAAGCAAGACATTTCACAACAAGGTCACAGACTCGAAGTGGTTGAAAACTATCAGACTACCCTGATACAGCATACCAACGTCCTGTATGATTGTCTTAGTGAACATGAAAGCCAGATTCATATGGTCCAAACTACGCTAGAAGATCACGAGAACCGTGAGCGAAGGAAAAACATTCGCATAAAGGGGCTCCCGGAATCCGTGGCTACGGAGGCGCTAACCAAAGCTTCAATCGAGATCTTCTCTGATCTGCTTCTAGAAGACGACCCCAAAGATATTGAACTTGTAAGAGTACACAGGTCTTTGCGTCCCAGACCCAAACAAGGAGAGCCTCCAAGAGATGTGCTGTGCCGTTTCCTTGACTATCGCGTGAAGGACCTGATTCTTCGCAGAGCCCGCGAATCGCAGGAAATTTTATATGAAGGCTCACAGATAAGACTATTTCAAGATTTGTCAGCCACAACACTTAAAAAACGCAAATTCTTAAAACCATTCACAGAAGCCCTAACTCAAAAAAGCTACCGCTATCGTTGGCTGTTCCCATTTGGAATTTATATATCAGCAGGAGACAAAAAATTCCAAGCCAGATCATCCCCAGACATTAAAGGAATCTGCAAAACCCTGGACATCTCCCTGGAGCACTATCCGGACCTAGAGACATTTCATTCCGCCTCAAACTACCGACACCTGCCAAACCCAGCACCATGGCAATTGGCGGGGACTCCAAAACTCCAGAAACAAAAGAAGAAAACTGCAAAGTCCCCAAAATCAAAAGGGGATGAAGGGGTGACTTGAATAATCGGTCCCCCTATTGCCAGCTGTTTTGTTGTGGATTTCCCCTTTGATAAAAATATTCCATGACGGGTATTTCTGGTCTTGTGGCCGTTGCCTTTGCTTGATGGCGGTGGCGGCTGTTACAACATCACTTTTATGCTAAGCTAGGTTTGCCCCATTGGGCTCTGAATCTTAGAAAAAATTTTCCCTCAAAAGCCTACAAGAACTAAGACCAAGTTCAGTAGAACTGTTAACTGCAATCTTTTGTTTGATGTGTTTTATATGAATCTTATCATATTTCGTCTTCTTCTTTCTTCCTACCCACCCTATCTCTCTCTCCTCCCCACCCTCCACGCAAGAACCAGCACCAAGAAACGCCTGCGTCGAAAACCACTACCGTTTAAGAGAAGATTCACCCGCCAAACCTCTCAACCCTATGGCTATACATAATAACGCAAATGGCCTAAACTCACCAATCACTAGACGACATACATTGGACATGCTTAAAAGGCAAAACATAGATATCTTGATGGTCCAGGAAACACACTTTATTTCAGAGAAACTTCCTAACTTTGAAAGGTTGCATTACAACACATGGTACCATGCCACAACAACACAAACGGGCTCTAGAGGTACTTCAATAGTGATAGCGAAAGGAATTCCATTTCAAATACATGATATAAAAACAGATTCAAACGGGAGATATGTATTTGTCAAGGGACTTTTAGTGGGGAATATGTACACAGTCTGTAGCCTCTATGCCCCGAATAAGAAACATTTCAAGTGGCTTCTAGCAACCTTTGGGACAATAGAAGAATATAGGGAAGGGACACTGGTCATAGGGGGAGACCTAAATGTAGCACTAGATCCTCAAATAGACTCTACAAAAAAGAAAAGCTCAATATCTCTAAGAGATCTGACTAGGATTAAAACAAAAATTAGGTCACTGCAGATGATAGATATTTGGAGGTATTTACAACCCAGTGACAAGGACTTCACTTACTACTCCCACCCCCACAAGACCTATCATAGACTGGACTATATACTAATCCCGAGAAGATTACTCCCCAACGCCCTGACCTCAAAAATACTCCCAAATGTTCACTCTGACCACTCTATGGTTACACTTAAAATGACACTACCCAAGCCTTTTTCCTTTACAAGAACATGGCGACTAAATGAGTCAATTCTGACTGACCCAGAAATTCGTACCCGCATATCCAAAACACTTGAACAATACTTCACACAAAATGACACAGAAGAGGTTTCAGCCCCTATTTTGTGGGAAGCGCATAAATCAGTAATAAGAGAACTAATCTCAATCACTTCGCACCTAAATAAAAAGCGGCAACATGAAATAAACACGCTATATGGAGAGATATTCGAATTAGAGACCCTACATAAGAAACAACCAGACACAAAATGGTTAAATGAGCTAACCAAAAAGAGACAACAAATCAAAGATTTTCTAAACAAAAAATCAGCAAAATGGTACGCCTCATGGCGAAATAGAATGTTTGTAAATGGGGACAAAGCTTCTAAATTTATGCTCTCACGCATAAGAAAGCACCAAAACCGCACATATATATATTCAATCAAAAAATCAGGAGGACTAAGCACGCAAAATTAAAGTTCCTAGAATATTACAAGCAACTATATAACATCCGCTCGACAGAATCAAATGTAGAACAACAAAAAAGAAAAAGGACAATAGGGAGATTTGTAGCCCGACTGAAATTACCTCAGTTAACTGAAACACAGCAAACTCAACTAATTAAGCCGTTTTGGATGGATGAGCTCCAGTCTGCCCTGTCGAAGAGCCCAAAGGGGAAAACACCCGGACCAGATGGCCTACCAATAACTTACTATAAGACCTTCTCCCTAATCCTCAGCTCACACCTGTTGGGAATGTGTAATTCTATAATGGACAGAGATCAGTTCCCTGCCCAAGCTTTGGAAGCTAAAATATCCTTAATATATAAAGAAGGCAAAGATCAGGAACAATGTAGTAGCTACAGGCCAATATCACTACTTAATGTCGACCTGAAGCTATTTGCAAAAATGCTGGCATGCAGACTAGCAAAGATCTTGCCGATTGTAATATCTTTAAATCAATCAGGTTTTGTGGGGGGGAGAGAAGGGAGAGATAATGCATACAAGATTATACATCTTATGCAACACGCGAAAAGGAGTAAACTCCCTCTGGTCTTACTAGGCACAGATGCGGAAAAGGCCTTCAACAGGGTGTACTGGACTTATTTAGAGGAAACGTTGCTGGGATTCGGATTGCCACGCCAGTTAGTTCGAACCATAATGAAATTATACAAAAACCCGAAGGCCCGCATTGACATTAATGGCTCGCTCACAGACACGTTCACCATAGGAAATGGCACACGCCAGGGATGCCCGCTGTCACCACTGCTTTTTGTGTTGACGATGGAGCCTCTCCTACTTGCAATACAACAATGTCCAGAAATAGAAGGGGTTAAAATTGGGAAGCAAAATTACAAGACTGCGGCCTTCGTCGACGATTTACTCATCATAATGACGAAACCACATAGGAGCTTTCCAGTCCTCAAAAGACTACTAGATGAATACGGCAGTGTCTCAAACTTTAAGGTGAATGTGTCTAAATCGGAGGCATTAGACCTAAATGTCCCAGTCCACACCCTTGGCAAACTGAAAAAGGAATATCCGTTCACCTGGCCCAAAAATTATATCAGGTATTTAGGAGTTAAAATAGGTAGTACAGAAAAAGAATTGATAAAGTACAATTATGATCCATTGATAGAACACGCAGTAACTACAATTGGAGCATGGAGAGATTCGTTCCTATCATGGACAGGGAGAAAAAAATCTTCTAAAGAGTCTGATATTACCAAAATTCACCTATATGTTTCAAATGCTACCTATCCAGGTACCAGATTCCTACTTGGCTAGAGTTAACTCCCTTTTTTCCAAATATATGTGGAACAAGATGAAACCACGAATAGCTTTTCACACGCTGACCCTGCCTAGGGCAAGGGGGGGAATGGGTGCCCCTGACATAAGAAAGTACTATTATGCCTCGGTGCTAACACGTTCAGTACACTTGATCCGAGGATCACAAGACAAGCAATGGGTGGCAATAGAAAAGGAGCTCTCACCCCAACCCATCAGACAGCTCTTATTGACCTATTCTGGAGGGACCCCCCTTCCTCCCTCTCCAAATTTACTTACACACTCTTTGCTAAAGGTGTGGGCAAAAACATACAACATTCTGATGCCCCCCTCATCACCAATATTAACGCTATCAGACATTTTAGCTCATTCCCTTGTCACATCGACTGAAGAAGCTCTGCCGGGATTGAAAATTACAATAGACCAACTGCTAACAGACGGAATGCTCCCACCACTCCAGGAACTGTGCAAATTGCCCGGGCTAGCAAATATCAATTTTATACAATATTCCACAATAAAAAAGACATTGGAAAGAAAACACTATTACGCAGACCTAACGCGCAAACCCACATCCTTCGAGACTCTATGCTCCAAATCAAACAAACCCACAAAGATACTATCCGTTATATACCATGAGCTACTTCTTGTGAAACATTGCCTTAAGCGTGCCTATATAGCAAAGTGGGAAAATGACCTAGGCTACACATTTTCGCAAGAACAGGTACTTCATATATATAAACATTCCCACGGTTCGATTAAATGCGTTAAAACCCAAGAAAACTCCTATAAGATAGTGTCCAGATGGTACATCTCGCAAACACAATACCAGGCCTGGCGGGTGAATCACCACACGAAATGCTGGAGATGTGGTACTGGAGATGGCGACTACCTCCATTTATGGTGGTCCTGTCCAGTTATAAAACGCTTCTGGGCACTCACTGAAAATGTCATTCAAGAGGTAACTGGAAAGACAGTAACCCTAGCGCCTGAAACAACACTATTGAATTTTCTGGTGTGGCTGTAACAAGAAATTATCCATATTAGTCCACAACATAATAGTGGCAGCCAAACTTTTAATACCCACTTATTGGAGAACTGAGAATAACCCCACACGCCAGCAATTGCTCTATAAGATAGATCAACTGTATCACACGGCTGAGTTGGTGGCACACGTGAATCTCTCTTTAACGCTGTTCCAGGATTCCTGGAAACCTTGGATTCTTTTCAGATCAGACATCCACTCGGATTCTACGCAGGACGCCACACAGTGAAGACTCATCCCCTCCCCCTTCCATCCCTTCTCACTCTTTGTCTGTCTTATTTCTCTTCTCTTACTCTAACTATCTCTTATTTGGTTTGCTGTTGTCCCAGATAGCTATATTGAAAAGGCCAAGTGTTGGATTGAACCTGGGACTCTTAGTTCGATACTATGCATTATTGTATTCTGAATTCTTCAGTTGTCAAAACACTTTCTTCAATTTGGCTGCATAATGCTAGCCATAAGTAAATGACGTGTATTACAATGGTTTTGACTAGCCAACTATATGTATATATGTTAAGCGCTGAAACTTGAAAATGTAATACTGTTCTATTACATTTAATGTTATGCTTTAAAAATTTAATAAAAAGAACATTGAAAAGAAAAAGATAGTGTTTGTAAACCTATGGGAAAAATACTGGAAAAAAGCATACCCAGAGCATGCCCCTTTGAAAAAAAAACTCCACAAACTTAGGCCCCTACACATGTGCATATAAAACATATACATGAAAAAAAGAGTACCAGTGTCATCAGTGTTTTCCGTTAGTGTGTCATCCGTGGGTCCATTTTACCATCAGTGTGTCCCCAGTGGTTTTCCAGTATGGATAAAGAAAGAATGAAACGGCGAAGCTTCTCATATAATTGCAGTCTTAAACACGGACAGCATGCGGACTGCAGACTGATGTCTTCCATGTGCTGTACGCGTTTTTCACAGACCCACAGACTTGTATTGGCCCTTATCATCCGTGCTGGTGGAAAAAAACAGACATGTCGCCATGTAATTTGCATGGACACACAGTCCGTACAAAAACAGGAGCTTGTAAGCAGCCTAATAGGTTATAATGGGTGTGTGTGTATCCGTGAAAATAACAGGTGCACGCATACTGGAAAAAAGGACACGTGATAGCGGCCTTAAATACACTTTAAAATGCCAAAATTATAAACTGCGCTGCAATATATCTAAATGTAGCAATTCTGAAGTAAAGAAAATGTTGCAAATTTTGAGGGAGATTCCACAGCAAATCAATTGAAGCAAGCTACTGAATAGGGCAGGGGCGCACAAATTCAGTCCTCAAGGGCCACCATCAGGTCATGTTTTCCGGATTTCCTTAGCACAAGGTATTGGAATCATCACCTGTGCAGGCGATTAACTTATGACCTGTGCAATACTAAGGAAATCCTGAAAACATGACTTGTTGGTGGCCCTTGAGGACTGGAGTTGTGCGCCCCTGGAATAGGGTATCACACGTCAGTATTTGTTCAGTCTTTCCCATCTGTATTTGTAATCCCAAATCAGGAATAGACTCTACAGATACAAAGATTCGCACCTCTTCTGAGATTTTACTACTCCTTGTTTTGACTGACAAATACTAATGTACTGACCAGAAATACAGATGTGTTAATTCGGTCTTAAAGTGAACCTGTCAGTTGGTCCTTGAACGACAGGCAGCATGGACCAGAAACTGTGACACGCTGCCTTTTGGATCAGTCACCTGTGTGGCATGGTTCCCGCTGGCTTTTAAATGTATTGTCTTTCTCTGAAATACCATAGTGTTACAGAATAAAACATACCGGGCTGAAGTGATGGAGTCAGTGTCTGATACATGATGTCTGTGGTTCGAGCAGCCTGTGTCAGCTGTCAGGTTCTCTGGAAGATGTGTTCACCTCTGCATTAGGAGCTGCTGCTTAAGATTCTGGTGTAATTTGCGCTAAGCTAGGCACAGAGCTCTTTCCTTATGGAAACACAAAAAATTCTCCATTTTGCTTTCATAGAGCAGGTCTAAAAGCAATGCTATCCAATAGTTATTGCACGGTGTTAGGCTAATACTAGACCTGCTGAGTTCACACGTGGCATTTTTTTTGCGTTTCGGCGGCGGTTTTAACCGCGCGATTTTGCCACGAAAACGCAAAAAATAAGCATCCCATGCATTCCTATGGGATTCCGCCGTGCTGTGCTAATGCTGTGGTTTTTACCGCGGCGGAATCGCTTCGCGGTAAAAACCGCAGCATGCTCATTAATTTTGCGGAATCGTGGCGATCCCGCACCCATAGGAATGCATTGTTCCGCATACTTTCCGCATGTGGCTGTGCACACCATGCGAAAAGTAAGCAGAACAATTGCGGATGGTACCCATGGTCCGGAGGAGAGGAGACTGTCCTCCGGGCTTTGGGTACCATATCTCTGTAAAAAATAGAATTTAAAATAAAAAATATTGTTATTCTCACCTTCCGACGTCCCGCGCAGCCTTCCCGCCTCTCTCCACGCTCCCGTTCCCAGTAAGCCTTTGCATAGGCGGCCTCAGTAGTAAAAAGTTGGTCACACTCATCAAACACTATGTTTGACGAGTGTGACCAACCTGTCAATCAGTTCTCCAAGCGATGCTACAGATCGCTTGGAAAACGCTAGCATTTTGCAAGCTAATTACACTTGCAAAATGCTAGTTTTTCCGCGGGAAAATCGCGGGAATTTAAAATGCGATTTTCCCGCGGAATGGAATTCCGGAACTCTCGCAGTAATTTCCGCGAGAGTTCCGCTACGTATGAACCCAGCCTTAATCCACAAGCAACCAAGCATTCAGATCACCAATGTAACGGAGTGCCTCTTAATGAATCAGGCTCATCTGACTGCAGCACGATTCCTCATTATCAAGACTGGAGTGAACAAAGTATGCAGACAATTGACATAAGTAGGCTGACGATTCTCCAACTCCTCTACTTCCCTTTACACGGCACTAGTGATGAGCGAGTATACTTGTTGGTCAGGTTTCCCGAGCATGCTTGGGTGTCCTCCGAGTATTTTGGTGTGCTCGGAGATTTAGGCTGTGTTCAAAAGTAGCTTTTTTTGCGTTTTCGCGGCGATTTTAAATGTGCGATTTTGCCGCGAAAACGAAAAAAAAAAGCATCCCATGCAATCCTATGTGATTCCACACTTGCTGTGCTAATGCTGCGGAATTTTCCGCGGCGGAATTGCATCGCGGAAAAATATGCAGCATGTTCATTCTTTGTGCGGAATCGCGGGAAAATCCGCACACATAGGAATGCATTGTTCTGCTTACTTTCCGCATGTGGCTGTGCCCACCAAGAGAAAAGTAAGCAGAACATTTGCGGATGGTACCCACGGTCCGGAGGAGAGGAGACTGTCCTCCAGGCTCTGGGTACCATATCCCTGTAAAAAATAGAATTAAAGTAAAAAAATCGTCCTTCTCACCTTCTGACGTCCCTCGCAGCATCAGCAAGCTTCAGCGATGCTCCCGCCAACTCCCGTTCCCAGCGATGCCTTGCGACAATGACCTTTGATGACGTCGCAGTCTCGCGATACCGCGAGGTCATCAAAGGTCAGTGTCGCAAGGCATCGCTGGGAATGGGACCTGCCGGCAGCATCGCGATGATCGGGAACGCTGTGCGGGACATCGGAAGGTGAGAAAAACATGATTTTTTATTTTTTTATTATTTTTAACATTATATATTTTTACTACCGATGCCGCCTAGGCAGCTTCAATAGTAAAACGTTGGTCACACTCGTCAAACACTATGTTTGACGAGTGTGACCGACCTGTCAATCAGTTTTCCAAGCGAAGTTACAGGTTGCTTGGAAAACGCTTCTGCAAGCTAATTACGCTTGCAAATCGCTAGTTTTTCTGTGGCAATAGGCGGGAATTTAAAATGCGGTTTTCTCTCATATTTCCCGCGGAATGGAATTTGGGAATTCCCGTGGAAATTTCCGCGGGAATTCCACACGTGTGCACATAGCCTTAGTGTTTGTCGACGCAGCTGCATGATTTGCGGCTGCTACACAGACTGAATACATGTGGGGATTGCCTGTTTGTTAGGAATTCCATACATGTCTTGCAGCCGCAAATCACGCAATACTGTCTAGCAGCCGCAATACTCGGAGATCACCCGAGCATGCTCAGGAAAACCTGAGCAAGGAGTATACTCATTCATCACTACACGGCACATGATAAAACTCTCTCCCTGCAGCCACTATTGGGCAGAGCTCAGATTTCCATAAACTAAGGTCCCCTTTGTGGTGACTGCAGGAAATCACTAATGCTATATGGCTCCCAGCAGTGGTGCAGCCGCCTCTGGTGAGTATGGCTATGAAAATCGTAGTTACTTACCGATAACGGTATTTCTCCGATCCCATGACTGCACCACGGAGAGAGGGGATCCGCCCCACGGGGACAGGAAACCTACCAATAAAAAGGCGGTACCTCTCTCCCGCATCAGTTGTTTTACAGAGCATTAATGGAACTTCAGCCTAATACTAATACAACACTTTAAGAAAAAGGAATTTCTATAATTATTAAACTGCGTAGAGGAGACACTGCGTGACTTTTTGACTGTATTTACAATAAGTGCGCACCCCACGCGTGTAGGGAGGGAATATACGGGTGCCGTTATGGGATCGGAGAAATACCGTTATCGGTAAGTAACTACGATTTTCTCCTTCCCCCATGATGGCACCACGGAGAGAATTGCAGAGACTATCTATTGGGGGGGACCACTGCCTCCAGCACCCTTCTACCAAAGGTTAGATCTGAGGAGGTGGCTAGGTTCAGCCGATAGTGGTTAAAGAAAGTTGAAGGAGAGGACCAAGTAGCGGCTCTACATATCTGCTCAGTGGAGACGCCTGCTCTCTCTGCCCAGAAAGTTGACACCGCTCTTGTGGAATGGGCCGTTATTCTGCCTGGGATGTCCGTGCCTTCTGACGAGTACGACAAGGTGATGGCGTCCCTTATCCACCTCGCCAGCGTGCTCTTTGATGCCTTTCGCCCTTTCTTTGGCCCCTGGAAGCAGACAAAGAGCCCTATCCTTCCTACACTCCCTGGTTGCCGCTAAGTATTCCACTAGGCATCTCCTGACATCTAATGTGTGCAAGGTCTCTTCTCCCTTGTTTTTGGGATTGGGGCAAAATGAAGGGAGAGAGATTTCCTGGGTTCTGTGGAATCGGGATGCTACCGTCGGCAGATAGGCTGGGTCTGTTCTAAGTATCACCCTGTCGTCCAGAATCTGTGTGAATGGAGGAAAAGCTGACAGGGCCTGGATGTCGCTAATTCTACGGGCTGATGTGAGGGCTACCAGGAGGGAGGTCTTGAGAGATATTAATTTCAGCGGTGCTTTCTGCAAAGGCTCAAAGGGAGGCTTGGTCAGGGCTGAGAGTACTAAGTTTAGATCCCAGGGAGGGGTGTTTAGGGAAGACACGGGCCTGGATCTACCAGCTGCTTTAATGAACCTGGACACCCAACGATTCCCCGCCAAGTCACAGTTGTATAGGGCCCCCAGGGCCGCCACTTGAACCTTTAGTGTGCTGGTAGCTAGGCCTTGCTCTAAACCCCTTTGTAGGAACTCTAAGATGTTTGATATGGTTACCTTCCCCTTTGGACTAGCCTTTGATACTGAAAGGAACTTTCTCCAGACCCTCTCCTACTGTTTAGTGGTTATCGGCTTCCTGCTTTGCAGTAGCGTGGATACTAAATTTTGGGAGAAGCCTATGTTGATTAATAGAGCCCTTTCAAATTACAGGCCGTCATTTGTAGATTCTCCGCCTGAGGGTGCAGTACTGGGCCCTGGGAGAGTAAGTTTGGGATATCCGGGAGGACCCAAGGATTGGAGATGGACATTCTCCTCAGCCACGAGAACCACGTCCTTCTCGGCCAGAAGGGGGCTATTAGTATTACCCTCGCTTTGTCCTCCCGAATCTTCCTCAGAACTGACGGAATCAAGGCTATTGGCGGGAACGCATATGCAAGGAGAAAGTGCCAAGGGATCATAAGGGCATCCAGGGCTAACGGGTCCCCGGATGGGTCTATGGAGCAGAATGTTTTCACTTTCCGATTCGTTTTGTTGGCGAATAGATCTATGTTGGGTTTTCCCCATAGCTGCGTGATCTGAATGAAAACTTTCTGGTTCAGCTCCCATTCGCCCTGTCTCAGCTGTGCGCGACTTAAAAAGTCCGCCATCACGTTGTCTGACCCTTTTATGTGTAATGCCGTTAGTGAGCCTAGGTTCCCTTCTGCCAAGTGGAAAATTGACTGTCACATCCATAAGGGTACAGGATCTCGTGCCCCCCTGATGATTTAAGTAAGCAACTACCGTGCTGTTGTCCGAGAACACTCTTACGTGGTGGGCCTTGAGGGAGTTTAGAAAATATAGGAGGGCGCGCTTCACTGCTAATAGCTCCTTCATATTCGAGGAGGCTGTCTTTTCGTCCTCTGTCCAGACTCCTTGTGCTACTTGGTTGTCCCAGTGAGCCCCCCCACCCCCTGGGGCTGGCGTCTGTAGTAAGGATCTGCGAGACCGGTATCACCCAAGGAACCCCCCTGGCTAGGTTGGATGGTTCCGTCCACCACTGTAGAGAGCGAGCTGTTACGGGTGAGATATTTAACTGCCCTTCTAAATTCCCATGAAGAGAAATTTCTGCCTCTAGTATCTCCCACTGGAGATCTCTTGTATGCGCTTGGGCCCACTGGACCGCTGGTAGACATGGCCTTCCTGAGTGTCATTAGTGTCCGTGTTATTGCTCCTGTTGCTAGCTGCTCTATGTGTAGCTGTTTCCCTTCGGGAAGGCGGCACTCCTGCCTGATGGAATCTATGGTTATGCCCAAATATTCTTGCACCTGGCTCGGAATTAGCCGAGATTTCAGTAGGTTCAGCAGCCAACCTAGGTTGGACAAAGATTCCATAGTCTGGTTCAACTGGTTTCTGCAATGGCTCGGGGAGTTGCCAACTACTAGGAAGTCGTCCAGGTATGAGACTATTAGGGCATCCTGTTCTCTCAAATGTGCCATAACCTCCGATATGATTTTCGCGAATACTCTTGGGGCGATGTCCAGCCCGAATGGGAGGGCTTTGAATTGGTAATGCTTTATTTCTCAACCGTTTCGTGACTGTTATTCTGATAAACCGTCGGTAGTCCGTGTGTATAGGGATGTGATAGTACGCGTCTTTTAAGTCGAGTACTGCCATGTAGCAAGCTGGAAACAATATCTTTACTGCGGATTTTATTGTCTTCATCTTGATTGGAGGAATCACTAGGCATTTGTTTAACCTTTTCAGGTTTACTATCGTCCTGAACGTCCCATCTGGTTTCTGTCATGATACCAGTGCTGGGTGACCGGCACTTCTGGGGTTAATGTTCTGATCTCAATGCAGACTCTCACCTGCACACCTGGGACCTATTATGGTGGCCTCTCATTGGTTCTGGGGAGGCTCCTTATAGCCTCAGGAAGCTCCCATACCCCGTCAGTTATACTTTCGCCCTTGGCATTGTGTGGTGACCCCTGAGTGTGTTTGTGCTGTGTTCTGGCTCCTTGATTCTCTGTGTATGACTCGGTCTGTTCTCTGGATATCGCTTTGGATTCTGCCTGGTACCTCCTATGTCTGTTTGGTTTTGATCTCTGCTTGGCCCTGATTATCCATTCTGTCTCCTCCCTGGTACTGTACTGATATCTTGTGTATGACCTTTGGCTTTGTCTGATCTCCCGTCTTTTTATCCCTCCTGTACCTCGCTGGTCTGTACTGTGCATAACCTCTGCTTTGCCTGACTCTTAGTTCTCTAGCCTCTCTGAAAGCAGGATGCTATGCCCCACCCCCTTGCAGTCACAAGACTGTTCACATGACCATAGGTCCTATACCGGCTTGCTGAACTTCAGCATCCACAGGTCCCGTGCATGGGTACTTTCTGGCTGTACCTGACCCCGGTACCCCTACATTGCGGGTGAGTCCCGCTCAGCGGAGGCTGAACACCGGCGCTGACAGGATCCTGACACTCAGGACACGCGCACTGGCTCAGTGAGCAAGTACAGTGCGATGTTCTTGACAGTTTCTTCCGCAAGAAGATAGGGGAATAGAAGCCTTCTCCTTTTTCTTTGTGGGGAACTTCCTGTAACACTGCTTTCTCCACCATGGTCTTAATCTCCTGTTGTACTGCCACTTGCTATTCTATCGACTGCCTCTGTGGGGTCACTACGAAAGAGGGTTTGGGTAAGGTGTGGAATTTTAACTTGAGACCTGTTTCTATAATGCTTAGGATCCAGGAACTGTCTGATATCTTTTCCCAGGCCGGGAAGAAGAGGCTCAATCTTCCCCCTACCTGGGAGACACCTTCATTGGGGTTGCTTCTTGTCAGCCGGTTTCCCGAACATGAACCCCTTCCCTTTGCCTCTTCTATCTTCCCACTTGTCCTGGGAGTTTTTAGGCAGCTTCCTCTGGATAAATTTCCTGCTCCGAAAGCGTTTGAAGGGGAAATTTGATGGGTTAGGGAAAGATTTATTTTTGTCCCATGCTTTCTCGAGTATATCGTCCAGTGTAGGCCCGAAAAGGAATTCCCCTTCACAAGGGATGGAGCACAAATTTGTTTTTGTTTGCAGGTTTCCCGTCCAGCACTTGAGCCATAGGGCCCTTCGTGCTGCGTTCGAGAATGAGGCTGCTCTGGTTGTCAATCTGATTGAATCCGCGGATGCGGCCGCTAGAAATGCTGCTGCTCCTCTCATTAGAGGGGCGGAGTCCAGGATTGCTCCTCTTGGCGTTTTGTTCCTTAGTTTGTCGTCCAGCTGGTCCAGCCACACCATCAGGGCTCTGGCTGTGCAAGTGGCAGCTATAGCGGGTTTTAGTCCACCTCCAGCTGCCTCCCAGGCTCCTTTTAGGAACGTATCTGCTTTTTTATCCATAGGGTCTTTCAGCGTCCCCATGTCCTCGAACGGCAGAGAGAATTTTTTCGAGGCCTTCGCTATGGCTACATCTACTTTCAGTGCCTTGTCCCAAACGAACAGCTTGGCTCCTCAAAGGAGTATTTCCTTTTCGGTGGTAGGAGGCCCTTCTTCTCTGGCCTTTTCCATTCCCTCTGTATGAGTGCCTGGATTTTATCATTCATGGGAAATGACCTCCTTTTCTTCTGCTCCAACCCGCTAAACATGGCATCCTGGATGGTCCTCTTAGGTCTGGTGTCTGCTAGGCCCATTTTGGTTCTGATAGCCTTTATTAAGTTATCCGTCTCTTCTATAGGGAAGCAGCTGCGACCTTCCTCCTCAGACTAGGAGCCGGACGACGGGCTGTGTCTGATGATGAAGACTCCTTTTCGCTAGGCTCTGACTCGGGTTCCTTTCTTTTGGGTTTCTTATGCTTTTTGCTTTTCCCCTGAAGGGGTTTTGACGGTGTTCTCTACCTGGTGGGCGATAAGGGCTCTAAGGTGATCAGCAAACCCTGGGGATTCCTTGCATATTGTATGTTCAATGCAGGACTGGCAGAGCCTTTTTTCCCATACCGTGGGGAGTTCCTCGTTACAAAGTGGGAAAACCTTGTGGTTGGACTTCTCTGTACACTTCTTCCCCTATAAGAGAAGGAGGACAGGCCTTAGTTACAGCATATATGTTCACGTAGTCCACTTACCCCCAGCCCGAAGAAGGATGCCGAATCAGATGTGGGCCCCGGATCTGCACGCAACTTGTCCTTTGGGGCACCTGCCCCCCCGGACTCCTTGCAGCGTCGGGACTCCGAACGGCTGCTGCTGCCGTGTCGTTGCGACTGCTCCTTCGTCTCCTTCTTACGGTGCTGTTGCGGTGACTGTGGTGTATTGCGCAGGCGGCACCTCCCCCAGCCCGCCGACCTCTGTATGACGTCACCGCTCCGCCCCGCACACCACCGCCGGCTCCCAGAGGTGCATTGTGCGGGCGGCAGCGTCTCCCCCAGCTGCCGGCTCGTGGGGTGATACCTGCACCCGCTGGCGCTCTCCCACCCCGGTACTTGCTCCGACCCAGGGACACTTCCAGCCGCCGTGGAGGACGCCATCCTGGGGGAGGACGGATCTTCCTGCTGCCGTCTCTCCCCCCGCACACCCTGGAGGCCCGCTGACCCCAGCGGTGGCGCCTCGGGTAACCGCCCCAGCTGGGGCAGGGGGCTCCCGCTGCCATTTTCCAGACTGGTCAGCCCCGGCATCTGGTAAGTCTGTAGGTTCCCTTGTGGGGACAGGAAACCAACTGATGCGGGAGAGAGGTACCGCCTTTTTATTGGTAGGTTTCCTGTCCCCGTGGGGCGGATCCCCTCTCTCCGTGGTGCCGTCATGGGGGAAGGAGAAACAGATATATAACATAAGAGAACAGCGGCTGATGGATTCATCAATCAGTTCAAAAATAGACCTGGAGCAGATAGAAAATTACTTTACACATAGAGGATCAGTTACAGCAAGTGACACATGCCCAAAATAATATATTAAGGTAAATGATCAGATATTCTTTAACTTTCACAATTGTCTGGAGACTCCATTGCTTACTCCATCAGATTTCCCTGGAAGAATTGATCTACATGCAGCGCTGTGTTTCCTACTGATTGGCATACACTAGTATGCGCCAATGGAATCTGTCAGGTACTAATGGTATCCCAAATGTGACAAATCCGTCACTGTTAATAAAGATAAACCACGACGCAAGTGTGAACAGTTACAATAATACTATAAAATTGCTACTACTTCAAATGCATGAATACCGTGGAATGTGTACAGAAAAGTTAGAAAGGTTTTATTTATTTTTATTTCAGACAGACGATACTTGCACGGCGGATGATCACCTTTGGTCCAAAGAAGTAGTGGTATGAAAATATGTCCTTAAGTTGTCTACAAATAAACTCTAATAAAATCTATAAATATTTTGTAATAACAGATCTGTTACTTATTTAATTAATTTTTTTAGAATGATTTTTGGTAATGATCTGTGACCTGTGCAGATTTCATTATGCAGAGGAGGAGTGAGGTTCTGACATTATCAATTGTGATGATAGTGAGGTGACTACTGAGATTGTCCAGTGAAAACAAGTTATCATCTATCCACAAGTTAGGGGATAACGTGATGATTGGAGGGGATCTGACTATTGGGACCCTCACAAATTGGCAAATTCTATCGCAGTTAGATCAATTCATTTTCTATATGGCTTCCAAGCGCTATACTCAAATTTTTCCATCAGTCTCATAGAAAATGAACAAAACGATAGAGTAGCAATCGACGTGCTGCTCCATTTTGTAATGGAGATAATAATTCCCCATTCTGATAAGTGATGCAGTTCGCAGTGGTGGACCCATACTAAGCGCAGAGTCCGGACGGCCTTATAAATCAGACTGAGATAGGAACACAGTGTACGGACTGGCCGGCGGCCTTCCCTACCTGAGCATGTCAACTATATAGAAACACATGAAGCTGTGAGTCTCAGGTTGGGAGAGTCCGAACACTGTGTTTCTATTTCGGTCCGATTTATAAGGCCGTTGTAAGGGGGTGGCGTTGCTATAGACCATAGAGACAAGCTGCCACTTTAAGAGACAAAACCCCCTTGGTTAGAGCAATGGGACATTTTCTCTCCCCTGCAGTAAAGACTGTGGTTTCTTCTGCCAGCACTGGAGAGGGGAGGGGCTGCTTTTCTGTGTGTGAGTTGAGAGCCGAGATTTCTGCAGGAAGCAGATGTGTCTGCCTGGAGCTGTGAGGAAAAGAACGTTTATTCTGAGACTGTGATTTTGTAAACTAGCTATGAGTAAGGACCCTCTAGTCCGAAACGCGTAAGCGTCTGTCACATTGGTGAACCATATGTTTTTTATGCATCTATTCTGTTTTTAATCATTTTTTTGGAATAAAGTCTTTTGATTTTAACCATCCTTTGGTCAAAGTTGCTGGAACATCTTCTAAGTATTGTGATTTTGTAAACTATTCTGGGGATAACAAGGTGGCTTTTCTGTGTTGCCGTGAGGAGCCACGAAGAAAAGACAAGAAAGGAATCCAGAGGAGGGAATCCACCGTTTCTAGGAGCATCACTGGACCTGCACACAAGGAAAACACCACGTTGCACAGAGCTTCCAGGAAGAAGTGCGCACCATCTTGCAAAGCTGCAGGGCCCCCGGGATTGGACTGAGAGAGATATACCAACATTACTGTGAGTGTTAAACCCTTCTGTGCACTTGCTAAGGTTTAGGATAGGCTGCAATAGATAGAGCACGTCAGTAGCGTAGCTACCGGGGGGGCAGAGGGGGCGGTAGGCCCGGGCCCCGAGCTCTGAGGGGGCCCACCGGAGCTACACTAATGTAACTGTATCGGCGTGTACAGCGTGCCCATACAGTTACATTCTGCGGCAGAGCAGGGAGAATCGATCTCCCTACTCTGCCACCCGGCCGCTATGGGCCCCTGAGAAGGCAGTGGGGGGCCCCGGTGCCAGCAGTGGGCTCACAGCCAGCAATGTCATCCTGAGTTAATCTGTGCGCACAGGACCTGTGATGAGGTCACACAAGGGGCGGAGTCAGGGGGTCACATGATCAGGGACTTCAGTGGCTGGCTGCAGGACTCTGCTGTGCTGGTTGTCATGCATTGGTGCTGGATAAGGTGAAGTTTATGTGTGGGGTCGAGAGGGGTTTACAGCCAGGTGGATGTAGCAGAGCTGTGTGTGTATGAGGTGTACAGAACGGAGCCGTGTGTGTAGAAGGTGTATGAAGCGGAGATATGCATGTATGAGGTGTACGGAGGAGCGGAGCCGCGTATGTATGGGGTGAGTGGAGCCGTTTGTGTACAAGGTGTTTGGAGCGGAGCCGTTTGTGTACAAGGTGTACGGAGCGGAAATGTGTGTGTACAAGGTGTATGGAGCGAATGGGGGGTGCTGCCTTATACTACAGTCTGCCTATGGGGGGAGTGCTGCCTTATATTACAGGCTGCCTATAGGGGGGTGGGGGGGTGCTGCCTTACATTTAAGTCTGCTTATGGGGGCTGCAATATACTATTGACTCTGCCCATGGGGGGGCTGCATTATATTGTAGAGTCTGCCTATGGAGGCTGCATTATACTATATTGAGGACTATTTGGTGTATTATACTATATGGAGGCTATCTAGGGGGCCATCATACAATGTGGAGATTATTGATGGGGCCATCATACAGTGTTGGAGCTATCATTGGGGGATACTAAGGGGTCAGTATGTATACAGTGAGGGGGCATATTACTGTGTATAGGGGAGCTGTACAGGGGGGGACTCAGGACATTAATAAATGTAAAGTGGGCACTTATTGTTATAGGGGAACTCAGGTTTACAGTAACTGTCAAACGGGGCACACAGAGGGCAATATTACATTCTAGGAGACAATATGTGGGCACTGTTTTCTAGGGCAATTGCACCCGGCATTACTATATTATAGAGGGATGCTTAAGAATTTAGAGGTCACACAGAACCACACAGTAGGTGCAGTAATGGACACATACGGCAGCAGCGGCTCAGTATTGGGGTATCAGGTGCAGTAATAGGGACACATACAGCTGCAGCGGCTCAGTATTGGGGTATCAGGTGCAGTAATAGGGACATATACAGCTGCAGTGGCTCAGTATTGGGGTATCAGGTACAGTAATAGGGACACATGTCAGCAGCGGCTCAGCATTGGGGTATCAGGTGCAGTAATAGGGACACATACGGCAGAAGCTCAGCATTGGGGTATCAGGTGCAGTAATAGGGACACATAAGGCAGCAGCGGATCAGCATTTGGGTATCAGGTGCAGTAATAGGGACACATACGGCAGCAGCGGCTCAGTATTGGGGTATCAGGTGCAGTAATAGGGACACATACAGCTGCAGCGGCTCAGTATTGGGGTATCAGGTGCAGTAATAGGGACACATGTCAGCAGCAGCTCAGCATTGGGGTATCAGGTGCAGTAATAGGGACACATACGGCAGAGGCTCAGCATTGGGGTATCAGGTGCAGTAATAGGGACACATAAGGCAGCAGCGGATCAGCATTGGGGTATCAGGTGCAGTAATAGGGACACATACGGCAGCAGCAGCTCAGTATTGGGGTATCAGGTGCAGTAATAGGGACACATACAGCTGCAGCGGCTCAGTATTGGGGTATCAGGTGCAGTAATAGGGACACATGTCAGCAGCGGCTCAGCATTGGGGTATCAGGTGCAGTAATAGGGACACATACGGCAGAGGCTCAGCATTGGGGTATCAGGTGCAGTAATAGGGACACATACGGCAGCAGCGGATCAGCATTGGGGTATCAGGTGCAGTAATAGGGACACATACCGCAGCAGCGGCTCAGTATTGGGGTATCAGGTGCAGTAATAGGGACACATACAGCTGCAGTGGCTCAGTATTGGGGTATCAGGTGCAGTAATAGGGACACATGTCAGCAGCGGCTCAGCATTGGGGTATCAGGTGCAGTAATAGGGACACATATGGCAGCAGCGGCTCAGTATTGGGGTATCAGGTGCAGTAATAGGGACACATACGGCAGAGGCTCAGCATTGGGTATCAGGTGCAGTAATAGGGACACATATGGCAGCAGCGGCTCAGCATTGGGGTATCAGGTGCAGTAATAGAGACACATACAGCAGCAGCGGCTCAGTATTGGGGTATCAGGTGCAGTAATAGGGACACATACAGCAGCAGCGGCTCAGCATTGGGGTATCAGGTGCAGTAATAGGGACACATACAGCAGTAGCGGCTCAGCATTGGGTATGAGGTGCAGTAATAGGGACACACGGCAGCAGCGGCTCAGCATTGGGGTATCAGGTGCAGTAATAGGGACACATACCCCAATGCTGAGCCACTGCTGCCATATGTGTCCCTATTACTGCACCTGATACCCCAATGCTGAGCCACTGCTGCCATATCAGGTGCAGTAATAGGGACACATACAGCAGCAGCGGCTCAGTATTGGGGTATCAGGTGCAGTAATAGGGACACATACAGCAGCAGCGGCTCAGCATTGGGGTATCAGGTGCAGTAATAGGGACACATACAGCAGCGGCTCAGTATTGGGGTATCAGGTGCAGTAATAGGGACACATACAGCAGCAGCGGCTCAGTATTGGGGTATCAGGTGCAGTAATAGGGACACATACGGCAGCAGCGGCTCAGTATTGGGGTAGCAGCAGGATGAGGAGTTTGTGCAGGTTGGGGATAGATGGTGATGGGGCTGGAATATGAGAAGTGAAACATGTCTTTGTTGTATTTTCTGTAGCAGAGTCGTGGCTGGAGAAGTTGTCATGTCGGTTTGGGCCAGATGGAAAAGACGTGAAAAGTGAATGATTCCATCAGAAAGAACGTCAGCGGTAAGGCACTATCTGTAACTGTGCAGTAATCACTTGTATGTTTTGTAGGACTGGTATTTACCACTGACCATGTAATATCCATGTTGGTCTTTATATTGGGATTATTTTCAGTAACAGCGCAGTCATCTTCTACATCCACTATTAGGGTGCGTCACCGAGTTGTAATCAAAGTTACCTAGTTAGGGGCCCACTCAGAAGTTTCACCCCCCTAAAGCAAAACCCTAGCTACGCCTCTGGAGCACGTTCTTTATTGTCAAATCTTTAAGAAATGAGAAAAATCTCAAAAAGGCACAAAAAACACTGATCAATATTTAAAAAAAATCCAGCTTAAATCCAAGATATGATACCACGTCAAGCAGGGGTATATACCCTAATTTGACCCTATAGGGCCCTATAATTCTTCCCTGCCTGACAGCGGAGGTTGGTGCCCTCTTGGAACGCAAATGGCGCCTCCGCTCCACGGCGGCTGTCCCTACTCACGCTATTAAGTTCTGTATCTACAATATACCAGATTGCAGAACAGACAAATGGCTGAGTTCAATAAACCATACTCAGAAAACTCATGCCAAAAACCACCAATAGGATGCAAAAGGGGTGAAATACAGTAGCTGGAATAATCATTATTTTATGGGAACATAGTATAGTGTAATTTGTCTCCCTACGCACTATCGGTCCCTAATTATGGATAGCCCTACCTAGCAGCGGAGCTGTTTCACCCTAAGTTGTGCTGGTGCCCCCGCTCCACGTGGACTATCCCTTACTGACACTCCATAATATTGAGGATTTCTATATGGGTACATATAGGGCCAAAAAAAGCAATATTGAAAATTGCTGTCACAAAAATCCCCCCAAATAAATCAAAAATACAGTGGGGCAAAAAAGTATTTAGTCAGTCAGCAATAGTGCAAGTTCCACCACTTAAAAAGATGAGAGGCGTCTGTAATTTACATCATAGGTAGACCTCAACTCTGGGAGACAAACTGTGAAAAAAAATTCCAGAAAATCACATTGTCCGTTTTTTTTTCATTTTATTTGCATATTATGGTGGAAAATAAGTATTTGGTCAGAAACAAAATTTCATCTCAATACTTTGTGATATATCCTTTGTTGGCAATGACAGAGGTCAAACGTTTTCTGTAAGTCTTCACTAGGTTGCCACACACTGTGGGTGGTATGTTGGCCCATTCCTCCATGCAGATCTCCTCTAGAGCAGTGATGTTTTTGGCTTTTCGCTTGGCAACACGGACTTTCAACTCCCTCCAAAGGTTTTCTATAGGGTTGAGATCTGGAGACTGGCTAGGCCACTCCAGGACCTTGAAATGCTTCTTACGAAGCCACTCCTTCGTTGCCCTGGCGGTGTGCTTTGGATCATTGTCATGTTGAAAGACCCAGCCACGTTTCATCTTCAATGCCCTTGCTGATGGAAGGAGGTTTTCACTCAAAATCTCACGATACATGGCCCCATTCATTCTTTCATGTACCCGGATCAGTCGTCCTGGCCCCTTTGCAGAGAAACAGCCCCAAAGCATGATGTTTCCACCACCATGCTTTACAGTAGGTATGGTGTTTGATGGATGCAACTCAGTATTCTTTTTCCTCCAAACACGACAAGTTGTGTTTCTACAAAACAGTTCCAGTTTGGTTTCATCAGACCATAGGACATTCTCCCAAAACTCCTCTGGATCATCCAAATGCTCTCTAGCAAACTTCAGACGGGCCCGGACATGTACAGGCTTAAGCAGTGGGACACGTCTGGCACTGCAGGATCTGAGTCCATGGTGGCGTAGTGTGTTACTTATGGTAGGCCTTGTTACATTGGTCCCAGCTCTCTGCAGTTCATTCACTAGGTCCCCCCGTGTGGTTCTGGGATTTTTGCTCACCGTTCTTGTGATCATTCTGACCCCACGGGGTGGGATTTTGCGTGGAGCACCAGATCGAGGGAGATTATCAGTGGTCTTGTATGTCTTCCATTTTCTAATTATTGTTCCCACAGTTGATTTCTTCACTCCAAGCTGGTTGGCTATTGCAGATTCAGTCTTCCCAGCCTGGTGCAGGGCTACAATTTTGTTTCTGGTGTCCTTTGACAGCTCTTTGGTCTTCACCATAGTGGAGTTTGGAGTCAGACTGTTTGAGGGTGTGCACAGGTGTCTTTTTATACTGATAACAAGTTTAAACAGGTGCCATTACTACAGGTAATGAGTGGAGGAAAGAGGAGACTCTTAAAGAAGAAGTTACAGGACTGTGAGAGCCAGAAATCTTGATTGCTTGTTTCTGACCAAATACTTATTTTCCACCATAATATGCAAATAAAAGGAAAAAAAAAACAGACAATGTGATTTTCTGGAATTTTTTTTCTCAGTTTGTCTCCCATAGTTGAGGTCTACCTATGATGTAAATTACAGACGCCTCTCATCTTTTTAAGTGGTGGAACTTGCACTATTGCTGACTGACTAAATACTTTTTTGCCCCACTTGTACGTCAAAACAGAATCCCCTTAATGAGGGGTGGGTTAATAACATGCCAATAGCAACCAATGATATCTATGGGAGATCAACCTTAACCTTTTAGATACCGGTTTCAACTAACAACATTATTCTCCCATGAAAAGGAAACCATTAGCGAAATATAACCCATACTATTCATGTTCAATAGAATTGCACTATGCCCAAAAACAAAAACCAGCAAAAAGTCATATAGATGTAACTTAGCTCATCACTGATAAAGTATCGCCTCAAATGATAGAGTAGAAGGTCATAATGTTATCACCTCCTAGATGTCTCCCCTTTCAGTAGTACGCGTGCGCTGGATAGCTTAAACCCTAGAGGTATCTTATTCATGTTTCACTTCCTGTCAGGCAAACCCCCAGAGCTCTATTGCGCCTGCGTTCCTCAATCCAGCGCGTCCCCCATCTACCACTGCGCATGTCCAGACTCTCCCAATACATCCGCATGGAGTCCTTCCATCGTGAGCGTCCAGTATCCTCACGTCCAACGTATCACGCATGCCCAGTTTCTCAGTCAGGAAATGCGCATGGCCAGACCAAACTAGATGATCGGCCTATCGCATCGATCCCCCTGGCGTCCTATGGACACTCCTCCAGAGTGCGGCGCACGCCCGGATTCGGCCGGGGGAGCTACCCCACTCTCTCAATAGCAATCCTGGGTGCGCGCTCCCATATCATAGCGCGCCCGCCCAGATTCTCAATCCATGGATGAGCGCACCATATCTTATTACCAGGATAGCCACCCTGGTCCTCCTTTGTCCTCCGGGCACTCGCAGCCGTCCGGACACACACGTATTATGCAGCCCCATCCCTATGTAGAGTATTAACCCTGTTAAAGTGAATATCATTAATCCGATGGCTCGGTACGCATTATTAACACCGGATGTTGTTAACCCACTGCAGCAGTCAAAGACCTTACTGGAATATACTCCACCTGAAGGGGCACATAGATGTACAGAAATACACTCCACATAGAGGTGCGCATAGATTTGGCCTGTTTCATACATCCGTTTGTCACCATCAGTCAAAATCCGCCGTTTTGCAAAAAAAAAACGGATCCGCCATTTTTCTTTGCGGATCCGTTTTTTTGCCCATTGACTTGCATTATCGGCGAATTTTGACTGATGGTGATCCGTTCCATCCGCATGTAAGCGGATCCGCCAAGATTTTGGCGTCCGCTGACATGTCCGGACGGGCCCTGTAACATTTTTTTGCTGTTCGGATCCGCCATTCAGTGTTTGTAAACAAATTTAACCCCCAATTCTGTCTGGCTGCTTCTCTCTCTCGTCGCGCGAGGACTCCCGACATTTCTCCCGTCGCGCGACGATTTCTCACATTGCGCGATCTCTCCCACGTCGAGCGATCTCTTATCGCGGGACTCCCAGACATTACAACATGGAGAAGCACTCCCGCGACATCGCCCTCTCGCGCTATGCCTTCAGATCACGACGATGGACCCCCGCTCAATCATGCAGGTACTCTGCTATATCTCGGGGGCCGGTTCCTTTAAATTTAAACCATTGGCGGATCCGTACATCCGCCGATCCGGTGACACCCATTCCTGTCAGTCCACCTGCGGATCCGTTTTCCGCTATTTTGGCGGATTTAGACTGAACAGGAAAACTGATGTGTGAAACAGGCCTAAGGATAAATAAATCGAGGTAACCAAACCCTTCAGATTAACCCATACCACACCTTTCAGTGTAGAACCATGTGTGAAATAATTTGATTTACTCCCTAAATAACCCTATGACTCTTAGTAGATACATATAAAAGTCTCATTACTCCCCAAGGTATGATATAAAATAACAACGGGTTCCCACACTCATGATTCCCCTTAGTCTTAGGATAACCTGATATAACAAAACTCATCATAGGGGTCCATAATGTCAATATGATCACCACATTTCCACAAATCATCTCCTAGATCTATGGTTTCCAAGGTTTTCCTGTATTATTAACAATGAGGACAATTGATATCTCATATCTCTCATATTGGGTTCTCTTCAAAATAAAGCAACCATACGCGAGTCGATCATTAAGGCCCCTCGGAGCCACGGATTCCATTTTGAAGATCTATCGTGCCTCTTTTTGCAAAATCAATCTATCCCAGTCGCCCTTCCTGTTACTTGGTTTCACTACTTCCAAAACACAAAAGGAGAGGACATCTCTTTTGCCCCCATGTTCTTCCCATATATGGCGTGCCACACGGGTATCTCTCTTGTTTCTTTTATCTCCCAGGTGTTCGCTTATCCTCCTCCTAAATTCCCTTTTGGCTTTACCGATATAATTTTTTGGACAAGAGCAGGTCGCCATACAGTGGGGCAAAAAAGTATTTAGTCAGTCAGCAATAGTGCAAGTTCCACCACTTAAAAAGATGAGAGGCGTCTGTAATTTACATCATAGGTAGACCTCAACTCTGGGAGACAAACTGATAAAAGAAAATACAGAAAATCACATTGTCTGTTTTTTTTTCATTTTATTTGCATATTATGGTGGAAAATAAGTATTTGGTCAGAAACAAAATTTCATCTCAATACTTTGTGATATATCCTTTGTTGGCAATGACAGAGGTCAAACGTTTTCTGTAAGTCTTCACTAGGTTGCCACACACTGTGGGTGGTATGTTGGCCCATTCCTCCATGCAGATCTCCTCTAGAGCAGTGATGTTTTTGGCTTTTCGCTTGGCAACACGGACTTTCAACTCCCTCCAAAGGTTTTCTATAGGGTTGAGATCTGGAGACTGGCTAGGCCACTCCAGGACCTTGAAATGCTTCTTACGAAGCCACTCCTTCGTTGCCCTGGCGGTGTGCTTTGGATCATCGTCATGTTGAAAGACCCAGCCACGTTTCATCATCAATGCCCTTGCTGATGGAAGGAGGTTTGCACTCAAAATCTCACGATACATGGCCCCATTCATTCTTTCATGTACCCGGATCAGTCGTCCTGGCCCCTTTGCAGAGAAACAGCCCCAAAGCATGATGTTTCCACAACCATGCTTTACAGTAGGTATGGTGTTTGATGGATGCAACTCAGTATTCTTTTTCCTCCAAACACGACAAGTTGTGTTTCTACCAAACAGTTCCAGTTTGGTTTCATCAGACCATAGGACATTCTCCCAAAACTCCTCTGGATCATCCAAATGCTCTCTAGCAAACTTCAGACGGGCCCGGACATGTACAGGCTTAAGCAGTGGGACACGTCTGGCACTGCAGGATCTGAGTCCATGGTGGCGTAGTGTGTTACTTATGGTAGGCCTTGTTACATTGGTCCCAGCTCTCTGAAGTTCATTCACTAGGTCCCCCCGCGTGGTTCTGGGATTTTTGCTCACCGTTCTTGTGATCATTCTGACCCCACGAGGTGGGATTTTGCATGGAGCACCAGATCGAGGGAGATTATCAGTGGTCTTGTATGTCTTCCATTTTCTAATTATTGCTCCCACAGTTGATTTCTTCACTCCAAGCTGGTTGGCTATTGCAGATTCAGTCTTCCCAGCCTGGTGCAGGGCTACAATTTTGTTTCTGGTGTCCTTTGACAGCTCTTTGGTCTTCACCATAGTGGAGTTTGGAGTCAGACTGTTTGAGGGTGTGCACAGGTGTCTTTTTATACTGATAACAAGTTTAAACAGGTGCCATTACTACAGGTAATGAGTGGAGGAAAGAGGAGACTCTTAAAGAAGAAGTTACAGGTCTGTGAGAGGCAGAAATCTTGATTGCTTGTTTCTGACCAAATACTTATTTTCCACCATAATATGCAAATAAAATGAAAAAAAAAACAGACAATGTGATTTTCTGGATTTTTTTTTATCAGTTTGTCTCCCATAGTTGAGGTCTACCTATGGTGTAAATTACAGACGCCTCTCATCTTTTTAAGTGGTGGAACTTGCACTATTGCTGACTGACTAAATACTTTTTTGCCCCACTGTATATACCACTCCAACACTTTTTCAGTTCGCAAAATCCCTGGCAAAAAACCTTTTGCCATTTGATGCACTTGAAAAGTTTTTCCTCACACTCTTTTCCCAGTATGTAGATAGGGGCACTATGACATCATAATGAGGGGCGGGGCTTGACACGCACACACTTTTTCCCCAGTATGTAGATAGGGGCAAAATTGTTTGGTGAATTGGAACGCACGGGGTTAAAATTTCGCCTCACAACATAGCTTAGGACGCTCTCGGGGTCCAGATGTGTGACTGTGGGAAATTTTGTGGCTGTAGCTGCGACGGTGCGGATGCCTATCCCGGACATACACACACACATACACACACACATACATACACACATACATACACACTTTGAGCTTTATATATTAGATTAGTAATATTTTTCATATAATTGTCTTTGCATTATTTTCTTGAAATATATATTCCAAGTTTCCAAAGTGTCTTATTTTTCTTAGCTTGAAATGGTCGATACAGCAGGAGACACTGATCTAGGAGACCATATTGATTGAGGTGGCATTAAAATTCTCTAAATTTAGATCTGATCCTACCTTACTAAAGGTAAGTTGTACTAAAATGTGTTTCGGCCTACAGATAATGCTTTTTGAAAAATTATACAGGGTGGGCCATTTATATGGATACATCTAAATAAAATGGGAATGGTTGGTGATATCAACTTCCTGTTTGTGGCACATTAGTATATGGGAGGGGGGAAACTCTTCAAGATGGGTGGTGACCATGGTGGCCATTTTGAAGTTGGCCATTTTGGTTCCAACTTTATTTTTTCCAATGGGAAGAGGGTCATGTGACACATCAAACATTGAGAATTTCACAAGATAAGCAATGGTATGCTTGGTTTTAGTTAACATAACTTTATTCATTCATGAGTTATTTAGAAGTTTATGACCACTTATAAAATGTGTTCAAAGTGCTGCCCATTGTGTTGGATTGTCAATGCAACCCTCTTTTCCCACTCTTGACACACTGATAACAACACCGCAGAAGAAATGCTAGTCTAAGGGGGTCAGATTCCTTGTAGGAATGCTCAGACCTGGCCCCCATAATGTGGTGGTGCACCATCTTGCTGGAAAAACTCAGGGAACGTGCCATCTTCAGTGCATAAAGAGGGCAACACATCATCATGTAGCAGTTTTAGATATCCAGTGGCATTGAGGTTTCCATTGATGAAGAATGGCCCCACTATCTTTGTACCCCATATACCACACCATACCATCAATTTTGGGTGTCAGGTCCGAGCATTCCTACCTGAACAGTTTCCTGGAATGTGGATTGGTCATCGTGGGCCAGTTGAATGGCCACCAAGGTCTCTCGATCTGACCCCCTTAGACTTTTATCTTTGGGATCATCTGAAGGCAATTGTCTATGCTGTGAAAATACGAGATGTGTAGCATCTGAAACAACGGATACTGGAAGCCTGTGCTAGCATTTCTTCTGCAGTGTTGCTATCAATGTGTCAAGAGTGGGAGAAGAGGGTTGCATTGACAATCCAACACAATGGGCAACACTTTGAACACATTTTATAAGTGGTCATAAACTTGTAAATAACTCATGAAAGAATAAACTTGTTAAAGCCAAGCACACCATTGTTTTCTTGTGAAATTCTTAATAAGTTTGATGTGTCACATGACCCTCTTCCCATTGAAAAAAATAAAGTTGGATCCAAAATGGCTGACTTCAAAATGGCCACTATGGTCACCACCCATCTTGAAAAGTTTCCCCCCTCTCATATATTTATGTGCCACAAACAGGAAGTTGATATCACCAACCATTCCCATCTTATTTAGGTGTATCCATATAAATGGCCCACCCTGTACACTCCATCATTGAAACTGCAACACCATAAAGAAAAATTCATGGAATTATGGAAATCCCAGGATGGATAGAAATGTTAATGATCTGCAAATGATGGAAAATTGAAACAAAATGTTCAAAACACCTCCATTTATTCAGTGTGAAGTATGACCCACATAGAAATCACACACATACAGTACATGCCTTGGCTGCTATCACGGAAGTTATTAAAGGGTACCTATCATGGGAAAAAAAACAGTATTAGGCTATGTTCACATGGTGAGCTTTTAGTGAGTTTTTTATGTAGCAGAATTCAGGCTCCATTTCTTGCATTTTTCATTGCGTTTTTGAGTGTGTTTTTTAACATGCATTTTTATACCGATTTTGATGCGGTATTTGTCTTATTTGTTTGTCATGCTTTAAATAAAGCATTTTTGATACTTCCTGGTTTTTAACTTTGAAAAACTTTATTGATATACTTACAGTCATTGATCGAAAGTGTTGGCAACCTTTAAATTGTTCTAGAAAATGAAGTATTTCTCCCAGAAAATTATCGCAATTACATGTTTTGTTATACATGTTTATTTACTTTGTGTCTATTGGAACAGCACAAAATAACTGAAAAAAGGCAAATTGGACATAATTTCACACAAAGCCCAATGGCCAGTACAAAATTGTTACCACCCTCAATTTAATATTTGGAATAAATAACTGCAATCAATCCCTTCCTATAACCATCAACAAGCTTCTTACTCTCAACTGGAATTTTGGACCACTCTTCCTTTGCAAACTGCTCCAGTTCTCTATTTGATGGGTGCTTTTCCCAACAGCAATTTCAAGATTTCTCCACATGTGTTCAATGGGATTTAGATCCAGGCTCATTGCTGGCCACTTCACAACTCTTTGTTTCCATCAATTTCTGGGTGCTTCTTGAAGTATGTCGAGGGTCATTGTCCTGCTTGAAGACCCATGACCTAGGAGTCCGTAATCCTAGTTTTCTGACATTGGTCACTACATTGCAACCCAAAATCCTTTGTTAATCTTCAGATTTTATGATGCCTTGCACACAGTGATGGCACCCTATGCCAGAGGCAGCAAAACAACCCCAAAACATCTTTGAACCTCCACCATATTTGACTGTAGGTACTGTGTTCTTTTCTTTGTAGGCTTTATTCTGTTTTTGGTAAACAGTAGAATGATTTGCTTTACCAAAAAAGCTCTATATTGGTCTCATCTGTCCACAAGATGCTTTACTAGAAGGATTTTGTCTTACTATCATACATTTTGACAGACTGAAGTCTAGCTTTTTTATGTCTCTGTCATCAGTGGGGTCCTCCTGGGTCTTCTGCCATAGTGTTTAATTTAATTCAAATGTTGATGTATAGTTCGTGCTGACACTGATGCACACTGAGCCTGCAGGATAGCTTGAATTTCTTTGGAACTTGATTAGGGCTGTTTATCCACCATCTTGGCTATCCTGTGTTGTAACCTTTCATTAATTTTTCTCTACCGTCCACGTCCAGGGAGATTAGCTACAGTGCCATGGGCTGTAAACTCATTGATTATGTTGTGTACCATGGACTAAAGAACATTAAGATCTCTTGAGATGAACTTGTAGCCTTGGGATTGTTGATATTGTTCAACAATTTTGGTTCTCAAGTTCTCAGACAGTTCTCTTCTCTTCTTTCTGTTCTCCATGCTTAGTATGGCACACACGGACACACAATGCAAAGATTGCGTCAACTTCTCTCCCTTTTATCTGGCTTTAGGTGTGATTTTCACATTGCCCACACCTGTTAGTTGCCACAGATGAGTTTGAACCAGCATCACATGCTTGAAACAAAGTTGTTTACCCACAATTTTGGAAAGGTGTTTTGATGCATTTCTGCAGCCCAAAAGCACTCAAACCATACAGTATGTACTATATAATATGATGAGTGCAATGTATTAAGAGGATAAAACCTTTTCATGGGAGGAGGAGGAATGCTTCTTTAACTATTATTGACACCTTCTATGTATTTCAAGTTTGCAATGCAGATCTGTTACAAAATCCATACCATTTCTCTGCATTCGTTACATGTGACCCTGTTATTCTACTTTAGTGTTGGGGGTAGATCATTTGTTGTACATCCAAAATGTGACATACCCTTTGCCAATTTCTCCCCGCAATGTAGGTGTTGTCACCAGTTCTTTTAATTTTCAACACTTGCTATGGATTCTGCAACTCACAGGTAGTGCAGAAAATCTGCAGGGTAAATTGACCGTCAGGGTGGAATAGAAATCTGCAATCTGTGAATTTATGTTGCAGAAATTCAAAACAGATCTCACAATTTGTAATGCAAAGGTTGATGTCAGCATAATATGTACATTTCTGCAGCAAAAAATAGCAGTTAAATCCATAAAATTTAGTTCATATATTTTTCTTGCTCCGCTCCTACTTCACTGCAATCTAAAGGCCAGAAAAAGGCATCTAATACACTAATATTGCAAACAGCATGAGCCTACATGACTGTACCCCACAAATAGTATTAGAACTTGTTGTTTTAAATAATTTGTACTATAAACCTGCAAGGATTTCTTAAATATAGTATATGTAGTCATTTCAATTTTCAATTATCTATGGTATGTATTTTTTTAATTTTTTTTCTAGGGTCAATGGACACAAATAGTAGAATAGAAGAAAGCACGCAACAAATAAGAAGAAAAAAAGCATAAATCATTTGATTATTTTTTTTTATTTTCAAGATGATTCCTAAAACTTTTTTTATGAGTATAAATCTTATGTTTCATTCAATCAATAAATAATTTTGATATCTAAGTATCCATGTGTTGTTTTGATAAGCTGAACTTATTGCCAGGCTGAGGTCCTGTAAATAGTCGCCTATAGTATCTGGAAAAGTTTCTAGATGTAGACCATAGGTGCACAGACACAGTATTCACCGAACCTTGGCGAGACATCCTTAGATCTACTGTTGTAACTTTGGACGGTCTAAAGATCTACTTGGTACTGGAATGTGATTAGATTAGTGTAAAAGTTATCAAGGATGTTGCGAGAGTCTAAAAAATAGTGGCCCTAGGTGGATTTTACTTTTTAAGTTCAATTTAATGCTACAGAATATACAGGAGATAAATCCATTAATTCGATGCAGTTTTAGCAAAATACCACGATTGCCAACATTGCTGTTACTATTAAAGATCAATGTATACCAGGATGCGGATAAGAGGGCCATGCATACCAAGAAAGGGATGAGGGGGCCATGCATACCAGGAAAGGGATGAGAGGACCATGTATACCTTGATTAGGGACATACAGTGGGTACGGAAAGTATTCAGACCACTTTAAATTTTTCACTCTTTGTTTCATTGCAGCCATTTGGTAAATGCAAAAAAGTTCATTTTTTCCACATTAATGGATTATATAGAGCCCTGTTTCTTGCTACATACCGTCCTGTCTTGTTAGTTGTATAATGCAATGATGGCTGATGGAGCATGGGAAAGCTTCTTTTCTAATGGAGGAGCTGATGGACTGGTAGTCTGATCACCAGTTCCTCCATCAGCAGTCATTTTAGATCTAACAAGAGAGGAGACTATGTAATTAAAGAGGGCGCTGTGAATAACAAAAATAACAAGAATACACTATGTAAGAGACAGCACTGTACATAACAACAGATCAAGCTATATAGTAAGGGACGGCATCACATATAACTAGAGAGGATGGTATGTATTAAGGGATGGTGTTATACATAACAAAAGAAAAAACTATGTAGCTAAGGATGATGTTATGCATAAGTGAGTACACTATATACTAAGGGACTGTGTTATAAATAATAAATAAGTATACTATATACTAAGGGACTGTGTTAGGCGTAAGTGAGTACACTATATACTAAGGGACTGTGTTAGGCATAAGTGAGTACACTATATACTAAGGGACTGTCCTATACATAAATGAGTACACTATATACTAAGGGACTGTGCTATACATAAAAAGTGACTACACTTTTTACTGAGGGATGATGCTATACATAATAATCGAGTACACTATATACTAACGGACTGTGCTATACATAATAAGTGATAACGTCTTCCTCCACCTACCTCTGGTCCTAAATCTATTATAAATCCCCCTTCCTCCCATCTCAATCCCACACACCCTTCATTGTCCTCCTCCCCTACATCCCATTATTGTCCTCTCCCCCACCCCAATCATTGCCTACTTCACCACCTCCATCTTTACCTTCTCCGCCACAATCCCCGTCATTGCCCTTTCCATCATCATTGTCCTTTCCCCTACCACCATCATTGCCTTTTCCCCCACCACCCCATCATCGCCCATTACACCACCTCCATCATTTCCTCCTCCCCCACCACCCCCCATTATTGCCCTTTCCACCATGACCATCGTTGTCCTTTCCACCACCACCATCATTGCCCATTCCACCACCTCTATCACTGCTTTCTCCACCAGCACCCCATCATTGCCCTTTCCACCATCTCCATTATTGCTTTCTCCCCCACCACCCCCATCATTGTCCTCTCCATCACCCTCATCATTGCCTTCTCCCCCACCACCCCATCATTGCCCTTTTCCACCACCTCCATCATTGCTTTCTCCCCATCACCACCATTTTTGCCTCCTTCCCCACCACCCCATCATTGTCCTTTCCACTGCCACCATCATTGCCTTCTCCCTCACCACCACCATCATTGCCCAATCCACCACCCTCATCATTTCCTCCTCCCCCACATCCCCATCATTGTCCTTTCCACCACCATCATTGTCCTTTCCACCCTCACCATCATTGCCTTTTCCCCACCACTCCATCATTGCTCATTCCACCTCCTCCATCATTTCCTCCTCACCATCACCCTCTTTATTGACCTTTGCCCACCAACATCATTGTCCTTTCCGCCACCTCCATCATTGCCTACATCCCCACCACCATCATCATTGCCCATTCCACCATCTCCATCATTTCCTCCCCCACCCCCATTATTGCCCTTTACACCACCCCCATCATTGTCCTTTCCACCACATACATCATTGCTTTCTCCCCCAACACCCCATCATTGCCCTCTCCACTCACCACCATCATTGCCTTTTCCACACCACCCTCATTATTGCCTTTTCCACCACATCCATCATTGCCTTCTCCACCACCACCTCCATCTTTGCCTCCTTCTCCACCACCCCCATCATTGTTCTTTCCACTGCCACCATCATTGGCTTTTCCCTCACCACCACCATCATTGCCCAATCCACCACCTCCATAATTTCCTCCCCCCACATCCCCATCATTGCCCTTTCCACCACCACCACCACCATCATTATCCTTACCACCACCACCATTTTTGCCTTTTCCTCACTACCCATCATTGCTCATTCCACCACCTCCATCTTTTCCTCCTCCCCCAACCCATTATTGCTCCATCATTGCTTTCTCCCCCACAAACTCCCAGCATTGCCCTCTCCATCACCCCCATCATTGCCTTCTCCCCATCACTTCCATCATTGCCCTCTCCTCCACCTACACCCACAGTCACACACATCAACATTCACCTCTCTGCACCTTCCCACGCAGCGCTACACATGCACGCACGCACACACCACCACTCATCTGTACACACACATGCTTACATGCGCACACACACACAGCACCTCTCACCTCTCCGCACGCTCTCCCACAGCTGCAGCATCACCGTTGCCAGCAACTTCCTCTGTCACGGCGCTGAATGATGATGTCATCCAGCCACGTTGCTGACTGCTGTGCAAGACAGGAAGCATGAGCAGGAAGCAGGATAGATCCCTGCAGTTCTGCTCTGCTGCCATTTTCTCTTGTAGGCAGCGGAGCTTCAGGGATCTCTCCCTGCCCACCGCACATGAGGGCAATCTGGCCAGGGGACCCTCGGAGCCTTGGGGCCCCCTCCACCTACGAGCTCAGATGCAGCCGCAACGGCTGCACATACGGTATGTCCACCCCTGGATCGGACATTTCTGAATGCGGCAATACCAAATTTGTAATATAAAATAACAGAAAAGCTGGGTGGTGAACATGAGCAAATGTAGCATTTGGGGAAATGAAGTATACCCAGTGTACTAGTAAAATGCATGAATAATACCCCAAAGAAATAAATGCTATGGACCGATTCAAAAGACTGGTTGAGAATATGGGAAGCAAGATGTGCCACAGTCCGCGCTGCTGAATCCACAAAATCACCTGGGATGCAAGATGTAGTAACAAAGTACTTCTTTATTCCTTCCTCAGGAAGGTGCCAGGAAGGGCGCCGAAACGCGTAGGAAGGAATAAAGAAGTACTTTGTTACTACATCTTGCATCCCAGGTGATTTTGTGGATTCAGCAGCGCGGACTGTGGCACATCTTGCTTCCCATATTCTCTGGCAGTTTTTCCACTTTGGAGTGGTCGGTGGAGGTCCTGCAGCAGCTGATACTGTGTTATGTCTTCAAGCCAGTTGTGGGTCACACAACTGGAATAGGTGAGTGGAACTGCATTACACCACTCACATCGTAGTGTCACTAGTGATAGGGCACTATTGCGCCTCTTGTTCCCCCACCCTTTTTTGTATCAAAAGACTGGTTGTCACTTGCTTATAACAAAGGGGGGAAATAAAAAAACAATAACAACCATAGTCTATTATATAAAATTGCTTTATTAGTGGAAGGCAAAAGGAACAATATTAAATGCTATATTGCCAGTAGTCATTCACAACCATGAAAAAAGGACATAATGGGCCTTGGATACCTTAAAGGGAACCTGTCACCCCCCCCAGGCGTTTTTGAGTAAAAGAGCCACCTTGTGCAGCACTAATGCTGCATTCTGTCACGGTGGCTCTTTTATTTAGCGTCCCTTCCACCGCCGAAATAATCGTTTTTAAAATTGATTAGACATACCTGAAGTTTGACCGGGGGGCAGGTCTTCCCCCCCCCGGACAACAGACACCTCACATCCGTCAGTCATGTCCTGCTTTTGAATTTGGGGCTGCCTCCTTAGCATTCATTTCTTTTTCTCGCTCCTGCGCTGTAATATTCTGACATCACCACAGGTCCTGCTGCACCGCTGCCCTGCTCAGCTCCACCCCTACTGGTCACATGGTGCTCACATCATCGTCCTTCTGCACCGCTGCCCTGCTCAGCTCCGCCCCTACTTGTCACATGGTGCTGATGTCACCACAGGTCCTACTGCACCACTGCTCTGCTTAGCACCGCCCCTCCTGGTCACATGACACTGACATCATCACAGGTCCTGCTGCACCACTGCTCTGCTGAGCTCCGCCCCTCCTGGTCACATGGTGTCACATCATGTGATATCATAGGACGGGCAGCGCTAACTGTGAATGCCCAAGAAAGAATATTACAGCGCAGGCGCGAGAAAAAGAAATGAACGCTGAGGAGATGGCGCCAAATTCAAAAGCAGGACATGACTGATGGATGTGAGCCATCTGTGTCCGAGGGTGAAAGATCTGCTCCCCCAGTCAAACTTCAGGTATGTCTGACCAATTTTAAAAACGATTATTTCGGCGGTGGAAGGGACGCTAAATAAAAGAGCCACCTTGACAGAATGCAGCATTAGTGCTGCACAAGGTTTCTCTTTTACTTAAAAATGCCTGGGGGGTAACAGGTTCCCTTTAATTACAGGGGGTGTTAGAGGTTGCAACATCACAATGTCAGAGGTGAATAGATCCATTCATAAATAGCATAACTATAAATAATTGAATAAAAGCCCTACCCAGAAGATGCCAGACAGTATACAGCAAATAAATACAACATATTACCCACATAGTGAGTGGCACAATAACTGGTACAGAAACATCACCTTATATGCAAGCAAGTGCAGGCAAGCAGAGGGTCCACGTGCCCGTCCCAACGCGCGTTTTGGGACGCCTTCATCAGGGGACGCCTGATATTATGGTGTTGCAACCTCTAACACTCTCTGTTATGAATGGGTCACCGAGGAGGATAGCAGAACCAGGCTAAGCCACCAGAAAACCAGAGAGGTTGGTAACTAAGCGGATTGCAGACCCCTGATCCTATCCACACAACTAACAGTAGCCGTGGAGCGTACCTACGATGCCCCAGACGCCTCGGCACAGCCGGAGAACTAACTCAGCCTAAAGCAAGAAAGGTGAAATCTAAACTGCCCCGGAGCAGACCCCAAAGAAATAGACAGCCCCCAAACATATATTGTCGGTGAGTAGAGTTGAGCGATACCGTCCGATACTTCAAAGTATCGTATCGGATGGTATCGGCCGATCTTTAAAAAAAGTATCGGTATCGCCGATTCCGATACCGGAAGTCCCATTCAAGTCTATGGGACTTCCGGTATCGGAATAAGAAAAACCCTTTCCTGCCCTTGTACAGCCTCTCTGGGGTCTGTACGGGCCTTTCGGGGGGCTGTGCCGGCCTGCCAGGGGGTCTGTGCAGGCTCCGGTGGTCTGTGCCGGCCTGCCGGGGGGCTGTGCCGGCCTGCCGGTGGTCTGTGCAGGCTCCGGTGGGCTGTGCCGGCCTGCCGGGGGGCTGTGCCGGCCTGCCGGGGGGCTGTGCAGGCTCCGGGGGGCTGTGCCGGCCTGCCGGGGGGCTGTGCAGGCTCCGGGGGGCTGTGCCGGCCTGCCGGGGGGCTGTGCCGGCCTGCCGGGGGGCTGTGCCGGCCTGCCGGGGGGCTGTGCAGGCTTCGGGGGTCTGTGCAGGCATCGTCCGATGGGACTACAAGTCCCATCGGGCGATGCCTGCTACCATGACAGTGATTGACACATTAGCCAATGATGGGACAGTAGTAGTCCCATCATCCGGCTAATGTGTTAAATGTTAAAAAAAAAAAAAAAAAATACTACATACATACTACATGCATGCTACATACATACTACATGCTACATACATACTACATGCATGCTACATGCATGCTACATACATGCTACATACATACCACATACATAGTACATACATACTACATGCTACATGCATGCTACATACATACTACATGCTACATACATACCACATACATACCACATACATACTACATGCATGCTACATGCTACATACATACTACATGCATGCTACATACATACTACATACATACTACATACATACTACATGCATGCTACATACATACTACATACATGCTACATACTACATACATACTACATACATACTACATACATGCTACATACATACTACATACATACTACATGCATGCTACATGCATACTACATGCATGCTACATACATACTACATACATACTACATGCATGCTACATACATACTACATGCATGCTACATACATACTACATGCTACATACATACCTCATACATACTACATACATGCTACATACTACATACATACTACATACATACTACATACATGCTACATACATACTACATACATACTACATGCATGCTACATACATACTACATACATACTACATACATACTACATGCTACATACATACTACATATATACTACATGCATGCTACATACATACTACATGCTACATACATACCACATACATACTACATACATGCTACATACATACTACATATATACTACATGCATGCTACATACATACTACATATATACTACATGCATGCTACATACATACTGCATGCTACATGCATGCTACATACATACTACATACATACTACATGCTACATACATACCACATATATACTACATACATACAATACATTCATACAATACATACATAGACATACAGTACATATAACATAGAGTAACATACTTACCAATACTTGTCACATTGTTCCCCGAAGCCATTGTCTTTTCCGGAATAAATATTAACATAACAAACCACAAAAATACTCACCCACGATCCGAAGCAGTCCACGAGTGTGTCCCACGACGATCTTGGGTAGAGAACTGCAGCATCAGATGATGCTGCCGTTCTCTACGGGCTGCAGGAATCCAATGACGGAAGGTAGGTATCCTTCCGCACTGTATTCCTCCGCCACTTAAAAAAAAAAAAGTCCCTAGTCTCACTTTATGCCATTGCTGTGTGGGAATTTCCCACGCAGCAATGGCATAAAGTGAGACTAGGGACTTTTTTTTTTTTAAGTGGCGGAGGAATACAGTGCGGAAGGATACCTACCTTCCGTCATTGGATTCCTGCAGCCCGTAGAGAACGGCAGCATCATCTGATGCTGCAGTTCTCTACCCAAGATCGTCGTGGGACACACTCGTGGACTGCTTCGGATCGTGGGTGAGTATTTTTGTGGTTTGTTATGTTAATATTTTTTCCGGAAAAGACAATGGCTTCGGGGAACAATGTGACAAGTATTGGTAAGTATGTTACTCTATGTTATATGTACTGTATGTCTATGTATGTATTGTATGAATGTATTGTATGTATGTAGTATATATGTGGTATGTATGTAGCATGTAGTATGTATGTAGTATGTATGTAGCATGCATGTAGCATGCAGTATGTATGTAGCATGCATGTAGTATATATGTAGTATGTATGTAGCATGCATGTAGTATATATGTAGTATGTATGTAGCATGTATGTAGTATGTATGTGGTATGTATGTAGCATGTAGTATGTATGTAGCATGCATGTAGTATATATGTAGTATGTATGTAGCATATAGTATGTATGTAGTATGTATGTAGTATGTATGTGGTATGTATGTAGCATGTAGTATGTATGTAGCATGTAGTATGTATGTAGCATGCATGTAGTATGTATGTAGCATGCATGTAGTATGTATGTAGCATGTATGTAGCATGTATGTATGTAGTATGTAGCATGTATGTAGTATGTATGTGGTATGTATGTAGCATGTAGTATGTATGTAGCATGTAGTATGTATGTAGCATGCATGTAGTATGCATGTAGCATGCATGTAGTATGCATGTAGCATGCATGTAGTATGTATGTAGTATGTATGTAGTATGTATGTGGTATGTATGTAGCATGTAGTATGTATGTAGCATGCATGTAGTATGTATGTAGTATGTATGTAGCATGTAGTATGTATGTAGCATGCATGTAGTATGTATGTAGTATTTTTTTTTTTTTTTTTTAACATTTAACACATTAGCCGGATGATGGGACTACTACTGTCCCATCATTGGCTAATGTGTCAATCACTGTCATGGTAGCAGGCATCGCCCGATGGGACTTGTAGTCCCATCGGACGATGCTTGCACAGACCCCCGGACATCAGCACAGCCCCCCGGCAGGCCGGCACAGCCCCCCGGCAGGCCGGCACAGCCCCCCGGCAGGCCGGTACAGACCCCCACAGGGTGCACAGCCCCCCGGCAGGCCGACACAGCCACCCGGCAGGCCGTTACAGACCCCCACAGGGTGCACAGACCACCGGCAGGCCGGCACAGCCCCCCGGCAGGCCGGTACAGACCCCCACAGGGTGCACAGACCACCGGCAGGCCGGCACAGCCCCCCGGCAGGCCGGTACAGACCCCGGGCAGTCCACACAGCCCCCCGGCAGGCCGGCACAGCCCCCCGGCAGGCCGGCAGAGACCCCCGGAAGGCCCGAAATGACGGCGCATCATGATGCGCACACACCGCGCATCATGATGACGTCAGTCTGTCAATCAACTTTGAACTTCCGATTCCGATGCCGAATTCCGATATTGAAAAAATATCGGAAGTCGGTATCGGAATTCCGATACAGCAAGTATCGGCCGATACCCGATACTTGCGGTATCGGAATGCTCAACACTATCGGTGAGACAAGATGAAAACACAAACGCAGGCAGAAAAATAGACTGAGCAAATGATGGGGCCCAAACTGACTAGACAGGACAGGAAAGGAAAGACACTGTCTGCAATCATGCAAAAACCCTGAGCAATCCAACACGTCTGATGCACAAAAAACACTGAAGTCACACAACCTCGCCCCCACTATATCAGCATTCTGGTATATACTGAAAGCAAAGCAAAACGAGACCAATATAACAAGGGACAGAACAAACTAACAAAAGCAGTAACATATGGGTGGTGATTCAACACAGCCCCAGCAGGAGCAAGCTGACCCGCACAAAGCAGAGATAGACAAAACCAGATCAAATGCGAAAGATTAGCAAATGAACCACTTAGCTGAACCACGCAGGAATAGAGCAGGAGACATCAGACCTCAGAAGGCACAGGAAGAAAATCACCAGCAGGGAGTGAAGGACTTCAGCTGTCTTAAATACACCAGTCAGAAACCCCAGATCTCCAATCGTCATCATCATTATCAGGTGGCAAGCCTCTGTCAATCTGACCAGCTCCACTACCTCCAGTAACCACCAGAGGGAGCCCAGAAAGAGAATTCACAACAGTAACCCCCTTGAGGAGGGGTCACCGAACCCTCATCCACGCCACCAGGCCGGTCAGGATGGGCCCGATGAAAAGCACGAACCAATGTTTCGGCATGAATGTCAGAAGCAGAGACCCAAGAATTATCCTCCTGGCCATAATCCTTCCACTTGACCAAGTACTGGAGTCTCCGTCTAGCCAAACGAGAGTCCAATATCTTCTCTACCTCATACTTCAAATTACCTTTAACCAATAAAGGGTCAGGAGGCGCTGCCATGGGAACTATTGGCTCCACAAACCTCTTCAACAAAGATTTATGAAAAACGTTATGAATCTTAAACGTAACTGGAAGAGCCAAACGGAAAGAAACGGGGTTAAGGATTTCCAAAATCTTATAAGGTCCAATGAATCTTGGCTTGAATTTTGGAGACGCAACCTTCATAGGAATATTTTTTGAAGACAACCAAACCATATCACCCACTTTAAACCGGGGAAAAATGGTCCTATGCTGGTTGGAAAACCGTTGGGCCTTTTCCTGAGAGGGGACAATTTATCCACTACTTGGTCCCAAATCTGCTGCATTCTCTCTACCACAGAATCCACACTTGGGAAGGCCGAAGATTCCACCTGCCCTGAAGAAAATCGAGGATAAAATCCAAAGATACAGAAAAAAGGCGACATCAGAGTGGCAGAACTAACCCTATTGTTTAGCGTGAATTCGGCCAAGGGCAAAAATGATTCCCAGTCATCCTGATCAGCAGATATGAAACATCTAAAAATAGGATTCCAAAGTCTGGTTTGTTCTCTCAGTCTGCCCATTGGTCTGAGGATGAAGTGCAGAGGAGAAAAATAGCTGAATTCCCAGTTTGGAACAAAAAGCTCTCCAAAATCTGGAAACAAACTGGACTCCTCTGTCCGACACAATGTTCTCAGGAATCCCGTGCAAACGAACCTTGTTGTAAAAACAAGGGCACCAACTCAGAAGAAGATGGCAACTTTGGGAGTAGTACAAGATGACCATCTTAGAAAATCTATCACAGATCACCCAGATAACAGTCATTCTCTGAGAGACAGGAAGATCAGAAATAAAATCCATTCAGATATGGGTCCATGGCCTCCTGGGCACCGGCAGGGGCATCAACAAACCACTTGAACGAGAACAGGGCTTGGACCGAGAACAAGTCCCACAGGACTGCACAAAATCCTGACATCACGAGATAAGGCAGACCACTAAAAAGACCGACTCACCAAATCTCTGGTACCAAAAATACCTGGATGACCAGCCAACGTGGAGCAATGAATTTCAGACATTACTCTTTTCCTCCACTGGTCAGGGACAAACAATTTTCCCATAGGGCAACATTCAGGTTTGTCCTCCTGAAATTCCTCCTGGGCACGTGTGACGACTCCTGGAGTGGACCCTCTGGGTCGTGGCACCAACCCTCCCAGGGCGAGCTGACCTAGTGAAGACCACCCCCTATACAGGGAGTGTCAGGGGCAAGCCCCATGGGGTGAGGTACCATGACTGCTGGCACCAGGCGGCCGGCTCACAGGAGACACGAGTGAGTGTGTCTGCAGGAACTTATAAAGCGTGGGCACGGGAACACGTGGTATACAGCGACTTTGTACGTCCGGGTGTGAGTAAAGCAGGATGTGTGCAAAGGAGCACATCAGAGCACTGAGTCAGGCAGCAGGTGTGCCAGAAGTTGCAACAGATTACAGGAGCAGGGTGTGTGCCAGAGGGCACAACTGAGCATAAGACAGAGTACAGGATTGGAACATGTGCCAGGAGGCACAACTGAGTAAGAGACAGAGTACGGGATCAGAGCGCGTGCCAGGAGGCACAACTGAGTATAAGACAAGGCACAGGGTCCGAGTGTGTGCCAGAAGGCACAACTGAGTATATGTCATGTCGGACGCTGTTCACACCACAGCGTCCGGCAGGCAGAGGTAGTTCCACCTCCAGCCACTATAGCCTTAGTGGCGCCGGCTTGATCTTCAGGCTCTCGGGGGTTAATCCTGCTGGAGACCAGGTTGGAAGGTTAGTCACGCCCACGGTCTTTAAATAGTCATACTGGCATATGGGCGTCGCCGATTATAGCTTGTGATTTCATACCAAGTGGTTCCGGTCTGGAGTGGAGGTGTTGCAGAGAGAGAGATTCGTATCTGGTGTCGTATGATCCGTCGTTATCCTTTTTCCTTCCCATATTTGTGTTTAGTTGTGCCCTGTTCACATTACTGTATATTCCTGTGTGTGTGCGGGGCAGTGCAGTTTAAGTTCTCCCTGTCTGTCTTATTTGTGTGGGAGCTTTGGTGGTGTGTCTCCTCACTGGGTGGAGGGTGGAGGGTTAAGTGCAGGGCTGAGCAGGAGATAAGGAAAGGGTGGAGGCTCAGGCATTTGCACCTTCAGCAAAAACCCTGGGTTGAGGGTCAGACAGGGTTTCCCCTAGTGAAAGGGACACCACAGGGGCCCCGGGTATTTCTGCCTTAGTTGTCCTAAGCCCCGCGTGACATTATAATCGACCCACATTTTTTCAGGAGTCCATGGATCCCATGGATTCCATAACCCGCCAGTTGGCGGTGCTGTCCTTACAGGTCTCCGAGTTGAAAGGGGCAGTTCAGCAGCAGGGCCTGGTAGTAGCAAAGGTGCAAACGGCATCTGCAGGTATCGGTGCAGAGCCGAAGTTTCCGCTGCCAGAACGATTTTCAGGCGATCGCAGCAAATTTGTCGTATTTCGGGAGGCCTGCAAATTATACTTCCGCATGCGGCCAATCTCCTCAGGTAATGAGGCCCAGCGAGTAGGGCTGGTGTTGTCATTACTGAGTGGTGACCCCCAAGCATGGGCATTTTCCTTACCAGCTGACTCTGCTACATTTCATTCGGTCGATAATGTTTTTTCTGCCCTCGGGCTCATTTACGATGACCCTGACCAACTGGCTCTAGCGGAATCTAAAATCCGCGCCCTCCGCCAGGGGGAGCGCTTGGCAGAGGACTATTGTTCGGAATTTCGCCGCTGGGCTGTAGACACACAGTGGAATGACCCAGCACTGCGGAGCCAGTTTATTCATGGGGTATCAGGGAGGGTGAAACAAGCCCTCCTGATGTATGAGACTCCGGCATCATTGGAGTCTGCCATGAGTTTGGTGATACGTATTGATCGCCGTTTTCGTCAGGGGGCACAGGAGACGCTACCTCTGGGGGAAAGCAGAGGTGCAGGTGTGGTTGAAGTAGATGAGTCCCCTGAACCTATGCAGAGTGCTGGCGTGGCACAGGTTCAGCCTCGCGCTCCGGGATTCCGGAAGCCCGGAGCATGTTTCTACTGTGGTAAAAGAGGTCATTATGTTAACGTTTGCCCGGTACTACCTAAGAGGGTCACATCGGCGGAAAACTGTTAAGCTCAGAGGGTATGGAGGAGACCCAACTGAGCGTATGCATATCCTCCATGATGGTATCTCAATGTATGCTCCCTGCCAAGGTTATTATCGCCGGCAGAGAGCTACCTATATCAGTGTTTGTGGATAGCGGTTCCGCTACCAATCTCATAGATGAGGAGTTTGCACACACCGCCGGGTTTAAGATCGAAAAACTTCCTCACCCCATACAGGTGGTGACCATTAATGCTGTTCCCCTCCCTCAAGGGGAGATTACTGAGTTTGTGGCAGAGGTAAAACTCCACATTGGGGTCCTACATTCTGAGTCGGTTACATGTAGGGTCCTCCGTAATCTCCCAGCTCAAATGGTCCTGGGTTTTCCATGGCTGTCCAGGCACAACCCGGTAATTGATTGGAAAACTCAGGACATAGTGCAATGGAGTGGTTTCTGCCAAGACAATTGCTTGGCCACATGTGTGTCCGCCGTGACGCCCAGCCTGCCGGAGGCTTTGCAGGATTTCGCGGATGTTTTCTCTGAGAAGGGTTGCTCAGAACTGCCTCCACATAGAGCCTATGACTGTGCGATTAGGTTAAAACCCGGGGCCAAATTACCTAAGGCCAGGATGTTTAATATTTCTGGTCCTGAGAGGCAAGCTCTGAAAGACTACATCGCGGAGAGTCTGAGCAAAGGACACATCCGGCCTTCGTCCTCGCCTGTAGCCGCGGGGTTTTTCTTCATTAAGAAGAAAGATGGGGGGTTACGCCCGTGTCTGGATTTCCGAGAGTTAAACCAGATTACTATCCGTGATCCCTACCCAATGCCGTTGATCCCGGATTTGTTCAACCAGGTAGCGGGGGCGAAATGGTTTTCCAAGCTGGACCTCCGGGGGGCGTATAACCTCATAAGGGTCCGTCAGGGGGATGAGTGGAAGACGGCGTTTAACACTCCTGAGGGTCATTTTGAGAGTCTGGTTATGCCGTTTGGGTTGACCACCGCGCCTGCCGTTTTCCAACATTTTATTAATGATGTATTTGCTCATGTCCTGGGGAGATTTGTGATTGTATACCTGGATGATATCCTCATTTATTCTAGCGATCGGGACACTCATTTGGAGCATGTTAGGCAGGTGTTACAGTTGCTCCGGGAGAACCAGCTCTATGCTAAGCTGGAAAAATGTTTATTTTTTGTCCAGGAGTTGCCCTTTTTGGGATATATTGAGTCCGCAGCCGGTTTTAAAATGGACACCGCTAAGGTGCAAGCGGTGCTGCAATGGGAGAGGCCGGAGAGTCTGAAAACACTCCAGCGGTTCCTTGGGTTTGCGAATTATTATAGGAAATTTATAAAACACTTTTCGACTGTCGCCAAACCACTCACGGACATGACAAAAAAGGGTGCCGATCTGGCGAACTGGCCTGAGGTGGCTACACGTGCATTTGAGCGTCTGAAGAATAGTTTTGCTTCAGCCCCCATTCTGGTGCAACCAGACGTGTCTAAACCTTTTGTGGTAGAGATTGATGCGTCGGAGGTGGGAGTGGGGGCAGTACTGTCTCAAGGCTCGTCCTTGAGCGAGATGCATCCATGCGCCTACTTCTCCAAGAAGCTGTCGCCGGCCGAACGAAATTATGATATCGGCAACAGGGAGTTGTTGGCCATCAAACTGGCTTTTGAGGAATGGCGACACTTCTTGGAGGGGGCGGCTCACCAGGTCACAGTTATCACCGACCATAAGAATCTGCTCTATCTGGAGTCGGCCAAGCGTCCGTCTCCTAGGCAGGCTCGCTGGGCATTGTTTTTTACTCGTTTCAATTTTCTTGTGACGTACCGTCCCGGGGCTAAAAACACCAAGGCGGATGCTTTGTCTAGGTGTTTTCCGGGGGGAGAACCTCGGGAAGAGCCGGTGCCCATCCTCCAGAAAGGGGTAGTGGTCTCGGCTCTCATGACGGAGGTAGAGGCGGAGATTGCCGAGGCCCAAGAGGAGGTACCACCAGGACTTCCCGCCAACAAATCATTTGTACCCCTGCATCTTCGGCTTAAGGTGTTGAAGGAACACCACGATTCGGTACTGGCTGGTCATCCAGGGGTGAAGGGCACCTTAGAGCTGGTATCGCGTCGTTTCTGGTGGCCCAAAATCCGGCAGGACGTGGTCTCGTACGTGGCAGCTTGCATCACGTGCGCTAGGGCTAAGTCACCCCGAACCCGTCCTGCTGGCACGCTACAGCCTCTGGGGGTACCCAATAGGCCATGGACAGAAATCTCCATGGATTTTATCACTGACTTGCCAGCCTCGGCAGGGAACACGGTCATCCTGGTGGTGGTTGACCGTTTTTCAAAGATGGCGCATTTTGTGGCGCTGTCTTCTTTGCCCAATGCTAAGACGTTGGCTCAGGTATTTGTGAAGGAGGTGGTCAGACTCCACGGAGTACCATCTGACATAGTATCTGATAGGGGTACGCAATTTGTGGCGAGGTTTTGGAAAGCTTTTTGCTCAAGGTTGGGGATCAAGTTGTCACATTCATCGGCGTTTCATCCACAGTCTAATGGACAAACTGAGCGCATGAACCAAAATCTAGAACAGTATTTACGATGTTTTGTGTCCGACAACCAGGAGGAGTGGTCTACTTTCCTTCCTCTGGCCGAATTCGCGTTAAATAATCACCGCCAAGAGTCATCAGGAGAGTCTCCATTCTTTTGTGTGTACGGTCAACATCCTCAGTTTTGTACCTTACGTCAGGGTGACTCCGGGGTGTCCCGGAGGAGGATCAGCTAGGAGCCCAATTGTCATCAGTCTGGAGGCGGGTGAAACAGCGTTTGTTGAGCATGAGTGCCAGGTACAAACGGGTGGCTGACAGTAGACGCGTGCCAGGTCCGGACCTGTGTGTGGGTGAATGGGTGTGGTTAGCTACGAAGAACATAAAACTCAAAATTCCATCTTTAAAACTGGGTCCAAGGTTTATTGGGCCTTTTAGGATTTCTGCCATCATTAACCCAGTGGCTTATCGGTTGGAACTTCCTGCGGTGTACAAAATACATAACGTTTTTCACAGGGCTTTATTGAAAAAGGTGGTAGGCTTGGTGGACACGACGCCGATGCCACCTCCAGTCATGGTGGATGGCGATTTAGAGTTCGAGGTCGGCAAGGTAGTGGACTCTCGAGTAGTACGCCGTACTCTTCAGTATTTGGTGCACTGGCGGGGGTATGGTCCGGAGGAGAGGTCTTGGGTTCCAGCCTCAGACATACATGCGGATCGGCTGGTCAGTTCTTTTCACCGTCGTCATCCGGACAAGCCGGGTCCTATGAGTCTTGAGGGCCCTGGGGTCCCTCGTAGAAGACGGGGTACTGTCATGTCGGACGCTGTTCACACCACAGCGTCCGGCAGGCAGAGGTAGTTCCACCTCCAGCCACTATAGCCTCAGTGGCGCCGGCTTGATCTTCAGGCTCTCGGGGGTTAATCCTGCTGGAGACCAGGTTGGAAGGTTAGTCAAGCCCACGGTCTTTAAATAGTCATACTGGCATATGGGCGTCGCCGATTATAGCTTGTGTTTTCATACCAAGTGGTTCCGGTCTGGAGTGGAGGTGTTGCAGAGAGAGAGATTCGTATCTGGTGTCGTATGATCCGTCGTTATCCTTTTTCCTTCCCATATTTGTGTTTAGTTGTGCCCTGTTCACATTACTGTATATTCCTGTGTGTGTGCGGCGCAGTGCAGTTTAAGTTCTCCCTGTCTGTCTTATTTGTGTGGGAGCTTTGGTGGTGTGTCTCCTCACTGGGTGGAGGGTGGAGGGTTAAGTGGAGGGCTGAGCAGGAGATAAGGAAAGGGTGGAGGCTCAGGCATTTGCACCTTCAGCAAAAACCCTGGGTTGAGGGTCAGACAGGGTTTCCCCTAGTGAAAGGGACACCACAGGGGCCCCGGGTATTTCTGCCTTAGTTGTCCTAAGCCCCGCGTGACAGTATAAGACAGAGCACAGGATCAGAGTGTGTGCCAGGAGGCACAACTGAGCATAGGACAGAGCACAGGATTAGAGTATGTGCCAGGAGGCACAATTGAGCATAGGACAGAGCACAGGATCAGAGTATGTGCCAGGAGGCACAGCTGAGTGTAAGACAGAGCACAGGATCAGAGTGTGTGCCAGGAGGCACAACTGAGTATGAGACAGAGTACAGGGTCAGAGCGTGTGCCAGGAGACACAACCGAGTACAAGGCAGAGTGCAGGTTCAGAGCGTGTGCCAAGAAGCACAACAGGGTACCAGACAGAGTGCAGGTTCAGAGCGTGTGCCAAGAGGCACAACAGAGTGCAAGGCAGAGGACCCGAATACAGCGCCCAGCCAGGCAGGGACACGGCAGACCAAGCCAGGAAGCACAGCAATAATCAGGCACCTCCCCTAGGAAGAGGTAGCCTGATATAGCACATGATCGCTAGGGCTTCCAGGTCAGGACCTCCAGTACCATAGAGAGGTCGGACCTGGAGGCCGAACTGAGAGGAGCGCGCAAGCGCACACTATATGGAGGAGACAGGAACCTAGGTACGAGTGGTGCGCGTGCGCACCCGGCGGGACCCCCGGAGTGACCGCGGCTCAGAAAGAGATGACGTTGGGACCAAGGTCCCGCCCCCAGTTGAGCGCGGCGTGACAGTACCCCCCGTTTACGCCCCCTCTTTCTAAAACTGGAGAGGAACTTCGACAAAATCTGGGGTGCGTGGATATTCTCCCTGGGTTCCCATGACCTCTCCTCGGGGCCAAAACCCTTCCAAACGATTAAGAACATGGTTCTCCCTCTTACCTTCTTCATGGCCAAAATGTAATTCACCTCAAACTCATCCCCCATGCCAACAGGCTGGGGTGTGTGGCCTGGAGAAGGATGAAATCGGTTAAGTACCACAGGTTTAATGAGAGACACATGGAAGGAATTGGGAGGTAGCTTCAGTTTGTATGCAACATCATTAATCCGCCTGAGGACCTCAAAAGGACCAATGTAATGGGGACCCAGCTTGTAAGATGGTACCTTAAGGCGGATGTATTTGGTGGAGAGCCACACCTTGTCACCAGGGAGAAATGGAGGAACGTCCAGGCGCCTCTTGTCAGAGTGTAATTTCATTCTGTCCCGTGCTTTCTCAAGAGCGGTTTTAGTCTCCTGCCATACCCTGGAGAACTCCACAGACAGGGAATCGGCAGCAGGTACCCCCGAGACAGGAAGTACCGGTAGAGGCACACTGGGATGCTGTCCAAAGACGATGAAGAACTGAGACTTGGTGGATGATTCACTGGAGTGATTATTGTAGGCGAACTCAGCCCAAGGAAGTAGACCGACCCAGTCATTCTCATGAGCATTAGAAAAGTGCTGGAGGTAGGATGTAAGGATCTGGTTGGTACATTCTACCTGCCCATTGGTTTAGGGGTGATAGGTGGAAGAGAAATCCAATGACACCTTCATCAGTCCAAATAGAGCTCTCCAGAACCGAGAGGTGAATTGGACTCCTCTGTCTGACATGATGTGCTGGGGGAAGCCGTGAATCCTGAAGATATGGGACATGAAGATCTTCGCCAAGTCAGGAGCAGAGGGTAGTCCGGGAAGAGGAATGAAGTGAGCCATCTTCGAGAATCGGTCTACAACCACTAGGGCCACAGTACAACCGGAGGAACAAGGCAGATCAGTAATGAAATCCATGGCTATGTGCTGCCATGGAGCTAAGGGAACGGGAAGCGGGAGCAGAAGACCGGAGGGTGGTTGTCTGGGTATCTTGTTCTGGGCACAGGACGGGCAACATTCCACAAAGTCTTTAATGTCCTGGGAGAGTGAAGGCCACCAATAATAGCGAGAGATTAAGCCCAAAGTCTTTTTGACACCAACGTGGCCGGCAATCTTGGACGAATGTCCCCAGTTTAACACTCATTTTCGGTTAGTCTCAGCCACAAAGGTTCTTCCCGGAGGTAACATGGTTAACTTGACAGGAGCCACGGTAATTACTTTGGACGGATCAATGATATGAGAGGGTTCCTCCTCTGCATCAGATGACAGAAATGATCTTGACAATGCATCCGCTCTAACGTTTTTATCGCCGGGCCGAAAATGTAGTTCAAAGTCAAAGCGGGAGAAGAATAGAGACCACCTGGCTTGCCGAGGATTGAGCCTCTGTGCGGACTGGATGTACGCCAGGTTCTTATGGTGCGTGAAGATCTTGAATGGATGTATGGCACCTTCCAGTAAGTACCTCCACTCCTCCAAGGCCAATTTAATGGCCAATAGCTCTTTATCGCCAGTGGAGTAGTTCTGCTCAGTGGAGGAAAATACTTTAGAAAAGAAGCCAAAGGTGACAAGACGTCCAGAAGAGGATTTCTGCAGAAGGACTGCGCCAGCCCCGGTAGAGGATGCGTCCACCTCGAGAGTGAAAGGTCTACTAATCTCAGGTCGATGAAGCGCCGGAGCAGCGGCGAATGCTTGTTTCAATGACTGGAAGGCCTCTTCAGCCTCAGAGGGCCAAGCCTTTGGGTTAGTCCCTTTGCAGATAGGGGACAAGATGGGGCGAACCAACGAGGAGAAATGGGGAACGAATTGTCGGTAGTAGTTCGCAAAACCAAGGAAACGTTGGATTGCCGTCACCCCATGGGGCCGTGGCCAATCGAGGACGGCGGACACCTTCGCCGGATCCATGCATAGGCCCGAGTCTGAGATAATGTACCCCAAGAATGGCAGGGACGTTTGCTCGAAGGCACATTTCTCGATCTTGGCATAAAGGTGGTTCTCCCTCAGGCACTGGAGGACTTGACGCACGTTCTTTCTGTGGGCGGAGAGGTCTGGAGAAAAAACGAGGATGTCATCCAGGTAGACTACCACGCAGGAGTACAGCATATCCTGGAAGACGTCATTCACGAACTCCTGGAACACCACTGGGGCATTGCAGAGGCCGAAGGGCATGACCAAGTACTCGTAGTGACCGTCTCTGGTGCTAAAGGCGGTCTTCTACTCATCACCGGCACGAATGCGGATCAAGTTGTAGGCCCCACGAAGATCCAGTTTGGTGAAAATTCGAGCCCCTCTAAGCTGATCAAAGAGCTCCGGGATCAATGGCAAAGGGTACTTGTCCTTGACCGTGATATCGTTCAGGCCTCGGTAGTCTATACAGGGACGGAGGGAGCCGTCCTTCTTTTTGACAAAGAAAAATCCCGCTCCCGTGGGTGAGGACTTACGGATAAAACCTCTAGCAAGGTTCTCCTGAATATACTCAGACATTGCTTGGGTCTCAGCAGGGGATAGCGGATATATTCTACCCAGTGGCGTAGAACCAGGAATGAGGTCAATCGGACAGTCGTATGGCCAATGGAGAGGCAGAGTCTCGGCCTCCTTCTTGTCGAAGACGTCTGCAAAGGACCAGTAAGCTGACGGCAGACCTGTAGGTGCCGAGGACGGACAGGCCAAGTTCATGGAATGGACGGGCAACAGGCACTTCTCCTGACAGAATGGTCCCCAACGGAGTATTTCGCCCGACCGCCAGTCCAGGGTTGGCTCATGAATCCGTAGCCAAGGGAGACAGAGAAGAAGCGTGTGAGACATAGTAGGCAAGACGTGGAAGGAGATCTTCTCCCAGTGCAGGGCTCTGATCTGCAGCTCGATCTCTTCAGTGGTCTGGGTAACGGTCTCCTGCAAGGATGTACCATTGACCGAAACTATCGACCGGGGAGTCTCCAGGGATTTGACAGGAATCCGGTATTTTTTAACCGCCTCGAGTGTGATAAAATTCCCATCCGCGCCAGAATTCTGAAAAGCCTCCTCTGAGAAACTCTTGGCACCAAGATTCAGTAGCACGGACACGAACAGGGAAGGAGAGGAGTCACGTACACCTAGGGAGGCCTCTCCTACCAATCCTAGGCGGAGAAGTTTCCTGGCTTCTTGGGGCAGGAACAAAGGAGATGAGAGGAGTTTCTCTCTCTGGCTGATTCACGGGCACGCTCCTGAAACCGCAGGTCAATGCGTGTCGCCAGAGAGATCAGGTCCTCTAAAGAGGTGGGAGTATCCCGACCTGCCAGTTCACCTTTGATCCGACTGGCCAGGCCACGCCAAAAGATCCCTACAAGGGCCTGGTTGTTCCAACCGAGTTCGGAGGACAAGGTACGAAAACGGATGGCATACTGTCCCACCGGTAGCGTCCCCTGATGGAGGTTAAAGAGGGACTCGGTGGTAGAAACCAGACGACCTGGCTCGTCGAACACCTTGCGGAAAGTGTCCAAAAAGGTGGAAAGCTGAGAGACGAGTGGATCATTGCGCTCCCAGGGGGGATTCACCCATGCTAACGCCTCCCCCTCTAAGTGTGAAAGAATAAAGGCAATCTTGGAGTGCTCAGTGGGATAGTGCTGTGGCAAGAGCTCAAAATGTAACCGGCATTGGTTCATAAATCCTCGACAAAACTTAGGGTCCCCGCTATGTCGGGGTGGCTTGCCGAAGTGCGGCAGCGAGTGCGGGACCAAGGACTGGGCAGAAACGGATTGTATGGAAAGGAGCCGACTGTCTACCGACGCCATCTAGTTGAGGATATGGACCTGGGTGTCGCGTTGCTGTGTGAGTTCTTGCTGGAGGCTGGCCAACTGGAAAGCATTCCCAGGGTCAGGGGACTGCATGGCTGACAAACGGGACTCCATGGATTTCAAAAAGGCCATAATCCTAGTTTGATTAGAAGACTGAATAGTCAACAAACGGGACTACATAGATTTCAGAGAGGACATGATCCTGATCTGACTCTCCCGTAGGAGCACCAGTTCCTTTTGGGTTGAGGCGGTGGTACCAGCTGGGTCCATGGCCTGATTATACTGTGACGACTCCTGGAGTGGACCCTCTAGGTCGTGGCACCAACCCTCCCAGTGCGAGCTGGCCCAGTGAAGACCACCCCCAATACAGGGAGTGTCAGGGGCAAGCTCCAGGGGGTGAGGTACCACGACTGCTGGCACCAGGCAGCCGGTTCACAGGAGACACGATGGGTGTGTCTGCAGGAACGTATAAAGCATGGGCATGGGAACACGTGGTATACAGCGACTTCGTACGTCCGGGTGTGAGTAAAGCAGGATGCGTGCAAAGGAGCACGTCAGAGCACTGAGTCAGGCAGCAGGTGTGCCAGGAGGTGTAACAGAGTACAGGAGCAAGGTGTGTGCCAGAGGGCACAACTGAGCATAAGACAGAGTACAGGATTGGAACGTGTGCCAGGAGGCATAACTGAGTAAGAGACAGAGAACGGGATTAGAGCGCGTGCCAAGAGGCACAACTGAGTATAGGACAAGGCACAGGGTCCGAGTGTGTGCCAGGAGGCACAACTGAGCATAAGATAGAGCACAGGATCAGAGTGAGTGCCAGGAGGCACAACTGAGCATAGGACAGAGCACAGGATTAGAGTGTGAGCCAGGAGACACAACTGAGTACTAGACAGAGCACAGGATCAGAGTATGTGCCAGGAGGCACAACTTAGCATAGGACAGAGCACAGGATCAGAGTATGTGCCAGGAGGCACAGCTGAGTGTAAGACAGAGCACAGGATCAGAGTGTTTGCCAGGAGGCACAACTAAGTATGAGACAGAGTACAGGGTCAGAGCGTGTGCCAGGAGGCACAGCTGAGTACAAGGCAGAGTGCAGGTTCAGAGCATGTGCCAAGAGGCACAACAGGGTACCAGACAGGGTGCAGGTTCAGAGCATGTGCCAAAAGGCACAACAGAGTGCAAGGCAGAGGACCCGAATACAGCGCACAGCCAGGCAGGGACACGGCAGACCAAGCCAGGAAGCACAACAATAATCAGGCACCTCCCCTAGGAAGAGGTAGCCTGATATAGCACATGATCGCTAGGGCTTCTGGGTCAAGTCCTCCAGTACCATAGAGAGGTCGGACCTGGAGGCCGAACTGAGAGGAGCTCGCAAGTGCACACATAACATGGAGGAGACAGGGACCTAGGTACGAGTGGTGCGCGTGCGCACCCGGCGGGACCCCCGGAGCGACCGTGGCTCAGAAAGAGATGACATCGGGACCAAGGTCCCGCCCCCAGGTGAGCGTGGCATGACAGCACGTCTCAAATCAGGTGAGATGGCGGAAAGAACTACACCCTCATTTAGAATGGTAGTAGGCTCGGTGACATCAAGAGAATCCGCAAAGAAACTCCTAGAAAGGGCGTCCGCCTTAACATTCTTAGTGCCTGAAGGAGAGAGAGAACAAAATTAAAACACGTGAAAAACAAGGCCCACCTAGCCTGTCTAGGATTCAAGCATTTAGCTGATTCAAGATAAATCAAATTCTTGTGGTCGGTGAGGACCACAACTTGATGTCTAGCTCCCTCCAACCAATGTATCCACTCTTCAAATGCCCATTTCATGGCCAACAATTCCCGATTCTCCATGTCATAGTTACGTTCAAATGGGGATAATTTTCGAGAAAACAAGGCACAGGGATTCATCTTAGAAGTCACCGGATCTCTTTGGGACAAAACAGCTCCTGCACCAATCTCAGAAACATCTACCTCCACCTGAAATGGGAGCAGAAGTGAATCTCTGCTTATGCTCCTGAAATGCCGAAACTGCCTCTATAGACCAATTCACCACATCAGCGCCCTTTTTGGTCAAATCAGTCAGTGGTTTAACAATAACAGAAAAAATACTTACAAATTTACGGTAGAAATTAGCAAAACCCCAAAACTTCTGGAGAGCCTTCAAAGAAGTGGGCTAAACCCAATCATAAATGGCCTGTACCTTGGCCGGGTCCATTTCAATAGCAGACGTGGACAAAATGAATCCCAAAAATGAAATCCTCTGTACACCAAAGAGACACATCGATCCCTTAACATACAGAGAATTTTCCTTCAAAATCCGGAACACAGTCCGGACATGTTCCACATGAGAATCCCAATCACTGGAAAAGATCAAAATATCATCCAGATAAATGATCAAAAACTTATCCACAAAGTCCCGAAAAATATCATTCATAAAAGATTGGAAGACAGAAGGGGCATTAGTGAGCCCAAAAGGCATCACCAGGTACTCAAAATGTCCCTCTGGGGTATTAACCCCTTAATGACCGCCGATACGCCTTTTAACGGCGGTAATTAAGGGTACTTAAACCACAGTGCCGTGAATTCACGGCACTGTGGAGTAAGTAAATAGCGCCCCCCAGTGTCGGATTTTCTCCGGGGTCTCGGCTGCAGGGGGTAGCCGAGTCCCCAGAGAGCATGAATCGGGTCGGTTTTTATCGACCCCGCTTTTGCGATCGCCGTTATTAATCCTATAATGACGATCGCAAAAAAAGCTGCGATTTTGCATTTAATTTCTCTTTCCTCTGATGTGATCGCACATCAGAGGAGAGTGAAATAGGGTCCCCGATCCCCCCTGTACCTCCCGGTGGTCCTGGGTCCCCTCCCGGTGGTCCTGCGTCCCGCCAACGTCCTCCGGTGGGTGCCGCCATCTTGGATCCGGGGAAAATGGCGGGCGCATGCGCAGTGCGCCCGCCGGGAATCTGCAGATTCCAGTCATTCATTTTGATCTCTATGATAAACTATCATAGTGATCAAAATAAAAAAAATAGTGAATAACCCCCCCGTTTATCACCCCCTTAGTTAGGCAAACATAATGAAATAAAGAAAATATTTTTTTTTCATTTTTCCATTAGGGTTAAGGTTAGGGCTAGAGTTAGGGCTAGGGTTAGGGCTAGGGTTAGGGCTAGGGTTGGGCTAGGGTTATGGTTAGGGCTAGGGTTAGGGCTAGGGTTAGAATTAGGGTTAGAATTAGGGTTAGGGCGAATTAGGATTAGGGTTAGAATTAGGATTAGGGATTAGGGTTAATGTTGGGATTAAGGTTAGGGGTGTATTGGGGTTAGTGGTTTCCACTATTTACCAACTTTGGGGGTCTACAAATTGGGGGCTAAAAAAATCACTTTTGTGGAAATAAAAAATACTTTTTATTTTCACGGCTCTGCGTTATAAACTTCTGTGAAGCACTTGGGGTTTCAAAGTGCTCACCACACATCTAGATAAGCTCCTTGGGGGGTCTAGTTTCCAAAATGGGGTCACTTGTCGGGGGTTTCCACTGTTTAAGTGCATCAGGGGCTCTGCAAACGCAACATGACGCCCGCAGACCATTCCATCAAAGTCTGCATTCCAAAATGGCACTCTTTCCATTACGAGCTCTGCCATGCGCCAAAAACAGTGGTTCCCCCCCACATATGGGGTATCAGCGTACTCAGGAAAATAAAAAATAGTGGGCTAAAAAATCATTTTTGAGGATTAAAAAATGATTTTTAATTTTCACGGCTCTACGTTTATAAACTTCTGTGAAGCACTTGGGGGGTTCAAAGTGCTCACCACATATCTAGATAAGCTCCTTCAGTGGTCTAGTTTCCAAAATGGGATCACTTGTGGGGGGTTTACACTGTTTAGTCACATCAGGGGCTCTGCAAACGCAACATGATGCCCGCAGACCATTCCATCAAAGTCTGCATTCCAAAATGGCACTCCTTCCCTTCCAAGCTCTCCCATGCACCCAAACAGTGGTTGCCCCCCACATATGGGGTATCAGCGTACTCAGGACAAATTGCACAAAAACTTTTGTGGTCCAATTTCTCCTGTTAGCCTTGTGAAAATAAAAAATAGCGGGCTAAAATATCATTTTTGAGTAAAAAAAATTATTTTTAATTTTCATGGCTCTACGTTATAAACTTCTGTGAAGCACTTGAAGTTTTAAAGTGCTCACCACACATCTATATAAGTTATTTAAGGGGTCTAGTTTCCAAAATGGGGTCACTTGTTGGGGGTTTCCACTGTTTAGGAACATCAGGGGCTCTCCAAACGCAACATGGCATCCGATCTCAATTCCAGCTAATTCTGCGTTGAAAAAGTCAAACAGGCTCCTTCCCTTGCAAGCTCTGCTGTGTGCTGAAAAAGTGGTTTACCCCCACATATGGGGTATCGGCATATTCAGGAGAAATTGCACAACAAATTTTGTTGTTCATTTTCTCCTTTAACACTTGTGAAAATAAAAAAAATTGGTTCTGAAGTAAATTTTTTTGCAAAAAAAGTTAAATGTTAATTTTTTCCATCCACATTGCTTTAGTTCCTGTGAAGCACGTAAAGGGTTAATAAACTTCTTTAATGTGGTTTTGAGCACCCTGAGGGGGCTAGTTTTTAGAACGGTGTCACTTTTGGGTATTTTCTGTCATGGACACCCCTCAAAATGACTTTAAATATGATGTGGTCCCTAAAAAAATGGTTTTGTAAATTTTGTTGTAAAAATGAGAAATCGCTGGTCAACTTTTAACCCTTATAACTTCCTAACAAAAAAAAATTTTGCATTCAAAATTGTGCTGATGTAAAGTAGACATGTGGGAAATGTTATTTATTAAGAAATTTGTGTGACACATCTCTCTGATTTCAGGGCATAAAAATTTAAAGTTTTAAAATTGCAAAATTTTCAAAATTTTCGCCATATTTCCGATTTTTTCATAAATAAACACAAGACTTATCGAAAATTTTTTACCACTAACATGAAGTACAATATGTCACGAAAAACACTCTCAGAATCAGCGGGATCCATTAAAGCGTTCCAGAGTTATAACCTCATAAAGTGACAGTGGTCAGAATTGTAAAAATTGGCCTGGTCATTAAGCTGCAAACAGGCTCTGTCACTAAGGGGTTAAACGCCGTCTTCCATTCATCCCCGTGCTTGATGCGAATAAGATTATACGCCCCCCTGAGGTCAATTTTGGTAAACCAACAGGCACTTTTAACTCTGGAAAATAAATCAGAAATCAGGGGTAACGGGTACTGATATTTAACAGTGATTTTGAAAAGAGAACGATAGTCAATACATGGCCTTAATGAGCCATCTTTCTTGCCCACAAAAAAAACAGCACCTAAAGGTGAATAGGATGGTCCAATATGACCCTTCTCCAACGAATCCTTGATATAAGATAGCATAGCATCATGTTCGGGTACCGATAAGTTGAAAAGCCGACCCTTGGGAAATTTACACCCGGGCATTAACTCAATTGCACTGTCATAACTCCTATGAGGAGGCAAAGATGCAGACTTAGGCCTCTTTCACACATCCGGCGGTAAGAGTCCAGTGGCGTGCGGCGAAAAGCCGGACTGCCGGATCCGGCCTGTAATGGAGACACCGGAAGTAGATGCGGCGCTACTTACGGCGCCTGAAACGGCTTTAACAACAAGAAGCCGCCGCAGAACGGTGAGATGACAGAAGGTATGGAGGCAGAACGGGGGATGACAGAAGGTATGGAGGCAGAACGGGGGATGACAAAAGGTATGGAGGAAAGAGAGAGAGAGAGAGAGACACACTCCGGGCATGCGCAGAGGGGAAAAACTGAATGGGGTGGCCGGATCAGGGAAAAGACTGATCCGGTGGCCGGGTTTTCCAATTGACTTTCATTGTACCACAGAGCCGGGAGCACTGCATCCGCCCATGTCCGTTTTTTTCGCTGGACAAAAAATCGTTGTTGCACGCGTTGTGTCCAGCCGCCGGAAATGAGATTTTGAACGGATCAATCGCAAGCACATGCAGCGTGATCCGGCGCATGTGCTAGTCATTGAGAAAAAAACGCATCCGGCGGGAAAAAAACCTGGATCCGCCTTTTTACACACATGCCGGATCGCGCCTGACGGGAAAAACCGGATGTGTGAGAGGCCTTACTCTCACTAAAAAATCTCACAGAAAAATCAGCCAAATAGTCAGGAATATCAAGAGACTGGGAAGCGGTGGAGAAAACAGGAGTGTCACTAAGAACACATTGACAACCCCAACTCACTACAGACACAGATTTCCAGTCCAAAGCAGGATTATGAGTTTGCAACCAAGGAAAACCCAGAACAATAATATCATGCAAATTGTGCAACACCAAAAATTTACAATTCTCTTGGTGGTCCGGGGCGACCCGCATTATCACCCGAGTCCAAAACTGGGGTTTATTCTCCGCCAAAGGAGTAGCATCAATATCCCTCAAAGGGATAGGAGTCAGCAGGGGTATCATGGGAAAACCACAACGTTTGGCAAAGTCAAAATCCATCAGATTCAAAGCTGCTCCTGAATCAACAAAAGCCTTAGCGGAAAATGTAGACAAGGAGCAGATCAAGGTAATCGCCAAAAGGAACTTAGGCTGTACACTGTCCACCGCAAATGCTTGAGCAAAACGCTTTTCTCGTTTAGGGCAGACAGAAATAGTATGAGAGGCGTCTCCACAGAAAAAACACAACTTATTACGCCTTCGAAACTTTTGACATTGCGCCCTAGACAAAATCCTATCGCATTGCATGGGTTCAGAAGTTCGTTCGAAAGGCGGCAACGCCTCTCGTGTAGTTTTACGTTCACGCAAACGCCGATCAATTTGAATGGCCAATGACATAGAGTCATCAAGATCAGAGGGCACAGAAAATCCCACCATAACATCTTTTACAGTTTCTGCCAAACCCTTCCGAAAGAGAGCTGCTAGGGCATCGTCATTCCATGTAGTAAGGACTGCCCACTTTCGGAATTTTTGACAATATAACTCTGCAGAATCCTGACCCTGGTTCAATGCCAATAAGGTTTTCTCAGCTTGATCAATAGCATTAGGTTCATCATACAACAACCTCAGGGCTTGAAAAAACGCATCCACATTAGCCAGAATAGAATCTCCGGGAGTCAAAGAAAAGGCCCAATCCTGGGGATCGCCGCGCAGCAGGGAGATGATCATTTTAACCTGCTGCACAGAACTTCCCGATGAACTAGGTTTAAAAGCAAAAAAATGGTTTACAATTATTGTCACATCACCGTCAGACATGAGGCCTGCTGTTCCGCCCTCAGCCACTAGGAGGCGACGGACTGTCACGCCGCCCGCAGGCTCGGGGCAAGCTGTCCGGGCCTTGGCCACCAGGAGGCGCCGGACTGACACATCGCCGTCAAACTCGGGGCCTGCTGTTCCTGCCTCGGTCACTGAGAGGTGCCGTGGTTCACGCCCGAGTGATGGCGGCAACAGTGAAAGGGCTTCTGCGCAGGCGTCTAGTGGACGCAGACTCCGCTCCTCTGTCAGTCATGAAGGGGTTGGTGCATCATCATCAGGTCTGGTCCTGGGGGCGGTCCTGATGACATCATCAGCCCGGGAGCCTGTGAGGGATGACCTGATCCCTCAAATACCTTGGGACTGGGCTTGCAAGCCGCCGGATATATTCTTGGTTCCCCTGTGTGCTACTTTGTGATTTTCTGCAGTTAACTCTGACCTCAGCTTGGATTTTGACTATTCTATTGCCTGCCGTTTCCGTACCTTTGCCTTACTCCCGACTACAGATGCTGACCTTGGCTTGGATTCCCTGACCTCTCTTCTGCCTGCTGATTCTGTACCTCTGCCGTCCTCCTGGTTTGACTCTGACCTTGGCCTGAATTTGACTCTGCTATTGCCTGCCGTTTTTTGTACCTTTGCTGCCCGCCTGGTTAAGACTCGGTTTCCTGACTACGCTTTTGGTCCTGTTTTTTAACCCCGTCCTGCTCTGGCCGCTGCTCATATTCAGACAGCGCCACCTGGGCTCTGCTGTAAATCCAGATCCCTGTATAGGGGTAAGGGGTATCGGGGTTGCTCGGGGTGCTGTCTTACTACAGCCCAGACTTGCAGGCGGACGTCACATATTCTTAAAATTCAAAAATTTAGACCGATCCCCAGAAAACACATCAGGAGTAGGGATTTTTGGTTCAACAGCAGATGATTGAGCGAGATAGGCAGAAATTCCCCGCACTTCAGCAGCGAGCTGCTCAACACGATCAGACAATTACTTAGTCTCCATTTAGACAAAAAATATCCTCCTACGGCCCCAGAAAAAAAAGAGGAAAAAAATATACAAAAAAAAAATTCTGACACTTTTTTTTTTTTTAACTTCCTTCCTTCTTTAGAGTACCCTAGAGTCTACAGTAAGGCTGGTGATTCTGTTATGAATGGGTCACCGAGGAGGATAGCAGGACCAGGCTAAGCCACCAGAAAACCAGAGAGGTTGGTAACTAAGCGGATTGCAGACCCCTGATCCTATCCACACAACTAACAGTAGCCGTGGAGCGTACCTACGATGCCCCAGACGCCTTGGCACAGCCGGAGAACTAACTCAGCCTAAAGCAAGAAAGGTGAAATCTAAACTGCCCCGGAGCAGACCCCAAAGGAATAGACAGCCCCCCAAACATATATTGTCAGTGAGACAAGATGAAAACACAAATGCAGGCAGACTAATAGTCAGAGCAAGTGATGGGGCCCAAACTGACTAGACAGGACAGGAAAGGAAAGACACTGTCTGCAATCACGCAAAAACCCTGAAAAATTCAACACGTATGATGCACAAAAAACACAGAAGTCACATGACTTCGCCCCCACTATATCAGCACTCTGGTATATACTGAAAGCAAAGCAAAAAGAGACCAATATAACAGGGGACAGAACAAACTGACACAAGCCGTAACATATGGGCGGTGATCCAGCACAGCCCCAGCAGGAGCAAGCTGACCCGCGCAAAGCAGAGATAGACAAAACCAAATCAAATGCGAAAGATTAGCAAATGAACCACTTAGCTGAACCATGCAGGAACAGAGCAGGAGACATTGGACATCAGACCTCAGAAGGCACAGGAAGAAAATCACCAGCATGGATTGAAGGAAGTCAGTTGTCTTAAATACACCACTCAGAAACCCCAGATCTCCAATCGTCATCATCATTATCAAGTGGCAAGCCTCTGTCAATCTGACCAGCTCCACTACCTCCAGTAACCACCAGAGGGATCCCAGATAGAGAACTCACAACACGTCTGTCAATCTGACCAGCTCCACTACCTTCAGTAACCACCAGAGGGAGCCCAGAAAGAGAGTTCACAACAACTCCCTGTAATTAAGGCATCCAAGGCCCATTGTGTCCTTTTTTTCATGGTTGTTCCTTTTGCCTTCCACTAATAAAGCAATTTTATATAATAGACTATGGTTGTTATTGGTTTTTCCTTCCCCCAAATTTGTAATAAGTAAATAGTTTTATTTTTAATGGGGAAAAAGGGTGGTGATTAGAACTTTTGTGTTTTATTTTTTAATATTTTTTAATTTTTTTTTAAACTTTTTACTGTATTTAATAGTCCCCTAAGGAGACTCGGAGCTGCAATCACCCGATCGCTTGTGCTACACATAGCAGTGCATGAACCCTGCTATGCACAGCAGAAATCACGATCTGTTACGAACGTCGGCCTCGGCGACCCCCCCCCCAACTTGATGGACGCGCCAATGCGTGGGATTGTAAGGAGGTTGACTGGACCGCGGGTACCTGCAGGCCAGGTCCAGAACTGAAAGGGCTGCATCCTCTGTTTCCAGGGGGAAGCCTGATAAGTTTCAACTCTTTATTACTGAACTTTCGTTCGTCCCTGACCTACCCTGCCACTCTCCCAGTTCTGCCCCATTCCTTACCATCACCCTACAATCCCTCACTCCCTGCGTGGAGTACATTCCCCGTTAAATAAACCTGTTTAACCCTTGTTCGGCCTCCCCATGCGTGACTCCATCCCGCGATCCTGCGATTTCTACTGGATCAATGATGCGCTTCCTGTCGACGAGTGTTAAATGCCGCTGTCAGTGATTGACAGCAGCATTTATCTTCTTTATAGCTATGGGTGGATTAGAGATCCACCCCAGACTGTTCGAGTGTGGAGAAAGATGTGGGCTCAGTGTGTGTGTACATGTACATCAACGTTCGTGAAGGGAGTAAACACAATATACCACACATTAACTTTTGCTCTTTCGTGCTCTCTTTTCATCAGTATAGTACTTGTCTACATGCTCATTTTCCTTTCAAGTTGCTTTCACAAGAGTGATATTGACAGTAATGACACTACGGAGAACCTTTCCCCAAATTTTTCATGTCGAGTTGGGCACACAATGTAATAGTGGCTGCAGAGTGGAATACAAATTGTTATTTTTTTATTTTTTTTTCATAGTTGCAGAAATATTTACAATGAAAGGGTTTGCCACCAAACTGGCTCACAGAAATTACACTACATAAAACTTTATTTTTATTAATTCAAATTAAATAAGATATATAGGCCCAAGGCCAAGAAAAATCAAATTGTTAAAAAGGAGGCGGGATGGCAGGGAAAAGGGGAAGAGAAGGGGAAGTTATATAATAACAGATACAAGTGGGGTCATATTGTCTTGGGAAGGATATCGGTGCACAAGGATATGACCCTATTAACCTCTACTCCGATTTCTACCTAACCACGAAGGTTGGCACCCTAAAAAGCATAGCTGGCACTCTTGCTCCAAATAGTCTGTTCTTCCTGAGTCCTGTTGTGCCCTATTGTTGCTCCCTAATAGAAATGGCCAATATACAAACCACAATAATAAACTAACCCTGTAAGTAATTACAACCCCTAAGATCACCACTCTACCATGTACCCAACTCCAAAAATTGTTGCAGTATATGAGATAAAACAAAATGGTGCACACACGGTGGTAGACTGTTTGTATTCAATATATCCTGATGAGAACAAGGATAGCAACATATACTAAGGGGTCAAGAGTTGTGGACAGGTATCCAGGCCGAGTTAGAGTAATTGCTGTATCCACTAAACCTGGGACCAGGGAAGGCCATGTGCGATAACGATGCACACCTAGTGGTGGCCCTATGCCATGGCAACCTCATACACGTGCCTTGCATGGCTCATGTCCTCAACCTGATGGTATAGTATTTTGTCCGAACTATCTCAGCCTCGATGCGCTGCTGCAGAAATCATGGTCACTGTGTGCTCACTTTCGACAATCGCAACCCAAAGTCATGACTCAGCTGTTGGGTGACCTGGTACCAGGGGCTCCTTCCCTGTCCCTGACACTATGGGGCATCCTAACTCACCCTATTCTCCAGGATATATCTAAAGCCGGGGCTGCCACCATTGACTTATCAACTGAATCAGCCCTTTGTCTGTTCTATTCCCCCACCCAGGGAAGAGGGGCGCTACTGTGCACTGCAGTACACCAACCCTATAAACAAGGCAACACAAACAAGGGTAAACTGAAAATACCAAGCATACAAATATTCACTCACATATGTATAGCATTGAAATGCATTGGGTAGTGGAGGACGGGGGAAAAAACAAAGTAAGAGGAGGGAAGGGAATTGTCACACTTACAGTACAAACCACGCAACAGTCACAGATAACTTCTCCAAAACTCCTCATATAAACACCTCACCTTCGAACCATGCAGCAAAAGCTAGCTCTGACATGGATTAGAATCAGGACCCTGATTATAGAGGGGATGGGAGTGGCTAACCGAGCTAAGCTGAGAGCTTATACTCCCAGAGTTTCCAACATGGCCGATTAACCCCTGTTCTGCCAAAAGAAATAAACACCGTTTAAAAAGAAGAGCTTCTTTTCAACGCAGGAGTAGGAGCAAGCAGAAGTTGCAGTCTTCTGGCTTCTCTCTATTGAGATACAACAAGAAAACACAGAATGACAAATTTGCAAAAATACTCTGCAATAAAAAATGGCAGTAATCAGCAATTGCTGGATAGCAAATACAGGGTATTTAGTCGATGCGTTTTTTTTTGCAAAGAAATGTACACCAAGCTGCTCCACCACGTCAAGGTAACCCCTATTGAGCAGTCCCTATCTAATGTATTAAAAACCTGAACATGTGAACAGTGTCTAATATGAACAGGATTCAGACAGGCCGCTCCCTAGTATGGGCTTGTGGTCTGAGACAGCTCTTATGTGGCTTCTCTCTGTCATGATCACGTGTGTGTGGACGCAGATGTTTCTGCATGGCGAACCCATGTGACACACGTGACCCTGGATACACCGCCTCCAGTGGGGCAAATTTAAATAATAAAACGCGCAGGTGTATACGCCGCCTCCACCTGGCGAATTTGGGTATTACACGTTATACATACAATAATCAAATAATAAAGGGGGAACCTGGGAAACTATAACAATGGTGGGCCCTGCGATAGGGAATGGGGAAATGGAGACCTCCTAAGCTCTCCTGAGCCAGTGTCCCTGCACTCCTTACATTCCCTATGCCGGTTTCGCACCGGGCGCCGCACGCATACCTCAACGCCCTTGCTCACCCTGACCCTAAACCCTCACTAGGGAATGGGTCGGTGCGGAGACTAATCCCACCACTGCACTAATAACACACATGAGGAAAGAGACAATACAGGGGAAACACCACTTAGCTTTGCTCTGTTGCGTGCGCTCCCAGCAACAGAGCCCTTCACCTGAGTGCATCTTCTCCTCCACCCGGATCCATCACCATAACAGGATCCTTCACCTTAGTGCAGCCTTGGAGCAGAGTCCACCACCAGTTGCAGCTGCTTAGAACCAGAGTCCCAAGGATGAGTTCAGCTGCTGACACGAAGTCGAGCATGCTTGAGTCCAGCTCAGCGGCCAAGTCCCACATGGTGAGTGCCACTCTCCATAGTCGCCACTCCACCAGCCCATGCAGACACTTCCCGCTGACACCATCACTGCGACTCCACCACGCCATGCCAGCCCTTCGTCCAGACACCATAGCTGAAACACATCCCCCCTGGCTAAGCTGCACAGGACTCCTCACCAGCTCCATCCTTCATCCAGGCTCTCCAAAAACAGAGTGAACACAAACTCACAATATCACAGGCCCTACAGTTTTTTTTCTGGTGAGCTTTGGCCATGTGGAGACCACTGAGTTATTGCTGCCGGGCCTCACTGAGGAGTGGGGAGCGGCAAGGTGTTTAGAGCCGCTGCAGCAGCAGTTTTCACGGTCTGGGGCCTCTGCTCAGGTAACCAGGAAATCAAAATGGCGGCTTTGGCAAATTGCGGGTCTGGCAAAAGCCCCTAGAGTCGCTGCTGGGGAGCGGGACTTGCTCTTGCACGGGGAGGTACCCAGGCAGGTGGGAGGAATGGTGCCCCACGGAGCTGCCTGGTATTCCCCGAGGTGAAGGGGTACGTCCCTGTAGTGAGCAGATTGGTGAATAGTCCGCGGGGCTCATGCCAAATCTTCGATGCCGCCCCTCCTGGTCGTGTGGAGGCGACCAGCGAGTATATATATTTTCCTCCATATTCCTGCGGCTATGGTACTAAAACCCCCTAGAGTCGCTGCTGGGGAGCGGGACTGGTTCATGCAGGCGGGCGCACCCAGGCAGGTGGGAGGAATGGTGCCCCACGGAGCTGCCTGGTATTCCCCGAGGTGAAGGGGTGCGCCCCTGTGGTGAGCTGACTGGTGTGATAGTCCGCGGGGTTTTACGCCAAATCTTCATACCATCGAAGAAGCCGCCCTCCTGGTCGTGTGGAGGTGACCAGCGAGAGTATATTTCCTCCATTTCCCGGTCCCCTTCTCCTCCTGGTGTGTGCAGCAGGTGTGCTGCGGGGGAGTAGGGACAAATCTCTACCCTCGCCATTAACCAACCCTAGGAGGCGCAGTCCTCATGGTGAAAGGGTTGGAGGGTGGTGTCCCTTGGTGAATAGTGGGGGTGTGAGTGTGGTGACACAGGGGGACGCCTCTGTTGAGTCCAGAGTGAGTTCACCAAGTTATGACAAATGTATGTGTGCAATAAACGTGCAGGTCCGGACCTGTGTGTGAACGAGCATGTATGGGTCCCACCAAAAAACATCTTGGAAATGTGTTGTGGAGTCTGATCAGCTCTTAGCATACATACACATACATAATCTCATTCCCCAGGTCGGCGCTGTGGAGATGAGTGGTGCCTCCAAAATGAACATGTATTGCCAATACCAGCGGTGCGTTTGTCATAAACCTGAAGTGTCAGATAATGGCGGGGTGAACTCAGGGTCTGGGCGTCCCCGCTGTAGGTGTTTCCCTAATGAGGGGTGGTCTTGAGGGTCCAGAGGCCCCTCATTAAGGAGGGCGTACTGTCATGATCTGAAGTGATCTGACAGTTTTAAATCACTGGGTGAACTTTTTTTACTTTGGAAAGTTCCAAGGTGTCTTGACTGTCCCCGGTGGTGGTTTTGATATTGCACTTTAGGTTTTGTGCACTTAATCATGTATCAGGTGTTACACCCTATAAAGGTGTGCTAGAGGTGTGCAATCACTGCCTGTGATATTGTGAGTTTGTGTTCACTCTGTTTTTGGAGAGCCTGGATGAAGGATGGAGCTGGTGAGGAGTCCTGCGCAGCTTAGCCAGGGGGGATGTGTTTCAGCTATGGTGTCTGGATGAAGGGCTGGCATGGCGTGGTGGAGTCGCAGTGATGGTGTCAGCGGGAAGTGTCTGCATGGGCTGGTGGAGTGGCGACTATGGAGAGTGGCACTCACCATGTGGGACTTGGCCGCTGAGCTGGACTCAAGCATGCTCGACTTCGTGTCAGCAGCTGAACTCATCCTTGGGACTCTGGTTCTAAGCAGCTGCAACTGGTGGTGGACTCTGCTCCAAGGCTGCACTAAGGTGAAGGATCCTGTTATGGTGATGGATCCGGGTGGAGGAGAAGATGCACTCAGGTGGAGGGCTCTGTTGCTGGGAGCGCACGCAACAGAGCAAAGCTAAGTGGTGTTTCCCCTGTATTGTCTCTTTCCTCATGTGTGTTATTAGTGCAGTGGTGGGATTAGTCTCCGCACCGACCCATTCCCTAGTGTGGGTTTAGGGTCAGGGTGAGCAAGGGCGTTGAGGTACGCGTGCGGCGCCCGGTGCGAAACCGGCATAGGGAATGTAAGGAGTGCAGGGACACTGGCTCAGGGGAGCTTAGGAGGTCTCCATTTCCCCATTCCCTATCGCAGGGCCCACCATTGTTATAGTTTCCCAGGTTCCCCCTTTATTATTTGATTATTGTATGTATAACGTGTAATACCCAAATTCGCCAGGTGGAGGCGGCGTATCCACCTGCACGTTTTATTATTTAAATTCGCCCCACTGGAGGCGGTGTATCCAGGGTCACGTGTGTCACATGGGTTCGCCATGCGGAAACATCTGCGTCCAGACACACGTGATCATGACACTCTCTATTGCAGTAACCCTGTGACACCTGTAGGTCATCGACTTGCATTGCTACAGAGGTCTTTCGGCCTACCGGTTAACCATTTGATTAGTGAAGTTCTGACACGTTGGAATTCCACTCTGTACACGTTTCAGCGGCTGTGGCAGCAGTGATGAACCCTGTTAACCAATTACGATGAAGGAACTTTGATTCCGAAACGCGCATCGGGGCCGTGCAGTATTTTGAACCGGCGGCAATTAAAGGTACAGTTTCCCTGGTTTACCATCAATGCAGTTTTTTTTTTATCTCTACTTGATTGCCATATAATTTGCAGCTTTGGGGCTCTATATAGGCATATTATATCCCTAGTTTTGTGAATTTCATCTTATGTTTTGGTTTTTATCTACAACTAGTAATTGGGTAGTGTTTTTATGAATTTTTATTATATTTGGACATTATTTAGTCATATTTATGCGTTTATGCACAATGGCACTTTTTAGTGTCTGTGATGATGTGATATGTTATGTGGGTATCATTTTGTGTCTATTTATATTTTACGGATTTCCATAGTGTTCTCTTGTTGCCCTGTATCATTCCATGTATTCCCCATATTGTCTAGAGTCTCAATTACCTTCCAAAAGTCTGATAATTGAATTCGCTCACTCACTGTCTGCAGCCTGACTGTATCTATGCCTCTTGTTGAACCCTCTGTAGTGTCTTAATCCCCAAGGCACCTTTGTCAGGTCTGGGAGGCCTGAAAACCGCCCCAACCTGTCTGGCTACCCCTGGACATAAGGAGGGGGCTGGGGAGGACAGGAGCTGGTGAAGTCAGACGCTGTGTGGTGATGATCGTGTGAAGACTGCACGTCAGAGAGAAGGGGATGCATATGGACCCATTATATCCTCTGTCTGCTGGATTATTGGACTTTCATCTCCTTGGAAATTCATCCTGTTACTGAACTGCATTCGTGTTCTGGACTATTGTATCCTCAGTGTGGTGGATTGTTTATGGATTGTTCACACTTCCCGCACTCTGTTGATTGTGTGGTATCGGAGAAGGACCCGTGACAGTGTCTATTATATTAGGAACACAAAATAGATCTTTTTTGCACATTGCACTTGCACTTTTTATGTAGTCACATAATATGGTGACAATTTATTTTTTATATATTGAAATATAATTTATACTCTTGTGAGGTGAATATCTCTCTTCATATGTGTTAACACGTCTTTTTGGGATAATTTATGCTTTTATGATTTTTTTCAGCTGTATATTTGGGACTGATATTTATTGATTTTATTAGGACATATTAATTCTTTACCTTTTTATGCCTGTTTTGGATCAAATATTCTAAGAACATTGCATAGATTTTTGTTATAAGGCCAGTAATATATGTGCACTGTGTGTTGGGTATTTTCCCATTGCCATCTTTTAATCTTTCATTGCTGTATAATAATAAAATATTTTGGATTATATACTTACTTGGATTTTTTCGGTTTTTTAGTCATGAACCCTGGTACAATATGCCTTTTTGCATAACCTGGGCCAACTCAGTGCAGACGCGGTGCAAATCACACTTGCGGAGTGGGCACAGGAGAAGGACCTCTGCACCCTTCTGCACAGTTGTGAAATGGCTACTAAGATAGTTAGCACTGGCAATGTCGTTATCATCATCACTATTCCGGTCATCCACATGCTGAAGCACACGTTGAATAGTCTGCATGAGGAGGTGATGGTCCCATAGGAAGATTTGGAAGCAGAGAACGATGCGGAAGGGATTATAATATTTCAAATTCCCAGACTGTTGTCGCATAGGCAGGTGCCATGGGAGGGTGGCTTACAGCAAACAAGGGGGGGGCTCATAGTACCAGACAAACTGTTAGTGAAGGTGCAGAAACTAAGGAGCAATTTGAGGGCGAGGTGATGGACGCACAACAGTCAGGAGATGAAGAGGATAATGATGCGCTCTCTGTTGTCCGTGATTAATGGGAGGGGACAGAGGAAGCAACAGTGAGTGTTACCCTGCCACCAACACAACATGGACTTGGTCCTCATGGAAGTGCCCAACACATGAGCTTCTTCTTGCTGCACTATCTTTCACACGATGCCCGTATTTTTAGGGTTAGAAATAGTGCTGACTCCTGGGTTGCCACTCTGTTAGATCCATGGTACAAGAGTAAATTTAGGCAGATGCTCTCCCTTCCCCGGAAAGGGATGCGCGCATGCTGGGGTATTGAAATACGCTTGTAGACAATCTTAAGAGTAGTTTTCTCCAAGACAGTAGTGAGGCACACAGTGTAGACTTCCAACCCAGGGAACATCAAAGAGTCATGTTCAAAACATTACCAGCAGCGTAAGTGGCATAAGCAATTTTTGTGAGTCGTTTAACAAATTTTTTAGACCAGCCCATGCACCAGCAGAACAGAGTACAACTCTGACATGTTGTGAACGACTGGAGAGGATGGTACAGGAGTATCTGGAGCTCAATACCAATGCCATCGGGGGGGGGGGTTGGACCCTTGTACATTTTGATTTTCAACAATGGAAGTGTAGCCTGAGCTTGCCTGTCACGCATTGGAAGTTTTGTCATGCCCGGCAGCCATCGTTCTCTCAGAGTGTGTCTTCAGTGCTGCTGGTGGTGTCTGGACGGATAAGTACATTGTATATTTATAACAATGCATATAATTCGTATATACTGTATGGCAATTTAAATATGGCAAATATATACAATGATTTTAGAATTAGATAAAATATAGTAAGATGTATATACTGCATTATGAAAACATGATAAAAGAATGTGAAAATGTGGAAAAACAGTAAAACTGGAAAAAGAAGAATATTGCACTTGCGCCCCTTCTTTGCTATACATTCTGTTACCTCCCTAATTTTGGAATAAATAATATTAATAGTAATTATTTTGATTCAGGACTTTTTGGTGGGTTCATTTCTCCTTGTTTTTTCCAGTATTTTTACAGACTGTCAGGGTTACTTCATAGGTTAAAGTATAGCATCATTACTCTAGTTCACACAGTTGTTATATACTGTTTTGTTTATACCTTTGTGTCATATCCCTATCAGCTACTGTTTTTCTTTATTTTATCTTGTTCTAAAGACGTAAAAGGGGTAAAAAATCCAGTCAGAAAACGAATTTTTAATTGTAGCAATGTTGTGCCTGCCACTAGAGGTCCTCAGTGTAATTGCTTTAAATTTAATCCATTGGATGCAATAACTACTGCGGCCAGTCCATGTCACTGTAAAAGATTTTCTGATGTTCCAAAGTTATAATTGGGGCCTAACAGGAAACGTTTCTCCTTGTAGATAGTGTCAATCTGGCATAAATTGACTTATAGTTCATGTATAGTCCATAGTCGTCTTCTTCTTTGAAGATATACAACTTTTTACAACCATTATTGTGACTGTAGGACACTCTGTAAAATGTTTTTGGATGTTATCAGTTTTGCGATACATGGCAAATTAAAAAAAATAAGATTAAAAGTTTAAAAATTTTAAAAAGTAAAAATGGTTCACTAATAGATGAAAAATTTTACTATTGAATATATTTTTCTTCCGTTATGCACTACACAGAAGATACAGTTTCCTAAAATGAATTCTAGACTTTTGCTACAAGCAAAAAATTGCTTTCTAAAGAGGGAGAAGACTTATCTGCCCAAAATACATAAATCATAATACATAAATCATGGAATTCCATGATTAAGACCCTCACGGGTCGAAACGCGTTGGTTGCTGTTTGTACCTGGCACCCCTTCTATGAGATGCTATTCCATGAATTTCGTGACTTTTTTAAATGTGACATAATAAATTGGAATTTAACTTAAGTCTCTACACTGGAGATCTCTTCCTCCTTTTTTTTCTGCTTTCCTTAATTATGTCATTTACAACTCCAACATAATTTTTTTTTTTACAATAGATACATTGATCATATGTTGATATGATATTATGATGTTCATCATATACAGTAGAATGGAGACGAAAGAGATGATATAAAATTCTATGAGTCTATTACCCTCAACCCATTGATGATCCAACATATTCTCAATTTCGATAAAAAAAAAGTTATAATTCCAAGACATCATTATAGAACATAATTGAGATCCATTCATTACAGAAACATAATTTAAATTTGTCAACACCAACAGTTAGGCTAAGTGCACACGTAGCAGAAAATTTCTGCTTAAAAACCTGACTCCCTTCCCAGAAACCGCGCGTTTTTTTCTGCACGTTTTCCGCGTGGTTTTTATGCGTTTTTTTCCGCGCGTTTTCAAAACGCATAGAACTAGCCAGAAATGCAGAAAAATCAGCGAAATTAATGAGCATGCTGCGTTTTTACCGCAATGCGTTTTTTTCGCGGTAAAAAACGCATCAATATGCACAAAAAGTGCAAAATACATAGAAATGAATGCGAAGCTTATTTTTAGCGGTTTTATAGGCAAAACCACTAAAAATACCGCTAAAAAAACGCTGTGTGTGAACACAGCCTTATATACACTCACTGGCCACTTTATTAGGTACACCTGTCCAACTGTGTGTTAAGACTTAATTTCTAATCAGCCAATCACATGGCGGCAACTCAGTGCATTTAGGCATGTAGACATGGTCAAGACAATCTCCTGCAGTTCAAACCGAGCATCAGTATGGGGAAGAAAGGTGATTTGAGTGCCTTTGAACGTGGCATGATTGTTGGTGCCAGAAGGGCTGGTCTGAGAATTTCAGAAACTGCTGATCTACTGGGATTTTCACGCACAACCATCTCTAGGGTTTACAGAGAATGGTCCGAAAAAGAAAAAAAATCCAGTGAGCGGCAGTTCTGTGGCCGGAAATGCCATGTTGATGCCAGAGGTCAGAGGAGAATGGGCAGACTGGTTCGAGCTGATAGAAAGGCAACAGTGACTCAAATTGCCACCCGTTACAACCAAGGTAGGCAGAAGAGCATCTCTGAACGCACAGTGCGTCGAACTTTGAGGCAGATGGGCTACAGCAGCAGAAGACCACACTGGGTACCACTCCTCTCAGCTAAGAACAGGAAACTGAGGCTACAATTTGCACAAGCTCATCGAAATTGGACAGTAGAAGATTGGAAAAACGTTGCCTGGTCTGATGAGTCTCGATTTCTGCTGCGACATTCGGATGGTAGGGTCAGAATTTGGCGTAAACAACATGAAAGCATGGATCCATCCTGCCTTGTATCAACGGTTCAGGCTGGTGGTGGTGGTGTCATGGTGTGGGGAATTTTTTCTGGGCACTCTTTGGGCCCCTTGGTACCAATTGAGCATCGTTGCAACGCCACAGCCTACCTGAGTATTGTTGCTGACCATGTCCATCCCTTTATGACCACAATGTACCCAACATCTGATGGCTACTTTCAGCAGGATAATGCGCCATGTCATAAAGCTCGAATCATCTCAGATTGGTTTCTTGAACATGACAATGAGTTTACTGTACTCAAATGGCCTCCTCAGTCACCAGATCTCAATCCAATAGAGCATCTTTGGGATGTGGTGGAACGGGAGATTCGCATCAGGGATGTGCAGCCGACAAATCTGCGCCAACTGTGTGATGCCATCATGTCAATATGGTCCAAAATCTCTGAGGAATGCTTCCAGCACCTTGTTGAATCTCTGCCACGAAGAATTGAGGCAGTTCTGAAGGCAAAAGGGGGTCCAACCCCTTACTAGCATGGTGTACCTAATAAAGTGGCCAGTGAGTGTAGATAACCGCAGAAATCAGAAAATGAAATTGCTCAAAAAAATCCCTCACATCCAATCTATAATAATAAATGCCCTAAGCAGCTTCCGGTTGTAACAACTTCCGTCCAGTTGTAACCGGTGACGTCACCGCACACCTCTTTCCATGTTAACCCTCAACACACCACTCCTCCTCAACACACACACTCCTCTCACCTTTCACCATCTCCACTCACGTCCACTCACTCTTTCACTCCACATACGACCCTTTCTCTCATTCCGTCTCTCATACTCACGCCGTCATCGCTGCTGATCCACGATCCCCAACATCTTCTTCCGCCGGCGCCATCCTGGATCCAGACGTCCTCCACACCGGCGACATGTTCTTGCGGCGACGCCATTTTGGATCGGCGAAATCCCGCGATAGTCAAGATGGCGTCGCCGCAAGAACATGTCGCCAGCGTGGAGGACGTCGGGATCCAAAACGGCGCCGGCGGAAGAAGATGTCGGGGATCGTGGAGCAGCGGCGATGACGGCGTGAGTATGAGAGACGGAGTGAGAGAAGGGGTCGTATGTGGAGTGAAAGAGTGAGTGGAGATGGTGAAAGGTGAGAGGAGTGTGTGTGTTGAGGGTTAACATGGCAAGAGGTGTGATGCTATCGCATCCTCCCGATGCGATAGCATCGGGCCATAATCTAGTTTAAAAGAATTAGAATCAAAAGTACAGAAAAGCTTTCAAGAACAGGAAAAAAATTCAAAACCTTGTTTCATGGAAGAAAAAAATATACAAAGCAGTTAGTCCAGGGGCTGGCTGGCACTTTTCAACCTGGGGGGCAATCACAAGGCAGTGGCCCTCCTTTTCATTGCTTATCTCTGGCCATTTCATTAAAGCAGCAGAGATAACAGGCTTTAAAAGCAGGCTGGTATGTAGATATGGGAACAGTAAGGAGCTTGCTGCATAGATATGGGAGCAGAACCAAGCTTACTCCAGAAATGGGAGCAGAACCGAGCTTACTCTAGAGATATGGGAGCAGAACCGAGCTTATTCCAGAGATATGGGAGCAGAACTGAGCTTACTCCAGAGATATGGGAGCAGAACTGAGCTTATTCCAGAGATATGGGAGCAGAACTGAGCTTACTCCAGAGATATGGGAGCAGAACTGAGCTTACTCCAGAGATATGGGAGCAGAACTGAGCTTACTCCAGAGATATGGGACCAGAACTGAGCTTACTCCAGAGATATGGGAGCAGAACTGAGCTTACTCCAGAGATATGGGAGCAGAACTGAGCGTACTTCAGAAATATGGGAGCAGAACTGAGCTTACTCCAGAAATATGGGAGCAGAACAGAGCTTACAGTTGTGGCCAAAAGTATTGACACCCCTGCAATTTTGTCAGATAATGCTCAGTTTCTTCCTGAAAATGATTGCAAACACATTCTTTGGTATTATCTTCATTTAATTTGTCTTAAATGAAAAAGCACAAAAGAGAATGAAGCAAAAAGCAAAACATTGATCATTTCACACAAAACTCCAAAAATGGGCCAGACAAAAGTATTGGCACCCTCAGCCTAATACTTGGTTGCACAACCTTTAGCCAAAATAACTGCGACCAACCGCTTGTGGTAACCATCAATGAGTTTCTTACAATGCTCTGCTGGAATTTTAGACCATTCTTCTTTGGCAAACTGCTCCAGGTCCCTGATATTTGAAGGGTGCCTTCTCCAAACTGCCATTTTTAGATCTCTCCACAGGTGTTCTATGAGAGTCAGGTCTGGACTCATTGCTGGCCACCTTAGAAGTCTCCAGTGCTTTCTCTCAAACCATTCTCTAGTGCTTTTTGAAGTGTGTTTTGGGTCATTGTCCTGCTGGAAGACCCATGACCTCTGAGGGAGACCCAGCTTTCTCACACTGGGCCCTACATTATGCTGCAAAATTTGTTGGTAGTCTTCAGACTTCATAATGCCATGCACACGGTCAAGCAGTCCAGTGCAAGAGGCAGCAAAGCAACCCCAAAACATCAGGGAACCTCCGCCATGTTTGACTGTAGGGACCATGTTCTTTAATTTGAATGCCTCTTTTTTTTCTCCTGTAAACTCTATGTTGATGCCTTTGCCCAAAAAGCTCTACTTTTGTCTCATCTGACCAGAGAACATTCTTCCAAAACGTTTTAGGCTTTTTCAGGTAAGTTTTGGCAAACTCCAGCCTGGCTTTTTTATGTCTCGGGGTAAGAAGTGGGGTCTTCCTGGGTCTCCTACCATACAGTCCCTTTTCATTCAGACGCCGACGGATAGTACGGGTTGACACTGTTGTACCCTCGGACTGCAGGGCAGCTTGAACTTGTTTGGATGTTAGTCGAGGTTCTTTATCCAACATCCGCACAATCTTGCGTTGAAATCTCTTGTCAATTTTTCTTTTCCGTCCACATCTAGGGAGGTTAGCCACAGTGCCATGGGCTTTAAACTTCTTGATGACACTGCGCACGGTAGACACAGGAACTTCTGGTCTTTGGAGATGGACTTGTAGCCTTGAGATTGCTCATGCTTCCGCACAATTTGGTTTCTCAATTCCTCAGACAGTTCTTTGGTCTTCTTTCTTTTCTCTATGCTCAATGTGGTACACACAAGGACACAGGACAGAGGTTGAGTCAACTTTAATCCATGTCAACTGGCTGCAAGTGTGATTTAGTTATTGCCAACACCTGTTAGGTTCCACAGGTAAGTTACAGGTGCTGTTAATTACACAAATTAGAGAAGCATCACATGATTTTTCGAACAGTTCCAATACTTTTGTCCACCCTCTTTTTTATGTTTGGTGTGGAATTATATCCAATTTGGCTTTAGGACAATTCTTTTTGTGTTTTTTCATTTAAGACAAATTAAATGAAGATAATAATACCAAAGAATTTGTGTTTGCAATCATTTTCAGGAAGAAACTGAGTATTATCTGACAGAATTGCAGGGGTGTCAATACTTTTGGTCACAACTGTACCACAGAGATATGGGAGCAGAACAGAGATTACTATAAAGATATGGGATATATATATATATATAGCATATATAGTGTGAGGGCCCCAGTTCCCACTATAAATATAGTCCGATGGCCCCAGTTGTCTAGATATATAGTATGATGGCCCCAGTTGTCCCCACATATCTAGTATGATGGCCCCAGTTCTCCTCACATATATAGTATGATGGCCCCAGTTATCTTCATATATATAGTATAATAGCCCCAGTTCTCCAGTATATATAGTAGGATGGCCCCAGTTCTCCATATTAAAAATAATGAAGTTTATACTCACCTCATCTTGATTGCCGGCACTGCAGCCTCCATTTTCTCTTGCAGTCCACAGAGCGGCATGAGTCAATAATGTCATCACACCGCCTGCATGAGCATACTGAAGTCTCAGGAAGCTGCGGTCTGCAGCTTATGAGCTTCCACTAGGAATTTCGGGGCCACATACTGGAAAAATTTTCGTGTTCCCTTGAGACTCCACCCATGTTCCACATCAGCTCCACCTCCACCGTCCCACCGCCCACTCTTGGAAAAACTCAACTACACCACTACATCCTCACTGATCAGATATTAACAGTTCCCATCAAACACGAGATCACATTCATAACCAGCAGCTTTTGTTGTGGCCAAAATAATTTTTATGCTGATACCACGACACGGTAGACTCTTTCGGCTGGGCCCTACTCTACTCTAAGCTATTAAAAACAAATATATATTTATGTATTTATCTTTAAGGGAATGAGTCACATACATTTACTTTTTTTTAAACAACCATTATTACCACATACAAGGGACAAATATCGTCACACCATGACCAGACCACATATTAATACCACATAGTGACTGAATAATACCACATTCAAGAAAAAAATACCACCACACCTTGGCCAGACGACATATTACCACCACATAGTGACCAAATAATACCACATTCAAGGAACAATTAGTGCCACACCATGACCAGACCACATATTACCACCACACAGTGACTGAATACTACAATACTGATCATTAATTAAAGGGAAAAGTCGGGGTCGTCCCGAAACACGAAACCCAATGTAAGTCAATGGGGAATAAAAGTCGGCAGTGAGAGGAGGACAGGAAACACACCTACAGTGCCCATTTGAATGCCAAAAGCATCAATTCTTCTTACTTAAGCTTGTCAACCTTAATTAACTTCATTATACAAGTTACGCACTGAAAAATGGGGGTTATTTGGCTAAAGTTGTGGGGGGGAGGGCTGGCTGCAGGTTTTCATGTGCCCTGGGCGAAAGAGCGCCCCTTTAACACATACCACAACTCATCATGCTCCGATACGTCAGAGAAATAGCGGTATAGTACAATGAAAAATACCTCACTTTTTACATCTCATGACGAGGCCCATCTATTTCTCCATACAGAATCATTGGTCCCATATAATGTTTGAAACAGTATATGATGAGCTCCACATAATGCTACAGTATATGTTGGTCCCCATGGATGAAGCTCCACTGTCTTATGGGCCCAAATAATGCTCCAAACATAATGGGCCCCATTTCTAATGCTCTAGTGTATAATGGGCCCTGTAAATGCTGCTCCAGTGTCTGATGTCCACCTTTGGAATGTTCCAGTGTATGGTGGGCCCCATCTATCATTCTCCAGAGTATAGTGCTCCCCAAAAATTGCTGTCCCAACATTGAAAACAATCAAATAAGTCTCCTCGCTAGGGAATCCCTGTACTTGTCTGGACTCCTCGTCGTCCCCATCTTCCATCTCACTGCACAGTATTTCAACTTTGCAAGTGCTGTGATCCTGGGCAAGCAGGGGGGGCCCACTCGTTGGCGACGGCACTGGCACAGGGCCCCTGATAGTACGGTGGTGTGTCTGATGGCGGGTGGGCCGAACCTGCACTTTCATCTGCAGCTTCCTCTTTGTCACCGTGTAAGATGGAACTGTATATGGGAAGGGTAACCTGAGTTTCATCAGGGTCAGATTCAGGTCGTGTAGCGTGCGAGGGGAATGTAGTGGTCTGGGTCAATGTACCAGCAGATTCATCGAGCAGTGGCTGGGCATCAGTGCACTTGTGTCGCCCCCAGGAGTACGGTCGCCACAGTGGCATTACCTTCTTCCTAGGGAGTGTGATGTCATGCTAGGGAGCAACGAAGGATCTCTCTAGCAGGTTAACTGATTGGGCGGCGTTATTCCCACGAGTCATGACCCTCCAAACAGCGTTCATGAAGGCAAAGTGTTTGTTTTACGTGGGCAGTATGGTTGCAAAGCTGAACCTTAAAGGAATGTCCAGAAGGGCACCACCAGGAGTGGAGCCTACGGTTAAATTCGACTCCACCTGGGAAACCTCAACCATGCCAGCTACAGAACAGATGCACACATTGCAAGCTTAATTCCGTTAACGAACGAGACTTCGTCATGCCCCGCGGTCCGAGTCCAGCTTACTAGAGGGACACGTGAGGCTCTGGCACATGAGATTGGCCAATAACTGGTGTGTCATGCCCTTAAATGTCCGTGGCTGCATGTGCGCTACACTGAAAAGGCCAGCGTTTGTCGCTTACAGGTGCAGATAACCCGCTGAACAACGTTAGTGATGGGGATCACTGATTACAATTATTACCCGCGAACAATGATTTCCCAGTAAGTGCAGGTCAACCGCAGTTCCGGAATTAGGCCTAACCGTCATTCCTGAAAAAATGAAAAACTTACGTGTGCAAACCACAGGTGCTGCAGCTTGCTTAACAGCTCGCCAGCCGTTCTCACGCCCAGTATGGATTACACGTGATTGCACAAAGGTGAGAAAGGGTACCGTATCCCCAGATAACATGTATGGATAGCGTACACATTCAAAATATATGTCTATACATCAGGAGGCAGGCTCAGACGGTGTTAGGCCCAGTATGGATTGCACGTGATTGCACAAAGGTTAGAAAGGGTACCGTTTCCTCGGATAACATGTATGGATAGTGTACACATTCAAAATATATGTATCAGGAGGCAGGCTCAGACGGTGTTAGGCCCAGTATGGATTGCACAAAGGTTAGAAAGGGTACCGTTTCCCCGGATAACATGTATGGATAGCGTACACATTCAAAATATATGTCTATACATCAGGAGGCAGGCTCAGACGGTGTTAGGCCCAGTATGGATTGCACGTGATTGCAAACAGGTTAGAAAGGGTACCGTATCCCCAGATAACATGTATGGATAGCGTACACATTCAAAATATATGTCTCAGGAGGCAGGCTCAGACGGTGTTTGGCCCAGTATGGATTGCACGTGATTGCACAAAGGTTAGAAAGGGTACCGTATCCCCAGATAACATGTATGGATAGCGTACAAATTCAAAATATATGTCTCAGGAGGCAGGCTCAGACGGTGTTAGGCCCAGTATCGATTGCACGTGATTGCACAAAGGTTAGAAAGGGTACCGTTTCCCCGGATAACATGTATGGATAGTGTACACATTCAAAATATATGTCTCAGGAGGCAGGCTCAGACGGTGTTAGGCCCAGTATGGATTGCACGTGATTGCACAAAGGTTAGAAAGGGTACCGTTTCCCCGGATAACATGTATGGATAGCGTACACATTCAAAATATATGTCTATACATCAGGAGCCAGGCTCAGACGGTGTTAGGCCCAGTATGGATTGCACGTGATTGCACAAAGGTTAGAAAGGGTACCGTATCCCCAGATAACATGTATGGATAGCGTACACATTCAAAATATATGTCTCAGGAGGCAGGCTCAGACGGTGTTAGGCCCAGTATGGATTGCACGTGATTGCACAAAGGTTAGAAAGGGTACCGTTTCCCCGGATAACATGTATGGATAGCGTACACATTCAAAATATATGTCTCAGGAGGCAGGCTCAGACGGTGTTAGGCCCAGTATGGATTGCACGTGATTGCACAAAGGTTAGAAAGGGTACCGTTTCCCCGGATAACATGTATGGATAGCGTACACATTCAAAATATATGTCTATACATCAGGAGGCAGGCTCAGACGGTGTCAGGCACAGTATGGATTTGACGGCCCAGATTACGCAGCGGAGGAGCAGGGAGAGGTAAAGATTGCAAATGCTGGGGCCCTGCCCAAGCAAGGGGGGCCCACTCGTGGGCGTCGGTACTGGCACTGGGCCCCTCATAGTACAGCGGTGTGTCTGACGGCGGGTGTGCACCACCACCGTCAGAGACACTTGATTGCACTATAAGGGACCCTGTGCCAGTGCCCGCGCCCAAGAGTCGGCCTACCCACCTGTCCAGGGCAACGGCACTCGCACGGTGTCGTGCGCTAGGTGGTGACCCCGGCCATGGGGGGGGAGGCAGCACAGTTAGGGAGTTTTAGAAAGTGGCATATGTTGATGTTGGACATTCAGCTGATGCAAAAGGCGAAATAGGTGAAGTCCCAGGAAGAGGTGGACCAAAGCAAGCCATTTTTCTGTCACCCTATGTGTCATCAGGGGAAGGTGGGACAAAATCCTTGGAAACCCATGCATGGTTCATTTTAATGAAGGTTAGATCATCCACATTTTGGGTTGACAGATGGGTCCTTCTTTCTGTCAGGATTGATCCAGCTGCACTGAAGACTCTTTCCGATAGCACACTTGCAGCTGGGCAAGCGAGCTCCTGTAAGGCATATTGGGCCAATTCAGGCCAGGTGTCCAGTTTAGCGGCCCAATAGTCAAAGGGGAATGACCTGTGTGGGAGAACATCGATATGGGAGGAAAAGTAGTTTGTAACCATAGTTGACAACTGCTGTCTCCTGTCACTTTCCATCGATGCAGTATTACCAGTTGTGTGAGCGGTATTTGAAAAATCAGTCCACAACATTGTCATGAAACCCCTGTCTCCAACGCCACTTCTGCTGTGTGCACCACGAACACCTCTGCCAAGCTGCCCCCGGCCCGTACGGCTCGTGTGAGAACCATCACCGCTGCTGTGTGCTGGGAATGCCTCAAGCAACCGATTTACCAGAGTTGCTTGTTTATTAGCCAATATTAGGTCAAGGTTCTCCTGTGGCATGATGTTTTGTAATTTCCCTTTATAGCGTGGATCCAGGATGCTGGCCAACCAGTAGTCGTCATCGTTCATCATTTTGGCAATGCGGGGGTCCCTTTTTAGGATCTGCAAGGCATAATCTGACATGTGGGCCAATGTTCCCGGTGTCAATGATGCACTGCGAGTGCTGGGTGGAGGAGCACTTTCTGGCAAATCCACATCCCTCCAGTCACGCACAAACCCTGTACCAGACCTTGCCACGCCAACATTTTCACTTGCCCCACGAGATGCATCCTCCTCCCCTAAGTAATCATCCCCATCATCATCCTCCTCCTCCTCTTCTTCCTCCACCTCGTCCAGGAGAGGTCCCTGAGCAGACAATGGCTGAATGTCATCAAGGATTCCCTCCTCCTCTTCCTCCTCATCAACATTGGCTGCAGAAGCCTGCTCCTTAAGGTGCATCAAAGTTTGCATGAGCAGACGCATAAGTGGGATGCTCATGCTTAGGATGGCGTTGTCTGCGCTTACCAGCCGTGTGCATTCCTCAAAACACTGAAGGACTTTACAGAGGTCTTTCAGCTTCGACCACTGCACACCTGTCAACTCCATGTCTGCTCTCAAAGTGCCTGGCCGTGTATCCTCCCACAAATGCATTATGGCCTGCCTCTGCTCGCACAGCCGCTCCACCATGTGCAGGGTGGAGTTCCACCTTGTTGCAATGTCGATAATGAGGCGGTGGTTGGGAAGGTGGAGCAATCGCTGCAGCTTCTGCATACGAACGGAGTGTACAGGCGACCGGCGGATGTGCGCGCACAGTCTTCGCACCTTCTGGAGCAGGGCTGTTAACTCCGGATAATTTTTGAGGAAGCACTGCACCACCAGGTTCAAGGTGTGAGCCAAGCAAGGTATGTGGCTGAGTATTGAAAGGGCTATGGCTGCCACAAAATTATGGCCGTTATCACTAACTACCTTGCCTGCCTCAAGATGTACACTGCCCAGCCATGACTCAGTTTGTCTCTTCAAGTACTCGGCCAGCACCTCGGCGGTGTGTCTGTCGCCCAAACACATCATCTGCAACACAGCCTGCTGACGCTTTCCACTAGCTGCTCGATAGGGGGACACCTCGTGTGCAACAGTGGCAGCTGCAGATGGAGTGCTCGTACGACTGCGCTCTGTGGACGAGCTTTCGCTTCTGGAGGAGGAGGAGGAGGGTCGAACGCCTACAGCCAACTGTTTCCTATACCGTGGGCTAGGCAGCACTGTCCCACCACTGCTGTCCCCTGTGGACCCTGCATCCACCACATTAACCCAGTGCGCAGTGATGGACACGTAACGGCCCTGGCCATGCCGACTGGACCATGCATCAGTTGTGAGGTGCACCTTTCCGCTCATTGACTGCTTGAGTGCATGGACAATGCGGTCATTCACATGATGGTGGAGGGCTGGGATGGCTTTGCGAGAGAAGAAGTGGCGACTGGGTAGGTCATAGCGTGGTACTGCATAGGCCATGAGTTCGCGGAAAGCTGTGCTTTCCACCAACCGAAAGGGCATCATCTCAAACGAGATTAGTTTGGCAATGTGGGCGTTCAAACCCAGTGTACGCGGATGAGAGACTGAGTACTTTCTTGACCTACTCATAGTGTCTGGGAGGGTGAGCTGGACTTGAGAGCTGCATATGGTGGAAGTAGCGGTGGACAGGGCGGACTGAGAGAGGGTTGATGATGGTGATGGAGTTGGTGTTCTTTCTGATGGCCTAGAATCAGTCTTTCGTTGATATAACAGTGGGATTCCCTGACTGCTGTGGCCTTGCAACGACACCTCAACATTTGCTGCTGTGCTAACCGGTGGGCTTACAGTGGGGGAAACAATGTAGCGTTGCTGACTACCTTCGTTGTGATCAGTTGCACATGTGGCACTTGAGGTTTGGTGTTGTGTCCACGCTTGCAAGTGCATGCTGGTTAAATGTCTAAGCATGCAACTGGTATTCAAATTTTTCAGATTTTTCCCTCGGCTAAAGGTCTTTGCGCACTTCTTACAGATAACCTTGGCCTGATCATGAGGATTTTGTTCAAAAAAGTGCCACACTGCACTCTTCCTACTTTGGCAGACATTTTGCGGCCTAGCACGCTGTGATCTTTTGACCCTCTGGACAAGCTGTCCAGCAACTCTTTTGATGTTTGGAACCTGTCTTTGGAGTGCTCCGGGCCTGCCAGATAACAGCTGTTGCGATGTCGATGTCTGCTGTGGATGCTCCTCATCTGAGCTATTGGAAGCAGCACCCTCTTCCCCCAATGGATGCCAATCTGGGTCAACAACTGGGTCATCCATCACCTCCTCTTCTATGTCATGTGCACCTTCCTCTGTGTCACCGTGTATGGTGGTATAGTGTGCGGGAAGGGGCACCTGAGTCTCATCAGGGTCAGAATCTGGCTCTGTACACTGCGAGGACAATGTAGTGCTCTGAGTGAATGTACCAGCAGAATCATCCATCAGCGGCTGTGCATCAGTGCACTCCATGTCAGATTCATCTTGGCCTGGGTAATTCACCATTTCACTTGATAATCCAGGCATGGTATGTGAAAACAGCTCCATGGAGTAATCAGTAGTATGGCCTGCGTCATCCTTCAATCTTGGTTGGGGTGAAGGACACAAGGAAAGGTTTGGTTCATGAACATGAGCCTCCAATGACGACTCAGTGCTTTTACTTTTTACAACTGAAGAAGAGGAGGCGATAGAGCTGGAGGCTGAGTCAGCAATGTAAGACAAAACTTTTTCCTGATGCTCTGGCTTTAAAAGCGGTTTGCCAACTCCTAGAAAACTAAGCGTTCGAGGCCTTATGTAGCCAGACGATGACGCAGGCTCAACACCTCCTGCATTCGGTCCTATTTTGCTCTTGCCACTACCATCAGATCCACCACCAACACCATCATTACCAGCTGCCAACCCCCACCCAAATCCACGGCCTCTTCCACCAGCCTTCCTCATTTTTGGTAGAAATGTAGACAAAATCCAACAAACTATATAGTAATGTAAAACAAGGTACAAGGTGTCTATAGGACAGGGGAGATTTTGAATTTCTGCAGACACTTGTGGACACTGGACACTTTTGGATTGTGTGAGGCCCACTGATATCTGAGCGCTATGTCACAGGCTCGATGGCACAGCTGTGACCAAAGTGACTAGAGGATAAGGGAGATTTTGAATCTCTGCACACACTTTTGGACACTGGACACTTTTGGATTGTGTGAGGCCCACTGATATCTGAGCGCTATGTCACAGGCTCGATGGCACAGCTGTGACCAAAGTGACTAGAGGATAAGGGAGATTTTGAATCTCTGCACACACTTTTAGACACTGGACACTTTTGGATTGTGTGAGGCCCAATGAATATCTGAGCGCTATGTGACAGGCTCGATGGCACAGCTGTGACCAAAGTGACTAGAGGATAAGGGAGATTTTGAATCTCTGCACACACTTTTGGACACTGGACACTTTTGGATTGTGTGAGGCCCACTGATATCTGAGCGCTATGTGACAGGCTCGATGGCACAGCTGTGACCAAAGTGACTAGAGGATAAGGGAGATTTTGAATCTCTGCACACACTTTTAGACACTGGACACTTTTGGATTGTGTGAGGCCCAATGAATATCTGAGCGCTATGTGACAGGCTCGATGGCACAGCTGTGACCAAAGTGACTAGAGGATGAGGGAGATTTTGAATCTCTGCACACACTTTTGGACACTGGACACTTTTGGATTGTGTGAGGCCCACTGATATCTGAGCGCTATGTCACAGGCTCGATGGCACAGCTGTGACCAAAGTGACTAGAGGATAAGGGAGATTTTGAATCTCTGCACACACTTTTAGACACTGGACACTTTTGGATTGTGTGAGGCCCAATGAATATCTGAGCGCTATGTGACAGGCTCGATGGCACAGCTGTGACCAAAGTGACTAGAGGATAAGGGAGATTTTGAATCTCTGCACACACTTTTAGACACTGGACACTTTTGGATTGTGTGAGGCCCAATGAATATCTGAGCGCTATGTGACAGGCTCGATGGCACAGCTGTGACCAAAGTAACTAGAGGATAAGGGAGATTTTGAATCTCTGCACACACTTTTGGACACTGGACACTTTTGGATTGTGTGAGGCCCAATGAATATCTGAGCGCTATGTGACAGGCTCGATGGCACAGCTGTGACCAAAGTGACTAGAGGATAAGGGAGATTTTGAATCTCTGCACACACTTTTGGACACTGGACACTTTTGGATTGTGTGAGGCCCACTGATATCTGAGCGCTATGTGACAGGCTCGATGGCACAGCTGTGACCAAAGTGACTAGAGGATAAGGGAGATTTTGAATCTCTGCACACACTTTTAGACAGTGGACACTTTTGGATTGTGTGAGGCCCAATGAATATCTGAGCGCTATGTGACAGGCTCGATGGCACAGCTGTGACCAAAGTGACTAGAGGATAAGGGAGATTTTGAATCTCTGCACACACTTTTGGACACTGGACACTTTTGGATTGTGTGAGGCCCAATGAATATCTGAGTGCTATGTGACAGGCTCGATGTCACAGCTGTGACCAAAGTGACTAGAGGATAAGGGAGATTTTGAATCTCTGCACACACTTTTGGACACTGGACACTTTTGGATTGTGTGAGGCCCACTGATATCTGAGCGCTATGTGACAGGCTCGATGGCACAGCTGTGACCAAAGTGACTAGAGGATAAGGGAGATTTTGAATCTCTGCACACACTTTTGGACACTGGACACTTTTGGATTGTGTGAGGCCCAATGAATATCTGAGCGCTATGTGACAGGCTCGATGGCACAGCTGTGACCAAAGTGACTAGAGGATAAGGGAGATTTTGAATCTCTGCACACACTTTTGGACACTGGACACTTTTGGATTGTGTGAGGCCCAATGAATATCTGAGCGCTATGTGACAGGCTCGATGGCACAGCTGTGACCAAAGTGACTAGAGGATAAGGGAGATTGGATTGCTTTTAAAAAAGCAGTTTGCGGAGCAGTGGGTAAACAGCAATGCCAGCCTGTCAGGAAGCCTTAAAAGGCAGCCCAACAACCAACACCACTGATACACCACAATATAGCCTCCCCTTGCACTGCACACACAGTGACTGGTGTGTTGTGCAGGCCAAATTGCTAGCAGCAGAAGCAGTTTTTTTTTCTTCTCAGCAGGACAAAAAAAAAAAATTGGGATTGCTTTTAAAAAAGCAGTTTGCGGAGCAGTGGGTAAACAGCAATGCAGGAATGTCAGGAAGCCTTAGAAGGCAGCCCAACAACCAACACCACTGATACACCACTATATAGCCTCCCCTTGCACTGCACACACAGTGACTGGTGTGTTGTGCAGGCCAAATCGCTAGCAGCAGAAGCAGTTTTTTTGTCTTCTTCCCTGCCTAACGCTCACCCTACAGAATCAGCAGCAACCTCTCCCTATACTGAGATCGGCAGAAGTAAGATGGCGGTCGGCGTGCACGCCCTTTTATACCCCCTGTGACGCCCACCAAAGCAAGCCAATCACTTGCATGCCCTTCTGAAAGATGGTGGTGACCCCTGCCTATATCATCACGTTGCCCACAGTGTCCGTGGATCCTGATTGGCTGAAAAAGAGCGCAAAACAAACTTTTGAAACGCGACTTTGGCGCGTAAGTCGCCGACCTCGTGGCCGACCTCATCCTAGGGTCGGGTTTCATTTCATGAAACCCGACTTTGCCAAAAGTCGGCGACTTTTGAAATTTTTCGACCCGTTTCGCTCAACTCTAGTCATTATATGTGGGGGGCTGCCTATTGCTTTGGGGTCTGCTCTGGGGCAGTTAGATTTCCCCTTTCCTTCTTTAGGCCTATGCATCTCTCCGGCTGTGATCGAGGGGTCTAGGTCATCGTAGGAACCCCCCACGGCTACTGCTAGTTGTGTTGATAGGTTCAGGGGTCTGCAATCTGATAGTTGCCAACTTCTCTGGTTTTCTGGACTTAGCTAGCATTTCTGTTTTTGCCTCCTACGGTGACTCAATCATAACAGAATCACCCGCCAAACCGCAGATCCTGGGGTACTCAATAGCAGGAAAGAATTGTGTTTAAAAAAAAAAAAAAAAAAAAAAGAGTGTGTACATTCTTTCCTCTATATCTCTGAGGCCGTAGGGGGAATTTTTTTTTTTTTTTCTCTCAATGGAGATAAAGCAAGTGTCTAATCGTGTGGAGCAGCTCGCTGCTGAAGTGTGAGGAATTTCCGCCTATCTTGCTCGTTCACATGCTGTTGAACCAAAGATCCCCACACCTGATGTATTTTTTGGGGATCGATTTAAATTTTTGAGTTTCCAAAATAATTGTAAATTATTTTTTGCTTTGAAGCCTAACTCGTCAGGGAGCCCCGCGCAGCAGGTTAAAATTGTCATCTCTTTGCTGCGCGGCGATCCCCAGGATTGGGCGTTTTCTTTGAAACCAGATGACCCTATTCTGACTAATATGAACGCATTTTTTCAAGCCTTGGGGTTGCTGTACGACGAACCTAATGCTATTGATCAGGCTGAAAAGACCCTGTTAGCATTGAACCAGGGTCGAGAATCTGCAGAGTTGTACTGTCAAAAGTTCCGAAAGTGGGAGGTCCTTACTACCTGGAATGATAGTGCCTTGGCTGCTCTCTTTCGGAAGGGTTTGTCAGAAGCCGTAAAAGATACTATGGTGGGATTTCCTGTTCCCTCTGGTCTGGACGATTCTATGTCTTTAGCCATTCAGGTTGATCGGCGTTTACGTGAACGCAGGATTACACGAGAGGTGTTGCCACCGGTTGAACAGACGTCTGAACCTATGCAATGTGATAGAGTTTTGTCTAAGGCGCAACGTCAGGAATTCAGAAGGCGCAATAAGCTGTGTTTCTTCTGTGGAGATGCCTCACATATTATTTCTGTTTGTCCTAAACGTGAGAAACGCTTTGCACACACGTTTTCTGTTGGTGGGGTTCAGCCTAAGTTTCTTTTGGCGATTACTCTGATCTGTTCCCTGTCCACATTTTCCGCCAAGGCTTTTGTGGATTCGGGAGCAGCGCTAAACCTAATGGACTTGGATTTTGCTAAACGTTGTGGATTTCCGTTGACACCTCTGCAGACGCCTATCCCTTTGAGGGGGATTGATGCTACCCCTCTGGCTAAAAATAAACCTCAGTTTTGGACCCAGTTGGTCATGCGGGTCGCCCCAGACCACCAAGAAAATTGCAGATTTTTGGTGTTGCATGGTCTGCATGATGCCGTTGTTCTGGGGTTTCCCTGGTTGCAGATTCATAATCCAGTTTTGGATTGGAAGTCTGTGTCTGTGGTGAGTTGGGGTTGCCGGTGTATCTTTAGCGAGGCTCCGGTTTTTTCCACCTCTCCTCAGTCGCATGAGGTTCCTGACTATTTGGCGGACTTCTATGATGTATTTAGTGAGAATGAGTCTGCGTCCTTGCCTACTCATAGGAGTTATGACTGTGCAATTGAACTAAGCCCGGGGTGTAAATTTCCTAAGGGTCGGCTCTTCAATTTATCTGTTACCGAGCACGAGGCTATGCGGTCCTATATTAAGGAGGCGTTGGAGAAGGGTCATATTTCATATTAGACCATCCTCTTCACCCTTAGGTGCCGTTTTTTTTTTGTGGCCAAGAAGGATGGTTCTTTAAGGCCTTGTGTTGATTATCGTGCCCTCAATAAAATTACTATTAAATATCAGTATCCGTTACCCCTGATTTCGGATCTATTCTCTAGAGTCAGAGGTGCTTGCTGGTTTACCAAGCTTGACCTCAGGGGGGCGTATAATCTTATCCGCATTAAGCAGGGGGATGAATGGAAGACGGCGTTTAATACTCCGGAGGGACATTTTGAGTACCTGGTGATGCCTTTTGGGCTCACTAATGCCCCTTCTGTCTTCCAGTGCTTCATGAACGATATTTTCCGAGACTTTGTCGATAAATTTTTGATTATCTATCTGGACGATATTTTGATCTTCTCCAAGGATTGGAATGCTCATGTGGAACATATTCGGACTGTGTTCCGGATCTTGAGAGAGAATTCTCTGTATGTCAAAGGATCAAAATGCCTTTTTGGAGTACAGAGGATTTCTTTTTTGGGATTTATTTTGTCTCCGTCAACTATTGAAATGGACCCGGCCAAGGTACAGGCCATTTATGATTGGGTTCAGCTCACTTCTTTGAAGGCCCTCCAGAAGTTTTTGGGTTTTGCTAATTTTTATCGGAAATTTATAGCAACATTTTCTAGTATTGCCAAACCATTGACTGACCTGACCAGGAAGGGTGCGGATGTGTTGAATTGGTCTCCGGAGGCGGTTGCTTCCTTTCAGGAGCTGAAGCGTAGATTTACCTCCGCCCCGGTTCTGCGGCAACCTGATGTCTCACTCCCGTTTCAGGTAGAGGTGGATGCTTCTGAGATTGGTGCAGGAGCAGTGTTGTCCCAAAAAGATCCGGTAACATCTAAAATGAATCCCTGTGCTTTCTTTTCCCGAAAGTTCTCTTCATCTGAACGTAACTATGATGTGGGGAATCGGGAACTGTTGGCCATGAAATGGGCATTTGAGGAGTGGAGACATTGGTTGGAGGGAGCCAAACATCAAGTTGTGGTCCTCACTGACCACAAAAATTTGATTTATCTAGAGTCGGCTAAACGCTTGAACCCCAGACAGGCTAGGTGGGCCTTGTTTTTTACACGTTTTGATTTTGTGGTCTCTTTCCTTCCTGGAACTAAGAATGTCAAGGCAGACGCCCTCTCTAGGAGTTTCTTTGCTGATTCTCCTGTGGTGACCAAGCCTGCTACCATCTTAGGCGAAGGGGTAGTTCTTTCTGCCATCTCGCCCGATTTGAGACTTGCTCTGCAAGAGTTCCAGGAGGACAAACCTGTGCGTTGTCCCAGTGGAAAGTTGTATGTTCCTGACCAGTGGAAGAAGAGAGTGATGTCTGAAGTTCATTGCTCTGCATTGGCTGGTCATCCGGGTATTTTTGGTACTAGAGATCTGGTGAGTCGTTCTTTTTGGTGGCCCACCTTGTCTCATGATGTCAGGAATTTTGTGCAGTCCTGTGGGACTTGCTCCCGGTCTAAATCTTGTTCTCGCTCTAGTGGGTTGTTGATGCCTTTGCCGGTCCCCAGGAGGCCATGGACCCATATTTCAATGGATTTCATCTCTGATATGCTGGTCTCTCAAAGAATGACTGTTATTTGGGTGATTTGTGATAGGTTCTCTAAGATGGTTCATCTTGTACCACTCCCTAAGTTGCCATCTTCCTCTGAGTTGGTGCCCCTGTTTTTGCAACAGGTGGTTCGCTTGCACAGGATTCCTGAGAACATTGTATCTGACAGAGGAGTTCAATTTGTGTCTAAATTTTGGAGGATGTTCTGTTCCAAGTTGGGAATTCAGTTGTCCTTCTCCTCTGCTTTTCACCCTCAGACCAATGGGCAGACAGAGAGAACAAACCAGACCTTGGAGTCGTATTTGAGATGTTTTATTTCCGCTGATCAGGATGATTGGGTTTCATTTTTGCCCTTGGCCAAATTTGCTTTAAATAATAGAGCTAGTTCTGCCACTTTGATGTCACCTTTTTTTTGTAACTTTGGGTTTCATCCTCGATTTTCTTCAGGGCAGGTGGAGCCCTCTGCCTGCCCAGGTGTTGACACTGTGGTGGAGAGAATGCACCAGATCTGGGACCAAGTGGTGGATAAGTTATCTCTCTCCCAGGAAAAGGCCCAGCGGTTTTCCAATCGACATAGGACCATTGGTCCCCAGTTTAAGATTGGTGATATGGTGTGGTTATCATCAAAAAATATTGCTATGAAGGTGGCTTCTCCTAAGTTTAAGCCTACATTTATTGGACCTTACAAGATTTTGGAGATTATTAATCCGGTCTCTTTTCGTTTGGCTCTTCCTGTCACATTTAAGATCCATAATGTGTTCCATAAGTCCTTGTTGAAGAGGTTTGTTGAGCCAGTTGTGCCTGAGGTGGCACCTCCGGACCCTGTATTGGTTGAAGGTAACTTGGAATATGAGGTAGAGAAAATTCTGGATTCCCGTCTGGCTAGACGGAGACTCCAGTATTTGGTTAAGTGGAAGGGTTATGGTCAGGAGGATAATTCCTGGGTCTCTGCCTCTGATATTCATGCCAAAAGATTGGTGCGTGCCTTTCATCGGGCTCACCCTGATCGCCCTGGTAGCGTTGTTGAGGGTTCGGTGACCCCTCCTCAAGGGGGGGGTACTGTTGTGAGTTCATTTTCCCCTCCGTCACTGAGGCCTGGTGAACTCCCTGTTCTAGTGAAGGAAGGTAGTGAGCCTGATTATCAGGCACCTGGGTCTAATGAAGACGATTGGCTGAGTGGAGTCACTGACTGGATTTAAGGCAGCCTACGCCCTTTCTGCCCTGCGGGTGATTTCTCTGTGGACTCTTGGACGCCAGTCTGATTCCTGCTCTCCTAAAGCTAAGTTTTCTGTTTTGCCTTTTTGCATTTAGCATTTGTTTTTGTTTTTCTTGCTTTTTGGATTCTGCCACTCCCTGCTGGAGTGTGCAGTTTTCCGTTAGTTCTGTCTTCTGAAAGTACCTGAGTGCTGATTTAGTTTTTGAAGCTTAGTTGCTTCAGGGCCATTTTTTATATCAGCTTGTTGGCTTTTGTCTCTGATAGGGTTTTGGCAGATTGCAGACAGCAGCCTTCCTATCCATTCCTATCTAGGTAGTTTTTGGGCCCCGTCTTTGCTCAGCCTGTCTTTCTGTCTGTGTAAGTGTTTTCATCTTGCTTCACCGTCATTATATGTGTGGGGCTGCCTATTGCTTTGGGGTCTGCTCTGGGGCAGTTAGATTTCCCCTTTCATTCTTTAGGCCTATGTATCTCTCCGGCTGTGATCGAGGGGTCTAGGTCATCGTAGGAACCCCCCACGGCTACTGCTAGTTGTGTAGATAGGTTCAGGGGTCTGCAATCTGATAGTTGCCAACTTCTCTGGTTTTCTGGACTTAGCTAGCATTTCTGTTTTTGCCTCCTACGGTGACTCAATCATAACAGGTCCCGCTCCAACCTTCGCTCGGCGAAGCGAAGATCTATACAGGTGGAAACAGTGATAAGCTCCTCCAGTGTAGCGGGAATCTCCCTGGTGGCCAGAGCATCCTTCACATGGCCAGCCAAACCTCTCCAGAATGCCGGAATGAAAACCTTATCTGGCCACTCTAACTGAGGCCAGCGTCCGGAACTGGATGGCAAAGTGGCTGACCATGGATGAGCCCTGTGACAATGCCAGCAGCCGGAGCGCGGTGTCATGGGTGACTCGTGGTCCCAGGAAGACCTACTTCAGAGTGTCCAAGAACCGCGAGACATTCTGCACCACATGATCACCATGCTCCCACAGCGGTGTGGCCCACTCCAAAGCCCTGCCCGACAAGAGGGAAATAATAAATCCCACTTTAGCCCGCTCAGAGGGGAATCGTGCGGCCAGCTGCTCCAGCTGTATAGAGCACTGGCTTACGAAATCCCTACAAGAAGCACTATCACCCGAGAACTTCTCAGGCAGCGGGAGGCGGGACAAAGTCGGGGCAGGGATGGCTGTGGTCACACGGGAGACAGCCTCTGTGGCTGCCTGGACAGTGACCGCAGTAACATCCGCAGCTGAGGCTGAACGCTTGAGAGCCGCCAACCTGCCCTGCAGCTGCCGGATGTACTGCAGCAGTCGCTGTTCATCCGCCATTACTAGCCAGACCCTGGCGCTAGGATAGTGTTAGGGTTGGCGGAATGCACCAAATTATAAAATAATAGTAGGTGCGTTCGCAGCCCAGGGTCCACCGTGCAGAGGTGGTAACCTGCTGCTAAGTAATGGCGGAAGAATTAAGCGGTGTGAAATCAGTCACACGTGGGTTACGTCACCCAATGAGAACAGGGGCGAACTCTGTTAATGCACAGAGCCGCACAACCGTTGAACTTAAATGCCAGAGCCTGTTAAGCTCACAGAGCCCAGCCAAAAGAGCATACAGTGTACGGCCACAGAACCGAGTCCCTGGTGAGGACTGATGCCTGACTCAACCTCTGTCCTACCTACGCCTAAGCCTGGGCGCTAGCAGGCTAGGCTGCACAACACATGCGTTCCAAGGGTAGGGGTTTCTTAATGAGCCATTCACCAGAGACATTCATGCGTGCATACATCACTCACTCCATATAGTCTGTAAATACAGTCTTATCCTAGCGCATGGCCGAGCGGCCATGCGAACCTTTTATAGCCGCGAGCGTCCGGGACCTTCCTGGCTTCTCGGATGGGCCAATCCGAACAGGAGCAGGACCTGAGCACGTGACCTTCGATCTCCAATGGGAGATCACTCCACGGGCATGCTCAGTGGCCCGACATGGAGACTTAGTCCCTGGAAAATCTCGCTGCTGAGCAGCATGTATTGTCATAGCTGTGCCAGAGGTGGCAGCAGGAAGCAAACCCACGGAGCTGGTCTGCGCAGAGCGTCTGGACCGACGAGTTTGCTGAGCAACCTCCTCTGCGGCTGGAGAGGAATGGGAGAACGCTGGAAGTAAGGCTCGGGATTCTCGCTGTGCAGTGACAGAAATCCGACGCCTAACACACATGGGACATGATAGACGATACAAGGGGCATGATTGGAGGCACAGGGGGCATGATTGGAGGCACATGGGGCAGGATGGAAGACACTGGGGGCATGATTGGAGGCACAGGGGGGGCAGAATGAAGACACAAGGCAGAATGGAGACACAGGGCATGATTGGAGACACGTGGCAGGATGAAAGACATGGGGTCAGGATTGGAGACACTGGGGCATGATTGGAGACACGGGGCAGAATGGAGATACGGGGCATGATTGGAGACACGGGGCAGAATGGAGATACGGGGTAGAATGGAGATAAGGGGCAGAATGGAGACACAGTCGGCAGGATTAAAGACATGGGGGCATGATTGGAGACACCGGGGGCATGATTGGAAACAGGGGGCAGGATGAAAGACATGGGGGCAGGATTGGAGACACGGGGGCAGGATTGAAGACACTGTGGCAGGATTGAAGACACTAGGGGCAGAATTGGAGACACTGGGGGCAGGATTGGTGACAGATGGGGCAGGATTGGAGACAGCTGGAGCAGGGTTGGAGACAGATCGTGCAGGATTATAGGGCAGGATGGATATGATGGAGACAGATGGGGCAGGATGGGGAGATCATATGGGGCAGAGTGGATACTCATGAGGGCAGAATGAGAGAACATATGGCTGAAGCCAGGAATGAGACACACTGGGTTCAGGATGGGGCTTATTAAGGGATATTATTACTGCAGTGATGTATTTATTTTATTTTTTGAGTATACTGTTTTTAATGGGGGTCGGTCCTGTTACTCTGCAGAGTGATACTATGTCACCTTTTATTCTTCATGTGGTGTAATGTAGAAATTGGGAAAAAAATAAGCAAGTGGAGCTCTAGGTAACTGTGTTATTTCCTGCAGAGACGAGTCCTGGCTGGAAATAGTGATGGCGGTGTTAGGAACGGTGGAACGCACTAAATAAAATAATAAAGTCCGTTCGCCGCTCGGGGTCCACAGTGCAGTAGGTGGTATAACTGCTGCTAAGTGGTGGCAGACAAGCAATATGGCGGTATGATGCACACGGGTTAAACTTCACCCGGAGTGCACAGAGCGGCCTCTTTTCACACACAGAGGTGCCGCAACAAAAAACATACAAAACGCTGAACCTGTTAGTGACACAGGCTTCAGGAAGATGTTGGGCGCCCAGGGCCACGGACCGGGTCACCGCCGCCGTGACACATCCCCCTGACACCGGCCTAGTACCGAGTACCCCACAGCCCTGGGAGGGCGACCCAATTTGGCGTCACGAACAGGATGACGAGACCCGATACCATCTGGTTTTGTGCGCCTGAGATTTATTGGACTTTACACATTGAAAATGTGCAGAAGACCTTATTTGATAGACTGTAAAATGGACATTAGAAATGGCCGCTGGCGCAGAGAAGAAGGGCGTGAAGAGATGGGAGGTCCTAAGAAAAGACCGCGAAGAGTATTGGGCCTTCCCTGCCTGAATTACTATGTGACAGCAACATGGCCCACCCCCCGAGGGGTTTGTATACTGGCTTGGTATGGAGGCGGGGGAAGAAGGCGCCGCCCCCGGATGGAGGGGCAGAAGAAGCCAGTGGCGGGAAAGGGCATGAGGCAGGAAGAAGGACGCCAGAACGCCATTTTGGAAGGAGAGGGAAGGAGGCCTGGAGAGCGCGCGGAGGTGGAAACGGATCTCCCTGGCGCCATGGCTGAAGGCTCCAACCCTGTCTCCGGAATGAACCGCCAGCAGCTAGAAGACGAAATTGCTGAACTGACCACCCGTCTGCAGCTGAGGCATCAGTCTCCATCAGTGACTCGGCACGCCTCAGTGCATGTGCTTTACACTCCGTAGTCAGCATCTATAGCGGCGTCCGCAGTAGCGACGCCGCACGCTCAGAAGGCCTAGAGGGACTCTGACCCTGTGGGGTAGAGTCCTGTGTCTGCTTTCTGTGCGCTCATTGGCCGGGCTCTGTGAGCTAAACAGGCTCCGGCATTTATATTCAGCGGTAGTGCGGCTCTGTGAGTTAACAGAGTTCGCTTTTGTTCACATTGGGTGACGTAACCCACGTGTGACCTTTCCACACAGATTTATACTTCCGCCATTACCTAGCAGCAGTGTACCACCTCTGCACGGTGGACCCCGGGCTGCGAACGCACCTACTATTATTTTATAATTTGGTGCATTTCGCCAGCCCTAACAATGTGGTCTGGTCATGGTGTGGCGGTATTTGTTCCTTGTATGTGATATTATTCGTCCACTTTGGTGATAATATGTGGTCTGGTCATGGTGTTGTGGTATTTGTTCCTTGTATGTGATATTATTCGGTCACTGTGGTGGTAATATGTGGTCTGGACATGGTGCAGTGGCATTTGTTCCTTGTATGTGATATTACTGTTCATTTTAAAAATTGAAAAATAAAAAATAATATATCTAAATTGTTTCGCTTATATTAACAAATATCTAATGGGTTACAGAGTAGAGCTCGGTCAAAAGTGTCTACCGTGTTGTGGTGGCGGCTTAAAAAATCTTTTGGCCAAAACAAAAGCTGCCAATTAAGTGTTATCTGGTGATGGGAACTGTTAATGTGTGGCTGGTGAGAGGTGGAGTTTTTCCAAGAGAAAGCGGTGGGACTGTGGACAGTTCGAGGGGTGGAGGCGGGGCTGGGGTGGAGCCTGGGTGGAGTCTCAAGGGGGACCCGAAATTTTGCCAGTATGGGGCCCCGAAATTCCTAGTGGCAGCCCTGACTGAAACTGAAATACTGTCAGGGGGGAACCATCCTCATGGGAGAAAAAAGCATCACCAGAACGGTGAACTGACAAATAATTTTGAACTAAATTTAAAGGACACATAGAACTGGAAAATGAAGAAAGAGACACCCAGAAACCCAAACCTGACGGGTCAGTCTTGGATTTACGAATACGAATCCGAAGACCCCCATCGCAGACGTCATCATGACGAAGACCACCGAAAGTACGCTTTGACGTAGGAACTAACTCGCTGATACGTAATGCACCAAAAGAAGCAGTATCAAAAACGGCAGATACAAGAGCAGATTTGAAAGGAGAGGAACAGATAACGGGGGTGCAGTTAACTAAACGTGTAAGCAAATTGAAAGAAATAGGCCGTCTGTTCTCGTGACGAATGTGCCCCCTCTTCCAATGTGTCAGGGGGCTGCAAGATGGTGGTTCTGGGTTGCCTCTATGAGGAAGAAGGGGTGCAGAAACTGTGGAAGACAAAAGGGGCGTGGCTAAGGGATGTGTGTGCGGTGCCTCCGACACATGAGAGGCTTGCAGCCACCACGTACAGAGCAGGGGGCGTGTTCCGGCGATGACGCAAATGACGCCTGTACCCGCCCCATGATGTAATGGGGGCAGGGCTTAGATGCTCTGGCGGGCGTATACCTCGAGCAGACCGCCGGCCGCTGGGAACCGACGATGGAGCAGCAGGAGGGAGTGCTTCCTGCTCAACCAAGATGTCAGTAAGCACCTTCCCTCATGATTTTGTCCCTAATCACTGACACTAACGAGTGAGCTATCTCTCACCAGCAGGCAAGCACAGCTGTTAGGCGTCGGGTTCCTGTCACTGCACAGCGGGAATCCCGAACCTTGCTTCCGGCAGTCTCCCATTCCTCTTCAGCCGCAGAGGAGGCAGCTCAGCAGACTCGTCGGTCCCGGTGCTCTGCCTAGACTAGCTCTGTGGGTTTGATTGCTGCTGCCACCTCTCGTCCAGCTATAGCAACTAGTGTTGAGCATTCCGATACCGCAAATATCGGGTATCAGCCAATATTCGCGGTATCGGAATTCCGATACTGAGTTCCGATACTTTTTACATATCGAATACCGGAATCGGAAGTTCCCACAATGCTATGAGCCGGTTTGATTTGATTCAGCCAATGAGGAATCCTCAGAAGTGTGGGCACATCCTGTTAGGCATGTAGGCATGATAACTAATGGCATGGCTGTGATTGGCTGCTGAAATTATGTCATGATGCACTATAAAAGCCGCCGCCATTTAGGGTTCACTCTGCTGTGAATTCAGTTAGGGACAGGCTGCTGTTCAAGACTCTGAGGGACAGTTAGAGGTAGCGATTTGCTATATAATATTGTGCTTTACCCAGGCTACATTATCAATCACTGTAGCTTTCTTTTGCCTTGCAGCACTGTTCACAGCTGTCTGCAAGGTCTGTGTGAATGCAGCTCACGCTGTAGTGTGTCCTGCAGCCACCTCTGGTTGTAGGCCGCTCAGCGTGCGTCACTGCCTCATACATATTTATTTTTGTTTTATTGCTGTTCATTTTTCATTAATTCTCCTATTAGTGTGCATCCATTCGTATCCATCTACATTGGTTGCAAACACTATAGGAGTAGACAGCGGAGCCTTTCTGCAGCCTTTCAGTGCTAGTGCCCAGTTCTCTGCACTGTTCACAGCTCTCTGTAAGGTCTCTGTGTGTGAGTGCAGCTCACGTTGTAGTGTGTTCTGCACCACCTCTGGTTGCAGTCCGCTCAGCGTGCGTCACTGCCTCATACATAGTCCTTTTTTTGTTTTATTGCAGCTCATTTTTCCTGATTTTTTTCTCCTATTAGTGTGCTTCCATCCGTATCCATCTACATTGGTTGGTTGAAAACACTATATAGGATTAGATAGAGGAGCCTTTTTTCTGGCTTGTGCCCTGCAGCCGCAGCCAGATTAGTATTAGCCTATTTTTTGGAGCCTCATCTATTGCATTGTAGGTTACCTTCCTGCATTGTAATAGCTCCAAAAAGTTTGTGATTACTATCGCTTTCGCATCTTTGGTCACATCCTGTTTGTTTTTTGAAAAAAAAACAAACACGTAAATAAAGTTCACCAAACACTCCACTTGACAGTTGTGTAGGCCACATTAGCTCATATTAAAGTGTAGTCCACAAACTTTATAAAATTAGTGTTTCTTATAAATGTTAGCAGCTGTTCAGGAATAAGCACACTAAGCCCCCCCTTTGTACTTTTCTGCCTATCTTTATCAGTCTACCAAGACGAAGAAGGCAGGGAGTAAGGCTCGTGGTCGTGGGCGTGGAGTTTCAGCAGGGAGAGGACGTGGGGATTCTGTGCCTGCTGCAGGCACCAGTGACTCAGCATTCCCCTGTTTTACCAGGCAATAGTCCTTTATGCGCAGCTTTGTAGGACCTCGCCGTACCCCACTGCTGCGGGACGAACAAATTGAAGCCGTTGTCGGATGGATGGCAGCTAACTAATCGACTTCAATTACTTCCACATCCTATCAGGGCCAGAGCACTGAAGAGCAACCATCTGTCTCTTCACCACCTGCCAAACTGCCCAGGCAGTCAGAGAGCCCTGGACAGGAGCCATCTCTACTTCTGTTCTCTGAATCTCTTGGCTTGGAAACAGGGGGCCAGCCAAGCAGCATTCTAGAATGTGAAGAAGAGGGAGTATGCAGTGATGCGCAACTGCTTTGTCCCTCTGAATCTTAAGAGGCGGGTGGGCCAGTGCCTATGGTCAGCACACCTCAGTACGCATCAGATGATGAGACTCAGGTGCCACTTTCTGGTGCATACTGTGCTGGCAAGACTACCCAGGAGAAGCAGGTGTTTGAAGAGGGGAGTGTAGATGATGAGGTCCTTGACCCATCATGGCGTGAGGAACAGGAAGGTGGTGGGAGCAGCTCTAAGGAAGAGATTCCCCGAACGGCCAAAACAGGAGGGAGAGGGAGGGGGCAGAGTTGGTTGTGTTATGAATGAGTCACCGAGGAGGAAAAACAAAAACAAGCTAACAAGCTAAGCCACAGAAAACCAGAGTGGTTGGTAACTAAGCGGATTGCAGACCCCTGATCCTATCCACACAACTAGCAGTAGCCGTGGAGCGTACCTACGATGATCGTAGACGCCTCGTCACAGCTGGAGAACTAAATAAACCTAAAGCAAGAAAAGGGGAAATCTAAACTGCCCCAGAGCAGACCCCAAAGCAATAGACAGCCCCCAAACATGTATTGCTGGTGAGACAAGATGAAAACACAAACACAGATAGAAAAATAGGCTGAGCAACCGATGGGGCCCACACTAACTAGAAAGGACAGATGCTGTCTGCAATCACGCACAAAGCCCTGCCAAAAAAATGTCCAACACTTTCTGATAACAAAAACCCTGAAGTCACTAGACTTCAATTCCCTATATCAGCACTCTGGTATCTTCTGAAGACAGAGCAAAAAGAGACCAATCTGATCAGGGACAAAAAGCAAACTGGCATAAACAGAGACATAAGAATGGAAATTCAGCACAGCCCCAGCAGGGGCTGGCTGACCACAAAAACTGACTAAACCAGACCAAATCTCATGTGAAAAAATAGCAGAGCACACTTAGCTTGAGAAGGCAGGAACAGAACTGGAAATCAGAACCTCAGAGCAGGAAAATCACCAGCACAAAATTAGGGAGTCGGCTGTCTTAAATCCAGTCAGAGACTCCTGATGTCCACTCACAGTCCTCCTCCTCAGGTGGCAGGTCTCTGCCACTTAGATCAGCTTCATTACCTACTGCTACCACTAGAGGGAGCCCGGATGGAGAACTCACGACTCCTCTGTCAACACATCCAGCTCCACCACCCTCACCAGAAGCTAGAGGTAAACCAGAAAATGAGTTCACAACAGGTTGCCTGTAGCCTCCACTTCAGCACCTGTTAGGAGCATTCCTCTTCCAAAACCCAAACCGGGCGCTCCCAGGACTTGCAGTGCGTGGTCCTTTTTTGACACAGTTGCAGATGACATTTGCTTTGTCAAATGCAAGCTGTGTAATCATAAAGTCAAAAGAGGGAAAAGTGTCAGTAACCTGAATACCACAAATATGTGGAAACGTGCGGACCAAGCACGTGGTGGAGTTACAAAGACACACTGAAGACGTAGGCCAACCTACAGCACCACCTACCACCTCTTCAGCTCGTGTTGTAGCCTCTTCCTCCAGCTCACACACAGCTGGTTCGGCTTCCTCACAGGATCGCCATGGAAGAACCTCTGGCACTGTTGTCCAGAGACCCAGTGACATTCCACCCACAGTACCACGTTCCCTGTCATCCTCACACTCCCAGGCCACTCTACAGCCATCGATAGCACAGGCATGAGAGAAAAGGCGGCCATACTCAGCAAACCATCCCCGAGCACAGACTCTGAATGCTGGCATTGCAAAACTACTGGCCCTTGAAATGCTCTCATTCAGGCTGGTGGAGACTGACACCTTCCGTAACTTCATGGCATTGGCAGTCCCACAATACACCGTGCCCAGCCACTTTTATTTCAGCAGGCAAGCCGTCTCTGCCCTGCAAAAGCATGTGGAGGGAAAAATTAAACATGCGCTACTAAATGCCGTCAGTAGCAAGGTCCACCTGAGCACCGATGCGTGGACCAGTAACCATGGACAGGGACGATACCTTTCCCTCACTGCCCATTGGGTCAATGTTGTGGAGCCGGGTACAGATCTTGAGAGTGGCGCTGTACGTGTTCTGCCAACTCCAAGGATTGCAGGAATCCAGTCTGTACACATTGACTCCTCCTCATACTCCAGTTCCTCTGAATCAGCTCTGCAGGAGCCTGTTACGGCCGATATGAGCACAGCCGTGGCCAAACGTCAACAGGCTGTACTGAAATTAATTTCTTTGGGGAATCGAAGCCACACAGCGCAGGAGCTCTGAAATGCTATCATGCAGAAGAGCGACGTGTGGTTTGTGCCAGCGAATCTCCAGCCAGGCTTGGTAGTGTGTGACAATGGCCGAAATCTGGTGGCAGCTCTGGGTCTAGGCAACCTCACTCACACCCCATGTCTGGCACATGTGCTCAACTTGGTCGTGCAGAGCTTTCTGAGGGACTATCCGGATCTTGATGCACTGCTGCACAAGGTCCGCATAGAGTGCGCTCACTTGCGGCGTTCCAGCATGGCAAGATCGCGCATTGCAGCTCTGCAGTGCCGATTTCGCCTTCCGGAACATCGCATCATATGTGACCTACCCACCAGGTGGAATTCAACGTTACATATGTTGGAGCGGTTGTGTGAGCAGCAGGCAGCAGTAATGGAGTACCAGCTGCATCAGGCGCAAACAAGTCGCACTGTGCGCCGGTCACACTTCAGCACCACTGAGTGGGCCACTATGAAGGACATCTGCCACGTTTTGCGTGCCTTCGATGATTCCACGCGGATGGCGAGTGCAGATGACGCACTAGTCAGCATGACTGTCCCCCTTATCTGCCTGCTTCAAGAAACACTGCAAGCACTAAGGGAGGAGGTTTTGGAAGAGGTGGAGGATGAGAAGTCACAAATGCCATCTGCTTCTGGACAGTTTGCGCAACGTGGTTCCTCACAAAGGCCTAGGAAGGGGACACTTTGTGAGGAGGATGAGGAGGAGTCAATGGAGGAGGAAGACATCTCCAGAGGAGGGAGGTACACAATGCTCTAGTAGTCAGTATGTAGAGCGAAGGTGGGGTGATGCAGAGCAGGCAGAGATGACGCCTCAAGCAGGGGACAGCCTTTCTTGGGCAGTTGGGAGTCTGCATCACATGGTTGATTTCATGCTGCAGTGCCTGAGAAACGACCGCTGCATTGTCCACATTCCCAACACGGCTGATTATTGGGTGTACACCCTCCTAGATCCTCGCTACCGGGACAACTTACAAAGCCTCATAACACCGTTGAACTGGGAGCGTAAAATGCGGGAGTACCAAGACACACTGGAGCATTCCATCATGTTCTCCATCCCACCCAAGAGCAGTGCTGCTAGTGCTTTACAAAGCACCTCTGTGCGTCGAGGCAGTGGAGGAAGCTCTGCACAAAGAGGGAGCAGAGGCAGCGCCTCAGCACAAGGCAAGACCAGTATGGCCCAAATGTGACAAAGTTTTGTGTGCCCGCCACAAATGTCTACACCATCACAGACGGCTCCAGTCAGCAGGAGGCAACGTTTCCGTCAGATGGTGACAGACTACATGTCTTGCCCTCTCAGTGTACTCCAAGACGGCTCTTCCCCCTTCAAGTTTTGGGTTTCTAAGCTGGATACATGGCCAGAGCTTAGCCAGTATGCATTGGAGGTGCTGGATTGCCCTGCTGCTAGTGTATTATCGGAACGCGTCTTTAGTGCCGCAGGTGGTGTACTAACAGACCGTCACACGCAACTATCCTCCGATAACGTTGACCGGCTTACTTTTCTGAAAATGAACAAGGCCTGGATCTCGCCGGAATTTGCCAGTCCTCTTCCAGAATAAATAATTGGTTGGCCACAGTATCCAGGTCTCCTGTTGTGTTCATGTTTCTACCACCTGAACTGTAATCCCTGGGCTCCAACACCGCCAGTTGCTGCTCAGAAGTGCCGTCTGCACAGAGAAAAACACATGCTCCAGTGTTAGTGGGGTTCAGTAAAGCCGGCTGCTCCCCTGCTGTGTGTCCGGCAATGTCTACTGCTGCCTCCACATTCACACTACTACTGATTTCAAACTTGCTCCAATTAGGCCTCTGGCTCCACTCTGTCTCTAGTATTTACCCTGGCCTCCAACACCGCCAGTTGCTGCTCAGAAGTGCCATTTGCACAATCAACACTTGTTCCTGTGTTACTGGGGTTCAGTAACGTCAGCTGATCCCCTGATGTGTGTCCGGCAATGTCTCCTGCTCTGTCCACATTCCTACTACTAGTAGTGTGAATGTGGACAGAGCAGGAGACATTGCATTGCCGGTTGGGTTAGCCGAGTCTATGGTGCCTGCAGTTTATGGGCTTCCTGTGTGGGTTGCGGGATCTGGCAACAAAGGCTGGTTCCGTAGTGCCAATAGGACAAGCACCCCCTGTAGGACTGTGGGTTTCGGTAACTGCGGCCGGCTCGCGGCCTTGCAACTTTGTTTTTCATGGGTACCATCTGCTACCCATTCGGGTTCCAGTACCATCAGTTGGTTCTCGGCAGTGCCTTTGGCTTAGGTGCCTCCTTCTCGGTATCCGAGTTCCAGCAACGTCTACTGGTCCTTGGTAGTGCTTTCTAGCACAGGTACCTCCTGCTTGGTAACCAGGTTCCAGCACCGTCAGCTGGTCCTCGGTAGTGCCATTGGCTCTTGTTCCCTCTGCTGCCCCTCCGGGTTCCAGCACCGTCAGCTGGTCCTCGCTAGTTCCATTGGCTCTTGCAGCTTCTTCTACCCATCCGGGTTCCAGCACCATCAGCTGGTTCTCGGCAGTGCCTTTGGCATAGGTGCCTCCTTCTCGGTATCCGAGTTCCAGCAATGTCTGCTGGTCCTTGGTAGTGCTTTCTGGCACAGGTACCTCCTGCTTAGTAACCAGGTTCCAGCACCATCAGCTGGTACTCGGTAGTGCCATTGATTCTTGTTCCTTCTGCTGCCCCTCCGGGTTCCAGCACCATCAGCTGGTCCTCGGTAGTGCCATTGGCTCTTGTTCCTTCTGCTACCCATCCGGGTTCCAGTACTGTCAGCTGGTTCTCGGCAGTTCCTCAGCCTTCTTGTACCTTCTGCTACATTTCCAAGTTCAATCTTTTGGATGTACCTTCTGCTACATTTCCAAGTTCAAGCTTTTGGAAATGGTTTTTGGTTATCACTCTGGATCTCCCTGACGACGACCCTGAAGACCACCCCGAAGAAGACGACGACCACGAAAACGATGACCCTGAAGACGACGACCCGGAAGACCACCCCAAAGACCAAAAAGATGACCCTGAAGAAGATGACCAAGAGGACAAAGAACATGAAGACAACCACCAAGATACAGAACAACAAGAGACAGAAGACTAAGAAGCAGAAGACTAAGAAGCAGAAGACCAAGAAGCAGAAGACCAAGAAGCAGAAGACCAAGAAGCAGAAGACCAAGAAGCAGAAGACCATTAAGCATAAGACTAAAAATCAGAGCAAAAGATATTATCTAAATTATAAGCAGAAGAAGACTAAGCAGTGTATGGGGGTGAGTCCGTTCCTCCTCATGGTGCCCCTGGAAAATGCCTGCTGCTGCAGGCCAAACTGAACGCGGACAAATCCTGCTGTAAATCTTTTGTGACAGGCAGAACGGAAGGTGTAATCTTCAAACTTTTATAGATAACAACTACAGGAATGAATGTCACAAATAAGAATATGATGAAGAACAAGAATAGGAAGAAGATGAAGAAGTAAAATATGAAGAAGAAGAATATGAAGAATGTAAAAAAAAAAGAATAATAGCAAGAAGGTGAAGAAGAAGATGAATAAGGTAAAGAAGAAGTTGATGAAAAAGATGCTGCTGCTGAGGATCATGAAGGAGAAAGTGTGGGAGAAGTAAAAAAGAAGATGAAGAGCATGGAAGTAGTGAAACATACATATCTGACAAAATATAAAAAAGGTTAACATAGTCAATATCTTTGTAACTCCGAATGTCTTTAAAAAAATTTTTTTATTCCTGCTATTCCATTTGATTGGGCTAAACCTCTATGCCTTTAATGCCTCCTCCACCTCCCCCAATACATTCTACATTATTATTAGTTGCTTTTCTTCATGTAGAATTAACCTACAAGGAAAGAAAGGGTTTTTTTTAATTCCGATATTTCTGTCCCATTGACTTGCATTGGTTTCCGGTATCGGAATCGGCGATATCCGATACTTTTTTCACGATATCGGATGGTATCGCTCAACACTAATAGCAACGCATGCTGGTCGGCAGCGAGCTACTCCAGGGACTAAGTCCTTCATTCGGTCCACTGAGTATGCCCATGGGACGATCTCCCATTGGCGATCGGAGGTCATGTGTTAAGGTCCTTCTCCAGCTTGGATTGGACCATCAGGAAGGTCCCGGAAGGAAGCTGCTATAAAAGGGTCGCATGGCCACTCGGCCATGCGCTAGTATAGACTGCATTACCAGACTATGAGGAGTGAGTGTTGTATGCTTGTATGAATGTCTCTGGTGAATGACTCATTAAGAAACCCCTACCCTTGGTACGCATGTGTTGTGCAGCCTAGCCTGTTAAGCGCCCAGGCTTAGGTGTAAGTAGAGCCGGAGTCTGAGACTGGCATCAGTGTCCACCTGTGGCTCTGCATGCCACGGTGCAAGTGCTCGACACTCCACCATAGTCAGCGCCTATAGTGGCGTCCGCAGGTGTGACGCCGTGCGTTCAAAAGGTCTATAGGGACTCTGACCCCGTGTCCTTGGGGCAGAGTTCTGTGACCGCATTCTGTACGCTCCGTTGACGAGCTCTGTGAGCTAAACAGGCTCCGGGATTCATGTTCTGCGGTAGTGCGGCTCTGTGAGGTAACAGAGTTCGTCCTGTACACACCAGGTGACGTTAACCTGCGTGAGTTCTTCCTTTATACCGCCATATAGCATCCGCCATTACCTAGCAGCAGCCTACCACCTCTGCACGGTGGACCCCTGGTTGCGATCGCACTTTCTCATATTTTATATTTAGTGCGATCCGCAACCCTAACAACAGCAGCACTCAGCACAATGCAGTCTCTGGGTCCCACTGCTATGAGGAGAGAGGCAGGAAGAGGGTGGGACATCATTTATAAAGAGGGCACAAAAGGAGGAGAAACAGAGGGAAGTTGCCATAATAACAAACAGGAAGGGAGGAGATAAGGAGATGCAAGGGATATTAGGACACAAACTTTAAATCCCTTGTAAACGGGGCACACCAATCAGGGGGCATCCAATAAAGGATTGAAGTGCCCTTCACACTCATTTCCAGCAAATTATACCAATATGAGACAACAAGAAACCCAACAAGATGGGAACTTGATGGTAATGCCCACGTCCCTTATTTGATGCTCTCCTCATTTTTTTAAGTGGATTTTACTCAAAGTTCTCCCACAAAAACAGATTAGAAAAAACTGTTTTTACGCACAGTACTATCACACACATGGTTGCATAAGAGTAGAAAAATATATTTAGACGCACATCACTCCCACCGACACAGTACAATATCCTAAAAACTTTTGGTTACACACAGTACTATCACAGACACGGATGCAGAGTAGACATAGAGTGTTTTTGGAGAACTGTCTCTCACTACAGCTGCATCCTGTTCCTACACTAAGCAGAGCAGAAATAAAAAATAGAATCTTGAACCAGGAGGAACAGGTCCAAGTGGAGGAGGTGGAGTAGGTGGAAGAGGTGTAAATGGACGCGGAGGTGTAGATGGAAGAGGCAGGGGAAAGGAATCCAACACTGTTTCTGTGTGTGTGCTATTTGTTTTTTTTTTTCCTTAGAGTGGGGGGTTAGAGAACTGACTTGAAAGAACATAGAATTAACTAAATGAAAAATAACAATCTAGAGCCAGGAGGTGGAGGAGGTCCAAGTGGGGGAGGTGGAGTAGGTGGTGTAGGTAGAAGAGGCAAGGGAGGAGTAGTTCAACACTGTTTTCATTGTTTTGTTGTATTTTTTTTATTTTTAATGAATTGACTTAAAAGAACCTTGAATAAACAAAACTAAAAATAGCAATTTAGAACCAGGAGGCAAAAGGCCAAATGGAGGAGGGGGTGTAAGTTGTGGTGTAGGTGGAAGAGTCTAGGGAGGAATGTCATGATACCAGTGCTGGGTGACCGGCACTTCTGGGGTTAATGTTCTGATCTCAGTGCAGACTCTCACCTGCACACCTGGGACCTATTATGGTGGCCTCTCATTGGTTCTGAGGAGGCTTCTTATAGCCTCAGGAAGCTCCCATCCCCCATCAGTTATACTTTCGCCCTTGGCATTGTGTGGTGACCCCTGAGTGTGTTAGTGCTGTGTTCTGGTTGCTTGATTCTCTGTGTATGACTCAGTCTGTTCTCTGGATATCTCTTTGGATTCTGCTTGGTACCTTCTATGTCCGTTTGGTTTTTGATCTCTGCTTGGCCCTGACTATCCATTCTGTCTCATCCCTGGTACTGTATTGATATCTTGTGTATGACCTTTGGCTTTGTCTGACCTTCCGTCTGTTTATCCCTCCTGTACCTCGCTTGTCTGTAATGTGCTTGACCTCTGCTTTGCCTGACTCTGAGTTTTGTTCCTCCTCTGAAAGCAGGACGCTAAGCCCCACCCCCTTTCAGTCACATGACCGTTCACATGACCGTAGGTCCTGTGCCTGCTTTCTAAACTTCCACATTCAGGTCCCGTGCATCTTTATTTTCCAGCTGTTCTTGTCCCCAGGGGTCCCTACGGTGCGGGTGAGTCCCTGCTTAGCAGAGGCTATACACCGGCGCTGTCAGGACCCTGACATTATAACTGACCATTAAGTTTTTTGGGGTTTTTTTATGCAGAGAGTTATGGATCCCATACAGTCTCTGGCTGACCAGATGAAAAGTCTGAGTCAGATGTTTCAGGGTTTATCTCTGGAGCAGCAAGCTCTGGCTCGTTCTCAGCAGCAGGTTTCTAAGACAGTGCGGGGGGCTTTAGCTGCTGGGGCGAGTGATGTTGTTTTGGTGTCCCCAGAACCACCTGTTAAACTGCCTGACTTTTTTTCTGGAAACAAAAAGGAGTTCAGGGTCTTCATTGAGGGGTGCAAACTTTTTTTTAGTTTGAGACCACGTTCCTCTGGGGACGAAAGTCAGAAGGTTGAGGTCATTATGTCTCTATTAAGAGGGTCCCCACAAGCTTGGGCTTTCTCCCTTTCTCCCACTGCCCCTGAGAGAGTGTCTGTGAATGCATTTTTTGAGGCCCTTGGGCACATTTATGATGAGCCTGACCGAGTGAGATTGGCAGAGGACATGGTGATGAGTGTCTGTCAGGGGAAACACTCAGCTAAGTGGATTTGTACGGAATTCCGCCACTGGGCCACAGAGGTCTCTTGGAATGACGCCGCACTCCGAGGACTCTTTCGCAGAGGCCTGTCCGAGTGGCTGCAGGATGCCTTGACGTTACCTCCCCCACCTAACTCTCTTGAGGACGCCATGACCCAGGCCGTCCGGATGGACCCCAGGCTGCGGGCCAGAGGGGTGATGCAGGTGGAAACTCCATTGTTCCCCAGTGGAAAAGAGACTGCCCCTGAGCTCATGGATGTAGGCGCCCTCTCCCTGAAGGATACGGAGAGGAAACGCCGGAAGGACAAGCAGTTATGCTTTTACTGCGGTAAAATGGCACATTGGAAAAGGGAGTGTCCTGATTGCCCGTCTTCCAACCCGGTCGGCGGGAAACGACTAGGTCTGGGTAGTCAACGGGGAGACTGCTCAGACCCTCAGGTACCCTTTTCCTCATTTTCTAAAGTGTTACTGCCTGTGGAACTGTTTGTGGACGGTAGTTCTTTTTCCTCTACAGCCTTCATGGACTGCGGGTCATCGATTAATCTCATTGAATCCCAATTGGTCACACACTGCAAGATAGGGACAGTTAGGCTCAAGGTTCCGATCAAGGTGATGGCCATTGACTCCTCTCCCCTCACTAAGGAGGGAATTCTCTGTATGTCTGACTTGTTTTCGCTCAGAGTGGGCGCTACTCATGTGGAAAACCTAAGTTGTTTTGTGCTGGACAATCTACCTGCAGGGTTGGTGTTGGGCATGCCCTGGTTACAACGCCATAACCCAGTTATTAACTGGAAAATGGGGGAGATTGTTCAATGGGGGTTTAATGATTTTGAGTTATGTGATAAAACCGCACTGCTGGTTGAACCTGTTAAATCTGTGTCTGTATCATCTGTCGAGCTGGAAGGTATTCCGGAATGCCTGAAGCACTTTGAAGATGTATTCTCCGAAAGCGAGGCCGAGATGTTACCGCCACATAGACCCTTTGACTGCGCTACTGAGCTGGTCCCGGGGGCTAAATTACCTAAAACCTGTCTGTTTAATTTGTCCGGTCCTGAGCGCTTGGCTATGAAGGAGTACATTGCTGAAAGTCTGCGCAAAGGACACATACGTCCTTCAGTCTCACCTGTGGCGGCAGGTTTCTTTTTTGTAAAGAAAAAAGATGGCGGGTTACGTCCCTGTCTCGACTTCCGGGAGCTTAATCAGATTACTGTACGGAATACGTACCCCCTTCCGTTGATTCCCGAATTATGTAACCAACTATCAGGGGCAAAGTGGTTTTCTAAACTGGATCTTCGGGGGGCATATAATTTGATAAGGGTCCGAGAGGGGGATGAATGGAAAACCGCGTTCCTCACGACCGAGGGACTATTTGAAAATTTAGTCATGCCGTTTTGTCTTACCAACGCCCCCGCCATATTTCAGAATTTCATCAACGTGGTATTCTCGGATCTCATTGGTCGTTTTGTCGTTATCTATTTAGATGATATTTTGATATACTCCCCCGACAAACATTCTCATTTGGAACATGTACGAACTGTTCTCCAAAGACTGAGGGAAAATCATCTGTATGCCAAATTGGAGAAATGTGTATTCTGTGTGAAAGAATTGTCTTTTTTGGGGTTAATTGTATCCGGTGAGGGTTTTCGCATGGACCCCAAGAAGGTGCAGGCCATTGCGGATTGGGTGCAACCCTGAGGTCTTTAGCGCTTCTTGGGGTTCACCAATTATTACCGCATATTTATCCGGGGGTTTTCGCAAGTGGTCAAACCTCTCACGGATCTAGCATGCAAAGGTGCGTGAGAAATTGGTCCTCGCTCGCAAAAGAGGCCTTTGCGACCCTGAAAAAGTGTTTTATGTCTGCTCCTGTCTTGGTACAGCCAGCTCCTTCCAAGCCATTTGTGGTGGAGGTGGATGCCTCCGAGGTGGGGGCGGTGTTGTCCCAAGGGCCTGCCACTCTAACCAAACTCAGGCCATGTGCCTTCTTTTCCAGGAAGTTCTCTGCTGCTGAAAGAAATTATGATGTAGGCAATAGAGAGCTTCTTGCGGTTAAGTTGGCGTTTGAGGAATGGAGGCACTTTTTGGAGGGGGACAGTCACCTGGTTACTGTGATCACTGATCGCAAAAATTTGTCTTACATCGAGTCTGCTAAAAGATTAACGCCCAGACAGGCCCGTTGGTCACTTTTTTTTCTCGTTTCCAGTTTACTATTACATTCCGTCCAGGGTCAAAGAATGTCAAGGCTGACGCCTTATCTTGTAGTTTTCACCATGTGTCTGTTCCTGAGCCACCGTCCTCCATTCTGCACCCTGGGGTGGTGTTAGCAGGGATCTCGTCTGAATTGGAATGGGAAATTTAGGGGGCCCAGTCGCTGGCTCCTGTGGCCAAGCCAGGGAGCAAGTTGTTTGTCCCAGAGCAACTTCGCCTTAAACTCTTGCAAGAGTTCCACGAATCCAAGTTGTGTGCTCACCCTGGTATATCAGCCACGTGACTGGCGGTGGCTAGGATCTTCTGGTGGCCTACTCTGGGTTCTGATATAAAGAAATTCATTTCTGGTTGTGGGGTCTGCGCTCGTTCTAAAAGCTCCCATAGCCGGCCGGCGGGGGAGCTGATGCCCTTGGAAGTTCCCGAAAGACCGTGGACCCATCTGTCTATGGATTTTATTCCCAATCTTCCCTCTTCCAGGGGTAATACGGTGGTATGGGTAGTGGTGGACAGATTTTCTAAGCAGTCTCATTTTGTATTCCTGTCCGCATTACCTTCTGCTGAGATCTTATTCAGATTGTTTGTGCAGCATGTGGTCCGCTTGCATGGGGTACCCCTGAATGTGGAGTCTGATCGTGGTGTGCAGTTTGTGGCTAAGTTTTGGCGTGCTTTCTGCAAAAAATTAGGGATATCCTCTGTCCTTTTCGTCTGCATACCATCCTGAGAGTATTGGTCAGACGGAACGCACTAATCAGTCTCTGGAACAGATCCTCAGATGTCTGACTTCTGCTAGACAGAATGACTGGTGTGATATACTGCCGTTGGCTGAATTTGCCTTAAATAGTCGGATGAGTCAATCCACTGGTATGTCCCCTTTCTTGATCAACTATGGGTTCAGTCCTCATTTTGGTGAGTTTTCTCGTCTGGATTCGGGGTGCCCCGGGGCTGAGGACTCTGTTCAGCGGTTAAAAGATACATGGGCAGAAGTCCAGCGGCGTATATCTAGGTCTCAAGGCAGGTATAAGTTTTTCGCGGACAGGAAACGAACACCTGGTCCCATGTTTCAGGTGGGAGAGAAAGTTTGGCTCTCCACATGAAACATTAAGTTAAAGATTCTGTCAGCCAAGTTGGGCCCCAAATTCATTGGCCCGTACAAGATTGTGGAAAAAATCAACCCAGTAGCGTACAGGCTGTGCCTTCCACCCTCTTTCAAGATCCCTAACGTCTTCCATAGATCTCTACTGAAGCCGTTTGAAGCAGTCCGGGGAGAATCTGAGTCCGCTGCTCCTCCGGTTTCGGTTGAGGGACATGTGGAATATGAGATTGCTCACATTGTAGATTCTAGGTTGGTACGGCGGTCAGTACAGTACCTAGTTCATTGGAAGGGGTATGGGCCGGAGGACAGGTCCTGGGTGCTGGCCCGGTTGATGCATGTGGATCGTCTGGTTCGGGCTTTCCATGCTAGGTACCCGGGCAAGTCTGGGAGTCCAGAGGCCCCCCGTTGAGAGGGGGGTACTGTCATGATACCAGTGCTGGGTGACCGGCACTTCTGGGGTTAATGTTCTGGTCTCAGTGCAGACTCTCACCTGCACACCTGGGACCTATTATGGTAGCCTCTCATTGGTTCTGGGGAGGCTTCTTATAGCCTCAGGAAGCTCCCATCCCCGTCAGTTATACTTTTGCCCTTGGCATTGTGTGGTGACCCCTGAGTGTGTTAGTGCTGTGCTCTGTTTGCTGGATTCTCTGTGTATGACTCGGTCTGTTCTCTGGATATCGCTTTGGATTCTGCTTGGTACCTTCTATGTCCGTTTGGTTTTTGATCTCTGCTTGGCCCTGACTGTCCGTTCTGTCTCATCCCTGGTACTGTATTGATATCTTGTGTATGACCTTTGGCTTTGTCTGACCTTCCGTCTGTTTATCCCTCCTGTACCTCGCTTGTCTGTATTGTGCTTGACCTCTGCTTTGCCTGACTCTAAGTTTTGTTCCTCCTCTGAAAGCAGGATGCTAAGCCCCGCCCCTTGCAGTCACATGACCGTTCACATGACCGTAGGTCCTGTGCCTGCTTTCTAAACTTCTACATTCAGGTCCCCTGCATCTTTATTTTCCAGCTGTTCTTGTCCCCAGGGGTCCCTACGGTGCGGGTGAGTCCCTGCTTAGCGGAGGCTGTACACAGGCGCTGTCAGGACCCTGACAAGGAATAATTCAACACTGTTATTGTTGATTTTCCTTGTATTTAATTTCTTTTTCAGTGTTTTTGTTTTTTTATGGAACCAACTTAAAAGAACCTAAAATTAACAAAACTAATTAACAATCTAGAACTAGCAGGCGTAGGTCCAAGTGGAGAAGGAGATGGACGTGGCGGTGTAGAGGGAAGAGGCAGGAGAGGAGTAATCCAACTCTGTTTTTGTATTTTCGTGGGGATTTTTTTGAGGGGGGTTAGGGAGTTGACTTAAAAGAACAAGGAATTTACAAAAAAACCCCTAACAAGTTAAAACCAGGGGGCGGAGGTCCAACTGGAGTAGAAGATGGAGGTAGACATGATGGTGTAGGTGGTAGAGGCGGTGGTAACCAACACAGTTTTTTTGTGTTTATATTTGGGTAGGCACCCAAATTAAATGAATAGAGTTGAACACTGGCTGAGTGCAGCTGATATAGTTGTCTAGAATGCCAAAGGTTTAGACAAGTCCTTTAGGATCCATGCCTAGTTAATTTTAATAAATGCTAGCTTCCCCACGTTGGCAGTGGACAGGCGGATGTGGAGCCTCTGCCAGGGCCGTGGGGATACTTGGTACCAGGCTGGTTCTTAAGGGGGTGTGTCATGGCAGCAGTGACCCGGTCCGTGGCCCTGGGCGTCCAATGAAAAATGATGACTAAAGGAGAAATAAAGTTTATAAGAGATGGTTCGTGATGCCACCTGTGGTACTCGGCCAAGGATGGCCGACGCTGCCCAAAGAGACTGCTGGGGCTGATGATGATGCAGCAGAGTTGATTCAGCTCTCCACAGGTAGAGCTTAGTCCCAGGGCAATTATATTGTAAAAGATGGTGATGATGGATGTAGTGCAGGGTGGATGGCGCAGTAAATAACTCTGAGGACACAGCAGGGTGCAGATTCCAGACTTTTACTCACGGTTTGAAGTGCAGGCCAGGGCACTAGTTACAGATGACAATGGAGGTCCGGGGAGCCTGGAAGCAACTTGTGATCCACAAAGCCAGATGGGTTTGAGGCTTCCTTATTGCGCTGTCCTCTGAGGTCCTTGCTGCCTAAAGGTATGCTCAGCCCTCTGTTCCTTATTGTTCTGAAGTACTTGCCTGTATGGCAGGCTGCTTGAGCCTATTGCAGGTGTCGCTCCTTTATGGCGGCTCTGGGCTCTAGTCTGCTGCTGTGCCTTCAGGTGTTTGCTGGGCCAGGAGACCTGCAATCTCCTGTCCTCTGGATTTGGCTGCTAGGACGGTTGTACCCGGCAGCCACGGACTCCAGCGTCCGGCTTCTAGAGCTGTGCTCTGGGGTGAGCTTGGTCACAGTTCCACTCCCCAGGTTCTGTTTCACTTCTCCTCTCTCCTTTCTTCACTCAGATTCTGTCTCTCTCAGTCCCAGACACTGACTGATTAACTCCTCCTCCAAGCCAGAGCTAATAGAGAAGCTCCCCTGAAACCGGGTTTAGAGCTCCCCCTTCTGGTCTGAAGTCAGGAAAAGTGTTGGATGTAAGTGTTATCTGGTCAGGGAACCCTTCCTTGCTTCTAGGCATGTCATCACCCTCCTGTGAGGGAGGCAATGCCACTGTGGCAACTGGACTCCTGGGGTGCCACAGATGCGCCTGTCTGTGATCACACGCCCTGCCATTCCTGCCTTTGCTTCATTTTTCCACTGAGCCCCCAGTGTCAGGTGGGAAAACTGTCAGTAGTTTCTCTACCAGCGTGAGCTTATATTCATGCACTATGCAATTCTGCTCCAGTAACAAAAGTAATGATGGTATGTTCTTACTGTAGCCGGGATCTAAAAATGTGGCCACCCAGTAATCAGCACTGGTAACAATATGGGCATCTTGGTGGTCGTTGCACAAGCACAGCAGCATGTATTGGCTCATGCCCAGAGGCATCAACAAGTTGTCCTCGGTAAGAGGTGTATATGCTGGGTCCTATATATCACCCCAGCCATACTCCAGTGATGCCCGTGAGCTGCTTTGAGTGCGACCCTGCTGTGAATATGGTTGATCTTCCTCCTACCAAACTGTCTCCTGGTGGCACATTTGGGTGCCCAGCTGCTGTTGGAACAGTAACTCACCCTCTGAGCCATTGTTACCACCACTGCCCGTACAATGCTCACTGCCGCCGCTCTGGGCTCTGCAGCTGCCAGCTCTGTGCTCACCGCTGCCGCTCCAGGCTCGGCCACTGCCAGCTTTGTGCTCACTGCCGCCGCTCCGGGCTCTGCCGCTGTGCCTGCTCTGCCAGGCGCCTTTCCTTCCTGTGCTCCCTGGGGTGCAGCATCTCAGCGCATTCCCTCAACCCTGACGGCCACGCGCACAGTGTCCTTGCGCATGCGCCTTAAGGCAGGATCGCACGCCCATTCATTACATTAATTTCCTTTCCTGACCTAACCCGGCAGCACCTCTGGTCCAATCAGGGACCGCCACTATGTATTTCAGGCCACCCTCCCTTAGTGGAGGCACCAGACTATTAAATTCTAAACTTTATACTTAGGCCCTGCTTGCCTCCGCTAGATTGCCTCCGCGAGCTTCGGCTTGCCGTCTAGCCTCCGCCTGCCACCGCTTGCGATCTGTGTCTCCTAACCCTGTGTGTCTCCCTCTGTTTCTTCCAGAAGCCTTCTCCAGCCCTGCGGCCTCATAGTATCCTGCTCCGTTTCCTCCTCCGCACTCCACCATACCCGCTCTTCTAGGTCTCCCATCTCCTACAGAATTCCTCCCTTTCATCTCGTCCTGCCTCTGTCCCCATACTTCTACCTGAGCTAACCCCTGGTCCTGGCAGTCATGGTGCTTGAGGTCTCTGAGCCTGTCCCTAACAGTCCCTGTATAGGGGTTGGTCCCACCTGGCATGCTCGCTCGGGGAATGTTCGGTGCCACGACCCAGAGGGTCCTCTCTTGTAGCCCGTCACCTTCGGTGTAACAGCCATGTGTTGACGACATGCCTGATAATGGTGTGAATTGGCCCTGCTCCTCCAGCTCCTCTTCCTCATGTGCCACCACATCATCCATCATTGCCTGAATTGTTTTTTCCAGCTGGTATATAAGTGATATAGTGACACTGATGATGGTGTCATCAGCACTAGCTAAATTACTGGAGTATTCAAAACAACACAAAATGGCACACACATCCCGCATGGAGGCCTACTCATTGGTGGTGAAGTTGGGTTGTACTGGCAGAGTGACTCAGCCATGCGTGGTGCAGCTGAAACTCCAATATTGCCTGCTGCTACTCTCACAGTCTCTCCAGAATATGCAGGGTCAGGTTCCACCTTGTTGGAATGTTGCCTATGAGGTGGTGAGCGGGAAGGCAGAAGTGACGCTGCAGTCAGGGCTGGTTTTAGGCAAAGTGGGGCCCTAGGCAAAGATTAATATGGGGCCCCAAATGCTAACATATCACACAGAAGCATTTCGATTGTATTTACATGTGCGTAGTTCAGGCCGCTAAATGAGTGTGATCGACAATATTTATGTTGATCAACACTTGTTTCCCGGCCTCTTTCCACAGTCTGAAAAAGAATGATGGGGACAGAACAATCACTAATGGATCAATCTGTCCCCATACAGTATCATGTTATCAGCAGCACATCTACAGTTTACACCTCATAGTCCAGTCCTCCATATAATATAATGTGCCCCATAGTCCTCCATATAGTATAATACACTCCACATAGTCCTCCATATAGTATAATACACTCCTCATCGTCCTCCATATAGTATAATATACTCCTTATAGCCCTTCATATATTAAAATACACTCAGTCCTCCATATAATATTATACACTCCTCATAGTGCTCCATATAGTATAATACACCGCCAGTCATCCAAGTAGTACAATTCACTTCCCATAGTATAATGCACACCATTGTTCTTCACATAGTATAATGTATTCCCCATAGTCCTCGATACAGTGTAATGCAGCCCATATATAGTATATTGCAGCCACCCCATAGAGCATAATGCAACCACCCCACAGAGTATTATGCAGCCCTGCCATACAATAAAATGTAACCCCCCCATAGAATATAATGCAGCCCCCCTTATAATATAATGTAGCCACCCCTTAGAGAATAATGCAGCCACCCCATAGAATATAATGTAACCCTCCCATAGAATATAATGCAGCCCCTCCATAGGATATATGGCAGCCACCTCATAGAGTATAATGCAGCCCCCCCCATAGAATATAATGCAGCCCCTTATATAGTATAATGTAGCACCTCCATAGAATACAATGTAGACCTCCTCATATAGTATAATGTAGCCCCATCATAGAGTATGATGCAATCACCCCCCCATTGAATATAATAAATATAATACAGCCCCCATAGAATATAATGTAGCCCCAAATAGAATATAATACAACCCACCTCCCATAGAATATAATGTAGCCCCCCATATTATATAACACAGCCTCCCCCATAGAATATAATGTACTCCCCATGGTATATAACACAGCCACATAGTATATAGCACAGCCCGACATGGTATATGGCACATCCCCACATGGTATACAGCATAGCCCCACATAGTATATAGCACAGCCCCACATGGTATATAGCACAGCACCACATGTTATACAGCACAGTCCCACATGGTATATAGCACAGCCCCACATGGTATATAGCACAGCCCCCCATGGTATACAGCATGGCCCCACATAGTATACAGCACAGCCCCACATGGTATACAGCACAGCCCCCCTCCCCCAGCACAGCACAGCCCCCCAGCACAGCACAATGGTATACAGCATAGCCCCACATGGTATACAGCACAGCCCCCCTCCCCCAGCACAGCACAGCCCCACATGGTATACAGCACAGCTCCCCCAGCACAGCACCATGGTATACAGTACAGCCCCCCAGCACAGCACCATGGTATACAGCACAGCCCCCCAGCACAGCACCATGGTATACAGCACAGCCCCACATGGTATACAGCACAGCCCCCCTCCCCCAGCACAGCACAGCCCCACATGGTATACAGCACAGCACCATGGTATACAGCACAGCCCCCCGGCACAGCACCATGGTATACAGCACAGCCCCCCAGCACCACACCATGGTATACAGCACAGCCCCCCAGCACAGCCCCCCAGCACAGTACCATGGTATTCAGCACAGCCCCCCAACACAGCCCCCCCAGCACAGCACCATGTTATACAGCACAGCCCCCGCAGAATGGCCCCACAGTCCATTACTCACTGCATTAAAAAAACCACACTCTTCACCTTCTCCTCGTGCCCACGCTGCTCCCGACTCCTGTCTCCTGCTCTGCCTGGCACACAGTGAGTGTGAGATGACGTCATCGCGCACCTGCTGTGTGTCAGAGGCAGAGCGGGGAATGATGGGAGAGGGAGCGTCAGCTGACGCTCTCTCCTCCATCATTGCTTTGAACTGTACCGGCATCATAGACGCCGGTACAGTTCAATGCGGCAGCGAGGGGAGTTAGCGTTTGGGAAAGGCGGTCCCCCCTCCCTCACGGGCCCTATAGCGGCTGCATGATGTGCCACTAGTTGGGGGCCCCTGGGGGAGCGGGGGCCCTAGGCAGCTGCCTGGTCTGCCTGCCCCTAATGCCGGTCCTGGCTGCAGTGCAGCCAGACATGCAGCAGCAGGGTGAGAATGCCCAAAGCATACACACACTGCTCGCACTTTCAGCAGCATCTCTGAAATATCTGGGTAATTTTTAAGGAAGCTATGTGTCACCAAATTAGCATATGTGCCAGGCCCAGAGCTGCTTTGAGATTTCTCCCATTATATCACACACAACCAGGCATTGCATACACTTGCTTTAAGCGAGACTGTGTCCATCCATGTATGCAAATCACATACTTGGGATCAATTGACTGTCTACTCCCGACACCTGCACTTGAGAATCCTTACAACATTCAGTGCGTGCGATGTGAGGATTCACAAGTTGGCAGTCATGTAAAGTGATTACGGACTTGTAGTTTATGACCAGAGAACCCATCTAAAGATATGCTGTAGTCTGGCACTTTGATTTGCTGCCTGTCAATGGCAAAATCCAAAAGTGTTACACGTTGATTCTGCTGAAGGTCAGATTCGTCCCATTAAGCATTGGGTTTATTTGCTTTGTATAAGGGTAAAATACGTAATGTTTGTGCAAGGGAGTGACTGTCTCAGTAGCAGGATGTGTGATAGGATGTTTATAATTTTGGAAATACATTAATCTCAAATCTTTATTATATTTTGCCCAGAGGCGACACTTGTGCTAGAAGGAGAATCTCTGACGACTGTGTTGAAGTTTTGTTTGTTTTTCCTACCATTAATATTCTTTAGTAATGGAGCTTGACAATCAGTGTATCTGCATGCCACTTCAAAGAACTTCCATTTACAAAGTTTTTTTTCTTTAAAAACAGCAAAACTATATACACTCAGATCCCTGTTTTCCTCTAACCTTTGGTTTTTGTGATAATTGGGAGCATTTGGGAGCTCCAAATGACATCTCATAGGTAGAAATAAGAGCACAAAGATCCAGTTTCTGTTTGATACATTAATTATTTATTAGGAAAAATGCATTCAGCAGTATATTTAATACGAAAAATGGAATATGGATATTTATTTTGCTTTGTTACATCTTAATATAGCATGCAATATAATGCTAAGTAATGGCATTAAAAAACGCTCTTATTTTAGGTTATTGGGCCCTTGCAATCCATAGAAAAAAATGCTGCAACCTCTACTGTATGTGCACTCATTTAAATTGCAACACCATAAAGAAAATAACCGGATCAAAGACATGTTAATGATATATAAATGATGAAAAAAATGGAAACTAAATTTTCAAAACATCTCAACTAATTCAGTATCAAGAATGAGGTCCATGAGCAGAAATCCCTGCGCTTACACGCCTTGGCTGCTATCAGTCAGTGAGGATATTAGTGGTTGCCTGAGTAATGTTCTACCACCCTGAATGCACTTGGCCATTAAGATCCATTACTTTCAACTCCCTTTGCAATTGCCCAACAATGACTTCCTCGATGGGTGATGACGAGTCCGGAGACGCTGCAGGCCATGGTAGCATGTATAAGACACACAGGCTGCTCAGAGTAATATGATCAACATGATGAAAAATTACTCCTTTGCCACTATGGAGAAATGGCCGTGCCACTGGTTCTATCACCAAATCAATGTAACACTGAGCTATCAGTGTACGTGTAATGAAGTCTGGAGGGATCTAGCTAGCTTAATTTATGCCTCCTCACACTATAATATCTGGAGTAGGACCAATGTGTTCCCTCACGAAGGCCTTTTCATGGAATTGCCCATATAGTCTCATTAGATTCAAAGAGTGGCATGTAGTGAACCACTCTGTACTGAAAGTGACATTAGATGTCCAGCTTCAGTTGTACATTGACCTCACTCCCCAGCTCTGAAGGCTATCATGGGGCAGAGTAAGACGGCAAAGGAGGCTGGAATGGAGGTCTATCGTCTTAAGAGATGAGTCACTCTTTTGTCCTGGGTGCCTGGGTGCCATGAAACCTGGAGATCTGCAATCCACGTGGGAAACGGCATGAAGTGGCCTCTTCAAGGGAAAGTGAAAGTGTCCTAGCAGCTGTTTTTCAACATCACTTGTGCTACTGTGAGCAGTCTGCATGGCCTAAACGTGCTACCATTCGCTGCAGCGTCTCCGGACTTGTCTCCCATCGAGCACATCTGGAATGTCATAGGTCAGCAATAGCAATGTTGAGCATACCAACAGAAACTCATAATGTTACATGTGACTCAATAGCTACTTGACCAACAATTTTCTAATAGGAATATTGACTTTGTATGAAGGTCGCAACTTATTTCATTACTATTAATAAACTGTATGGACAGAATAAACACATTTATGCATTAATATAGTCAAAATAGTCAATTCAGATGACAAACGTATTGTGGTTGGGATTTCCACTTTCAACAAACTAAACTCCAAATGCTTGCAGTAATGTCAAATAACAATGACAGCTAGTACCACTTCTCCCTAGGTCCAGCGCCTGCTCTTCACCATTGCTCTAGTCTCTCTGTGTAGGCTGCATATGTAACATCACGACTACAATGAATCACTAAGCTCAGTGGTTTGTGCCATGTAAATCTGTTGAGTCACTGTGCTCAGTGATTGGCTGCAGCGATGATGTGAGCAGCGGCTGAGAGCTGGTACTGAATTGGAAAGTGGGTCATACTAATTGGCTTTAATATTTTACATTACTGCAAGCACTTGGTGTTCACTTTGGTGAATGTCGAAAACCTCTTTTAGTCTAAGGAAAATTAATATTGTGATACCACAGTACTGTATCTGGATTCTAGATTCATCTGTCCCTGATAACCTTTATAGATCATATGTACAGGGGTTGTATTAATAGAGCTGTAAATAACACATCTTAGTGCGCTAAGGAGGCATGACCTATCGGTATGCGCACCTCAGCGGGTTCATCCCCGAAGGACATCACCTGTTTCTGGGACCTGGGGGTGGGCCTGGACACGAATGTGTCCACTTTCTCCGGCTCTGGACTCATGGAACCCCAGCCTACCCGTTGTCCCAGGTAGTGGACCTTGCTCATGCCCATTTGGCACTTTCCCGGCTTGATAGTCAGACCTGCCTGGTGTCACAGGGCAGTAGGGGCAAAACAGGAGACGTGGAACGAGGGCACCTGAACTGCCCCTCAGGCTAAGGGGGTGCCCTGACTTTCCTTAACTTGGGTGTACACTTGATGGTAGTGAGGCCCAAGTCCCCGACCTCTCCCTATCTCCTGTTTAGCCCTGAGCTAAATCCCCAACCCCCTCCCCAGGAGAAGAGACAGGGAATAAAGTGAACTACACCAAAAACCAAAGGAAAGATAATACAGACGCCTCAGGGTTAAATAAACTAAAAAACAAAACTTGGCTGTCTCTGCTGCAATGCACCAAGCAGCAGAGTAAGGCTCCAGATCAGCATTCAGCTCCTGATAAGCTGAACCACCACTGCACCAGGTAGGTCTAGTCTTCACCACGGTTGGTAGCAAAAGGAAGAGTATCACCAACAGTGAGTTGCAGCACGAGGTGGCCTAATAAGGGGTGGTGGGAGTGGCACCCACCTGCAGAGATAATTATTCACAATGCAGTAACTCCAGCGGCCACCGGGGGGTAAAAACCACCAGCAGACTAACTAAAGTTGTAGTAACACCAGCGACAACCGGGGGAAAACTGAAATTAACCCCCGATGGCCAGAAAGGAAAAAAGTTTAAATGTGAGCAGCCCAAACTGACAGATCCAAAAATGGATCGTGACAGTACCCCCCTTACAATGAGGGGCCTCTGGACCCTCAACACCGCACCTCACCAGAAAACCACCTACAGTGAGGACGCCTAGATCCACCAGAGTTCACCTAAGCAACCACCTGACTCACAGGTTTATGGCAAACATGGAGGTGACAACGTATGCTCCAGAGATACCACAAATCTCCAGAGCGCAGGCCTGGGGAATGAGTTGAGTATGGGCATTACTGGGGGTAGCTCCAGCTGGTAAGTCCCCAGGCCGAGGATGGCTGACACCCTATATGGCCCGATCACCCGAGAACTCCAGACCCCAGCAGCACACTTCCACTGGATGCTTTTGGTGGAGACCCATACATACTCATTCACACAGGTCTGGACCTGAACGTTTATTGCCATGCACACGTTTTCCACAAGATGGTGAACTCTTTAAGGAACTGACAACATAGGCGTCCCCCTGTGTCACAACATTCACACCCCCACAATTCAGAGAGGGAACCACCACCCTCCTCCATCCCCTCCTCCTACGAGGACTCCATCAGGGTGGGCAAATGGTGAGGGTTGAGACTTGCCCCTACTCCCTGGAGCACCTCTGCTACCCCCACTGGAGAACAAGGGGATGGTTATAGAATGATGGCAGCGACAGTAACCCCCGGGCAGCAGCCCTCACACGACTGACCCCAGCAGACTACTTCCCTGGACCACTAATCTATCACCGGGTTGTGTTCTTCCAACCAAGGGAGGCCTAAAACGATAGGTGATGGCATACCCCCCAAGACGTAGCATGACAGGCACTCTTCATGCTGAGTCCCTATACGCAAATGTATATTTTCTACGACTTGTGTCAACCTCCCCTGGCTCAGTGGGACAGAGTCAATGGCCTGGACGCTTAGGGGTTTGGCCAGCATCCTACATTTCAGGCCATGAGTCTGGACAAAGTGAGCAGCCACCAAATTGACTCCCGCTCCACTGTCCACAAACACCGGTATGCCCTCAGGTACCCTGCCAACCACCACTTCTGCTGATATAGTATACTGAGAGGGCAAAATGGAGGAAATATACACTCCCTGGTCGCCTCCCTTCACACGACCAGGGGGACACAGCTTCTTAGGTGGGACAGAAGTTTTGGCGCGAGTCGGGCAGACCCTAAAAAAATGGCCAGTATGCCCACAGCAAAAACATGCCCCAAACCACGATGAACCGCAGGCAACACCTCTGGGGAATCAACTCCTCCCACCTGCCTGGATTCGTCTGCCTGCACCAGTGAGTCCTCCTCCCTAGTGAGGACTACAGGGGGTATATTCGCCAAAGCCGCAAAAAACTCGTCCACCGACCGTAGAGATGGTGAATCGGCTGGCAGGGAGAAGGCCCTGGATTGGGGATCACCTTTAAGGAAAGATATGATGAATCACACCTGCTGTTCCTCACTCCCTAATGAACGAGGGCGGAGCCTGAAGTGTAGCTTGCAGGTCTCCTGAAAAAAACAAAAAATTCTCTCTCCCTCCAGAAAACCTGTCTGGGAGAGATAACTTGGGTACTGGTTGAGCCTGCACCTGAGCTGAGGCCCTGAACCCCACCAACTGCTGCAGCTGCTGCTCCACCACACCACACAGCACCCCATGCTCCTCAGTGAGGGTCTGCAGCAATTGGATAATGGTCTGCATTTGGGCCATGGCTCACCAGAAAAAAATAGGCATTTGATGATAATGTCACGGGGCAGTAGGGGGAAAGCAGGAGATGTGGAACCAGGGCCCCTGAACTGCCCCTCAGGCTAAGGGGGTGCCCTGACTTTCCTTAACTTGGGGGTACACTTGATGGTAGTGAGGCCCAAGTCCCCGACCTGTCCCTATCTCCTGTTTAGCCCTGAGCTAAACCCCCAACCCCAGGAGGTGAGACAGGGAATAAAGTGAACTGCACCAAAAACCAAAGGAAAGATAATAGACACCTCGGGGTTAAACAAACTAAAAAACAAACCTTAGCTTTCTCTGCTGCAATACCTCAAGCAGCAGAGTAAGGCTCCAGATCAGCATTCAGCTGCAGCTCCATTGCACACAGCCAGCTCCTGATAAGCTGAACCACCACTGCACCAGGTAGGTCCAGTCTTCACCATGGTTGGTAGCAAAAGGAAGAGTATCACCAACAGTGAGTTGCAGCACCAGGTGGCCTAATAAGGGGAGGTGGGAGTGGCACCCAACTGCAGAGATAATTAATCACAATGCAGTAACTCCAGAAGCCACAGGGGGTTAAAACCCACCAGCAGACTAAGTTATAGTAACACCAGCGGCCACCGGGGGAAAAAACTGACATTAACCCCCGATGGCCAGAAAGGAAAAAAGTTTAAATGTGAGCAGTCCAAACTGACTGATCCAAAAATGGATCGTGACACCTGGAGAATATGCTTGAGCACCTCCTGGAGATGCTGAAGGTGTTCCTCCTAGGTGGAACTGAAGACGGTAATATTGTCCAGGTATGCCACGGCGTACTTCTCCAGTCCCCGAAGCAGGTGGTGGACCATCTGCTGGAAAGTGACAGTGGCATTTTTCATGCCGAAGGGCCTGACTGTGGACTCGTACAGTCCAAAGGGGTGATAAAGGCAGATCTCTCCTGCACCGCAGGGCTCAGGGGAGTCTGTCAGTACCCCTGACTCAAATCTATGATGGATATGTATTTTGCATTCGCCAACCGCTCAAGCAGATCCTCGATGCCCCGGCATCGGGTGTGCATCAGAGGTTGTGATGGCATTTAGTCCCCTGTAGTCCACGCAGAACCGGGTGGTCTGATGCTTTTTGGGCACAAGGACTTACAGGCGAGGCCCACGTGCTCTTTGACCATTGAATCACCCCCGGCTGTAACATATCATTGATCTCTTGGCGCATAACTTCATGAACCTCCTCAGAGATCCGATAAGGTGTTCGCCGTAGTGGGGCATGATTCCCGGTGTCCACCACGTGGACTGCTAACTTCGTCCGTTTGGGTTGGTTGGAGAACAAGGCCCGGAAGAGTTCCAGGGTGGTCAACAACTGCAACTGCTGTAATTCGGATAGTGAGGCACTTACCTCCATGTTCTCAATGGACCCATTGGCCTTGGCTTGGGCCAGCATGTCCAGGAGGGGATCTTCCTCCCCGTCCTCGGGCAGGTTGCAGACCGGTAGGACGCAGGCTTCACGTTCGTGATGATCCTTCATCATGTTGACGTGAAAGGCCTTGCGCCTACCCCAAGCGTGGTCAAGCGTGACCACGTAGGTGACCGGGTTGAGCTGTTGGTGGACGATGTACGGGCCTTCCAAGGCTGCCTGAAGCTTATTCTTCAGTACGGGAACCAGTACCCACACCTTTTGACCCACATGGTAGGTCCGCTCCCGGGCGTTCTGGTCGTACCAGTGCTTCTGGTCAGCCGGAGCTTGCACCATGTTGTCATGCACCAACTGCATCAAGGTCTGCATCTTGTCACGGAAGCGCATGACATAATCCACGATGTACACTTCAGTGGTGTTTGGCTTATCTTGCTCATGCAGGAACACCCGATTCTTACACTAGGGATGGTCCAAACAATGAAAACAATAAAAGCAATTGTTACCATCCACCTTTCGTGTCTCCCCTTTTCCCTTATAGATTGTAAGCTTGTGAGCAGGGCCCTCATTCCTATTGATATCTGTTTTGATCTACAGTATGTATTTATTGCTATGCTATGCTGTAATGTCTATTGTCCACAGAAGTCCCCTCTATAATGTAAAGTGCTGCGGAATATGTTGGCGCTATAAAAATAAAGTTATTATTATTATTAGTGTCTTGCAATATCTAATGTCCCAATCACAATAGTCCCAATGAAATAATGCAATGCTAGACACTTCGTTAACAATTAAACAATCAAGAAACCCGCGATAAAAATGTGAATAATACTTGTACCAGGATATGAAAATAATGTGCCACTGAAAAGGGCCCTGGGTCTGTGTCTCAACACCCATACACCGTTTCGCCTTCCTTCTTCTGGGGTCACTCCTGGAAAAAGCACGGTGAATATCTCAATGTTAATAAATGTTTAACTCCATATCAACATGGATTTATGAAGGATCGCTCCTGTCAAACTAACCTGATCAGCTTCTATGAGGATGTAAGCTCTCAAATGGACCAAGGAGAATCATTGGATGTCATTTATCTCGACTTCTCTAAAGCATTTGACACTGTCCCACATAAAAGATTGGTAAGTAAGATGAGAAAGCTTGGGCTAGGGGAAAATGTGTGTAGATCGGTAGGTAGCTGGCTTAGTGATAGAAAACAAAGAGTGGTTATTAATGGTGCATACTCAGATTGGGCCAGGGTTACTAGTGGGGTACCACAGGGTTCTGTATTGGGCCCCCTACTATTTAATATATTTATTAATGATCTAGTGGATGGCTTACACAGTAAAATATCAGTATTTGCAGATGATACAAAACTATGTAAGGTAGTTAACACAAAGCAGGACAGTTTGCAACTACAGACAGATTTGAGTAAATTGGAGAATTGGGCTGAAAAATGGCAAATGAGGTTTAACACAGTTAAGTGTAAGGTTATGCACATGGGAAGGAGAAACAGATGCTATAATTACTTACTAAATGGGAAACTGCTGGGGAAATCAGACATGGAAAAAGACTTAGGCATCTTAGTCAATAAGAAGCTAAATTGGAGTGCCCAGTGTCAGGCAGCTGCCACCAAAGCAAATAGGGTCATGGGATGCATTAGAAGAGGTCTGGAGACACGAGATGAAAACATAATTCTCCCTCTGTACAAATCACTCGTCAGTAGAGTTGAGCGAAACGGGTCGAAAAAACTCAAAAGTCGACGACTTTCGCCAAAGTCAGGTTTCATGAAACGAAACCCGACCTCAGCGTGAGGTCGGCCATGAGGTCGGCAACTTTAGCGCCAAAGTCGCGTTTCAAAACATGCTTCAGCGCTCTTTTTCAGCCAATGAGGAAGAACGGACACTGTGGGCAAAGTGATGACATAGGCAGCGGTCCCCACCATCTTTGAGAAGGGCATGCAAGTGATTGGCTTGCTTTGGGGGGCGTCACAGGGGGTATAAAAGGGCATACACGCCGACCGCCATCTTACTTCTGCTGATCTCAGTATAGGGAGAGATGCTGTTGCTGCAGATTCTGTAGGGAGAACGTTAGGCAGGGAAGAAGAAAAAAAATCAGCTGCTGCTGCTAGCGATTTTGCCTGTACAACACACCAGTCACTGTGCAGTGCAAGGGGAGACTATATTTTGGTGGATCAGCTCTGTTGGTTGTTAGGCTGCCTTATAAGGCTACCTGATAGCTGCATTGCTGGTTTCACACTGCTTTGCAAACTGCTTTTTTAAAAGCAATCCTTTTTTTTTGTCCTGGTGAGATACTGAGAGTGCATTTTTTCACACCGTACAGCGGTGTACGCTGCTCTCTCAGTACCATGTAACGGCTCTTATCACAGCCACAGTGAAGCTAAGGGTGTGACTCTGTAAGGATAAGTCGAGGAGTTGTTCCATTCTTACAGACCTCCACCTTATAGTTTTGTCTGTTTTTCAAACAGTCTAGTCTATTTGCTGTTTGATTATATTCAAAACTATAGAGAGACAGCGTGTGTCAGTCCGTATACTAAAAAAACACGGAGCTTGACAATTTAACATACACCGGACAGCGGTGTACGTGCATGCTGCTCTCTCAGTACGTGTAACGGCTGTTATCACGGCCACAGTAAAGCTAAGGGTGTGACTCTGTAAGGATGAGTCGAGGAGTTGTTCCATTCTTACAGACCTACACTCTAGGGAGATTACAAACCTGCCCTGTCCTATATAACTTTTTTCACACCTGCCAAATTCATCCTGTCATACAGTGGTATGATATACACTGGCCTGACACAATACATCAGTGTCCAGAAGTGTGTAAGGACAATCCATTTCTGCCATCCTATGTCACATTTTTCACACCAGCCTAATTCAGTCTGTCATACAGCGGTGTGATATACATTGGGCCTCACACAATACATCAGTGTCCAGAAGTGTGTAAGGACATTCCATTTCTCCCGTCATATATCACATTTTACACACCAGCCAAATTCAGCCTGTCATACAGTGGTGTGATATACACTGGCCTGACACAATACATCAGTGTGCAGAAGTGTGTAAGGACATTCCATTTCTCCCTTCATATATCACATTTTACACACCAGCCAAATTCAGCCTGTCATACAGCGGTGTGATATACATTGGGCCTCACACAATACATCAGTGTCCAGAAGTGTGTAAGGACAATCCATTTCTGCCGTCCTATGTCACATTTTTCACACCAGCCTAATTCAGTCTGTCATACAGCGGTGTGATATACATTGGACCTCACACAATACATCAGTGTCCAGAAGTGTGTAAGGACAATCCATTTCTGCCATCCTATGTCACATTTTTCACACCAGCCTAATTCAGTCTGTCATACAGCAGTGTGATATATATTGGGCCTCACACAATACATCAGTGTCCAGAAGTGTGTAAGGACAATCCATTTCTGCCATCCTATGTCACATTTTTCACACCAGCCTAATTCAGTCTGTCATACAGCAGTGTGATATACATTGGGCCTCACACAATACATCAGTGTCCAGAAGTGTGTAAGGACATTCCATTTCTCCCGTCATATATCACATTTTTCACACTAGACAAATTCAGCCTGTCATACAGCGGTGTGATATACACTGGCCTGACAATGCATCAGTGTCCAGAAGTGTGTAAGGACAATCCATTTCTGCCATCCTATGTCACATTTCTCACACCAGCCAAATTCAGCCTGTCATACAGCGGTGTGATATACATTGGGCATCACAAAATACATCAGTGTCCAAAAGTGTGTAAGGACAATCCATTTCTGCCGTCCTATGTCACATTTTTCACACCAGCCAAATTCAGCCTGTCATACAGCGGTGTGATATACATTGGGCCTCACACAATACATCAGTGTCCAGAAGTGTGTAAGGACATTCCATTTCTCCCGTCATATATCACATTTTACACACCAGCCAAATTCAGCCTGTCATACAGCGGTGTCATATACACTGGCCTGACACAATACATCAGTGTCCAGAAGTGTGTAAGGACATTCCATTTCTCTCGTCATATATCACATTTTACACACCAGCCAAATTCAGCCTGTCATACAGCGGTGTGATATACATTGGGCCTCACACAATACATCAGTGTCCAGAAGTGTGTAAGGACATTCCATTTCTCCCGTCATATGTCACATTTTACACACCAGCCAAATTCAGCCTGTCATACAGCGGTGTGATATACACTGGCCTGACACAATACATCAGTGTCCAGATGTGTGTAAGGACATTCCATTTCTCCCGTCATATATCACATTTTACACACCAGCCAAATTCAGCCTGTCATACAGCGGTGTGATATACATTGGGCCTCACACAATACATCAGTGTCCATAAGTGTGTAAGGACATTCCATTTCTCCCGTCATATGTCACATTTTACACACCAGCCAAATTCAGCCTGTCATACAGCGGTGTGATATACACTGGCCTGACACAATACATCAGTGTCCAAAAGTGTGTAAGGACATTCCATTTCTCCCGTCATATATCACATTTTACACACCAGCCAAATTCAGCCTGTCATACAGCGGTGTGATATACATTGGGCCTCACACAATACATCAGTGTCCAGAAGTGTGTAAGGACAATCCATTTCTGCCGTCCTATGTCACATTTTTCACAACAGCCTAATTCAGTATGTCATACAGCGGTGTGATATACATTGGGCCTCACACAATACATCAGTGTCCAGAAGTGTGTAAGGACAATCCATTTCTGCCGTCCTATGTCACATTTTTCACACCAGCCAAATTCAGCCTGTCATACAGTGGTGTGATATACACTGGCCTGACACAATACATCAGTGTCCAGAAGTGTGTAAGGACAATCCATTTCTGCCATCCTATGTCACATTTTTCACACCAGCCAAATTCAGCCTGTCATACAGCGGTGTGATATACATTGGGCCTCACACAATACATCAGTGTCCAGAAGTGTGTAAGGACAATCCATTTCTGCCGTCCTATGTCACATTTTTCACACCAGCCAAATTCAGCCTGTCATACAGCGGTGTGATATACACTGGCCTGACACAATACATCAGTGTGCAGAAGTGTGTAAGGACATTCCATTTCTCCCGTCATATATCACATTTTTCACACCAGCCTAATTCAGTATGTCATACAGCGGTGTGATATACATTGGGCCTCACACAATACATCAGTGTCCAGAAGTGTGTAAGGACAATCCATTTCTGCAGTCCTATGTCACATTTTTCACACCAGCCAAATTCAGCCTGTCATACAGCGGTGTGATATACACTGGCCTGACACAATACATCAGTGTCCAGAAGTGTGTAAGGACAATCCATTTCTGCCGTTCTATGTCACATTTTTCACACCATCCAAATTCAGCCTGTCATACAGTGGTGTGATATACATTGGGCCTCACACAATACATCAGTGTCCAGAAGTGTGTAAGGACAATCCATTTCTGCCGTCCTATGTCACATTTTTCACACCAGCCTAATTCAGTCTGTCATACAGCAGTGTGATATACATTGGGCCTCACACAATACATCAGTGTCCAGAAGTGTGTAAGGACATTCCATTTCTCCCGTCACATATCACATTTTACACACCAGCCAAATTCAGCCTGTCATACAGTGGTGTGATATACACTGGCCTGACACAATACATCAGTGTCCAGAAGTGTGTAAGGACATTCCATTTCTCCCGTCATATATCACATTTTACACACCAGCCAAATTCAGCCTGTCATACAGCGGTGTCATATATATTGGGCCTCACACAATACATCAGTGTCCAGAAGTGTGTAAGGACATTCCATTTCTCCCGTCACATATCACATTTTACACACCAGCCAAATTCAGCCTGTCATACAGTGGTGTGATATACACTGGCCTGACACAATACATCAGTGTCCAGAAGTGTGTAAGGACATTCCATTTCTCCCGTCATATATCACATTTTACACACCAGCCAAATTCAGCCTGTCATACAGTGGTGTGATATACACTGGCCTGACACAATACATCAGTGTCCAGAAGTGTGTAAGGACAATCCATTTCTGCCGTCCTATGTCACATTTTTCACACCAGCCTAATTCAGTCTGTCATACAGTGGTGTGATATACATTGGGCCTCACACAATACATCAGTGTCCAGATGTGTGTAAGGACATTCCATTTCTCCCGTCATATATCACATTTTACACACCAGCCAAATTCAGCCTGTCATACAGCGGTGTGATATACATTGGGCCTCACACAATACATCAGTGTCCAGAAGTGTGTAAGGACAATCCATTTCTGCCCTCCTATGTCACATTTTTCACACCAGCCTAATTCAGTCTGTCATACAGCGGTGTGATATACATTGGGCCTCACACAATACATCAGTGTCCAGAAGTGTGTAAGGACATTCCATTTCTCCAGTCATATGTCACATTTTACACACCAGCCAAATTCAGCCTGTCATACAGCGGTGTGATATACACTGGCCTGACACAATACATCAGTGTCCAAAAGTGTGTAAGGACATTCCATTTCTCCCGTCATATATCACATTTTACACACCAGCCAAATTCAGCCTGTCATACAGCGGTGTGATATACATTGGGCCTCACACAATACATCAGTGTCCAGAAGTGTGTAAGGACAATCCATTTCTGCCGTCCTATGTCACATTTTTCACAACAGCCTAATTCAGTATGTCATACAGCGGTGTGATATACATTGGGCCTCACACAATACATCAGTGTCCAGAAGTGTGTAAGGACAATCCATTTCTGCCGTCCTATGTCACATTTTTCACAACAGCCTAATTCAGTATGTCATACAGCGGTGTGATATACATTGGGCCTCACACAATACATCAGTGTCCAGAAGTGTGTAAGGACAATCCATTTCTGCCGTCCTATGTCACATTTTTCACACCAGCCAAATTCAGCCTGTCATACAGTGGTGTGATATACACTGGCCTGACACAATACATCAGTGTCCAGAAGTGTGTAAGGACAATCCATTTCTGCCATCCTATGTCACATTTTTCACACCAGCCAAATTCAGCCTGTCATACAGCGGTGTGATATACATTGGGCCTCACACAATACATCAGTGTCCAGAAGTGTGTAAGGACAATCCATTTCTGCCGTCCTATGTCACATTTTTCACACCAGCCAAATTTAGCCTGTCATACAGCGGTGTGATATACACTGGCCTGACACAATACATCAGTGTCCAGAAGTGTGTAAGGACAATCCATTTCTGCCGTCCTATGTCACATTTTTCACACCAGCCAAATTCAGCTTGTCATACAGTGGTGTGATATACATTGGGCCTCACACAATACATCAGTGTCCAGACGTGTGTAGGGACAATCCATTTCTGCCGTCCTATGTCACATTTTTCACACCAGCCTAATTCAGTCTGTCATACAGTGGTGTGATATACATTGGGCCTCACACAATACATCAGTGTCCAGAAGTGTGTAAGGACAATCCATTTCTGCCGTCCTATGTCACATTTTTCATACCAGCCAAATTCAGCCTGTCATACAGCGGTGTGATATACACTGGCCTGACACAATACATCCGTGTCCAGAAGTATGTAAGGACAATCCATTTCTGCCATCCTATGTCACATTTTTCACACCAGCCAAATTCAGCCTGTCATACAGCGGTGTGATATACATTGGGCCTCACACAATACATCCAGAAGTGGTAGGAGAATTAAATTCTCCCCTGTCTTATATACACCTTGTACCTTGTTTTACAGTTCCATATCGTTGGTGGAATTGTGGGTACATTTTTCAAAAAAATGAGGAAGTGTGGTGTAAGAGGCCGTGTTAGTGGGCGGGGGTTGCCAGCTGTTAATCATGGTGTTGGTGTTGGATCTGCTCGTAGTGGCAAAAGCAAAATAACACCTAATGCAGGAGGTGTTAAGCCTGCGTCATCGTCTGGCTCCACAAGGCCTCGAAGGCTCCCTTTTCTGGGAGTAGGTAAACCGCTTTTAAAGCCGAAGCTTCAGGAACAAGTTTTGGCCTACATTGCTGACTCGGTCTCCAGCTCTATCGCCTCCTCTTCTGAACTTGTAAAAAATAAAAGCACTGAGTCATCTTTGGAGGCTCATGGTCATGAACCACACCTTTCTTTGTGTCCTTCACCCCAACCAAAATTGAAGGATGCGGAAGGCCACACAACAGATTACTCCATGGAGCTGTTTTCACATACCATGCCTGGGTTATCAAGTGAAATGGTGAATTACCCAGGCCAAGATGAATCTGACATGGAGTGCACTGATGCACAGCCACTGATAGATGATTCTGCTGGTACATTCACTCAGAGCACGACATTGTCCTCGCAGTGTACTGAGCCAGATTCTGACCCTGATGAAACTCAGGTGCCCCTTCCCGCATACTATACCACCGTACACGGTGACACAGAGGAAGGTGCACATGACATTGAAGAGGAGGTGATGGATGACCCAGTTGTTGACCCAGATTGGCATCCATTGGGGGAAGAGGGTGCCGCTGCCAATAGCTCCGAAGAGGAGGAGGAGCATCCGCAGCAGGCATCGACATCGCAACAGCTGTTATCTGGCAGGCACGGAGCAGTCCAAAAATGGGTTACAAAAAGCCAAAAAGTTGCTGGACTGCTTGGCCAGACGGTCAAAATAGCACAGCGTGCAAGGACGCAAAATGTCTTCCATAGTAGGAAGAGTGCAGTGTGGCACTTTTTTGAACAAAATCCTAATGATCAGGCCAAGGTTATCTGTAAGAAGTGCGCAAAGACCTTTAGCCGAGGGAAAAATCTGAAAAATTTGAATACCAGTTGCATGCTTAGACATTTAACCACCATGCACTTGCAAGCGTGGACGGGACACCAAACCTCAAGTACCACATGTGCAAATGCTCCCAAAGAAGGTAGTCAGCAACGCTACATTGTTTCCCCCACTGTAAGCCCACCGGTTAGCACAGCAGCAAATGTTGAGGTCTCGTTGCAAGGCCAAAGCTGTCAGGGAATCACAATGTTATATCAACGAAAGACTGAATCTAGGCCATCAGAAAGAACACCAACTCCATCACCATCATCAACCCTCTCTCAGTCCGCCCTGTCCACCGCTAGTTCCACCATAGGCATCTCTCAAGTCCAGCTCACCCTGCCAGAGACTATGAGTAGGACAAGAAAGTACTCCTCCTCTCATCCGCGTACACTGGGTTTGAACGCCCACATTGCCAAACTAATCTCGTTAGAGATGATGCCCTATCGGTTGGTGGAAAGCGCAGCTTTCCTCGAACTCATGGCCTACGCAGTACCATGCTATGAACTACCCAGTCGCCACTTCTTTTCTCGCAAAGCCATCCCAGCCCTCCACCTTCATGTGAAGCACCGCATTGTCCATGCACTCAAGCAATCAGTGAGTGGAAAGGTGCACCTCACAACTGATGCATGGTCCAGTAGGCATGGCCAGGGCCGTTACGTGTCCTTCACTGCGCACTGGGTTAATGTGGTGGATGCAGGGTCCACAGGGGACAGCGATGGTGGGACAGTGCTGCCTAGCCCACGGTATAGGAAACAGTTGGCTGTAGGCGTTCGACCCTCCTCCTACTCCTCTAGAAGCGAAAGCTTGTCCCCAGAGCGCAGTCGCAGCAGCACTCCATCTGCAGCTGCCAGTGTTGCACACGAGGTGTCCCCCTATCGATCAGCTAGTGGAAAGCGTCAGCAGGCTGTGTTGAAGATGATGTGTTTGGGCGACAGACACACCGCGGAGGTACTGGCCGACTACTTTCAGCAACAAACTGAGTCATGGCTGGGCAGTCTACATCTTGAGGCAGGCAAGGTAGTCAGCGATAACGGCCGTAATTTTGTGGCTGCCATAGCCCTTTCAAAACTCAGACACATACCTTGCTTGGCTCACACCTTGAACCTGGTGGTGCAGTGCTTCCTCAATAATTATCCAGAGTTAACAGGCCTGCTCCAGAAGGTTCGAAAACTGTGCTCGCACATCCGCCGGTCGCCCGTACACTCTAGTCATATGCAGAAGCTGCAGCGATTGCTACACCTTCCCAAGCACCGGCTAATTATCGACGTTGCAACAAGGTGGAACTCCACCTTGCACATGGTTGAGCGGCTGTGCGAACAGAGGCAGGCCGTAATGCATTTGTGGGAGGATACCCGGACAGGCACTTTGACATGGAGTTGACAGGTGTGCAGTGGTCAAAGCTGAAAGACCTCTGTAAAGTCCTTCAGTGTTTTGAGGAATGCACACGGCTGGTAAGCGCATGCAACGCCATCATAAGCATGAGCATCCCACTTATGCGTCTGCTCATGCAAACTTTGACGCACGTTAAGGAGCAGGCGTCTGCAGCCGAGATTGACGAAGAGGAAGAGGAGGAGGAAATCCTTGATGACTGTCAGCCATTGTCTGCTCCGGGACCTATCCTGGACGAGGTGGAGGAAGAAGAGGAAGAGGAGGGTGATGATGGGGATGATTATTTAGGGGAGGAGGATGCTTCTCGTGTGTCTAGAGAAAATGTTGGTGTGGCAAGGTCTGGTACAGGGTTTGTGCGTGACTGGAGGGATGTGGATTTGCCAGAAAGTGCTCCTCCACCAAGCAGTCGCACTGCATCATTGACACCGGGAACATTGGCCCACATGTCAGATTATGCCTTGCAGATCCTAAAAAGGGACCCCCGCATTGCCAAAATGATGAATGATGACGACTACTGGTTGGCCAGCATCCTGGATCCACGCTATAAAGGCAAATTACAAAACATCATGCCACAGGAGAACCTTGACCTAATATTGGCTAACAAGCAAGCTACTCTGGTAAACCGGTTGGTTGAGGCATTCCCAGCACACAGCAGCGGTGATGGTTCTCACACGAGCCGTCGGGGCCAGGGGCAGCTTGGAAGAGGTGTTCGTGGTGCACACATCAGAAGTGGCGTTGGAGACAGGGGTTTCATGACCATGTTGTGGACTGATTTTTCAAGTCCCGCTCACACGACTGGTAATACTGCATCGATGGAAAGTGACAGGAGACAGCACTTGTCAACTATGGTTACAAACTACTTTTCCTCCCATGTCGATGTTCTCCCTCACAGGTCATTCCCCTTTGACTATTGGGCCGCTAAACTGGACACCTGGCCTGAATTGGCACAATATGCGCTACATGAGCTCGCTTGCCCAGCTGCAAGTGTGCTATCGGAAAGAGTCTTCAGTGCTGCTGGATCAATCCTGACAGAAAAAAGGACCCGTCTGTCGACCCAAAATGTGGATGATCTAACCTTCATTAAAATGAACCATGCATGGTTTTCCAAGGATTTTGTCCCACCTTCCCCTGATGACACATAGGATGACAGAAAAATGGCTTGCTTTGGTCCTCCTCTTCCTGGGACTTGAACAATTTCGCCTTTTGCATCAGCTGAATGTCCAACATCAACATATGCCACTTTCTAAAACTCCCTAACTGTGCTGCCTCCCCCCCCCATGGCCGGGGTCACCACCTAGCGCACGAAACCGTGCGAGTGTCGTTGCCCTGGACAGGTGGGTAGGCCGACTCTTGGGCACGGGCACTGGCACGGGGTCCCTCATAGCGCAATCAAGTGTCTCTGACGGTGGTGGTGCACACCCGCCGTCAGACACACCGCCGTACTATGAGGGGCCCAGTGTCAGTACCGACGCCAATGAGTGGGCCCCCCTTGCTTGGGCAGGGCCCCAGCATTTGCAATCTTTACCTCTCCCTGCTCCTCCGCTGTGTAGTCTGGGCCATCAAATCCATACTGGGCCTGACACCGTCTGAGCCTGCCTCCTGATCTACAGACATATATTTTGAATGTGTACACTATGCTATCCATACATGTTATCCGGTGATACGGTACCCTTTCTCACCTTTGTGCAATCACGTGTAATCCATACTGGGCCTGACACCGTCTGAGCCTGCCTCCTGATCTATAGACATATATTTTGAATGTGTACACTATGCTATCCATACATGTTATCCGGTGATACGATACCATTTCTCACCTTTGTGCAATCACGTGTAATCCATACTGGGCCTGACACCGTCTGAGCCTGCCTCCTGATCTATAGACATATACTTTGAATGTGTACACTATGCTATCCATACATGTTATCCGGTGATACGGTACCCTTTCTCACCTTTGTGCAATCACGTGTAATCCATACTGGGCCTGACACCGTCTGAGCCTGCCTCCTGATCTATAGAAATATATTTTGAATGTGTACACTATGCTATCCATACATGTTATCCGGTGATACGGTACCCTTTCTCACCTTTTTGCAATCACGTGTAATCCATACTGGGCCTGACACCGTCTGAGCCTGCCTCCTGATCTATAGACATATATTTTGAATGTGTACACTATGCTATCCATACATGTTATCCGGTGATACGGCACCCTTTCTCACCTTTGTGCAATCACGTGTAATCCATACTGGGCCTGACACCATCTGAGCCTGCCTCCTGATCTATAGTATTGGCCGGAGCCTCCCCTCCCCTCAGGAAAGGCATTAGGCGGAGGCCAGCATGACGGGGGGTTTGGAGGGTGAAGGTGGGGGGAGTGGGTTGGTGGAGGGGGTGTTGCCAATATATATATGGGCGTGCAATGGGCCTCCCTCCTCACAGTTCCTGCTCTGCTACACCAAGCAGTTTGTCGACTCACCATAGCCGACTTGGAGCGGGTGTTGCAGTGCTTGAGGGCGGCTTCCTTGAACTAGCCGCCAGGATGGCTGGAAGCGCAATTGGCGGCGATCACCCCGGGGATGTCCGGGCAGCCGGTCCTGCCTGCATCGAGGGAGCGGTGCGCACGGCGGGTGAGGCCGCCTTAACGACTCTCACCGGATGCGGCTCCTCGGGCCTCCCGTCGACGCAGGAGCCCCTCCTGGGACCCTCCAGGCCGAGCGCCCCGCGCTGCTCGCTCCAGCGGGCCCCGGCTTGGGAGGAATCCTCAAGCCCGGCGAGGCCCTGTGGCGGTGTCCGGGCCTCTGTCTCGTTCCGTGCAGGGGGCGGGGCGGACACGCGCCGGGCGGCGCATTACACAGGATCCATCGGAGGGCCGCGCTGGCGGCTCTAATACAGCGCGGCCTGCTCCCAGCTCCACGTCCCGGTTGGCAAGGACGGTGTCAGAGGCCTGCACTACAGCAGGGCCTTGCCCCTCGCCCTCCAGCGCGGCAGGGTCAGCGGGTCCATCGGGGGGCCGCGGCGGGGGGATGCCCGCAACGTGGCCTGCTTCCTGCTCCGGGAGCAGTAATAGGAGGCTAAGCAGCAGGGACAGGTCGGCCTGCTGCTCTGCAGGGCATGTGTCATCCACCCCCACATCTGGCAGCAGGGGGTATGCTCTGGTCCCACGGAGCTCTTCATTGGGGGCCGCACACGCGTCAGCACGGACGGATGGCGTGTCATCGAGGTCTCCGGTCGTGGCTTCGCAGTCAGCATTGTCGCTTGGGGATCTGCAAGCGGGATCCCCCTTGGGCTTCGGGCCCGGTGTCCCAGTTCCCTCAGGAGGGAGTCCCGGACGACAGCGGCGGTCAAGTGGAGCCAGCATCAGGAGCCAATCGGGCAGGAATGCATCCGGGGATCCCGGCGCTTCGGCTGGAGGGCCCACAGCTCCCTCGCAGCCCAGTGAGTATGCATCTATGTCCCCTGTATGTCAGTCAATGGTGTCTCCAGGGTTAGGCGGGGTGGGTCCCTTGATGGACGGTTTGAGTAATGGGGTGGGGGTTAGATCCATGCTTGCAGATGTCCGCAATTTGCTGTCACGTTTAGAGCGGAGTATCGTTGTACCATCCCCTTTGGCGGCCTGGGTGGGGTCTCCGTCTGGGGGACAGGTCGGGCTGAGCGGGCCAGAGCTGGCGGGACACACTAGCGAACCAGTGTCGGTTTCGGTGCAAACAGAAAAGGAGAAGGAATGTCGCATGCACTTGGATGACAGGGCTCACGGTGAGGTCTATGTCTGCTTCGAAGGCCCACTGGGGGCTCATTTAAAGAAGGAAGTTAAGGAACGCATATGGAAGGACGAATATGTGGAGATATTCTCGTTGTTGCCTCTCGAAAAATGTAATCTGGATAAGAGCAAGAGGGTGGATAGCAAAAAGGAGGAAGAGGAGAAACGCAGGTGGCGCTTAATTCCTCAAACGTTTGTGAATTGGCAAGCGTTATAGGGGAAAGGGCCCCTGACAATTGCTCGGCATTGTTTTGCTACCTGGATGCGATAGGCGAAGCTTACAGGGTTTACGGGGGGCAGGCGTGGCTGAGGTACGATGAACAATTCCGGCAGAGGAAGGCTGTTCACCAAGCCATTCGTTGGGATCAGAAGGATATTAGGTTATGGATGCGCGTCATTGCTCAGAACAAGTTTGGGAGCTCCTTTCATGGGGGGGCTGGCAGCACCAGCCAGAGCAGCAGTAACTCAAGTGCCACAAGCGGAAGCGGATCGGGGCAAGGGGGTCACCACAAGTTGGGGGTTTGTTGGCAGTTCAACGATGGGCAGTGTAAATTCGGAGCGAATTGTAAATTCAAACACCTTTGCTCCTCTTGTAACGGTGCTTCCCACGGAGCGTCTAAGTGTTTCAAGAAAGGGAAGCCAGGAGCCGGGGGCGGTAATTCAAAAGGGGGAGACTCCAGTGAAACTGGAAAGGATGGTCCCTTATCTAAATAGATATGCGGACCGGGAAAAAGCGGCATTGTTGTACGCGGGTTTTAGAGATGGTTTCGTGATTCCGCATCCTCCTTTTGTCATTCCGCTCGTTTTAAAAAATTTGCGTTCAGCTCTGGTTCACGCTGCTGTGGTCTCGGACAAAATTGAAAAGGAAGTTTCTTTGGGCCGCATGGCCGGCCCTTTCTCGTCCCCGCCTTTTCCGGATCTGGTGGTCTCTCTCCTGGGTGTGGTTCCAAAGAAGGAGCCAAATAAGTTTTGGCTTATCCAGCATTTGTCTTTTCCACAGGGTAGGTCAGTCAACGACGGTATTGATCCGGTGATATGTTCGGTGGTTTACTCCTCGTTCGATGAGGCGGCACGGTGGGTGCGGAGTTGTGGTCGGGGGGCCCTTATGGCTAAGACTGACGTTGAAGCTGCCTTTCGTCTGTTACCGGTCCATCCGGACAGCATGAGGCTCCTGGGTGGTTGTTGGGACGGCAAGTTTTTTGTGGACAGGTGTTTACCCATGGGCTGCTCATTGTCCTGCGCGTATTTCGAGGCCTTTAGTTCTTTTCTTGAGTGGGTGGTGCGTGACGTCTCCGGTTTTGAATCAGTTATCCATTATTTGGATGATTTTTTGTGCGTCGGACCTGCGGAATCGTTGCGTTGTCACAGACTATTGCAAACCATCGAGTGGGTGGCTGAACGTTTTGGCGTTCCGCTGGCGCCTGGTAAAACCGAGGGCCCAAGTACATGCTTGCATTTTTTGGGGATTGTTATTGACACCGTCGAGTGGGAGTTTAGGCTGCCGGAGGACAAGTTGGCTGATCTGCGGGCCGAGGTGGTACGAGCGCGCCGTTTGAAGAAAATATCATTATGCGATCTCCAGTTGTTGTTGGGGAAGTTGAATTTCGCGTGTCGAGTAATGCCGATGGGGCGAGTTTTTTCATGTAGGCTGGCGAGCGCTACTGCAGGGATTCAGGCCCTCCATCATTTTGTCAGATTGTCGTCAGAGCTTAGGGCGGATTTGGCGGTTTGGGAGTCTTTTTTGGTTGGGTACAACGGCCGCTCTTTGGTGATGTCTGATGTGGTTGGTAACGACGTGCTGCAGCTGTTTACGGATGCGTCCGGGGGTATCGGTTTTGGAGCTTATTTCAGAGGACAGTGGTGTGCGTCTCGTTGGCCTGATGAGTGGATCGAGTCTGGTTTGGTGCGTAACATTACGTTGTTGGAAATTTTTCCGATCCTGGTGGCAGTGCATTTGTGGGGTCGGGAGTTTCGGGATCAGCGTGTGCGGTTTAATTGCGACAACATGGGTGTTGTGTGCACAATCAATGGGCTTACCACCTCATCTCCTGCGGTCGTTCGTGTGCTTCAGCAATTGGTTCTGCTATGTTTGTCTTTGAATGCGTACGTGACCGCGTCACATGTTTCTGGAGTCAGGAATGAAATAGCTGACTCTCTCTCCTTCACAGTGAGATCGTTTTCGCTCCTTGGCGCCAGAAGCAGAGGTTGAGGGTTTGGCTTGCCCGGAGGAACTGTGGAGGTTGGCTTATGGGCCGCGGAGTCGCTGATCGAGTCCTCCTTGGCGCTGAAAACCTGGGAGTCCTACCGGGCTGTATGGCGGATGTGGGAGGAAGTTGTGGCAGCCGGCCCTGTCATTGGTTTCGGGCAGGATCATGAGGGAATGCTGTTGGCCTGGTTGGGGCGTGGTTCACTTGAGGGCTGGTCTTGCGCAAAAGTGTCACGGGTTTTGGCTGGATTGTCTTTTGGCTCTCGCTTACGCAATAGTCGCGATTTGACGAAGACGTTTTTGGTCAGACAAGCAGCTAAGGGTTTTTGCTGCTGCAAAAGCGGGGGGGATTTGAGGAGGCTGGTATCTTTTAATATGTTGGAACAGTTGGGCCTTGTGCTGGAGTCGGTTTGTTCTTCGCATTATGAGCTTCTGTTATTTCGTTTAGCTTTCTCGTTCGCCTTTTTCGGAGCTTTACGGGCGGGAGAGCATGTTTCCCCCAACACAGGTTCGGCTGATGGGTTATTGGCAAGGGATGTTGTGTTGACATCGCGTGGTGTGGAATTTTGGTTACGACGGTCCAAGACGGATCAGTCGGGAAAAGGCCGTCGGGTAGTGTTGGGCAGCGTGCCCGGCTTTTCAATGTGCCCTGTTCAGGGTTTACAGAATTTTTGGGAACTACAACCCAGCTTGAGCGGATCATTGTTGTGTCATGTTGACGGCAGTAGTTTGTCTCGGTATCAGTTTGTGGCTGTTTTCAGAAAGTCTATTCAGTTGTTGGGCTTAGATGAATCCCGTTTTGCTTCTCACTCGCTTAGGATAGGGGCTGCCACGGAAGCAGCGGTTGGGGCTTTGGGTCCTGCGTACATAATGCATATTGGTGGCTGGAAGTCTAATCGGTACCGAAGCTACGTTAGGCCTCAATTGGAGGGGGGGGTGGCTTGAGTGGAGGTTTGGTGGCGTATCTGGAATTTACTTTTCGTGTACTGTGGTATGTTGTGATGTTTAGCGCCCCCTCCCCCTCTCTTTTTGTTTCAGGTACCGTACCTTTGTTAGTTTGGATTTTTGGGCACTCCTTTGTTCATTGGGGAGCTGTGCGAGCTGACGTCCGGAACGATGGCAGACAACTCGGCTTTTCCAGGACTGTGGCGGTGGTGCGGTGGCTCGGTTTCAGGGGAATGGAGTGGAGAAGGGTATTGAAAGAAATCCATGTGTGTGCTCAGTTGGACCGTGCACGGACATTCTGGTTCTTCATGTCGGGGGCAATGATCTAGCGGTTCGACCTTTTCGGGTGCTGATCAAGGACATCAAGCAGGATTGCTTGCGGTTGTGGTTGTTGTATCCGGGGGTCACCATTGTCTGGTCAGAAATTGTTCCGCGCAAGCGTTGGCGTTCTATGAGATCCTTGGTGAAGGTCGACAAGGCAAGGATTACAGTTAACAGGGCGGTGTCTTCCTTTGTGGTTAGGAATGGGGGCGTGGTTGTGCGTCATTTTGATCTTGAAAAGGGGGAAGGAGATTTTTGGTTGGCTGATGGTGTTCATTTGAATGCGGTGGGATCCGACATTTGGGCTCTGGGTCTGCAGGAAGGCATTGAGAGGGCCATGGCATGGCGTCTTCGGGGGGTCTCAGGCCATTGAGGTGTTCAAGGGCCCTCGTTGTGGCGGTTCGAAAGGGGGGGGGAGTCCTTGGAGTCATTTTGAAATTGGTTTTGGAGACTCATGGTATTGGGTCTCCTACGTTCCTAGGTTTGGTGGTGGTGATCTGGTGAAAATTGGATGGGGAGTTTCTGTAAAGTGGGCGGATCCCCTAGTTGATTAGTGGACAATATACCTCGGTGTGGTGGTGCTCCCGAGCCTGTGGGGTAACGGCTGGGAGTAATATGTTGGTTTTGTCCACAACATTTTTAGGTTTAATTCACCTAGATCTTTGTGGCTTCAAGGACTTCTCCTCAGTGTTCAAGTATTGTATTTATGGTGTTCATATTACATTATTTATTGTTGTTTGTTAATTTAATAAAAGGCTGCTGTGGCCATACAAATTCCAAAAGAAACTTTTGGTCTCTGGTGTTATTCTCTGGTGTTATTAAGCGGCATATGGGGTTAAGACATGGGGGTGGTGTTGGTCTTCGGGATGGTCTTGTCTCCCACAAACGAGAACAACTTGACAATCCCAACGTCAAGTATTGGCCGGAGCCTCCCCTCCCCTCCCCTCAGGAAAGGCGTTAGGCGGAGGCCAGCATGACGGGGGCTTTGGAGGGTGAAGGTGGGGGGAGTGGGTTGGTGGAGGGGGTGTTGCCAATATATATATGGGCGTGCAATGGGCCTCCCTCCTCACAGCTCCCGCTCTGCTACACCAAGCAGTTTATCCCACCCGCCCTCCCTCCCTCTTTTTTCTAGGTTGGCGTATGGCAAAGTCGGGGTTACTCGGGTCATGGCGGTTCGAAAGGGGGGGGGGAGTCCTTGGAGTCGTTTTGAAATTGGTTTTGGAGACTCATGGTATTGGGTCTCCTACGTTCCTAGGTATGGTGGTGGTGATCTGGTGAAAATTGGATGGGGAGTTTCCGTAAAGTGGGCGGATCCCCTAGTTGATTAGTGGACAATATACCTCGGTGTGGTGGTGCTCCCGAGCCTGTGGGGTAACGGCTGGGAGTAATATGTTGGTTTTGTCCACAACATTTTTGGGTTTAATTCACCTAGATCTTTGTGGCTTCAAGTACTCCTCCTCAGTGTTCAAGTATTGTATTTATGGTGTTCATATTACATTATTTATTGTTGTTTGTTAATTCAATAAAAGGCTGCTGTGGCCATACAAATTCCAAAAGAAACTTTTGGTCTCTGGTGTTATTAAGCAGCGTATGGGGTTAAGACATGGGGGGTGGTGTTGGTCTTCGGGATGGTCTTGTCTCCCGCAAACGAGAACAACTCAACAATCCCAACGTCAATACATATATTTTGAATGTGTACACTATGCTATCCATACATGTTATCCGATGATACGGTACCCTTTCTCACCTTTGTGCAATCACGTGTAGTCCATACTGGGCCAGAGAACGGCTGGCGAGCTGTTAAGCAAGCTACAGCACCTGTGGTTTGCACACGTAAGTTTTTCATTTTTTCAGGAATGACGGTTAGGCCTAATTCCGGAACTGCGGTTGACCTGCACTTACTGGGAAATCATCGTTCGCGGGTAATAACTGTAATCCCAGATCCCCATCACTAACGGCGTTCAGCGGGTTATCTGCACCTGTAAGCGACAAACGCTGGCCCTTTCAGTGTAGCGCACATGCAGCCACGGACATGTAAGGGCATGACACACAAGTTATTGGCCAATCTCACGTGCCAGAGCCTCGCGTGTCCCTCTAGTAAACCGGACTCGGACCGCAGGGCATGACAGAGTCTTGTTCGTTAACGGAATTAAGCTTGCAATGTGTGCATCTTTTTTGTTGCTGGATGGTTGAGGTTGCCCGTGTTGAGTCAAATTACGCCGCAGGCTCCACTCCTGGTGGTGCCCTTCTGGACATTCCTTTAAGGTTCAGCTTTGCAACCATACTGCCCACGTAAAACAAACACTTTGCCTTCATGAACGCTGTTTGGAGGGTCATGACTCGTGGGAATAACGCCACCCAATCAGTTACCTGATAGAGAGATCCTTCAATGCTCCCAAGCATGACATCACACTCCCTAGGAGGAAGGTAATGCCACTGTGGCGACCGTACTCCTGGGGGCGACACAAGTGCACTGATGCCCAGCCACTGCTCGATGAATCTGCTGGTACATTGACCCAGACCACTACATTCCCCTCGCACTCTACACAGCCTTAATCTGACCCTTATGAAACTCAGGTTACCCTTCCCATATACTGTTCCATCTTACACGGTGACAAAGAGGAAGCTGCAGATGAAAGTGCAGGTTCGGCCCACCCGCCGTCAGACACACCACCGTACTACCAGGGTCCCTGTGCCAGTGCCGTCGCCAACGAGTGGGCCCCCCCTGTTTGCTCAGGATCACAGCACTTGCAAGGTTGAAATACTGTGCAGTGAGATGGAAGATGGGGACGACGAGGAGTCCAGACTACTACAGGGATTCCCTAGCGAGGAGACTTATTTCATTGTTTTCAATGTTGGGACAGCAATTTTTGGGGAGCACTATACTCTGGAGAATGATAGATGGGGCCCACCATACACTGGAACATTCCAAAGGTGGACATCAGACACTGGAGCAGCATTTACAGGGCCCATTATACACTAGAGCATTAGAAATGGGGCCCATTATGTATGGAGCATTATTTGGGCCCATAAGACAGTGGAGCTTCATCCATGGGGACCAACATATACTGTAGCATTATGTGGAGCTCATTATATACTGTTTCAAACATTATATGGGACCAATGACTCTGTATGGAGAAATAGATGGGCCTTGTCATGAGATGTAAAAAGTGAAGTATTTTTCTTTGTAGTATACCACTATTTCTCTGCCGTATCGGAGCAGCATGAGTTGTGGTATGTGTTAAAGGGGCGCTCTTTCGCCCAGGGCACATGAAAACCTGGAGCCAGCCCTACCCCCCCACAACTTTAGCCAAATAACCCCCATTTTTCAGTGCGTAACTAGTATTATGAAGTAAATAAAGGGTGACAAGTTTCAGTAATAAGAATTTATGCTTTTGGCATTCAAATGGGCACTGTAAGTGTGTTTCCTGTCCTCCTCTCACTGCCGACTTTTCTTCCCCATTGACTTACACTGGGCTTCATGTTTCAGTCGGACCCCCGACTTTTCCCTATAGTCGGCCGATTTTGTTCGACCCGACTTTTGCGAAAGTCGGGTTTTGCGAAACCCAACTCAACCCGAAAAAAGGCAAAGTCGCTCATCTCTACTCGTCAGACCACACTTGGAGTATTGTGTGCAATTTTGGACGCCGGTGCTCAAGAAAGACATTACTGAACTTGAAAGGGTTCAAAGGCGGGCTACTAAAATGATAAATGGAGTTGGTTCACTACAATACCCAGAAAGGTTATCAAAATTAGGTCTATTTACTCTAGAAAAGAGAAGACTTAGGGGAGACTTAATATATATGTACAAGTATATCAGAGGGCAATACAGAGATCTCTCCAATGAACTGTTTGTACCAAGGACTGTCACAAGAACAAGGGGGCATTCTCTTCGTTTGGAGGAAAGACAATTTCTGCACCAGCATAGAAGAGGGTTCTTCACGGTAAGAGCAGTGAGGCTCTGGAATTCTCTTCCTGAGGAAGTGGTGATGGCCAACTCACTGAATGAATTTAAGAAAGGAATGGATGCTTTACTTGTGAGTAACAGTATAGTAGGTTACGAATAACAGAATATTATAGGTAGATGGTTGACCCAGCTTAGGGGAAGGAATTTTTTTTCCCTATGGAGAAAATTGGCTTCTACTCTGTGGGTTTTTTGCCTTCCCCAGGATCAACAATGCAGAACGGCTGCACTAAAAATAGGCTGAACTAGATGGACATAAGGTCTTCCTTCAGCCTTCAAAACTATGTTACTATGTTACTAAATGGTGTCAAGGTGGAGAGACACAGAGCCTGGAACCTTTTTTGGTGGCGCAAAATTTTAGGTAATACACCCTTTGTAGACTGAGTTGGTGTATGATACCTGAAGGCAATACTATATATGAGACCATTGCAGAGCTAACCATTTGGGTGGGATACTGTATATAGTCGAGTATAAGCCGAGTTTTTCAGCTTTTATGCTGAAATAACCCCCCTCAGCTTATACTCACTTGAGGGTCCCACGTGAATGAGGGGGAGCGGCAGCGGAGGAGCAGCAGGTCACTACATAAGGGAATGAATACTCACTGCTCTCCACTCCCATTGGAGTGGAGTGCAGTGAATATTCATTCCCTCTAGTAGCGGTCACACATGATTGCCCGGCTGCTGCAGCTGCTGGCATTGGAACAAGATGCTGCAAGGGAGTGCTTCCCTGCACTCCCTTGCAGCATCTTGTTCCAATGCCAGCAGCTGCAGCAGCCGGGCAATCATGTGTGACCGCTACTAGAGGGAATGAATATTCACTGCACTCCACTCCAATGGGAGTGGAGAGCAGTGAGTATTCATTCCCTTAAGTAGTAAGTAGGTAAGGTAAGTAGGATGGTTTTTTTTTTATGTTTTTCTGATGGGGGCCTTGCAAACCAGGATAGGGATGTGGGGGCCATGGAAACCATGATAGGGATGAGGGGGCCATGCATACCAGGATAGGGATGAGGGGACCATGTATACCAGGATAGGGATGAGGGGCCATGCATGCCAGGATAGGTGATGAGGGGGTCATGCATACCAGGATGTGGATGAGGGGGCCATGCATACCAGGATAGGAATAAGGGGGCCATGCATACCAGGCTTATACTCGAGTCAATAAGTTTTCCCAGTTTTTATGGCAAAATTAGGTGTCTTGGCTTATATTCGGGTCAGCTTACACTTGAGTATATATGGTAATTATACCCTTCTAATAATATAGCGCTTGTACTTTAGTAATTAATACCCTTGGCTCATTCATGCTTTTGGATCTATAGATGATATTTTGTAGGATATTCTATGTCTCTATTTGGAGTTTTTCCCCCCTGTCATTTTACTCAGTGTGTCATTTTATGGATTTGTTTAATATACTGTATATCTCTGGAATCTCTTCATATCCTGGGACAAGTATTATTATAATTTTTGTTGTGGGTTGCTTGGTTGTTTAAATATCTAATGTCTGCAGCAGTAATTATAGAAGTTATCTAACAAATTCAGTCAACATATGCACACCAAACATGGCCACAATGTATCAAGCTCCAGGCACTTTTTGGCATATTTTAGCACAAGTATTGGCACATACCGTGTATGGTTAATTTATAGAGCACTTGCGCTGTGTGTGCCACTTTATGATTCATGATAGCTTTTACAAAACTGGCACGCTACCAAAGACCGACACAAAATGTAAGCCATACAAATAAACCAAAGGAATCGCGCAGTCTTCAATTTATAAAGTAATATGGATTCACTTATTAAAAGGGTGGGTATGCTCAAGTCGTCTCCTGGGCAGGTCACAGCTCTGCAGTTTCCTTACTTGATGGCTGCTTGTCCTTGAATAGCCTCAAAAATAAGTGCCGTCCCCCCAAAGAAATAAAGATCTCAAAGAACACACATATTATCCTCTAACAAAGGCACAACTGAGACCCTCAAATAAATACAGAACTGAAATCAGACCACAGTGTAAATAGGAACCCCCAGAGACCCTTAATGACCCGAGGTATTTTTGGTTTTGCATTTTCATTTTTTGCTCCCCTTCTTTCCAGAGCCATAACTTTTTTATTTTTTTGGTCAAAATTGCCATATGAGGGCTTGCTTTTTGTGGGCCGAGTTTTACTTTTGAACAACACCATTGGTTTTACCATGTCGTTTACTTGAAAAAGGGAAAAAAATTTCAAGTCCGGTGAAATTGCAAAAAAAAGTGCAATCCCACACTTGTTTTTTTTGTTGTTGTTGTTTTTTTACCATGTTCACTGAATGCTAAAACTGACCTGTCATTACAATTCTCCAGGTCATTATGAGTTCATAGACACCAATCATGTCTAGGTTATTTTTTATCTAAGTGGTGAAAAAAATTCAAAATTTTGTTAAAAAAGCACCATTTTACGATACCCGTAGCGTCTCCAGTTTTCGTGATCTCAGGTTGGACGAGGGCTTATTTTTTGCATGCTGAGCTGACGTTTTTAATGATACCATTTTGGCGCAGCTACGATCTTTTGATTGCCCGCTATTGCATTTTAATGCAATGTCGCGGCGACCAAAAAAACGTAATCTGGGGTTTTTACTTTTTTTCTCTCATTATGCCATTTGGCATTCAGGTTAATCCTTTTTTGATATTGATAGATTGGGCAATTCTGAACTCGGCGATACCAAATATGTTTGATTTTTTATTGCTTTATTTTGAATGGGGTTAAAGGGGGGTGATTTGAACGTTTATATTTTTTTATAGTTTTAAAAACCTTTTTTTTTACTTTTGGCATGCTTCAGTAGTCTCCATGGGACACTAGAAGCTGCCATAACCCGATAGGCTCTGCTACATACAGGTGATGATCAGATCACCTGTATGTAGCAGATTTGCTGACTTGCCATGAGCGCTGACCACCGAGTGGTGCTCATAGCAATCCGGCAGTCACAAGGAGACCTCTGGTTGTCATGCCAACCTATTGGTGACCCGATATCACGTGATGAGGGTCACCGATGGGCAGATTTCTGACCTGATGGCTGGAAGTGCGTGATAAATGCCGCTGTCAGAATTTAATAGCCGAGGCTGGAACGCGATTCCACCCGCGGCTATTCCGGGTACTTGTCAGCTGGGCAGGTGAGGACACAAAAAAGAGTATATAGACATTACAGCATTGGATTGCAGCTGATTCTTTTTGTGATATAAAATATGTCCTCGCTTGTTTTTAATCAATGTTTTACCTCAAAGAATCATTTGCAATCCCGGGTTGTAATGTCTGTATATTCTATTGCTCTCCACCCCTTCCTGCCCAGGAGCTGTGGTATGTTCAGACCATGTTCCTGTATGGTCAGACACAGCCATTACACAGCACACAGCAGGGGCACGTTTATAAGATTATCTCAGCGCAGGAACATTTTATTTAAACACATCCAATTGTGGAACTTATTATTATTCCAAGATCTATTGAATAAAATGAACTTTTGTTTGTGGGAAAACCCCTTTAAGACTTAACTTTTAATGAAGAAAACAGTAAAAGCACGCCGCCACAACATCCACACACTAAGAACTATAGAATTGAGGCGAGTGGGGAGGAGATAGTAGTAATAGAATCCCCATAATGGTTGAAGAGCAAATTGGTATCACACAATGGTGAAGAGTCTAATAGTGGTATTTGTACGCCTCACAATAAGTCTACAATATGTAGACCGATCAATTCAACAACCAAAAATATTAGTATAACCTCACATATTGCACCAGTGAGAACAATAGGTGCACAATAAATCTCAAAGTGTGGTGGTAAAGAATAAATGTCACATGAAAATTTTGCCACGTTTATGGTATAGCATCAGTAATAATAGAACATTGTGTGAATGAGGCTCATTAATTAGAAAAATGATTGTTTAGATGCCCCTTTCAGGTCTCTTTGCTTTCCTGTTTTTAATATATTTAAAGTTAAGTCTTAACTCTCTTTTTTGCTGTTTTGGATATTCCCTATTGAGACATTGTTTTGCTTACCTTAACATCACTAGAGTTTTGCTTTGAATTTCAGCGTTGAAACTAAAGGAAGGAACAAACAAAATTCATCCAGCGCAATCCCTTTCATCATCTACAAAAACACCATCTGCATATGACACATCAGGTGATGGAAGATGGCCGACTGTTTGCTGTTCTACCTGTTATTTACTTTTTATTATAGGATTCTTTCATATTAGACTGTTGAGTTGCCAACAATGGAATGATGAACTGTTTACTTGGCTACTGTGTTGCAATTTGTTCCAAGAACATTAGACGCCATCTGGTGTTCCCTTCTGAGAAACTTGGTGTAGACTAGCCTGCACGTATCACATAGAGCCACGTGCATCAGTTCAGTTCTGTGTCTGTCTGCATTTTAGACATCAACTTTAATCTAGCATGCCATTTTTTAAATTTGGTGAATGGTTTGTAACTTTAGTTTACTTTTGTGGCTTACATTTTAAGTCTGTCTGCAGGTAGTGTTTGGATTTTTTTTCCCTTCCTGTCTAATTTTCATCGTTGATCATTTATTTTTTCCTTCTGTTGATTCCAGAGCCACACTGTCACTCCGCCCTCACCTGGGGGCGGGACCTTGGTCCCGACGTCATCTCTTCCGGAACCGCGGTCGCTCCAGGGGTCCCGCCGGGTGCGCACGCACACCTCTTGTACCTAGGTTCCTGTCTCCTCCATGTTATGTGTGCGCTTGCTTGCTCCTCTCAGTTCGGCCTCCAGGTCTGTCCTCTCTATGGCACTGGAGAACTTGACCCGGAAGCCCTAGCGATCATGTGCTATATCAGACTACCTCTTCCTATGGGAGGTGCCTGATTATTGTTGTGCTTCCTGGCTTGGTCTGCCGTGTCCCTGCCTGGCTGTGTGCTGTATTCGGGTCCTCTGCCTTGCACTCTGTTGTGCCTCTTGGCACGCGCTCTGAACCTGCACTCTGCCTTGTACTCGGTTGTGCCTCCTGGAACACGCTCTGACCCTGTGCTCTGTCTTGTACTCAGTTGTGCCTCCTGGCACACACCCTGCTCCTGTACTCTGTTACATCTTCTGGTCACCTGCTGCCTGACTCAGTGCTCTGACGTGCTCCTTTGCACGCATCCTGCTTTACTCATACCCGGACGTACGAAGTCGCTGTATACCACGTGTTCCCGTGCCCACGCTTTACACGTTCCTGCAGACACACTCACTCACTCGTGTCTCCTGTGGGCTGGCCGCCTGGTGCCAAGAGTCGTGGTACCTCACCCCCTGGGGCTTGCCCCTGACACTCCCTGCATAGAGGGTGGTCTTCACTAGGTCAGCTCGCCCTGGGAGGGTTGGTGCCACGACCCAGAGGGTCCACTCCAGGAGTCGTCACACGTGCCCAGGAGGAATTTCATATGATGGTTTAGCTTTTCAGGCCCTCACAAAGCTCTGATTTCAACATCATCAACTCAGTCTGGGATTCCATGAAGAAAGGAAAGGATTTGCAGAATCTTACTTTAATAGAAAATCTGTGGTTAGTTATCCAAGATGTTTGAAATAACCTCACTGACGAATTACTTCAAGAACCATTTACAAGTGACAAGTGTACCGAGAAGAACTCGTGCTGTTTTGAAGGCAAACAGTGGTCACACCAAATGTTGGTTTGAGTTATTATTCTCTTCTGTTCATTCACTTTGCACTTTGTTAATTGATTAAAATCAACCATTATCACTTCTATTTTTGAGAGTATTCTTATTTTGCAGACTTACAAAGGTATCGGGTCAGTGAATACTGACTTACAAGTAAATTACCCTTTAAAATCTAACTTTTATATTATTTAAACTTATATAAATATAATTTTAAAAAACCGCAATATTATAGGGAGTAAAAAACACACAACAGAAATAGGAGTATAATGCATGCTCAGCCATAGAAAGTCATGACACTAGTTGAAATTTATCAGTAGTTAAAAAGCAATCCTGCCTCTTGGTGAAAAATAATATCAGCTGGTTCAACTGATGGACTATAAAAAGGTGTCTCATTTCCAAGGTGCCACACAAGTAAGATCTCATGATGACTAAAACCAGTGAGCCGTCTCAAGATGTTTGAAACCTTATTGTTATAGTTGCAAAACTTACCGATGGCATTGACATAAGAATTTCTAAACTACTGAAGTTTCCAGTGAACACTGATAGGGCAATATTGCAGTAGCAGAAAGAACATCATTTCACCATACAACAAACAATACCAGGTGTTCCCCACAAAATTTCAGACAAAGTGAAAAGAGTTATCAGAAGAGTTGTCCAAGATTCAAGGACCACCTGTGCTCCAGAAAGACCTGTAATCAATTATTTCATAGAAAACTATCAACTATGCACGCAACCTCAATGTTCGTATGTGCGCTCACCATGCAAGACTCCATTGCTGAACAAAAAGTATGCTCAAGCGCATTTAAAGTTTGCTCAACAACATTTAGACAAGCCTGTGAAATACTGGGAAAACATAGCCTGGTCAGAAGAGACTAAAATTGAACTTCTTGAATGCTATAATACACACCATGTTTGGAGGCCAAAAGGCACTGCTTCACCTCAAAAACAAGATACCAACAGTGAAGTTTGAATGTGGCAACATCATAGTATTGGGCTGTTTTTCAGAATACTGCACTGGCAAACTTCATATAATTGAAGGAAGGATGATTTGACAAATGTACTGAGAAATTCTTGAAAAAAATCTGCTGTCATCTACCAGGATGAGAAGATGAAACAAGGGTGGACATTTCAGCAAGACAATGATCCCAAACATACAGCCAAGGAAACCCTCAATTGGTTTGAGAGACAGGAAATAAAGCTGCTAGAATGGCCCAGCCAATCACCTGACCTGAATTCAATAAAACACATTTATGGAAGGAACTAAAGCATGGAAGGAGCCCAGGGAACCTTCAGGATTTGAAGAGTGTTTGTGTGGAAGAATGGGCCAAAATCACACCTGAGCAATGATTGAGACTATTTTCTCCATACAAAGAGTGTCTTAAAGGGAACCTGTCAGCAGGATTGTGCACAGTAACCTACAGACAGTGTCATGTTGGTGCTGTTATACTGATTAATATGATACCTTGGTTAATTAAATTCATCTTGTGGTTGTTGTTTAAGCTTTATTTTCAGTTTTAAGTTAATAATATTTTCATGCTACAGGCGGCCTGTGGGCGTGGGGGGGGGTCTTCATGTGGTGCTCTGCTTATATATTCATGTGTATGGCTTCTGAAAGGTCACTGATCCCTCATTGACCTGCCCCCTAGTTTACATATATTATATTATATACAGCTCTGGAAAAAATTAAGAGACCTCCACATCAAAACCCTGTCAAGGGCAGCCCATTCTCTAGACCTGAACAACATTGAAAACCTCTGGAATGTAATCAAGAGGATGATGGACAGTCACAAGGCATCAAACAAAGAAGAACTGCTTAAATTTTTGCGCCAGAAGCAGTGTGAAAGACTGGTGGAAAACATGCCAAGACGCAAGAAAGCTGTTTTTAAAAATCATGGTTATTCCACAAAATATTGACTTCAGGACTCTTCCTGAGTTAAAACATTAGTATTGTTGTTTTTAAATGATTATGATCTTGTTTTATTTGCACTATTTGAGGTCTGAAAGCACTGGGTTTTTTCTTTTAATTTTGACCATTTTTCTTTGTCAGAAAAAAAATAGAAAATTTATTACTTGGAAATTCGGAGACATGTTTTCAGAAGTTAGTAGACTAAAAGAACAATTTACATTTTACTTAAAAATATACCTATAAAAAGAAAAATCAGACAAACTGAACATTTGAAAGTGGTCTCTTAATGAACCCTGGCTTCTGAACTAGGCTGGAACAACGAGGCACTGGTAGCCGCCTTCTGGGAGGGATTGTCCGGAAGGATCAAGGATGAGCTAGCAGGCCAAGACAGTCCTACTACACTGGACGGCCTAGTTTGCCTGGCCTTCCGAATTGACCACCGGTTCCAAGAGTGCTCAATAGAAACAGTGTGTGAAAGAAAACCTCTTTGTCTGGGCCCGTCCTTGCAAAGGCCAATTACTCCCCAGTCTTCTGCGTCTGCAGCATATCTTGAACCCAGGTAAATTGACAATGTAAGACTGGTGGTTGAGCAATGGCAGGAGATCCATCAAGTCAAGGGCATGTGCTTCTATTGTGGAGAAACCGGTCATCTCATTTGTACTTGTCCGAAGAAACCATAAAACTCCCAAGCCTAGGGCTGCTAGGAGAGGCTATCCTGGGCAAGAGCAATTTCTCTCTGTCATTGATCCTGACTGCATCTGTGAGTTGCAGAGGGATGAGGGGGCCATGTGTTATGAACAGGTCGCCGAGGAGGATGGCAGGAATAGGCTAGGCAACCAGGAAACCATAAAGGTTGGTCACTTAGTGGATTGCAGACCCCTAATCCTAACAACACAACTAACAGTAGTCGTGGAGTATACCTACGATGCCCTAGACGCCTCGACAAAGCTGGAGAACTAACTAGGCCTAAAGCAAGAAAGGTGAAATCTAAACTGCCACAGAGTAGCACCCCAAAGAAATAGCCCCCAAACATATATTGTCGGTGAGACCAGATGAGGGACAAACACAGGCAGAAAATAGACTCAGCAAATGATTGGGCCCAAACTGTATAGATAGGATAGGAAAGGAAGACACTGACACTGTCTGCAATCACGCAAAACCCCTAAAAAATCCTATACGTCTGATGTACAAAAAAACACTGAGGTATCACGACCTCTCCCCCACTATATCAGCATTCTGGTGTAAACTGGCAGCAAATCAAAAGAGACTAATATAACAGGGGACTGCACAAACTGACACAAGCTGTAACATATGGAGCAGGGTCCAGCACATCCCCAGCAGGGAGCGCGCTGAACCCGCAAAACAAAGCAGAAAGAGGCAAAACCAGATCAGAAGCAAAGGATTAACAAATGAACAACTTAGCTGAAAAATGTCAATCTGGCCAGCTCCACTATCCACAGTAACCACCAGAGGGAGCCCCGACTCAGAAGTAAGATAATTTATAACAGTACCCCCCCTTGAGGAGGGGTCACCGAACCCTCATCCACGCCACCAGGCCAATCAGGATGGGCCCGGTGAAAAGCACAAACCAAACTCTCGGCATGAATGTCAGAAGCAGAGACCCAAGAATTATCCTCCTGGCCATAACCTTTCCACTTGACCAAGTACTGAAGGCTCCGTCTAGCCAGACGAGAATCCAATATCTTCTCTACCTCATACTCCAAATTACCCTTAACCAATACAGGGTCAGGGGGCACCGCCATGGCTCCACAAACCCTTTTCAACAAAGATTTATGAGAAACGTTATGAATCTTAAAAGTAACTGGAAGAGCCAAACGGAAAGAAACAGTGTTAAGGATTTCTAAAATCTTATACGGTCCAATGAACCTTGGCTTGAATTTTGGAGACGCAACCTTCATAGAAATGTTTTTTGACGACAACCAAACCATATCACCCACTTTAAACTGGGGATCAATGGTCCTATGCTGTTTGGAAAACCGTTGGGCCTTTTCCTGAGAGTGGGACAATTTATCCACTACTTGGCCCCAAATTTGCTGCATTATCTCTACCACAGAATCCACACTTGGGCAGGCTGAAGCTTCCACCTGCCCCGAAGAAAATCGAGGATGAAACCCAAAGTTACAGAAAAAAGGAGACATCAAAGTGGCAGAACTAGCCCTATTGTTTAGCGCGAATTCGGCCAAGGTAAAAAATGAGACCTAGTCATCTTGATCAGCAGATATGAAGCATCTCAAAATAGGATTCCAAAGTCTTGTTTGTTCTCTCAGTCTGCCTATTGGTCTGAGGATGAAATACAGATGAGAAAGATAACTGAATTCCCAGTTTGGAACAAAAAGCTCTCCAAAATCTGGAAACAAACTGAACTCCTCTGTCCGACACCATGTTCTCAGGAATCCCATGCAAACGAACCACCTGTTGTAAAAACAAGGGCACCAACTCAGAAGAAGATGGCAACTTTGAGAGTGGTAGAAGATGGACCATCTTAGAAAATCTATCACAGATCACCCAGATAACAGTCATTCCCTGAGAGACAGGGAGATCAGAAATAAAATCCATTGAGATATGGGTCCATGGCCTCCTGGGCACCGGCAGTGGCATCAACAAACCACTAGAACGAGAACAGGGCTTGGACCGAGAACAAGTCCCACAGGACTGCACAAAATTCCTGACATCACGAGATAAGGCAGGCCACCAAAAAGACCGACTCACCAAATCTCTAGTACCAAAAATACCTGGATGACCAGCTAGCACTGAGCAATGAATTTTAGACATTACTCTTCTCCTCCACTGGTCAGGGACATTATTATTATTATTTATTGTTATAGCGCCATTTATTCCATGGCGCTTTACATGTAAGGAGGGGTATACATAAAAACAAGTACAATAATGTTAAATACAAGTCATAACTGGTACAGGAGGAGAGAGGACCCTGCCCGCGAAGGCTCACAATCTACAAGGGATGGGTGAAAATACAGTAGGCGAGGGTAGAGCTGGTCATGCAGCGGTTTGGTCGATCGGTGGTTACTGCAAGTTATAGGCTTGTCGGAAGAGGTGGGTCTTCAGGCTCTTTTTGAAGGTTTCGATGGTAGGTGAGAGTCTGATATGTTGTGGTAGAGAGTAGGGGTGATGCGCGAGAGAAATCTTGTATGTGATTGTGGGAAGAGGAGATAAGAGGGGAGTAGAGAAGGAGATCTTGTGAGGATCGGAGGTTGCGTGCAGGAAAGTACTGGGAGACGAGGTCACAGATATATGGAGGAGACAGGTTGTGGATGGCTTTGTATGTCATGGTTAGGGTTTTGTACTGGAGTCTCTGGGCAATGGGGAGCCAGTGAAGGGATTGACAGAGGGGAGAAGCTGGGGAATAGCGGGGGGACAGGTGGATTAGTCGGGCAGCGGAGTTTAGAATAGATTGGAGGGGTGCAAGAGTGTTCAAGGGGAGGCCACAGAGCAGGAGGTTGCAGTAGTCAAGGCGAGAGATTATGAGGGCATGGACTAGGGTTTTTGCAGATTTTTGGTTGAGGAATGAACGGATTCGTGAAATATTTTTGAGTTGAAGTCGGCAGAAAGTGGAAAGGGCTTGGATATGTGGTTTGAAGGAGAGATCAGCGTCAAGGATTACCCCGAGACAGCGAGCTTGTGGGACTGGGGAGAGTGGGCATCCATTTACTGTAATGGATAGGTTTGTTGGGGGGGTCACGTGAGATGGGGGAAAGATGATGAATTCTGTTTTGTCCATGTTAAGTTTCAGAAATCTAGCAGAGAAGAAGGATGAAATAGTGGACAGACATTGAGGGATTCTGGTTAGTAGGGAGGTGATATCTGGTCCAGAGATGTAGATCTGTGTGTCATCAGCATAGAGATGATACTGAAAGCCATGAGATTCTATGAGCTGTCCCAGGCCAAAGGTGTAAATGGAGAAGAGCAGGGGTCCTAGGACTGAACCTTGTGGGACTCCGACAGATAGGGGGCGAGGTGAGGAGGTGGTGTGTGAGTGGGAGACGCTGAATGTCCGGTCTGTTGGTATGATGAGATCCGGGATAGGGCCAAGCCTGTGATGCCAAGGGATGAGAGGGTCTGTAATAATAGGGAATGGTCCACTGTGTCAAAGGCATACAAAGGACATACAATTTTCCCATAGGGCATCGTTCAGGTTTGTCCTCCTGAAATTCCTCCATGGCACGTCTCAAATTGGGTGAGATGGCGGAAAGAACTACACCCTCACACCCTCATTCAGAATGGTAGTAGGCTCGGTCACATCAAGAGAATCCGCAAAGAAACTCCTAGAAAGGGCATCCGCCTTAACATTCTTAGTGCCCGGAAGAAAGGAGACCACAAAATCAAAATGCGTGAAAAACAAGGCCCACCTAGCCTGTCTAGGATTCAAGTGCTTGGCTGATTCAAGATAAATCAAATTCTTGTGGTTGGTGAGGACCACAACTTGATGTCTAGCTCCCTCCAACCAATATCTCCACTCTTCAAATGCCCACTTCATGGCCAACAATTCCCGATTCCCCACGTCATAGTTACGTTCAGATGGGGAAATTTTCGAGAAAAGAAGGCACAGGGATTCATCATGGAGGTTACCGGATCTCTTTGGGACAAAACGGCTCCAGCACCAATCTCAGAAGCATCTATCTACACCTGAAATGGGAGTGAAACATCAGGTTGCCGTAGAACAGGAGCAGAAGTGAATCTCCGCTTAAGCTCCTGAAATGCCGAGACTGCCTCTGGAGACCAATTCACCACATCAGCGCCCTTTTTGGTCAAATCCGTCAGGGGTTTAACAATACCAGAAAAATTACTTATAAATTTATGGTAGAAATTAGCAAAACCCAAAAACTTCTGGTGAGCCTTCAGAGAAGTGGGCTGAACCCAATCATAAATGGCCTGTACCTTGGCTGGGTCCATTTCAATAGCAGACGGGGACAAAATGAATTCCAAAAACGAAATCCTCTGTACACCAAAGAGACATTTCGATCCCTTAACATACAGAGTATTTTCCCTCAAAATCCGGAACACAGTCCGGACATGTTCCACATGAGAATCCCAATCACTGGAAAAGATCAAAATATCATCCAGATAAATTATCAAAAACTTATCCACAAAGTCCCGGAAAATATAGTTCATAAAAGATTGGAAGACGGAAGTGGCATTAGTGAGCCCAAAAGGCATCACCAGGTACTCAAAATGTCCCTCCGGGGTATTAAAGGTCGTCTTCTATTCATCCCCGTGCTTAATGCGAATAAGATTATACACCCCCCTGAGGTCAAGTTTGGTAAACCGACAAGCAATTTTAACTCTGGAAAATAAATCAGAAATCAGGGGTAATGGGTACTGATATTTAACAGTGATTTTGTTAAGGGAACGATAGTCAATACATGGCCTTAATGAGCCATCTTTCTTGGCCACAAAAAAAAACCCAGCACCTAAAGGTGAAGAGGATGGTCTGATATGACCCTTCTCCAATGACTCCTTGATATAAGATCGCATAGCATCATGTTCAGGTACCGATAAGTTGAAAAGCCGACCATTGGGAAATTTACAACCGGGCATTAACTCAATTGCACAGTCATAACTCCTATGAGGAGGCAAAGACGCGGACTTACTCTCACTAAATACATCAAAAAAATCAGCCAAATAGTCAGGAATATCATGAGACTGGGGAGAGGTGAAGAAAACAGGAGTATCACTAAGAACACACTGAGAACCCCAACTCACCACAGACACAGATTTCCAATCCAAAACAGGGTTATGGGTTTGTAACCAAGGAAAGCCCAGTACAATAATATCATGCAAATTGTGCAACACCAAAAATTTACAATTCTTTTGGTGGTCCGGGACGACCCGCATTATCACCTGGGTCCAAAACTGGGGTTTATTCTCCCCCAAAGGAGTAGCATCAATACCCATCAAAGGGATAGGTGTCCGCAGGGGTACCATGGGAAAGCCACAACGTTTGGCAAAGTCAAAATCCATCAGATTCAAAGCTGCTCCTGAATCAACAAAAGCCTTAGCGGAAAATGTAGATAAGGAGTAGATCAAGATAACAGCAAAAAGGAAATTAAGCCCCCTTCACACATAGCGAGATCGCTAGCGATATCACTAAAGCATCACCAATTTTGTGACGCAACAGCGATATTGCTAGCGAACTCGCTACATGTGACACATACCTGCAACCCGGCCCCCCGCTGGATATCGCTGATCGCGCGAGATCGTCCTGGTCCATATCTCATCGTTGACTTCCTGCTGGCACAGACGAGCGACGAATGGATGCGGGTGGAAGACGTCATCAGTGCTGCGTGTGACAGGTAAGTAACGACTGCCGACAGCTGCTGCACCGCTGGTGAGATCTGCCTGTTTGTCAGCTCACTAGCGACCATTTAGTGATGCACCAGCGATCCTGACTGGGTCGTATCATTGTCGGGATCGCTGGTGCATCTCTAAATGTAGTGGTACCTTTAGGCTGTACACTGCCCACCGCAAATGTGTGAGCAAAACGCTTTTCTCTTTTAGGGCAGACAGAAATAGTATGAGATGCATCCCCACAAAATAAAACACAACTTATTATGCCTTCTAAACTCTTGATGCTGCGCCCTAGGCAAAACCCTATCTCATTGCATGGGTTCAGAAGTTTGTTCGAAAGGCGACACCGCCTCTCGTGTAGTTTTTTGGTTACGTAAACGTCGATCAATTTGAATGGCCAATGACATAGAGTCGTCAAGACCAGAAGGGACAGGAAATCCCACCATAACATCTTTTACGGTTTCTGCCAGACCCTTCCAAAAGAGAGCTGCTAGGGCATCATCATTCCATTTAGTAAGGACCGCCCACTTTCGGAATTTTTGACAATATAGCTCTGCAGCATCTGACCCTGGTTCAATGCCAATAAGGCTTTCTCAGCTTGATCAGTAGCATTAGGTTCATCATACAACAACCCCAGGGCTTGAAAAAACGCATCCACATTAGCCAGAATAGGATCTCCAGGTGTCAAAGAAAAAGCCCAATCCTGAGGATCACCGCGCAGCAGGGAGATGACAATTTTAACCTGCTGCACAGAGCTCCCCGATGAGTTAGGTTTCAAAGCAAAAAATAGTTTACAATTATTCTTAAAATTCAAAAATGTAGACCGATCCCCAGAAAACACATCAGGAGTAGGGATCTTTGGTTGTACAGCAGATGATTGATCGAGATAGGCAGAAATTCCCCGCACTTCAGCAGGCAGCTGCTCAACACAATCGGACAATGGCTTAGTCTCCATTAGAGAAAAAAATCCTCCTACAGCCCCAGAGAAAAAGAGGAAAAAAAATATAAAAAAATTCTGACACTTTTTTTTCAATTCTTTAGAATACCCTAGAGTCTACAGTGTGGCTGGTGATTCTGTTGTGAACAGGTCACCAAGGAGGATGGCAGGAATAGGCTAGGCCACCAGGTGTTAGGCATCGGATTTCTGTCGCTGCACAGTGAGAATCCCAAGCCCTACTTCCAGCGGTCTCCCATTCCTCTCCAGCCACCGAGGAGGCTGCTCAGCAAACTTATCTGTCCAGGCGCTCTGCCCAGACCAGCTCTGTGAGTTTGCTTGCTGCTGCTACCTCTGGCACAGCTATGGCAATACATGCTGCTCAGCAGTGAGATTCTCCAGGGACTAAGTCCCCATGTCGGGCCACTGAGCATGCCCGTGGAGTGATCTCCCATTGGAGATCGAAGGTCACGTGCTCAGGTCCTGCTCCTGTTCAGATTGGCCCATCCGAGAAGCCAGGAAGGTCCCGGACGCTCGCGGCTATAAAAGGTTCGCATGGCCGCTCGGCCATGCGCTAGGATAGACTGTATTTACAGACTATGTGGAGTGAGTGATGTATGCACGTATGAATGTCTCTGATGAATGACTCATTAAGAAACCCCTACCCTTGGTACGCATGTGTTGTGCAGCCTAACCTGCTAGCGCCCAGGCTTAGGCGTAGGTAGGTCAGAGGGTGAGTCAGGCATCAGTCCTCACCAGTGACTAGGCACGCCTCAGTGCACATGCTCCACACTCTATAGCCAGCATCTATAGCGGCGCTCGCGGCAGTGACGCTGCGCGCTCAGTGGGCCTAGAGGGACTCTAACCCCGTGTCCTTGGGGTAGAGTTCTGTGGCCATACCCTGTGCGCTCTTTTGGCCGGGCTCTGTGAGCTAAACAGGCTCCGGCATCTATGTTCAGTGGTTGTGCGGCTCTGTGCATTAACAGAGTTCGCTCCTGTTCACATTGGGTGACGTAAACCACGTGTGACTGCTTTCACACTGCTTAACTCTTCCACCATTAACTAGCAGCAGTGTACCACCTCTGCACAGTGGACCCCGGGCTGCGAACGCACCTACTACTATTTTATAATTTGGTGCATTCTGCCAGCCCTAACACCAGGAATCCAGAAAGGTTGGTCACTTAGCGGATTGCAGACCCCTAATCTTAACAACACAACTAACAGTAGCCGTGGGGCGTACCTACGATGCCCTAGATGCCTTGACACAGCCGGAAAACTAACTAGGCCTAAAGCAAGAAAGGTGAAATCTAAACTGTCCCGGAGTAGAACCCCAAAGAAATAGATAGCCCCCAAACATATATTGTCGGTGAGACCAGATGAGGGACAAACACAGGCAGAAAATAGACTGAGCAAATGATGGGGCCCAATCTGTCTAGATAGGATAGGAAAGGAAAGACACTGTCTGCAATCACGCAAAAACCCTAAAAAATCCAACACGTCTGATGTACAAAAAAACACTGAGGTCTCACGACCTCTCCTCCACTATATCAGCATTCTGGTGTAAACTGGCAGCAAATCAAAAGAGACTAATATAACAGGGGGCTGAACAAACTGACACAAGCTGTAACATATGGAGCAGGGTCCAGCACATCCCCAGCAGGGAGTGCGCTGAACCCACAAAACAAAGCAGAAAGAGTCAAAACCAGATCAGAAGCAAAGGATTAGCAAATGAACAACTTAGCTGAAAAATGTAGGATAGGCAGGAGACAGCAGACCTCAAGTTGCACAGAAGAACTAATCACCAGCAACAATTGAGGGAAGCCTGCTCACTTAAATAGTCCCAATCAGTAACCCCAGATCTCCAATCATCATCATCATCATCATCAGGTGGCAGACCTCTGTCAATCCGGCCAGCTCCACTACCCCCAGTAACCACCAGAGGGAGCCCCGACTCAGAAGTAAGAGAATTCACAACAGCCATGCATACCAGGATAGGGATGAGGGGGACATGCATACCAGGATAGGGATAAGGGGGACATGCCTACCAGGATAGGGATGAAGAGCGATGCATACCAGGATAGAGATGAGGTTGCCGTGCATACCAGGATAGGGTTGAGGAGCCATGCATACCAGGATAGGGATGAGGGGACCATATATACCAGGATGGGGATGAGGGGTCCATGCATACCAGGATGGGGATGAGGGGGCTATGCATACCAGGATAGGAATAAGGGGGCCATGCATACCAGGCTTATAGTTTCCCCAGTTTTTTTTGGCAAAATTAGGTGTCTTGTCTTATATTCAGGTCAGCTTATATTCGAGTATATATGGTAATTATACTCTTCTAATTAATATAGCGCTTGTACTTTAGTAATTAATACCCTTGGCTCATTCATGCTTTTGGATCTATAGATGATATTTTGTAGGATATTCTATGTCTCTATTTGGAGTTTTTCCCCCCTATCATTTTACTCAGTGTGTCATTTTATGGATTTGTTTAATATATATCTCTGGAATCTCTTCATATCCTGGCTGGGACAAGTATTATTATAATTTTTGTTGTGGGTTGCTTGGTTGTTTAAATATCTAATGTCTGCAGCAGTAATTATAGAAGTTATCTAACAAATTCAATCAACATATACACCCCAAACATGGCCACAATGTATCAAGCTCCAGGCACTTTTTGGCACATTTTAGCACAAATATTGGCACATACCGTGTATGGTTAATTAATAGAGCACTTGCGCTGTGTGTGCCACTTCGTGATTCATGATAACTTTTACAAAGCTGCCACGCTACCACAGACCGACACAAAATGTAAGCCATACAACTAAACCAAAGGAATTGCGCAGTCTTTAATTTATAAAGTAATATGGATTCACTTATTAAAAGGGTGGGTACGCTCAAGTCGTCTCCTGGGCAGCTTACAGCTCTGCAGTTTCCTTACTTGATGGCTGCTTGTCCTTGAATAGCCTCAAAAATAAGTGCCGTCCCCCAAAGAAATAAAGATCTCAAAGAACACACATATTGTCCTCTAACAAAGGCACAACTGAGACCCTCATATAAATACAGAACTGAAATCAGACTGCAGTGAGAAGCATCAAAATGTAAATCGGAACCCCCAGAGACCCTTAACGACCCGAGGTATTTTTGGTTTTGCATCTTCATTTTTTGCTCCCCTTCTTTCCAGAGCCATAACTTTTCTATTTTTTGGTCAAAATGGCCATATGAGCGCTTGTATTTTGCGGGACGAGTTTTACTTTTGAACAACACCATTGGTTTTACCATGTCGTGTACTTGAAAATGGGAAAAAAATTCCAAGTGTGGTGAAATTGCAAAAAAAGTGCAATCCCACACTTGGTTTTTTTGTTGTTGTTGTTTTTTTTCACTATGTTTACTAAATGCTAAAACTGACCTGTCATTACAATTCTCCAGGTCATTACAAGTTCATAAAAACTTAACATGTCTAGGTTATTTTTTATCTATGTGGTGAAAAAAAATTCAAAATTTTGTTTAAAAAAGCGCCATTTTACGATACCCGTAGCGTCTCCAGTTTTCGTGATCTCGGGTTGGACGAGGGCTTATTTTTTGCATGCTGAGCTGATGTTTTTAATGATACCTTTTTGGTGCAGATACGATCTTTTGATTGCCCGCTATTGCATTTTACAAAAAAAAGGTAATCTGGGGTTTTTACTTTTTTTCTCTCATTACGCCATTTGGCATTCAGGTTAATCCGTTTTTTATTTTTTTATATTGATAGATTGGGTGATTCTGAATGCGGCGATACCAAATATGTTTGATTTTTATTGTTTTATTTTGAACTAGCTGAAGAGCCCGGCACTGCCCGGGCATAGTAACTAACTACGGATAGTTAAAACAAATTATAATGATTATATCTATATATATAAAGCTGAGAGTAGAGCCCCACCCACTCTGCATAGCCACATTCACTATAATATCCCACATCATCCCGTCAGCCAGAGCCACCGGACTACTACCACTAATATCCCACATCATCCTGTCAAAGCCACCAGACTACTACCCCTAATATCCCACATTGTCCCGTCCGCCAGAGCCACCGGACTACTACCCCTAATATCCCACATCGTCCCGTCAGCCAGAGCCGCTGGACTACTACCCCTAATATCCCACATCATTCTGTCAAAGCCACCGCACTACTACCCCTAATCCCCTATTATCCCACATCATCCCGTCAGCCAGGGCCACCAGACAACTACCACTAATATCCCACATCATCCCGTCAAAAACGCCGGACTACTACCCCTAATACCACACATCATCCTGTCAGCCAGAGCCACCGGACTACTCTCCCTAATAACCCACATCGTCCCGTCAGCCAGAGCTGCTGGACTACTACCCCTAATATCCCACATCACTCTGTCAAAGCCACCGCACTACTACCCCTAATATCCCACATCATCCCGTCAGCCAGGGCCACCAGACAACTACCACTAATATCCCACATCATCCCGTCACATACGCCGGACTACTACCCCTAATACCCCACATCATCCTGTCAGCCAGAGCCACCGGACTACTCTCCCTAATAACCCACATCGTCCCGTCAGCCAGAGCCACCGGACTACTACCCCTAATATCCCACATCATCCCGTCAGACAGAGCCACCGGACTACTACCACTAATATCCCACATCATCACATCAGCCAGAGCCACCGGACTACTACCACTGATATCCCACATCATTCGGTCAGCCAGAGCCACCGGACTACTACCCCTAATATCTCACATCATCCAGTCAGCCTGGGGTCAGAACCAGAGCGCTGAGTGGATTTGCCCTCACTTCCATACTGCAGAACCCCTTTAAGTGGGGCCTTGGGTCAGAACCAGAGCTGTGAGTGGATTTGCCCTCACTTCCATACCGGGGATCCCTTTAAGAGAAACTGGGATCAGAACCAGAGCGCTGAGTGGATTTGCCGTGACTTGCATACCAATGATCCCTTTAATAGAACCCTGGGGTCAGAATCAGAACATTGAGGGATTTGCCCTAACTTCCATTCACAGCTCAGCTACTTTTAACCAGCTCTGGTGAAATGAGAAATGTTTAGTGATTGGTTGCAAAGAAAACTGTTGCTCATAGCAACCAATCACTGATGCTTCGTGATTGGTTGGTGATACACACACATACATACATACATTCACTTTTATATATAGAGATGGGGCTAAAGGGGGGTGATTTGAACTTTTATACTTTTTTATTTTTTTCTAGTTTTAAAAACCTTTTTTTAAAAATTTTGGCATGCTTCACTAGTCTCCATGGGACACTAGAAGCTGCCATAACCCGATAGGCTCTGCTACATACAGGTGAGGATCAGATCACCTGCATGTAGCAGATTTGCTGACTTGCTGTGAGTGCTGACCACTGGGTGGCGCTCATGGCAATCCGGCAGTGACAACCATAGAGGTCTCCAGGAGACCTCTGGTTGTCATGCCAACCTATCGGTGACCCGATATTACGTGATGAGGGTCACCGATGGGGGGATTTCTGACCCGATGGCCGGAAGCGCGTGTTAAATGCCGCTGTCAGAATTTAATAGCCGCGGGTGGATCGCGATTCCACCCGCGGCTGTTCCGGGTACTTGTCAGCTGGGCACGTGAGGACACAAAAAAGAGTATATAGACATTACAGCATTGGATTGCAGCTGATTCTTCTTGTGATGTAAAATATTTCCTCGCTTGTTTTTAAACAATGTTTTACCTCAAAGAATCATTTGCAATCCGGGGTTGTAATGTCTGTATATTCTATTCCTCCCCCCCTTCCTACCCGGGAGCTGTGGTATGTTCAGTCCATGCTCCTGTACGGTCAGCAGGGCCACAATTAGGGCATTACTGCCCTTAGTGCTGTATGGGGCCCGGTGAACAGCAGTACAGAAGGGGGCCTGCAGGTCAGTGGCCCCGCTCCTGTGCTCCTAGTCATCGGGCCCCAAGTGCTGTGCGGCCGAAGTTTTGAAGGACCTGTGGTGATGTCATCGTCATGTGATCAGGGGCGGAGCTGATCACAGGCCTTTACCATTGATCAGCTCCGCCCCCTGATCACATGACGATGACATCACCACAGGTCCTTCAGCTGAGCTCTCTCAGCTCACACTGGGGAGATGGGGGCAGGATTGGAGATGGGGGCAGGATGGAGATGGGGGCAGGATTGGAGATGGTGGCAGGATTGGAGACCGGGCAGGATGGAGATGGGGCAGGATGGAGATGGGGACAGGATGGAGATGGGGCCAGATTGGAGATGGGGGCAGGATTGGAGATGGGGGCAGGATGGAGATGGGGCAGGATTGGAGATGGGGGCAGGATTGGAGATTGGCAGGATGGAGATGGGGGCAGGATTGGAGATGGGGGCAGGATTGGAGATGGGGCAGGATGGAGATGGGGGCAGGATTGAAGATGGGCAGGATGGAGATGGGCAGGATGGAGATGGGGAAAGATTTGAGACGGGGGCAGGATGGAGATGGGGCAGGATTGGAGATGGGCAGGATGGAGATGGGGCAGGATTGGAGATGGGGGCAGGATTGGAGATGGGGCAGGATTGGAGATGGGGGCAGGATTGGAGATGGGGGCAGGATGTAGATGGGGGCAGGATTGGAGATGGGGCAAGATTGGAGACGGGGGCAGGATGGAGATGGGGGCAGGATGGAGAGGGGGGCAGGATTGGAGATGGGGCAGGATTGGAGATGGGGCAAGATTGGAGATGGGGCAGGATTGGAGATGGGGCAGGATTGGAGACAGGGGCAGGATAGATACGGGGGCAGGATGGAGACGGGTAGGATGGAGACTGGGCAGGATTGGAGATGGGGGCAGGATGGAGACAGGGCAGGATTGGAGACATTGGGGGCAGGATTGGAGACGGGGGCAGGATGGAGATGGGGCAGGATTGGAGACATTGGGGGCAGGATTGGAGATGATGCAGGATGGAGACGAGGCAGGATTGGAGATGGGGCAGGATGGAGATGGGGCAGGATTGGAGATGGGCAGAATGGAGATGGGGCAGGATGGAGATGGGGCAGGATGGAGACGGGCCAGGATTGTAGACGTGGCAGGATTGGAGACAGGGCAGGATTGGAGATGGGCAGGATGGAGACGGGGCAGGATTGGAGACATTGGCGGCAGGATGGAGATGGGGCAGGATTGGAGATGGGCAGGATGGAGACAGGGCAGGATTGGAGATGGGGGTAGGATGAATATGGGGCAGGATTGGAGACAGGCAGGATGGAGATGGGGCAGGATTGGAGACGGGCAGGATGGAGACAGGGCAGGATTGGAAATGGGGGCAGGATTGGAGACATTGGGGGCAGGATTGGAGATGGGCAGGATGGAGACAGTGCAGGATTGGAGATGGGGGCAGGATGAAGGGGGCAGGATAGGAGACATTGGGGGCATGGAGAAGGGGGCAGGATGGAGATGCGGCAGGATTGGAGACATTGGGGGCATGATGGAGATGGGGGCAGGATTGAGATGGGGCATGATTGGAGACATTGGGGGCATGATGGAGATGGGGGCAGGGTGTAGAGGGGGCAGGATTACAGACATTGGGGGCATGATGGAGATGGGGCAAGATTGGAGACGGGGCAGGATGGAGACAGGACAGGATTGGAGATGGGCTGGATGGAGATGGGGGCAGGATTGGAGATGAGGGCAGGATGGAGATGGGGCAGGATTGGAGACGGACAGGATGGATACGGGGGCAGGATGGAGACAGGGCAGGATTGGAGAGGGGCAGGATGGAGATGGGGGCAGGATGGAGACGGGGCACGATTGGAGACAGGGCAGGATTGGAGACGGGCAGGATGGAGATGGGGCAGGATTGGAGACGGGGGCAGGATTGGAGACATTGGGGGCAGGATGGAGATGGGGCAGGATTGGAGACATTGGGGCAGGATTGGAGATGGGGGCAGGATTGGAGACATTGGGGACAGGATTGGAGATGGGGCAGGATGGAGACGAGGCAGGATTAGAGATGGGGCAGGATGGAGATGGGGCAGGATTGGAGACGGGCAGAATGGAGATGGGGCAGGATGGAGATGGGGGCAGGATGGAGACGGGGCACGATTGGAGACGGGGCAGGATTGGAGACGGGCAGGATGGAGACGGGGCAGGATTGGAGACGGGGCAGGATTGGAGACATTGGGGGCAGGATGGAGATGGGGCAGGATTGGAAATGGGCAGGATGTAGACAGGGCAGGATTGGAGATGGGGGTAGGATGAAGATGGGGCAGGATTGGAGACAGGCAGGATGGAGATGGGGCAGGACTGGAGATGGGCAGGATGGAGACAGGGCAGGATTGGAGATGGAGGCAGGATTGGAGACATTGGGGGCAGGATTGGAGATGGGCAGGATGGAGACAGGGCAGGATTGGAGATGGGGGCAGGATTGGAGACGGGGCAGGATTGGAGACAGGGCAGGATTGGAGACGGGCAGGATGGAGACGGGAGCAGGATAGAGATGGGGCAGGATTGGAGACATTGGGGGCAGGATGGAGATGGGGCAGGATTGGAGATGGGCAGGATGGAGACAGAGCAGGATTGGAGATGGGGGTAGGATGAAGATGGGGCAGGATTGGAGACAGGCAGGATGGAGATGGGGCAGGATTGGAGATGGGCAGGATGGAGACAGGGCAGGATTGGAGATGGAGGCAGGATTGGAGACATTGGGGGCAGGATTGGAGATGGGCAGGATGGAGACAGGGCAGGATTGGAGATGGGGGCAGGATGAAGGGGGCAGGATAGGAGACATTGGGGGCATGGAGATGGGGCAGGATTGGAGACATTGGGGGCATGATGGAGATGGGGGCAGGATTGAGATGGGGCATGATTGGAGACATTGGGGGCATGATGGAGATGGGGGCAGGGTGTAGAGGGGGCAGGATTACAGACATTGGGGGCATGATGGAGATGGGGCAAGATTGGAGACGGGGCAGGATGGAGACAGGACAGGATTGGAGATGGGCTGGATGGAGATGGGGGCAGGATTGGAGATGAGGGCAGGATGGAGATGGGGCAGCATGGAGATGGGGCAGGATTGGAGACGGACAGGATGGATACGGGGGCACGATGGAGACAGGGCAGGATTGGAGAGGGGCAGGATGGAGACTGGGCAGGATTGGAGATGGGGGCAGGATGGAGACAGGGCAGGATTGGAGACATTGGGGCAGGATTGGAGACATTGGGGGCAGGATTGGAGATGGGGCAGGATGGAGACGAGGCAGGATTAGAGATGGGGCAGGATGGAGATGGGGCAGGATTGGAGACGGGCAGAATGGAGATGGGGCAGGATGGAGATGGGGCAGGATGGAGACGGGGCACGATTGGAGACAGGGCAGGATTGGAGACGGGCAGAATGGAGACGGGGCAGGATTGGAGACAGGGGCAGGATTGGAGACATTGGGGGCAGGATGGAGATGGGGCAGGATTGGAAATGGGCAGGATGTAGACAGGGCAGGATTGGAGATGGGGGTAGGATGAAGATGGGGCAGGATTGGAGACAGGCAGGATGGAGATGGGGCAGGATTGGAGATGGGCAGGATGGAGACAGGGCAGGATTGGAGATGGAGGCAGGATTGGAGACATTGGGGGCAGGATTGGAGATGGGCAGGATGGAGACAGGGCAGGATTGGAGATGGGGGCAGGATTGGAGACGGGGCAGGACTGGAGACAGGGCAGGATTGGAGACGGGCAGGATGGAGACGGGAGCAGGATAGAGATGGGGCAGGATTGGAGACATTGGGGGCAGGATGGAGATGGGGCAGGATTGGACATGGGCAGGATGGAGACAGAGCAGGATTGGAGATGGGGGTAGGATGAAGATGGGGCAGGATTGGAGACAGGCAGGATGGAGATGGGGCAGGATTGGAGATGGGCAGGATGGAGACAGGGCAGGATTGGAGATGGAGGCAGGATTGGAGACATTGGGGGCAGGATTGGAGATGGGCAGGATGGAGACAGGGCAGGATTGGAGATGGGGGCAGGATGAAGGGGGCAGGATAGGAGACATTGGGGCATGGAGATGGGGCAGGATTGGAGACATTGGGGGCATGATGGAGATGGGGGCAGGATTGAGATGGGGCATGATTGGAGACATTGGGGGCATGATGGAGATGTGGGCAGGATGTAGAGGGGGCAGGATTACAGACATTGGGGGCATGATGGAGATGGGGGTAGGATGGAGATGGTGCAGGATGGAGACATTGGAGGCAGGATGGAGATGGGGCAGGATTGGAGATGGGGCAGGATGGAGACAGGGCAGGATTGGAGATGGGGCAGGATGATGGGGCAGGATTGGAGACATTGGGGCAGGATGGAGATGGGGCAGAATGGAGACAGGGCAGGATTGGGGGCAGGGTGGAGACGGGTCATGATTGGAGACACTGGGGGCAAGATTGGAGACACTGGGGGCAGGATTGGAGACACTGGGGGAAGGATTGCAGACACTGGGGGCAGGATGAAAGACACAAGGGGCATGATTGGAGACACAGGGGGCAGGACTGGAGACACAGGGGGCAGGATGAAAGACACGGGGAAGGATTGCAGGTACAGGGGGCATGATTGGAGACAAAGTGGGCAGGATGACAGACATGGGGGCAGGATTGCAGGTACAGGGGGCAGGATTGCAGTCACAGGGGGCATGATTGGAGACAAAGGGGGCAGGATGAAAGACACAAGGGGCATGATTGGAGACATGGGGCAAAATGGAGACACGGGGCAGGATTGGAGATAGATTAGGCAGGATTGGAGACAGATGGGGCAGGATGGATACGATGGAGACAGATTGGGAGATCATATGGGGCACACTGGATACTCATGAGGGTGGGATGGTAGATCATATGGCTGAAGCCAGGAATGAGACACACGGGGGTCAGGCTGGGGGATATTATTACCGTAGGGGCTAATTAAGGGATATTATTACTGCAGTGATGTGTTTATTTTATTTTTTGAGTATACTGTTTTAAATGGGGGGTCCTGTTACTGTGTAGAGTGATACTATGTTGCCTTTTTTTCTTTATGTGATGTAATGTAGAATGTTGTGAGTTCATTCTCTGGTCCAACAGTAGTGAGTTCTTCTTCCAGACTCCCTCTGGTGGTAACAGGAGGTAGTGAGGCTGATTTAATACCACCTGATAATGAGGATGACGATTGGACCTCAGGAATCATAGACTGGATTTAAGACAGCAGATGCCCTAAGTAAGTGCTGGTGATTGCTTAAGGCTGCTCAGGTCTTTGTTTTCTGCTCTGTTCCAGCCTTCTCAAAGCTAAGTGTTTTTGCTAATGTTCACACTTGATTTTGTTGGTCTATTCAGTTTTTTGTGTGTTCAGCCAGCCCCGGCAGGGGCTGTGCTGAATTTCCACTCTTATTTATCTGTATTTGCCAATTTGCTTTTTAGTCCCTTATTAGATTGGCCTCTTTTTTGCTCTGTCTCCCAATATTTCAGAGTGCTGATATAGTGGGAGAAGTCTAGTGACTTCAGGGATAATTTTGTTATCAGACGTGTTGGACATTATTTTTGTAGGGTTATTGGCAGATTGCCAACAGTGTCTTTCCTTTCCTATCCTTTATAGTTAGTTTGGGCCCCATCGTTTGCTCAGCCTATTTTCCTGCCTGTGTTTGTGTTTTCATCTTGTTTCACCGTCAATACATGTGTGGGGGCTGTCTATTCCTTTGGGGTCTGCTCTAGGGCAGTTAGTTTTCCCCTTTTCTTGCTTTAGGCTTATGTAGTCCTCCGGCGGTGATGAGGTGTCTAGGTCATCGTAGGAACGTTCCACTGCTACTGCTAGTTTTGTGGATAGGATCAGGGATCTGCAATCTGCATAGTTACCAACCTCTCTGGTTTTCTGAGACTTGGCCCTTTGTTGTCCTCCTCGGTGACCCATTCATAACAGTAGAAGTTGGGAAAAATATATGTAATATGTTCTGCAAGCGGAGCTCTAGATAACTGTGTTATTTCCTGCAGAGACTAGCCCTGGCTGGAAGAAGTGATGGCGGTCTGTGCTGGATGAAAGATGAAAAACAAGCATGAAGGACTTCACCTAGAGACGTCACTGGTGAGTTAGTGTGTTACCTATACACTGACACTATACACTGTATACTACAGTCATATGTTAAAGTTTGGGCACCCCTATTAATGTTAACCTTTTTTCTTTATAATAATTTTGGTTTTTGCAACAGCTATTTCAGTTTCATATATCTAATAACTGATGGACTCAGTTATTTTTCTGGATTCAAATGAGGTTTATTGTACTAACAGAAAATGTGCAATCTGCATTTAACCCCTTAAGCCCCAAGGGTGGTTTGCACGTTAATGACCAGGCCAATTTTTACAATTCTGACCACTGTCCCTTTATGAGGTAATAACTCTGAAACGCTTCCATGGATCCCAGTGATTCTGACATTGTTTTCTCGTGACATATTGTACTTCATGTTAGTGGTAAAATTTCATTCAAATAACTTGCGTTTATTTGTGAAAAAAAATGGAAATTTGGTGAAAATTTTGAAAATTTCGCAATTTTCCAACTTTGAATTTTTATGCCCTTAAATCACAGAGATATAGCACACAAAAAACTGAATAAGTAACATTTCCCACATGTTTACTTTACATCAGCACAATTTTGAAACCAAAATTTTTTTTTGTTAGGAAGTTATAAGGGTTAAAAGTTGACCAGCGATTTCTCATTTTTGCAACACCATTTTATTTTTACGAACCACATCACATTTGAAGCCACTTTGAGGGGTCTATATGATAGAAAATACCCAAAAGTGACACCATTCTAAAAACTGCACCCCTTAAGGTGCTCAAAACCACATTCAAGAAGTTTATTAACCCTTTAGGTGCGTCACAGGAATTTTTTGAATATTTAAAAAAAAAAATGAACACTTAACTTTTTTTCACTAAAAAAATAATTCAGGTTCAATTTTTTTTAATTTACCAAGGGTAACAGGAGAAATTGGACTGCAAAAGTTATTATGCAATTTGTCCTGAGTACGCCGATACCTGATATGTGGGGGGGAACCACTGTTTTGGTGCATGGCAGACCTCAGCAGGGAAAGAGCGCCATTTGACTTTTTCAATGCAAAATTGGCTGGAATTCAGATCGGATGCCATGTCGTGTTTGGAGAGCCCCTGATGTACCTAAACATTGGAAACCCCCCCAAGTGACCCCATTTTGGAAACTAGACCCCCCCAAGGATCTTATCTAGATATGTGGTGAGAACTTTGAACCCACAAGGGCTTCACAGAAGTTTATAACGTACAGCGGTACAATTAAAAAATCATATTTTTTCCACAAAAATGATCTTTTCACCCCAATTTTTATTTTTCCAAGGGTAATAGGTCCCTAAAAGTTATTGTGCAATTTGTCCTGAGTACACTGATACCCCATATGTGGGTGTAAATGACTATTTGGGCGCATGGCAGAGCTCGGAAGGGAAGCAGCGCCATTTGACGTTTTTGGCTGGAATTGAGATCGGACACCATGTCGCGTTTGGAAAGCCCCTGATGTACCAAAACAGTAGAAACCCCCCACAAATGACATCATTTTGGAAACTAGACCCCCCAAGGAACTTATCTAGATGTGTGGTGAGCACTTTGAACCCCCCAGTGCTTCACAGAAGTTTATAACGCCCGTGCGTGAAAATACAAAAATCGTATTTTTTCCACAAACATGATCTTTTAGTCACCAATTTTTTCATTTTCCCAAGGGTACAAGGAGAAATTGGACCCCAAAAATTGTTGCCAATTTGTCCTGAGTACGCTGATACCTCATATGTGGGAGAAAACTACTGTATGGACACACGTCGGGGCTCGGAAGGGAAGTAGTGACGTTTTGGAATGCAGACTTTGATGGAATGGTCTGCGGGTGTCATGTTGCTTTTGGAGAGCCCCTGATGTACCTAAACAGTGGAAATCCCCCACAAGTGACCCCATTTTGGAAACTAGACCGCCTAAGGAACTTATCTAGATGTGTGGTGAGCACTTTGAACCCCCAAGTGCTTCAGAGAAGTTTATAACGACCGGGCGTGAAAATTAAAATATCGTATTTTTTCCACAAACATCATCTTTTAGTACCCATTTTTTTATTTTCCCAAGGGTAACAGGATAAATTGGACCCCAAAAGTTGTTGTCCAATTTGTCCTGAGTACACTGACACCCCATATGTGGGAGAAAACTACTGTATGGGCACACGTCGGGGCTCGGAAGGGAAGTATTGACGTGTTGGAATGCAGACTTTGATGGAATGGTCTGCGGGTGTCATGTTGCCTTTGGAGAGCCCCTAATGTACCTAAACAGTGGAAACCCCCCACGAATGACCCCATTTTGGAAACTAGACCCCCTAAGGAACTTATCTAGATGTGTGGTGAGAACTTTGAACCCCCAAGGGCTTCACAGAAGTATATAATGCCCAGGCATGAAAATAAAAAAATCGTATTTTTTCCACAAACATGATCAATTAGTCTCCAATTTTTTTATTTTCCCAAGGGTAACAGGAGAAATTGGACCCCAAAAGTTGTTGTCCAATTTGTCCTGAGTACGCTGATACCTCATATGTGGGAGAAAACTAATGTATGGGCACACGTCGGGGCTCGGAAGGGAAGTAGTGACGTTTTGGAATGCAGACTTTGATGGATTGGTCTGCGGGTGTCATGTGCGTTTGGAGAGCCCCCTGATGTACCTAAACTATTGAAACTCCCCACAAGTGACCCCATTTTGGAAATTAGACCCCCTACGGAACTTATCTAGATGTGTGGTGAGCACTTTGAACCCCCAAGTGCTTCACAGAAGTTTATAACGCCTGGGCGTGAAAATAAAAAAATCATTTTTTTCCACAAAAATGATATTTTTGCCCCCAATTTTTTATTTTCCTAAGGGTAACAGGAGAAATTGGACCCCAAAAGTTGTTTTGCAATTTGTCCTGAGTATGCTGATACCCTATATGTGGGGGTAAAACACTGTTTGGGCGCATGGCAGAGCTTGGAAGGGAAGGAGCACCATTTGACTTTTTCAACGCAGAATTGGCTGGAATTGAGATCAGACACCATGTTGCATTTGGAGAGCACCTGATGTGCCCAAACAGTGGAAACCCCCCAATTATAACTCCAACCCTAACCCCAACACACCCCTAACCCTAATCTGAGCCCTAACCCTAGCCCTAACCCTAGCCCTAGCCCTGACCCTAACCCTAGCCCTAACCCTAACCCTAACCCTAATGGGAAAATGGAAATAAATACTTTTTTTTAATTTTATTATTTTTCCCTAACTAAGGGGGTGATAACGGGGGGTTTGATTTACTATTTATGGCGGTTTTTATTTTTGGCGGCTGTCGCACGCTAAAAGACGCTTTTTATTGTAAAAATAGTTTTTGCATCACCACATATTGAGAGCTATAATTTTTCCGTATTTTGACCCACCGAGTCATGTAAGGTCCTATTCTTTGCGGGACGAGTTGACGTTTTTATCGGTACCATTTTTGGGCACGTGACATTTTTTGATCGCTTTTTATTCTGATTTTTGGGACGCAGAATGAACAAAAACCAGCGTTTCATGAATTTCTTTTGGGGGGGTGCGTTTACACCGTTCCGCGTGCGGTAAAATTGATAAAACGCTTTTATTCTTCGCGTCGGTACGGTTACAGCGATACCTCATTTTGGTCGTTTTTTTATGTTTTGTCGGTTTTTTGCAATGAAAACAATTTTATATAAAAAATAATTATTTTTACATTGCTTTATTCTGCGAGCTATAACTTTTTTAATTTTTTGCGGATGATGCTGTATGGTGGCTTGTTTTTTGTGGGACAAGATGACGTTTTCAGCGGTACCATGGATATTTATATGCGTCTTTTTGATCGCGCGTTATTGCACTTTTTGTTCGGTGGTATGATAATAAATCATTATTTTTAGCTTCGTTTTTTATTTTTATTTTTTAAGGGGTTCGCTAAAGGGGTTAACTAATGGGACAGTTTTATAGGGCGGGTCGTTACGGACACGGCGATACCAAATATGTGTACTTTTATTGTTTTTTTTTATTTATTTTCAAAAATATTGGGGAATATTTTTTTTTTTTTTACTAATTTATTTAGCGATTTTTTTTAAATTATTTTTACACTTTTTTTTAATTTTTTTTTTACTTTATTACATAGTCCCAGGTGGGACATCACTGTCCTGTGACAGATCGCTGATCTGTCACATCACAGATCACTGTGACAGATCAGCAATCTGTCACAGGCAGTTCTGCAGACTTCCTCATGCCTGCGCTTTGCAGGCAGTGAGGAAGTCAGCTCCCTACAGGCCCCCGAAGGCCCCCGTCGCCATCTTGGATCCGGGGGCCTGTAGGGAAAGAGTCCCCCGCAGCAGCTCTGCACATTGCGCTGCCGTGGGGGGCTCAGGGAAGCACGGAGGGAGCCCCCTCCCTGCCGATGCTTCCCTTTTACTCCCGGTACACCGCGATTGTGTTTGATCGCAGTGTACAAGGGGTTAACGTGTCGGGGGCGGTCCGTGACCGCCCCTGACACATTGTGCCGGGTGCCAGCTGTGATAATCAGCTGACACCCGGCCGCGATCAGCGGCGCTCACCACGTGGGCGCCGCTGATCACATTAGACGTACTATCCCATCCTTGGGAATTAAGTCCCAGGGCACATGGACGGGATAGTACGTCTAATGGCAGAAAGGGGTTAAACAAAATTTGACCGGTGCAAAAGTATGGGCACCCTTATCATTTTCTTGATTTGAACACTCCCAACTACTTTTTACTAACTTCCTGAAGCACTAAATTGGTTTTGTAACCTCATTGAGCTTTGAACTTCATAGCCAGGTGTATCAAATCATGAGAAAAGGTATTTAAGGTGGCCACTTGCAAGTAGTTCTCCTATTTGATTCTCCTATGAAGAGTGGCATCATGGGCTCCTCAAAACAACTCTCAAATGATCTGAAATCAAAGATTATTCAGCATAGCTTTTCAGGGGAAGGATACAAAAAGTTGTCTCAGAGATTTAACCTGTCAGTTTCCACTGTGAGGAACATAGTAAGGAAATGGAAGAACACAGGTACAGTTCTTGTTAAGCCCAGAAGTGGCAGGCCAAGAAAAATATCAGAAAGGCAGAGAAGAAGAATGGTGAGAACAGTCAAGGACAATCCACAGACCACCTCCAAAGACCTGCAGCATCATCTTGCTGCAGATGGTGTCACTGTGCATCGGTCAACAATACAGCGCACTTTGCACAAGGAGAAGCTGTATGGGAGAGTGATGCGAAAGAAGCCGTTTCTGCAAGCACGCCACAAACAGAGTCGCCTGAGGTATGCAAAAGCACATTTGGACAAGCCAGTTACATTTTGGAAGAAGGTCCTGTGGACTGATGAAACAAAGATTGAGTTGTTTGGTCATATAAAAAGGTGTTATGCATGGAGGCTAAAAAACACAGCATTCCAAGAAAAACACTTGCTACCCACAGTAAAATTTGGTGGAGGTTCCATCATGCTTTGGGGCTGTGTGGCCAATGCCGGCACCGAGAATCTTGTTAAAGTTGAGGGTCGCATGGATTCAACTCAGTATCAGCAGATTCTTGACAATAATGTGCAAGAATCAATGACGAAGTTGAAGTTACGCAAGGGATGGATATTTCAGCAAGACAATGATCCAAAACACCGCTCCAAATCTACTCAGGCAGTCATGCAGAGGAACAATTACAATGTGCTGGAATGGCCATCCCAGTCCCCAGACCTAAATATCATTGAACATCTGTGGGATGATTTGAAGCGGGCTGTCCATGCTCGGCGACCATCAAACTTAACTGAACTGGAATTGTTTTGTAAACAGGAATGGTCACAAATACCTTCATCCAGAATCCAGGAACTCATTAATAGCTACAGGAAGCGACTAGAGGCTGTTATTTTTGCAAAAGGAGGATCCACGAAATATTAATGTCACTTTTATGTTGAGGTGCCCATACTTTTGCACTGGTCAAATTTTGTTTAAATGCAGATTGCACATTTTCTGTCAGTACAATAAACCTCATTTGAATCCAGAAATATAACTGAGTCCATCAGTTATTAGATATATGAAACTGAAATAGCTGTTGCAAAAAACAAAATTGTTATAAAGAAAAAAGGTTAACATTAATAGGGGTGCCCAAACTTTAACATATGACTGTATATACAGATGTCCTGTGTACACTGTCACCAGTGATTACTGCATTACCTGTACATTATATACAGAGCTCCTGTGTATAATGTCATTGATCACTGTATTACCTGTACAGAGACACTGCATACTAAGTACAGATCCTCTGTGTATAGTGGCACTTATGGTAATAGTATTGTTTTTCTTTTATTACTGATCAGTATTGTAGTATTCAATCACTATGTGGTGGTAATATGTGGTCTGGACATGGTGTTGTGATATTTGTCCCTTGTATGTGCTATTATTTGGTCACTTTGTGATGGTAATATGTGGTCTGGTCATGGTGCGGTGGTATTTGTTCCTTGTATGTGATATTATTCGGTCACTGTGGTGGTAATATGTGGTCTGGTCCTGGTGTGGCGGTATTTGTTCCTTGTATGTGGAATTAATTATAGGTCACTATGTGTTGGTAATATTGTGTCTAGTCATGGTGCGGTGGTATTTGTTCCTTGTATGTGATATTATTGGTCATTTTAAAAATTGAAAAATAAATTAAAATATACCTAAATTGTATTGGTTATTTTAACAAATATTTAATAGGTTAGCGCAGAGTAGGGCCCGGCCAAAAGTGTCTACAGTGTTGTGATGTTGGTTTAAAAATTATTTTGGCCAAAAAAAAATCTGCTGACTATATGTGTGATCTGGTGATGGGAACTGTTAATGTGTGATTGGTGAGAAGTGGAGTTTTCTAAGAGAGGGCGGACAGACTGTAGACAGTTTGAGGGGTGGAGGTGGGGCTGGGGTGGACCCTGGGCGGAGTCTTAAGGGGGCCCCGAAAATTTTGCCAGTATGGGGCCCCGAAATTCCTAGTGGCAGCCCTGACGGTCAAACACAGCCATTACACAGTACACAGCAGGGGCACCTTTATAAGAATATCTCAGCACAGGAACATTTTATTTAAACACATCTAATTGTCGAACTTATTATTATTCCAAGATCTATTGAATAAAATGAACTTTTGTTTGTGGGAAAACCCCTTTAAGACTTAACTTTTAATGAACAAAACAGTAAAAGCACGCCTCCACAACATCCACACACTATAGAATTGAGGCGAGTGGGGAGGAGATAGTAGTAATAGAATCCCCATAATGGTTGAAGAGCAAATTGGTATCAGCAATCACACAATGGTGAAGAGTCTAATAGTGGTATTTGTACGCCTCACAATAAGTCTACAATATGTAGACCGATCAATTTAACAACCAAAAATATTAGTATAACTTCACATATTGCACCAGTGAGAACAATAGGTGCATAATAAATCTCAAAGTGTGGTGGTAATTGTAAAGAATAAATGTCACATGAAAATTTTGCCACGTTTATGGCATAGCATCAGTAATAATAGAACATTGTGTGAATGAGGCTCATTAATTAGAAAAATAATTGTTTAGATGCCCCTTTCTGGTCTCTTTGCTTTCCTGTTTTTAATATATTTAAAGTTAAGTCTTAACTCTCCTTTTTGCTGTTTTGGATATTCCCTATTGAGACATTGTTTTGCTTACCTTAACATCACTAGAGTTTTGCTTTGTATTTCAGCGTTGAAACTAAAGCAAGGAACAAAAAAAATTCATCCAGCGCAATCCCTTTCATCATCTACAAAAACACCATCTGCATATGACACATCAGGTGATGGAAGATGGCCGACTGTTTGCTGTTCTACCTGTTATTTACTTTTTATTATAGGATTCTTTCATATTAGACTGTTGAGTTGCCAACAATGGAATGATGAACTGTTTACTTGGCTACTGTGTTGCAATTTGTTCCAAGAACATTAGACGCCATCTGGTGTTCCCTTCTGAGAAACTTGGTGTAGACTAGCCTGCACGTATCATATAGAGCCACGTGCATCAGTTCTGTGTCTGTCTGCAACATTAATCTAGCATGCCATTTTGTAAATTTGGTGACTGGTTTGTAACTTTAGTTTACTTCTGTGGCTTACATTTTAAGTCAGTCTGCAGGTAGTGTTTGGATTTTTTTTAACCACTTCCTATCTCCGCCAATTTTCATCTTTGATCTTTTATTTTTTCCTTCTGTTGATTCCAGAGCCACAATTTTCTATTTTTTCATCTACATAGCCATATGAGGGTTTTGGTTTTGAGGCCCTCACAAAGCTCTGATTTCAACATCATCAACTCAGTCTGGGATTCCATGAAGAAAGGAAAGGATTTGCAGAATCTTACTTCAATAGCAAATCTGTGGTTAGTTATCCAAGATGTTTGAAATATCCTCCCTGGCGAATTACTTCAAAAACCATTTACAAGTGACAAGTGTACCGAGAAGACCAAATGTTGGTTTGAGTTATTATTCTCTTCTGTTCATTCACTTTGCACTTTGTTGATTGATTATATTCAACCATTATCACTTCTATTTTTGAGAGTATTCTTATTTTGCAGACTTACAAAAGTATCGGGTCAGTGAATACTGACTTACAAGAAAATTACCCTTTAAAATCTAACTTTTAATACATTATTTAAACCTATATAAATATAATTAAAAAAAATATATTATAGGGAGTAAAAAACACACAATAGGAATAGTAGAATAACACATGCTCAGCCATAGAAGTCAAGACACTAGCCTAAATTTATCAGTAGTTAGAAAGCAATCCTGCCTCTTGGTGAAAAATAATATCAGCTGGTTCAACTGATGGACTATAAAAAGGTTTCTTATTACCAAGGTGCCACACAAGCAAGATCTCATGATGACTTAAACCAGTGAGCCATCTCAAGATGTTTGAAACCTTATTGTTATTGTTGCAAAACATACCGATGGCATTAACATAAGAATTTCTAAAATACTGAATGTTCCAGTGAACACTGTTAGGGCAATATTCCAGTAGTGGAAAGAACATCATTTCACCATTCACCGACCATGACCAGGTGCTCCCCACTAAATTTCAGACAAAGTGAAAAGAGTTATCAGAAGAGTTGTCCAAGAGTCAAGGACCACCTGTGCTCTAGAAAGACCTGTAATCAATTATTTCATAGAAAACTATCAGCTATGCACTCAACCTCAATGTTCGTATGTGCGCTCACTATGCAAGACTCCATTGCTGAGCAAAAAGCATACTCAAGCGCATCTAAAGTTTGCTCAACAACATTTAGACAAGCCTGTGAAATACTGGGAAAACATATCCTGGTTAGAAGAGACCAAAATTGAAATCCTTGAATGCCATAATACACACCATGTTTGGAGGCCAAAAGGCACTGCTTCACCCCAAAAACAAGATACCAACAGTGAAGTTTGAAGGTTGCAACATCATAGTATTGGGCTGTTTTTCAGCATACTGCACTGGCAAACTTCATATAATTGAAGGAAGGATGATTGGACAAATGTACTGAGACATTCTTGAAAAAAATCTGCTGCCATCTATCAGGATGAGAAGATGAAACAAGGGTGGACATTTCAGAAAGACAGTGATCCCAAACATACAGCCAAGGAAACCCTCAATTGGTTTGAGAGACAGAAAATAAAGCTGCTAGAATGGCCCAGCCAATCACCTGACCTGAATTCAATAAAACATTTGTGGGGAGGTTGAGCTGGGTACGGTTCTGTCTGTAATAGGAGACAGAGTGATCGACAGTAGGTGTCATTTGGCAGTCCGCCATCAGAGGTCACTGGAGAGCACCGATGGCAATGGTTATGTAACTGTCATACGAGGGTTACATAACTGCCAGAGGTCAAGGTGACTCTGATTGGGCGAAAGTGACTGTCAGGTGACAGAGGGTGGGGGTACCTGGACTGGCTGAATAAATACTGAGGGGAGCTTCTAGAAGCTTCAGTCAGCCAGGGGAGCTCACAAAGAAGCAGGGTCTGTCACACAGAGGAGACCCCTCAGAGACTTTCTGACGGTAGAAAACGGTCACGGGGGTGACCCAACAGCACATTGGTCACAGGTAGAGACGGCCTGTGAGGGCCTGGTGTACAGTGGACTTTGAAAGGTGAAACGCCGTGGTGGATTGGCCTAGGGCAGCCACGGTGGATAGAGCCACGAAGTACGCTTGCTGAAGAAGTAAATAAGTGAAGGTACTTGGGCCGTTCTGCAAGAGGAGAACAGTGTGCAATATTTGTCATGCATTGTGCTGGTCGTCATATGGGCGGCCAATAAAAGAAAAACCTGTTGAATACATCTCCTGTCTCTGTCTCGTGCCTGTCAACGCCAAGAAGCGGGTCACCCCCCATTCCTGTGAGTACAGCACACCTCCGCCGCCTACCAGCCACATCTCCTAAATACCCACAGCATGCTACCCTCCGCCCCAGCCCACCCGGACCCCTACACATTTATGGAAGGAACTAAAGAATGGAAGTGGGTCGCCCTCCCAGGGCTGTGGGGTACTCGGTACCGGGCCGGTCAGGGGGGGATGTGTCACAGCAGCGGTGACCCGGTCCGTGGCCCTGGGCACCCAAGTAATCGGGAAATATGAATGGTGGAATGTAGTTAGATGGAATAGTTTGTGACGCCACCTGTGGTGTTCAGCAAGTGAGGTGTCAAGTCGACGCTGCTTGCAGATCCTCTGGGGCTGGTGGTATGTTGCAGGCAAGATGGTGAAGCTCCCCACAGGTGGAGCTGTAGCCCCAGGGCAGTGTAGGTGTAATGGATGAGGAGAGGTGCAATAATGAATGGGGGACACCGGGGCTTGTAGTTGCAAAGCTTTACTCACAGTCTGTAGTACACACAGGTGCCTGCCTCTGGGCCGTGTCCTCCGGGTCAGAGACTCAGTCAACCTCCAGGCAAGATGGAAGGCTCCCTTCTATAGCGCCTTTAAGTGTGAAGATCTCCTAGTACTGAGTTACACTGGAGTTCCTCCTGACAGATGTTCCCAAGAACTCTACTTGTATGGCAGACAGCTGTAGCCTGCTTCGGGGACTCCCTTCTCCTGAGTCCCGGCTCTCTATCCAAGTTGCTGTTGTGCCCCAAGTCTTAGATGGGAGTAGTGCATTTACAGCCCACTACTCCACCGGTCTCTGCTGCAGAACCATTAGTGTCCATACAACCTCGGGGAATGGGCCCCGGCCTTGTGCTTAGAACCTATAGGCAGGGTCCTTCCGCTAACCCACATCCTCTCTGTTCTCTTTTACTCCTTTGTTCCGTACTAATCTCTCTCTCCTATGGATGCTTAGGTTACAGTTCAATGTCCTTCCTCCTTTCCTTTCCTGTGCCAGCTGGCTCAGATCACTGAGGCAGCTGCAGCACTCCTTCCTCCATCCCTTCTTCCAGGGATCCCCACTCCTCTCTGAGTGGCTTTCTTCCTGACTGCCCTCATGGACTGACCTGTAATTCTCAACCTCCCCGCTCTTTTATGTATTGTAACTCCACCCACCTCCCAGCACGTTTAGTGTTCCAAGCAGGGAGCCACCAAAGGTGCTCTGCTACACTCTATGCAAGAGCCGCAATGTGGCTTTGCTGAACTACTGTGTTGTGTGGGGTGTGAGTGTTGGAGCGTGGAAAGGAGTTCCCATCTTACCTGGATGGTTGGGCACTACACCTTAGGAGAAGGTGCAGTACCTCTGTGGCAGCTGATCCTCAGGGGCGCCACAGAAGAAGCCCACGGAAACTTCAGGATTTGAAGAGTGTTTGTGTGGAAGAATGGGCCAAAATCACACCTGAGCAATGATTGAGACTAGTTTCTCCATACAAAGAGTGTCTTAAAGTGAACCTGTCAGCAGGATTGTGCACAGTAACCTACAGACAGTGTCACGTTGGCGCCGTTATACTGATTAAAATGATACCTTGGTTAATGAAATCTGACTTGTGGTTGTTGTTTAAGCTTTATTTTCAGTTTTGAGTCAATGATATGCTCGTGTTCCGGGCGGCCTGTGGGGGGGTCTTCATGTGGTGCTCTGCTTATGTATTCATGTGTGTGGCTTCTTACAGGTCACTGATCCCTCATTGACCTGCCCCCTAGTTTACATATATTATAGTATATACAGCTCTGGAAAAAATTAAGAGACGACCACATCAAAACCCTGTCATGGGCAGCCCATTCTCCAGACCTGAACCTCATTGAAAACCTCTGGAATGTAATCAAGAGGATGATGGATAGTCACAAGGTATCAAACAAAGAAGAACTGCTTAAATTTTTGCGCCAGAAGCAGTGTGAAAGACTGGTGGAAAGCATGACAAGATGCATGAAAGCTGTTTTTAAAAATCATGGTTATTCCACAAAATATTGACTTCAGGACTCTTCCTGAGCTAAAACATTAGCACAGTTGTTTCAAAATTATTATGAACATGTTTTATTTGCACTATTTGAGGTCTGAAAACACTGTGTTTTTTCTTTTGAATTTTGACCATTTTTCTTTGTCAGAGAAAAAATACAAATTGCTTGGAAATTCGGAGACATGTCAGAAGTTTGTAGACTAAGGGTATGTGCACACGATGCGGATTACCCTGCGGATTTTTCCGCATGGCTAAATCCGCAGGTAAAATGACCTGTGTTTTACCTACGGATTTAGTGCAGATTTCTACTGCGTTTTGACACCTGCGGATTCCTATAATGGAGCATGTGTCAAAACACAGCGGTCTGCACAAAGAATTGACATGCTGCGGAAATGAACCCGCAGCGTTTATGCTGTGGATAATGCCGCAGCATGTGCACAGCGTTTTTCATTTTAGCTTCACTTTAATGGTACTGAACAATGCAAGAGATTCTGCTGCGGATCCGCAGGGCTAAATTCGCTGCAGATCCGCAGCAGAATCCTCAACGTGTGCACATACCCTTAAAGAACAATTTACATTTTACTCAAAAATATACCTATAAAGAGAAAAAACAGACAAACTAAACATTTGAAAGTGGTCTCTTAATTTTTGCCAGAGCTGTATATCTTGGGGTAAAAAAAACCCATCTGCAGCCAGGCGCCGCCGGTGGCAACTGCAGCCTGATCGCATATGTACTGTAATTGGATTGCCCTCGCACACCCAGGGCAGCGGGGTACTCGGTACCGGGCCGGTGTCAAGGTGGAAATGTGTCACAGCAGCGGTGACCCGATCCGTGGCCCTGGGCGCCCAATATCAATGGCGGTGATGTTAATGGTGTTAAAGTTTATTAGAATAGTTTGTGACACCACCCGTGGTGTTTGGCAAGTAAGATGGTAAGCCAACGCTGCATACAGATCCGCTGGGACTGATGGTGTGGTGCAGCAGAGATGGTATAGCTCCCCACAGGTGGAGCTGTAGTCCCAGGGTAGTGTAGGTGCAATGGATGAGGAGAGGCGCAGGATGGTATAGATGCTGGTACGCAGGTGTAGTGGTGTGGAAATAACTGGAGGACACCCGAGTATGCGGTTCCAAAGCTTTACTCACTGTTTGCAGTTCACTCAACTGCCTGCCTCCGTACCGTGTTCTCCAGGTCAGGGCTCCAGCCAACCTCCAGGCAGGATAGGATTCTCCCTTCCACACTCCGCCAACATGTACCTTACTGGACGACTCCTCCAATGTGCCTTTAGGTGCAAAGCACTCCAGTACTTAGCTACCCTGGAATGCCTCTCTCTAGGTGTTCCTAGTCTTTACTTGTATGACAGACAGCTGTAGCCTGCTTCGGGGACTCCTCACTGCATCCCGGCTCTCTATTCAGTTGCTGTTGTGTCCCAAGTCTATGATGGGAGCAAGGCGTTAGCGGCTCACTACTCCTCCGGTGTCTGTTGCCGGACATAAAGATCCAATCAACCTTGGGGACCGGGCCCAGGCCTTTGCGCTCTCTGGACTGGAAGGGTTCTCTCTCTTTCTCAACCTGCTTCCCACCGTCCTTCTATTCTCCTTCGTTCCGATCTGTTCTATCTCTCTTATGGAAGGTTAGGTTATCAATCTTATCAGTCTCTTTCTCTGGTCTTTCTCGTGCCAGCAGCCCAGATCACTGGGACCTGCTGCAGCACGTCCCTCAGACACCCATCTTCTCTCTTCTCTCTCCTCCAACCAACTAACTAACTAACTCTCACTCTTCCCACTCTTTTATATCTAACTCTACCCGCCTCCCCAGCACCTCTCGTGTTACGAAGCCAGGGACCACAAAAGGCGCCCTATGACCTTTCCAGCATAAAGCATGGATGGGTCCCTGCTGAACTATCCTGTGTGTGGGGTGTAGGTGTTGGAATGTGGAAAGGAGCTCCCAACCTACCTGGATGGTGGGGCACCACACCTTAGGAGAAGGTGAAGTACCTCTGTGGCAACTGAAGCCTCAGGGGCCCCACATAATGAATTATATGCGCTTTTTTATGTATTCCTGAAGTTCCTAAAAAGAAAAAAGAAATCAGTTTGAAAATGGCACCGGTCTCGCCTGTGTAGTAGCAGCTATTGGTGCGTTTCCGCACCCTGGCTTCTGAACTAGGCTGGAACAACGAGGCACTGGTAGCCGCCTTCTGGGAAGGATTGTCCGTAAGGATCAAGGTTGAGCTAGCAGGCCAAGACAGTCCTACTACACTGGACGACCTAGTTTGCCTGGCCTTCCGAATTGACCACCGGCTCCAAGAGTGCTCAATAGAAACAGTGTGTGAAAGAAAACCGCTTTGTCTGGCCCCGTCCTTGCAAAGGCCAATTACCCTCCAGCCTTCCGTGTCAGCAGCATATCTTGAGCCCAGGTAATTTGACAATGTAGGGCTGGTGGCTGAGCAATGGCAGGAGATCCATTGAGTCAAGGGCTTGTACTTCTATTGTGGAGAAACCGGTCATCTCATTTGTACTTGTCCCAAGAAACCGTAAAACTCCCAAGCCTAGGTCTGCTAGGAGAGGCTATCCTGGACAAGAGCAATTCCTCTCTGTCATTGATCCTGACTGCATCTGTGACTTGCAGAGGTTCCCGGTTTGTTGAGACAGGGTTTCTGGATTCCGATGAGGTAGAAAACTTCAAGCAGCAAGCAGAGGTAGATTGCTACCAGATTCCCATTCAACAACTTCAGAATCTGTTGTTGCTTTCATCTGTCAATGGGAAGCCCCTATCTGAAACCATTCGGGAGGTCACTGAACAAGTAGAGTGTGACAGCAGCCAAACATAAAAAACTTTATAAATCTGGTATCGCTGTAAACGTACCAACCTGGAGAATAAAGTCGCCATATCACTTATACCGCAAGAAGAACGGCATAAAAAAAAATAAAGCTATTTATTTACCTGCTTTTTTGTTCCTTCTGCTGGGGTTTCTGTGTAAATGTCTGAAATACGTTGTTCAGGCAGAACCGCCATTGGAAGATTCCCTATAATGAGGCAGATGGAGGTACTGTGGACGCTATAGGACCTGTGATCTGGTGGTGTCCGTCTTTTTAGGATTGCATAAAAGTGCAGTCAGCCACAGTTTTGTGCACTTCTGAAAAGAAGGACACTGCTGAATAGAGTCCATGCGGAGTCCAGAGTATCTCTGCTGCCTTATTATAATGAATGGTCCCTCGGTGGTTTCATCTGAATCACATCACTCGGAGATTTAAATGGAAACCACAAAGTAAGTTCTCAGCGTACAGCGCCAGATCAATGTGATCACAAACATTTTGTAAAATGCTCCAATAAAAGCTTCAACTCAATCTACAAAAAAAGCAAGCCCTCACTCAGGTCTGTCATCTGATAACAGAAATATAGGGGGCTTATATGTGGTGCCCCTGAGGTTCAGTCACCACAGAGGTACTGCACCTCCTCCTGAGGTGTGGTACCCCACCATCCAGGTAAGGTGGAGGCTCCTAACCACGTTCCAACACTCACACCCCACATAACAGGGTAGTTCTGCAAAGCCACATTGCGGCTCTTTGCTTAGAGTGTAGCAGAGCACCTTTGGTGGCTCCCTGCTTGGAACACGAAACGTGCTGGGAGGTGGGTGGAGTTGAGAATAAATACAAGAGCGGGAATGTTGAGGATTTTAGGGCAGTCAGGCTGACAAGTCAGTCAGAGAGAGGGAGTCGGAGAGGTGTGAGGTCCCTGGAAGAGGGATGGAGGAAGGAGTGCTGCAGCAGGCCTGAGTGACCCAGGTCTGCTGGCACAGGAAAGGAAAGAAGGAGAAAGACATTGAACTGAAACCTGAGCTTCCATAGGAAAGAAAGACAAGTACGGAACGTAGGAGAACAAGGGAACATAGAGGACGTGGGTCAGAGGAAGAACCCTGCCTAGAAGTTCTAAGCGCAAGGCCGGGGCCGGACCCCGAGGTTGTATGGACATTAATGGTTCTGCAGAAGACACCGGTGGAGTAGTGGGCTGTAAATGCACTACTCCCATCTAAGACTTGGGGGCACAACAGCAACACGGATAGAGAGCCGGGACTCAGGAGTAAGGAGTCCCCGAAGCAGGCTACAGCTGTCTGCCGTACAAGTAGAGTTCTTGGGAACATCAGTTAAGAGGAACTCCAGTGTAACTCAGCACTAGGAGATCTTCACACTAAAAGGCGCTATAAGAGGAGACGTTCAGAAAGGCACATGTTGACAGAGCATTGGAAGGGAGCATTCCATCTGGCCTGGAGGTTTACTGAGCCCCTGACCCAGAGGACACGGCACAGAGGCAGGCACCTGTGTGTACTACAGACTGTGAGTAAAACTTTGGAACTACAAGCCCTGGTGTCCTCCATTGATTCTTGCGCAAACACACTCAGCACTGCTACATCTGGGTACCAACATCTACACTGCCTGCGCCCCTCCTCTTCCCCTACATCTACACTGCCCTGGGGCTACAGCTCCACCTGTGGGGAGCTTCACCATCTTGGCTGCAACACACCACCAGCCCCAGAGGATCTGCAAGCAGCGTCGGCCTAACATCTCATTTGCCGAACACCACAGGTGGCGTCACAAACTATTCATCTAACTACATTCCACCATTCAATTTCCCCCATTAAAAAAAGAAACTTTAGAAAAAATTTGAAGTTGGGTTTGAAGGGTAAAGACTGAGTCACGCGGATTGGTTAGAGTAAGGATTATATCATCCGTGAAAAGCCCAACTTTATATTCTCGGGTTAATGAATTTATCCCCGAGCTTCCCAAATTGTCTCAAATTAGTTGTGCCAATGGCTCTATTGCCATGGCGAACAACAATGGCGATAATGGGCAGCCTTGTCTAGTGCCATTCGTAATACTGAAAGGAGAAGAAAGGTATTTATTCGTATAGATTTTCGCTTTGGGCTTGGAATATAAGGCTAATATTCTGGATAAGAAAAGAAAATGAATTCCAAATTTTTGAAGGACTGCACGTAAATATGACCAGTTAAGACGATCGAACGCCTTTTCTGCGTCTAGGTAAATAATTATAGCACTTAGTCTTTGGGAGGTGATTATTTTTATTAAATTAATAAGCCTCGTCGTTCCGTCTGTTGACTGTCTATTTTTAATGAAACCCATTTGATCATTAGAGATCAAATTGGGAAGAAACTGGCTCAATCTATTAGCTAAAATTTTTGCATAGATTTTTACATCCGTGTTGATTAGAGAGATTGGTCGATAGCTGCTAACATTGCTTGGGTCAGAATTGGGCTTAGGTATAAGGACTATAGTGGTTTCCAACATGTCTTCAGGAAAATGACCTAATTGAGAGGCTGCTTTATATAATTTTTCTAACTGAGGGGCTAAAATATTACCAAAGGATTTGTAATAATCGTTAGAGAATCCGTCGGGACCTGGGGATTTAAAAGATTTTAGTGAGTTAATCACATCCAATATCTTCTTACTACTAAAGGGGGAAGAAAGATGATCGAGGTCCTTAACTTAGGGCCCCGTCACACATAGCGACTCACCAGCGATCCCGACAACAATATCAACGTATCAGGATCGCTGGTGAGTCGCTACATGATCGCTGGTGAGCTGTCAAACAGACAGCTTCACCAGCGATCAGCACCAGCGCGCGGCGTCGCTGTGTACGTTAGTTACCAGCGCGCTGATGCAGGGAGCTGGTAACTGAGGTACACATCGGGTTTCTAAGGGACGTGCATCACTTAGAAACCCGATATGTACCTTAGTTACCAGCTCCCTGCATCAGCTCGCTGGTAACTAACGTACACATCGGGTTTCTAAGCACCGCCCGGTGCTTAGAAGCCCTGCATTTACCTTAGTTACCAGCTGATCGCTGGTCTTCCGCCAGTCACACGCAGCGATGCATGAGGGCCAGCGGGAGACCAGCAATTAAAAAAATGTCCAGGGTTTTCCAAGAGCAATCAGCGATACCGGCAGGGGGGCCGGTCGCTGATCGCTGTCACACACAGCGATCTCGCTGGTGAGATCGCTGTTGCATCACAAAACTTGTGACTCAGCAGCGATCTCGCTAGCGAGATCGCTATGTGTGACGGGGCCCTTAGGCAATTTTATTAACAAGAGGAAAGACTCACTATCTCTCTCAGTTGGCTGAATCTGTGGATGGGTTTGTTTAATGTTGTATAAATCACTAAAATAATCTGCAAATGAGTTAGTGATGTCTTTTGGATGAATAAGGGAAACTTGTTTAGAGGTCACAATCTTATCTATCCTGTTTTGAATTCTAAGCTTATTGAGTCGGTTGGTCATGTACCTACTGGGGCGATTAAGAGAAGTATATTGTTTAAATTTGGAAGATTTCAGGGCTGAATCATGAAAGGAGAAAATAGTTGATTTCAATTCTTGTCGCAGTTTAGAAAGATCACATTGTATGATGGGTCTGGAGGTTTGGGCTAATTCTTTATCTCTAATAGAGGCCTGAATAGACATGATTTTATTTCTATTAGTTTTCTTAAACCTGGAAGACATTTGGTCAAAACTCCCCTCAAAACCGCTTTATGTGCGTCCCAAAGGGAGAATGGTTTAAGGAGGGGTGTATCATTTTCTTCAAAGTAGTTGTCTAGTGCTGTAGCTATTTCTTTTTTGATATTTGGATATTGGAAAAGGGAGGAGTTAGATTTCCACAAGAACTGGGAATTAATTGGTGCTCCAACTACTATCTCTCCCATGACTGGGGCGTGATCAGAAATAGTTTTAGGGAAGATGGTAAGGCTAGTTTCACACTAGCGCTTTTGAGCGCAGCGACGGCCTGCGCACGGCCGCCGCTAAGCCCCGCCCCCTGCCGCGCCTCCGCCGGTAGCTCCGCCTACAGGCGCACGACGCTGCATGCGTCCTGCGTCCCCTATCTTTATCACTGGGGGCGCAGGCCGTGCGCAGTATGCGTTTGGCGGCGCATGCGCCTTTTTGACGGTGCGCCGAGCGCAACCAAACTGCAGCAGGTTGCGTTTGGCGCAGGTCGGCGCACCGTCAAAAAGGCGCATGCGCCGCCAAACGCATACTGCGCACGGCCTGCTCCCCCAGTGATAAAGATAGGGGACGCAGGACGCATGCAGCGTCATGCGCCGGTAGGCGGAGCTACCGGCGGAGGCGCAGCAGGGGGTGGGGCTTAGCGGCGGCCGTGCGCAGGCCGTCGCTGCGCTCAAAAGTGCTAGTGTGAAACTAGCCTTACCGAGACAAATTTGAGCAAAGAAAATATGTCAGTTAAAATTAGGTCTATTCTCGACGCTGATTGATGAGGGGCTGAAAAGTGGCTGTATTCTCTTGAAGTTGTATTCAAGCACCGAAAGACGTCAAATAATTCAGATTTAAATAGCCAATTATTAAGAGTTGTGGATTTGTGTCTGTTTAAAGCAGTAGAATCCTTTGTGGCATCTGGAACCACATTGAAATCCCCCAAAATTAATAAGGTACCTTTCTTGAGGGAGTGTATCTTTTTAGGTAGTTTATTCAAAAATTTAACTTGTCCTTTATTGGGAGCATATATATTTCCAAAAGTATAGGTGTGGAAGTTCAGGTTACATACTAGGATATGGTAATTACCTCTACTATCTTTGAACTTGTTTAGTAATTCAAAGGAAGAGGAGTTTCAAATCATGGTAACAACTCCTGCCTTCTTTTTTTGAGTTGGAGGACTTCAAAATGTTTGGGTAACATTAGTCTGAAAAGTGGGGATAATTATTCTCTTTAAATTTGGTTTCTTGTAAACATACTATGTCGGGATGTAACCAATTTAGCTCTGCGCGAATAGTGAACCTTTTCCGAGGACTATTAAGTCCTCTAACATTATAAGTAACCAATTTTAATTTCATTACAATAGATTAGTCCAATTTGGAATGGAATAAAAAAAAACAACGAATGTACTTGTCACAAATGTAAAACAACAAAAACAACTATATAACAAGGTGTTAACTAATACAGTCAAGAAAATATGAAAAGAGGGAAAAATCCTCCTGAAGGAGTCTACCTAGGCAGACCCTACTCCTTCACTGGGGGAAGTTAGTGGACAAATGCTCCCAGACAAACATCCTCATGAAGTGATAGTGTGGCGCCCCTGAGGCTCAGTCGCAACAGAGGTACTGCACCTTCTCCTAAGGTGTGGTGCCCCACCGTCTGGGTAAGTTGGAGACTCCTTTCCACACTCCAACACTCGCACCCCACACAACAGGGTAGTTCTGCACAGCCACATTGCGGCTCAGTGCTTAGAGAGTAGCAGAGCACCTCTGGTGGTTCCCTGCTTGGAACACTGGATGTGTTGGGAGGTGGGTGGAGTTTAGATCCATATAAAAGATTGGGAAGGTTTAGAAATACTGGTCAGTCTCAGATCAGTCTGAGAGAGTTGAGGACAGTCAGTCAGGAGAGTCTGAGGACGGGTCCGAGGAGAAGGAGCTCCCTGGGAAAGGGAAGAGAAGGAGAGAGATGTAGAACTGTAACCTAAGCATCCATAGGAAAGAGAGTCAAGTACGGAACAAAGGAGTAGAGAACAGAGAGGAGACGTGGGTTGGAAGAGGAACCTTGCCTATAGGTTCTCAGCGCAAGGCCGGGGCCCGGTCCCCGAGGTTGTATGGACACTTATGGTTCTGCAGCAGACACCGGTGGAGTAGTTGGCTGTAAATGCATTACTCCAATCTAAGACTTGAGGCACAACAGCACCACAGAGAGCCGGGAGTGAGGCGTCCCCGAAGCAGGCTACAGCTGTCTGCCGTGTAAGTAGCGTTCTAGGAACATCTCTTAGGAGGCATTCCAGGGTTACTAAGTACTGGATTGCTTCCCACCACAAGGCGCATTGGCGGAGTCGTTCAGGAAGGTACATGTTGGCGGAGTGTTGGAGAGGAGAGCCCTAACTTGCCCGGGAAGTTGATTGAGTCTTTGCCCCCGGAGGACACGGCACGGAGGCAGGCACCAGTGTGTACCACGAACTGTGAGTAAAGCTTTGAAACTGCAAGCTCTGGTGTCCTCCATTCATTTGTGCGCTAACATCTTCAGCACCACTACATCTGGGTACCAGCATCCATACCATCCTGTGCCTCTCCTCATCCATAGCACCTACACTGCCCTGGGACTACAGCACCGCCTGTGGGGAGCTACACCATCTTTGCTGCACCACACCATCAGTCCCAGCGGATCTGCATGCAGCGTCGGCTTAACACCTCCCTTGTCGAACACCACAGGTGGCGTCACGAACTATTCCATTAACTAAAAAAAGACATTGATTTGGGCACCCAGGGCCACGGACCGGGTCACTGCCGCTGTGATGAGTCCCCCCTGACACCGGCCCGGCACCGAGTACCCCACGGCCCTGGGAGGGCGACCCAACAGCACGAATAAAGTCAATCCGTTAATCTCAATATTAGTTATACCGTAAATAAACATTAGGACTAGCATTAAACAAAGGGAGTGAGAAATTCAGGTCAAACCCTCTAAGTTTGAAGAACCAAATGGACTACCATTTGGATGTGCCTTAATTGAGGACAAACATTTTTGACCATCTTCTGGAGTAAATAGAACTGTGGTTTTGCCTTTGTTAGAAACTACTAATTTCAACAGGAAACCCCATTTGTAAATAATCCCATTATCTCTCCAAACAGTCGTCATAGGTTTAAATGCTTTCCTCCCTTCCAGGGTCTCTCTTGACAGGTCTGCGAAAAGCTTCAAGTGTTTATATGGATCTGGAAAACCTCAATGGTCTTTGACATAGTTTAGAATCTGCTCTTTGACCTGGAAAAATAGATCCGTAGGATAGTGTTACGTGTTACAGAACCACTCAGCACCCAGAATATGTTGTGCAGTTATATGTATGTGTAATAGGTTCTATGTGAGATGCATGTCCCTAATGCATCAGCCCACAGGCTGCGCCCCTGGGCAGAGGGGACACGATATTCTCCTTTTGTCCGCCCTCCCCCCACCTTTGTAATTTCCACAGTAAACATCGGCAGGCTCCGGCCACCTGCGGCTTTTGTAATGCATGTCTGGCCTGCCGCTTTTCTATTGGCCTGCCCTCTGTATCTGTGTGATATATTTTGTGTCCTGTGAGTGAAGTGTTGTCCGACTGGAAATACGTGGAGAAGCAGTGATCTTTTATATGCACCCATATAACCAAGGAATTCCAGCCAGCGTCATTCATTCAGACTCCAGCCAACGCAGAGCGGACCTCCGAAAACACGGGGTGGTACTGAAAGAGGTACTCCAGCTTGGTAGACCCCGTTACAGATAGTATCTCGTGGGAGATCTTTTGATATAGAGGGCGGTTTAGGCAAGCGATGGATTCTATCCAGGCCCGGATTTAGGGGGGGGCCCAAGGGGCCCGGGCCCTGGGCCACCCACCAAGCGAGGGCCTCCCACCAATATAGGGATAAATATCTCAAAACATGTAAAATACACGTCTCTCTTTGCTGTGAACCATTTCTAATGATATGGAACATATAACAAAAGAGAAACTATTGAAAATATAGGGACCTGGCTACGGTCCAACTTCTCAGTGGCTGGCGCAGAGCAGCAGAGTCATGGCACCTGCGTCAGCATCCACTGACCTGACTATTCAGAAATCCTTAGTACCTGTACCTAATTCTTGCTTCTGGGCATGCAGCAGCCTTCTCCGATCACAACAGAATCTTCTAGGTGCGCCACACTACCTATTCAGCTATATCGCTCCCTCGGATTAGATCAGATATAAATTTGTTCAGCTACCTTCGAGGAAGGAGGCAGAGCCACGATGTCGGCGCGAGAAGAGGATTCTCCACAATGGAGCGTGGCATGACTTCACTCTGGATCTTCAGTCATGGAAGATCCAGAGTGAAGTGGTTCAGTCTTCACATTGTTGCGTTGGGTGAGTATGGTGTCTGTCTGTGTGGGTGTCTGTCTGTGCGTGTGTCTGTGTATCTTTCTTGCAGCTCCTGTACTACACAGTACCATACTGTATATACGGTCCACACTATATCTTGCATTACAGTGTGTCTGCGTATACTGTATGTATATAGTGTGGACTTGTTTACAGTATAGTGCTGTGTATACATTTTATACAGCCCCTCAGACTCTATTCTATATACAGCCAGCACAGCAACAGCTTCTGATATATACAGGTAAACAGCCTCTGATATATACAGCCAACGTTGCACAGCAACAGCATCTCATATATACAGCCAGGTAAACAGCCTCTGATATATACAGCCAACGTTGCACAGCAACAGCATCTCATATATACAGCCAGGTAAACAGCCTCTCAAACATATACATCCCAGCAGCAGCCCCTCATATATATATATACAGCCCAGCAGCAGCTTTTCATATATATACATCCCAGCAGCAGCCCCTCATATATATACATCCCAGCAGCAGCTTCTAATATATACATCCCAGCAGCAGCCCCTCATATATATACAGCCCAGCAGCAGCTTCTAATATATACATCCCAGCAGCAGACCCTCATATATATACAGCCCAGCAGCAGCTTCTAATATATACATCCCAGCAGCAGCCCCTCATATATATACAGCCCAGCAGCAGCTTCTAATATATACATCCCAGCAGCAGCCCCTCATATATATACAGCCCAGCAGCAGCTTTTCATATATATACATCCCAGCAGCAGCTTCTAATATATACATCCCAGCAGCAGCCCCTCATATATATACAGCCCAGCAGCAGCTTCTAATATATACATCCCAGCAGCAGCCCCTCATATATATACAGTCCAGCAGCAGCTTCTAATATATACATCCCAGCAGCAGCCCCTCATATATATACAGCCCAGCAGCAGCTTCTAATATATACATTCCAACAGCAGCCCCTCATATATATACATCCCAGCAGCAGCTTCTAATATATACATTCCAGCAGCAGCCCCTCATATATATATACAGCCCAGCAGCAGCAGCTTCTAATATATACATTCCAACAGCAGCCCCTCATATATATACAGCCCAGCAGCAGCTTCTAATATATACATTCCAACAGCAGCCCCTCATATATATACAGCCCAGCAGCAGCTTCTAATATATACATTCCAGCAGCAGCCCCTCATATATATATACAGCCCAGCAGCAGCAGCTTCTAATATATACATTCCAACAGCAGCCCCTCATATATATACAGCCCAGCAGCAGCTTCTAATATATACATCCCAGCAGCAGCCCCTCATATATATACATCCCAGCAGCAGCTTCTAATATATACATTCCAGAAGCAGCCCCTCATATATATACAGCCCAGCAGCAGCTTCTAATATATACATCCCAGCAGCAGACCCTCATATATATACAGCCCAGCAGCAGCTTCTAATATATACATCCCAGCAGCAGCCCCTCATATATATACAGCCCAGCAGCAGCTTCTAATATATACATTCCAACAGCAGACCCTCATATATATACATCCCAGCAGCAGCTTCTAATATATACATCCCAGCAGCAGCCCCTCATATATATATACAGCCCAGCAGCAGCAGCTTCTAATATATACATCCCAGCAGCAGCCCCTCATAAATATATATATATATATATATATATATATATATACATCCAAGCAGCAGCTTCTAATATATACATCCCAGCAGCAGCCCCTCTTATATATATATACAGCCCAGCAGCAGCTTCTAATATATACATCCCAGCAACAGCCCCTCATATATATATATATACATCGCAGCAGCTTCTAATATATACATCCCAGCAGCAGCCCCTCATATATATATACAGCCTAGCAGCAGCAGCTTCTAATATATACATCACAGCAGCAGCCCCTCATAAATATATATATATATATATACATCCAAGCAGCAGCTTCTAATATATACATTCCAGCAGCAGCCCATCATATATATACAGCCCAGCAGCAGCTTCTAATATATACATCCCAGCAGCAGCCTCTCATATATATACATCCCAGCAGCAGCTTCTAATATATACATCCCAGCAGCAGACCCTCATATATATACAGCCCAGCAGCAGCTTCTAATATATACACCCCAGTAGCAGACCCTCATATATATACAGCCCTGCAGCAGCTTCTAATATATACATCCCAGCAGCAGCCCCTCATATATATACAGCCCAGCAGCAGCTTCTAATATATACATCCCAGCAACAGCCCCTCATATATATACAGCCCAGCAGCAGCTTCTAATATATAAATCCCAGCAGCAGCCCCTCGTATATATACAGACCAGCAGCAGCTTCTAATATATACATCCCAGCAGCAGCCCCTCATATATATACAGCCCAGCAGCAGCTTCTAATATATACATCCCAGCAACAGCCCCTCATATATATATACATCCCAGCAGCAGCTTCTAATATATACATCCCAGCAGCAGCCCCTCATATATATATACAGCCTAGCAGCAGCAGCTTCTAATATATACATCACAGCAGCAGCCCCTCATAAATATATATATATACATCCAAGCAGCAGCTTCTAATATATACATTCCAGCAGCAGCCCCTCATATATATACAGCCCAGCAGCAGCTTCTAATATATACATCCCAGCAGCAGCCTCTCATATATATACATCCCAGCAGCAGCTTCTAATATATACATCCCAGCAGCAGACCCTCATATATATACATCCCAGCAGCAGCTTCTAATATATACACCCCAGCAGCAGCCCCTCATATATATACAGCCCTGCAGCAGCTTCTAATATATACATCCCAGCAGCAGCCCCTCATATATATACAGCCCAGCAGCAGCTTCTATTATATACATCCCAGCAGCAGACCCTCATATATATACATCCCAGCAGCAGCTTCTAATATATACATCCCAGCAGCAGCCCCTCATATATATACAGCCCAGCAGCAGCTTCTAATATATACATCCCAGCAACAGCCCCTCATATATATACAGCCCAGCAGCAGCTTCTAATATATACATCCCAGCAGCAGCCCCTCATATATATACAGACCAGCAGCAGCTTCTAATATATACATCCCAGCAGCAGCCCCTCATATATATACAGCCCAGCAGCAGCTTCTAATATATACACCCCAGCAGCAGCCCCTCATATATATACAGCCCAGCAGCAGCTTCTAATATATACATCCCAGCAGCAGCCCCTCATATATATACAGCCCAGCAGCAGCTTCTAATATATACATCCCAGCAGCAGCCCCTCATATATATACAGCCCAGCAGCAGCTTCTAATATATACATCCCAGCAGCAGCCCCTTATATATATACAGCCCAGCAGCAGCTTCTAATATATACATCCCAGCAGCAGCAGCCCCTCATATATATACATCCCAGCAGCAGCTTCTAATATATACATCCCAGCAGCTGCCCCTCATATATACAGCCCAGCAGCAGCTTCTAATATATACATCCCAACAGCAGACCCTCATATATATACATCCCAGCAGCAGCTTCTAATATATACATTCCAGAAGCAGCCCCTCATATATATACAGCCCAGCAGCAGCTTCTAATATATACACCCCAGCAGCAGCCCCTCATATATATACATCCCAGCAGCAGCTTCTAATATATACATCCCAGCAGCAGCCCCTCATATATATACATCCCAGCAGCAGCTTCTAATATATACATCCCAGCAGCAGCCCCTCATATATATACAGCCCAGCAGCAGCTTCTAATATATACATCCCAGCAGCAGCCCCTCATATATATACATCCCAGCAGCAGCTTCTAATATATACATCCCAGCAGCAGCCCCTCATATATATACATCCCAGCAACAGCTTCTAATATATACATCCCAGCAGCAGCCCCTCATATATATACAGCCCAGCAGCAGCTTCTAATATATACATCCCAGCAGCAGCCCCTCATATACATACATCCCAGCAGCAGCTTCTAATATATACATCCCAGCAGCAGCCCCTCATATATATACAGACCAGCAGCAGCTTCTAATATATACATCCCAGCAGCAGCCCCTCATATATATACATCCCAGCAACAGCTTCTAATATATACATCTCAGCAGCAGCCCCTCATATATATACAGCCCAGCAGCAGCTTCTAATATATACATCCCAGCAGCAGCCCCTCATATATATACATCCCAGCAACAGCTTCAAATATATACATCCCAGCAGCAGCCCCTCATATATATACAGCCCAGCAGCAGCTTCTAATATATACATCCCAGCAGCAGCCCCTCATATATATACAGCCCAGCAGCAGCTTCTAATATATACATCCCAGCAGCAGCCCCTCATATATATACAGCCCAGCAGCAGCTTCTAATATATACATCCCAGCAGCAGCCCCTCATATATACAGCCCAGCAGCAGCTTCTAATATATACATCCCAGCAGCAGCCCCTCATATATATACAGCCCAGCAGCTTCTAATATATACATCCCAGCAGCAGCCCCTCATATATATACAGCCCAGCAGCAGCTTCTAATATATACATCCCAGCAGCAGCCCCTCATATATATACAGCCCAGCAGCAGCTTCTAATATATACATCCCAGCATCAGCCCCTCATATACATACATCCCAGCAGCAGCTTCTAATATATACATCCCAGCAGCAGCCCCTCATATATATACATCCCAGCAGCAGCTTCTAATATATACATCCCAGCAGCAGACCCTCATATATATACATCCCATCAGCAGCTTCTAATATATACATTCCAGCAGAAGCCCCTCATATATATACATCCCAGCAACAGCTTCTAATATATACATCCCAGCAGCAGCCCCTCATATATATACAGCCCAGCAGCAGCTTCTAATATATACATCCCAGCAGCAGCAGCCCCTCATATACATACATCCCAGCAGCAGCTTCTAATATATACATCCCAGCAGCAGCCCATCATATATATACATCCCAGCAACAGATTCTAATATATACATCCCAGCAGCAGCCCCTCATATATATATACAGCCCAGCAGCAGCTTCTAATATATACATCCCAGCAGCAGCCCCTCATATATATACAGCCCAGCAGCAGCTTCTAATATATACATCCCAGCAGCAGCCCCTCATATATATACAGCCCAGCAGCAGCTTCTAATATATACATCCCAGCAGCAGCCCCTCATATATATACAGCCCAGCAGCAGCTTCTAATATATCAATCCCAGCAGCAGCCCCTCATATATATACAGCCCAGCAGCAGCTTCTAATATATACATCCCAGCAGCAGCCCCTCATATATATACATCCCAGCAGGAGCTTCTAATATATACATCCCAGCAGCAGCCCCTCATATATATACATCCCAGCAACAGCTTCTAATATATACATCCCAGCAGCAGCCCCTCATATATATATACATCCCAGCAGCAGCTTCTAATATATACATCCCAGCAGCAGCCCCTCATATATATACAGCCCAGCAGCAGCTTCTAATATATACATCCCAGCAGCAGCCCCTCATATATATACAGCCCAGCAGCAGCTTCTAATATATACATCCCAGCAGCAGCCCCTCATATATATACAGCCCAGCAGCAGCTTCTAATATATACATCCCAGCAGCAGCCCCTCATATATATACAGCCCAGCAGCATCTTCTAATATATACATCCCAGCAGCAGCCCCTCATATATATATACAGCCCAGCAGCAGCTTCTAATATATACATCCCAACAGCAGACCCTCATATATATACATTCCAGCAGCAGCTTCTAATATATACATTCCAGCAGCAGCCCCTCATATATATACAACCCAGCAGCCGCTTCTAATATATACATCCCAACAGCAGACCCTCATATATATACAGCCCAGCAGCAGCTTCTAATATATACATCCCAACAGCAGACCCTCATATATATACAGCCCAGCAGCAGCTTCTAATATATACATCCCAACAGCAGACCCTCATATATATACATCCCAGCAGCAGCTTCTAATATATACATTCCAGCAGCAGACCGTCATATATATACATCCCAGCAGCAGCTTCTAATATACTGTATACATCCCAGCAGCAGCTTCTAATATATACATCCTAGCAGCAGCCCCTCATATATATACAGCCCAGCAGCAGCTTCTAATATATACATCCCAGCAGCAGCCCCTCGTATATATATATACAGCCCAGCAGCAGCTTCTATTATATACATCCCAGCAGCAGACCCTCATATATATACATCCCAGCAGCAGCTTCTAATATATACACCCCAGCAGCAGACCCTCATATATATACATCCCAGCAGCAGCTTCTAATATATATATTCCAGCAGCAGCCCCTCATATATATACAGCCCAGCAGCAGCTTCTAATATATACATCCCAACAGCAGCCCCTCATATATATACAGCCCAGCAGCAGCTTCTAATATATACATCCCAGCAGCAGCTTCTAATATATACATCCCAGCAGCAGCCCCTCATATATATACATCCCAGCAGCAGCTTCTATTAAATACATCCCAGCAGCAGACCCTCATATATATACAGCCCAGCAGCAGCCCCTCATATATATACAGTCCAGCAGAAGCTTCTAATATATACATCCCAACAGCAGACCCTCATATATATACATCCCAGCAGCAGCTTCTAATATATACATTCCAGCAGCAGCCCCTCATATATATACAGCCCAGCAGCAGCTTCTAATATATACACCCCAGCAGCAGCCCCTCATATATATACAGCCCAGCAGCAGCTTCTAATATATACATCCCAGCAGCAGCCCCTCATATATATACATCTCAGCAACAGCTTCTAATATATACATCCCAGCAGCAGACCCTCATATATATACATCCCAGCAGCAGCCCCTCATATATATATCCCAGCAGCAGCTTCTAATATATACATCCCAGCAGCAGCCCCTCATATATATATACAGCCCAGCAGCAGCTTCTAATATATACATCCCAGCAGCAGCCCCTCATATATATACAGCCCAGCAGCAGCTTCTAATATATACATCCCAGCAGCAGCCCCTCATATATATACAGCCCAGCAGCAGCTTCTATTATATACATCCCAGCAGCAGACCCTCATATATACAGTATACATCCCAGCAGCAGCTTCTAATATATACATTCCAGCAGCAGCCCTTCATATATATACATCCCAGCAGCAGCCCTTCATATATATACATCCCAGCAGCAGCTTCTAATATATACATTCCAGCAGCAGCCCCTCATATATATACAGCCCAGCAGCAGCTTCTAATATATACATCCCAGCAGCAGCCCCTCATATATATATACAGCCCAGTGGCAGCTTCTAATATATACATCCCAGCAGTAGCCCCTCATATATATACAGCCCAGCAGCAGCTTCTATTATATACATCCCAGCAGCAGACCCTCATATATATACATCCCAGCAGCAGCTTCTAATATATACATCCCAGCAGCAGCCCCTCATATATATACAGCCCAGCAGCAGCTTCTAATATATACATTCCAGCAGCAGCCCCTCATATATATACAGGCCAGCAGCAGCTTCTAATATACACATCCCAACAGCAGACCCTCATATATATACATACCAGCAGCAGCTTCTAATATATACATCCCAGCAGCAGCTTCTAATATATACTGTACATCCCAGCAGCAGCCCCTCATATATATACAGCCCAGCAGCAGCTTCTATTATATACATCCCAGCAGCAGATCCTCATATATATACAGCCCAGCAGCAGCTTCTAATATATACATCCCAACAGCAGACCCTCATATATATACATCCCAGCAGCAGCTTCTAATATATACATTCCAGCAGCAGCCCCTCATATATATACAGCCCAGCAGCAGCTTCTAATATATACACCCCAGCAGCAGCCCCTCATATATATACAGCCCAGCAGCAGCTTCTAATATATACATCCCAGCAGCAGCCCCTCATATATATACATCCCAGCAACAGCTTCTAATATATACATCCCAGCAGCAGACCCTCATATATATACATCCCAGCAGCAGCCCCTCATATATATACATCCCAGCAGCAGCTTCTAATATATACATCCCAGCAGCAGCCCCTCATATATATACATCCCAGTAGCAGCTTCTATTATATACATCCCAGCAGCAGACCCTCATATATATACAGCCCAGCAGCAGCTTCTATTATATACATCCCAGCAGCAGACCCTCATATATATACAGCCCAGCAGCAGCTTCTAATATATACATCCCAACAGCAGACCCTCATATATATACATCCCAGCAGCAGCTTCTAATATATACATTCCAGCAGCAGCCCCTCATATATATACAGCCCAGCAGCAGCTTCTAATATATACACCCCAGCAGCAGCCCCTCATATATATACAGCCCAGCAGCAGCTTCTAATATGTACATCCCAGCAGCAGCCCCTCATATATATACATCCCAGCAACAGCTTCTAATATATACATCCCAGCAGCAGACCCTCATATATATACATCCCAGCAGCAGCTTATAATATATACATCCCAGCAGCAGCCCCTCATATATATACAGCCCAGCAGCAGCTTCTAATATATACATCCCAGCAGCAGCCCCTCATATATATACAGCCCAGCAGCAGCTTCTAATATATATATCCCAGCAGCAGACCCTCATATATATACATCCCAGCAGCAGCTTCTATTATATACATCCCAGCAGCAGACCCTCATATATATACATCCCAGCAGCAGCTTTTAATACATTCCAGCAGCAGCCCTTCATATATATACATCCCAGCAGTAGCTTCTAATATATACACCCCAGCAGCAGACCCTCATATATATACATCCCAGCAGCAGACCCTCATATATATACATCCCAGCAGCAGCTTCTATTATATACATCCCAGCAGCAGACCCTCATATATATACATCCCAGCAGTAGCTTCTAATATATACATTCCAGCAGCAGCCCCTCATATATATACATCCCAGCAGTAGCTTCTAATATATACACCCCAGCAGCAGCCCCTCATATATATACATCCCAGCAGCAGCTTCTAATATATACATCCCAGCAGCAGCTCCTCATATATATAAAGCCCAGCAGCAGCTTCTAATATATGCAGCCCAGCAGCAGCTTCTAATATATACATCCCAGCAGCAGCTCCTCATATATATACATCCCAGCAGCAGCTTCTAATATATACATCCAGCAGCAGACCCTCATATATATGCATCCCAGCAGCAGCTTCTAAATATATTCATCCCAGCAGCAGCCCCTCATATATATACATCCCAGCAGTAGCTTCTAATATATACATCCTAGCAGCAGCCCCTCATATATATACAGCCCAGCAGCAGCTTTTATTATATACATCCCAGCAGCAGCCCCTCATATATATACAGCCCAGCAGCAGCTTCTAATATATACATCCCAGCAGCAGCCCCTCATATATATACAGCACAGCAGCAGCTTCTAATATATACATCCAGCAGCAGACCCTCATATATATGCATCCCAGCAGCAGCTTCTAAATATATTCATCCCAGCAGCAGCCCCTCATATATATACATCCCAGCAGTAGCTTCTAATATATACATCCTAGCAGCAGCCCCTCATATATATACAGCCCAGCAGCAGCTTTTATTATATACATCCCAGCAGCAGCCCCTCATATATATACAGCCCAGCAGCAGCTTCTAATATATACATCCCAGCAGCAGCCCCTCATATATATACAGCACAGCAGCAGCCCCTCATATACCGTATAAAGAGCCCAGCAGCAGCCCCTCATATACCGTATAAAGAGCCCAGCAGCAATCCTTGATATAGACAGCCCAAATTTCTACAATATATATACATATATATGTACATATTTTAATGAATGATTTTACCTGAATTACTCTGCTTAAATGATTTTTGTAAATAAACTTGCGTTCGTTTCATTTTGTGTTTTTGCATTACATATTGCAACACCTTGAAAAATGGGCCTCCCTCAAAAATGGGCCGCGGGCCACCCACCTCTTAAATCTGGCTCTGATTCTATCTAATGTGAGATAATTAGAGAGAGACGGAATCATACATTTGAAAATACCTTTAACAAAATCAGCTAGGTTGCTAGGAGGAACACTCTCAGGTATACCTCTGAACTTAACATTATTTTGCCTGCTTCTATCCTCTATGTTTGTCATTTTAGCCTTAAGACTAGTTCTCAGATTTGATATCATGGTAATCTCTGAATGAGTTTTCGGTTTTCTTTTCCATAACAGTCAGTCTCTCCTCATGGTTTTCAAGTTTCTTATTAAATAGCTCAAACGTGTCCTTAAGCATTTTTTCTGTCTGTTAAAATTAAGCCTCATACTATTATTGATCTTATCAGCAAGAGCAATCATATATAGTTCAGTAGAACCTTTGTCTAAATTGAGTTTGCTGTCAATATTTGAATCCTCTTTTTTAAACCTAGCCCTCTCAGGGCCAGAGTTGGGAGAAGAATCTGATGAATCATCATCAGTGGCCTCAGTCTGAGAGGCATACTGCTCCCCCTAATCTTCCAGACCCTTCCGCTTTAAAGAAAGTGAGAGATCCATGTCATCCATGAGCTCGAGGGGATCAGCATTTGGTTTAGCAGGATCAGACAGTCTGCCGCTGCTAGCTATTTGGTTTACCGCAGTTGTTTTATTAGACGTATTTTTAACTGGTGACCTAGATCTCTTTGGGCTAAAGGTGTTAACAGCAGCCCTTGAAGGGGTACAATGAAGCCCTTTAGTTTTTTGGTATTTTGGTAACCCAGATGAAGGCATGTTTGGTAGTATAGGTTGAAAAATCAATGTATAAAATTGTATATCCATAGAGAAGAAAGTGCATAGGCACAATCCGTCCTGTGCAAAAGTAAAAGTATCCTTTATTGTGGCATCAAGTTACCAACAGCAGGCAGATAAAACCATGGAGCATGTACAGATGACGATCGTTTCGCGCTTGCATTGCGCTTCAACAGGTCCTGTTGGTAACTTGATGCCACAATAAAGGATATTTTTGCATGGGACAGATTATGCCTATCCACTTTCTTCTCTATGGATATACAGACCATTTTCCTTGGAAGTGGCACCCGTGTTCCCTGATGTGTGTGCAGCTTCATTAACCCGAGGTCATACAGCTGTGCCTTTGTCCTGCTTTTTTTCTTCCATGGTATTGTTGTGAATTCACTTTCTGGTCTACCTCTGGTTGCTGGTGAGGGTGGTGGAGCTGGTTGTATTGACAGAGGAGTCGTGAGTTCTCTTTCCGGGCTCCCTCTGTTGGTAGGAGGTAATGAAACTGATCTAATTAACCAAGACCTGCCACCTGATAATGAGGATGACGATTGGACATCTGGAGTCTCTGACTGGATTTAAAACAGCTGATTCCCTCTATCCCTGCTGGTGATTTTTCCTGCCTCCTGAGGTCTTAGTTTCCAGTTCAGTCCCTGCATTCTAAATCTAAGTGTTCTTTGCTATTGTTCACATTTGACTTGGTTTTGTCTATTCAGTTTTGTGTGCTCAGCCATCCCTGGCTGGGGCTGTGCTGAATTTCCATTCTTATGTTACTGTTTGTGCCAGTTTGCCTTTTGTCCCTTATTAGATTGGCCTCTTTTTGCTCTGTTTTCAGAATATGCCAGAGTGCTAATATAGTGGGTGAAGTCTAGTGAAGTGTTGGACATTCTTGTAGGGTTTTTTGGCGTGATTGCAGACATTATCTTTCCTTTCCTGTGCTTTCTAGTTAGTGTGGGCCCCATCATTTGCTCAGCCTATTTTCCTTCCTGTGTTTGTGGGTCGCCCTCTGTTGTGAGTTCATTCTCCCCTTCACCTTTGATGTCTGATGAACTCCCTCTGCTGGTGAAGAGGGGTAGTGAAATTGATTGGGATGGAAAGAACCTGTCATCTGAACAGGCGGAGTGTGATTGAACATCTGGAATTTCTTAGTGGACATAAGGCAGCCGACGCCCTGCAGGGCTGCTGGTGATCCTTTCTGCTCTGAGCTCTTGCATCCAGCTTAGTTCCTGTCTACTAAAAGCTAAGTTTTTTGCCCTGCTATTATTCCATGAGATTTTGTCTGGTTTCCTTAGTATTTGTATTCAGCCAGTCCTGGTTGGGACTGGCTGAATTCCATTTTTGTCTCTGATCAGTTGATCTATTTGCTCTGTTTTCAGAATATACCTGAGTGCTGATATAGTGATTTTGAAGTCTAGCGACTTCAGGGCCTTTTTCCCTATCAGAGGATTGGGACATTTTTGGTAGGGTTTTTTGCGGATTGCAGCCCGCATCTTTTCTGTCCTGTCCTATCTAGTTAGTTGGGCCCCATCGTTTGCTCAGCCTGTCTTTCTGTCTGTGTTTGTGTTTTCATCTGTTTTTCACCGACAATACATGTTGGGGGCTGTCTATTGCTTTGGGGTCTGCTCTGGGGCAGTTTAGATTTCCCCTTTCCTTCTTTAGGCTTATGTAGTTCTCCAGCTGTGACGAGGGGTCTAGGGCACCGTAGAAACCCCCCACGGGTACTGTTAGTTGTTGTGTATAGGATCAGGGGTCTGAAATCCGATAGCTACCAACCTCTCCGGTTTTCTGGACTTCTCTTGTATTTTTGTTTTGTTTTCTCCTCCTCCAGTGACTCATTCATAACAGAATCACCAGCCATACCGCAGATTCTAGGGTGCTCAATAGCAGGAAAGAATTGTAAAAAAAAAAAAAAAAGTGTCAGAATTTTTTTTTTTTTTTTGGTGTATATTTTTTCCTCTATTTCTCTGAGGCCGTAGGGGGAATTTTTTCTCAATGGAGATTAAGCAATTGTCTGATCGTGTGGAGCAGCTTACTGCTGAAGTGCGGGGAATTTCCGCCTATCTTGCTCATTCACATGCTGCTGAACCAAAGATCCCTACTCCTGATGTGTTTTTTGGGGATCGGTCTAAATTTCTGAATTTTAACAATAATTGTAAATTATCTTTTGCCTTGAAGCCTAACTCATCGGGGAGCTCCGCGCAGCAGGTTAAAATTGTCATCTCTTTGCAGCGCGGCGATCCCCAGGATTGGGCATTTTCTTTGAAACCTGATGATCCTATTCTGACTGATGTGAACACATTTTTTCAGGCCTTGGGGTTGTTGTTTGATGATCTTAACGCTATTGATCAGGCTGAAAAGGCCCTGTTGGCATTGAGCCAGGGTCAGGATTCTGCAGAGTTGTACTGTCAAAAATTCCAAAAGTGGGCGGTCCTTACTACCTGGAATGATGGTGCCTTGGCAGCTCTCTTTCGGAAGGGTTTATCAGAAACCGTAAAAGATACTATGGTGGGATTTCCTGTTCCTTCTGGTCTTGACGATTCTATGTCATTAGCCATTCAGGTTGATCGGCGTTTGCGTGAACGCAAAACTGCACGAGAGGTGTTGCCACCTGTTGAACAAATGTCTGAACCTATGCAATGTGATAGAGTTTTGTCTAGGGTGCAATGTCAGGAGTTCAGAAGGCGTAATAAGCTGTGTTTTTTCTGTGGAGATGCCTCTCATATTATTTCTGTCTGCCCTAAACGAGAGAAACGTTTTGCACACACATTTGCTGTGGGTGGTGTTCAACCTAAGTTTCTTCTGGCAATTACTCTGATCTGCTCCCTGCCCAAATTTTCTGCTAAGGCTTTTGTGGATTCGGGAGCAGCTCTGAACCTGATGGACTTGGATTTTGCTAAACGTTGTGGGTTTCCTATGACACCTCTGCGGACGCCTATCCCTTTGAGGGGTATTGATGCTACTCCTTTGGCGAAGAATAAACCTCAGTTGGACCCAGGTGGTAATGCGGGTCGCCCCAGACCATCAAGAAAATTGCAGATTTTTGGTGTTGCATAATTTGCATGATACCATCGTTCTGGGGTTTCCCTGGTTGCAAATCCATAATCCAGTTTTGGATTGGAAATCTGTGTCTGTGGTGAGCTGGGGTTGTCGGTGTGCCCTTAGGGACGCTCCTATTTTCTCCACCTCTCCCCAGTCGCATGATGTTCCTGACTATTTGGCTGATTTTTATGATGTATTTAGTGAGAATGAGTCTGCGTCTTTGCCTCCTTATAGGAGTTATGACTGTGCAATTGAGCTGAGCCCTGGGTGTAAATTTCCCAAGGGTCGACTTTTCAATTTATCTGTACCCGAGCACGAGGCTATGCGATCCTATATTAAGGAGTCGTTGGAGAAGGGTCATATTAGACCATCCTTTTCACCCTTAGGTGCTGTTTTTATTTTTTGTGGCCGAGAAAGATGGTTCATTAAGGCCTTGTATTGACTATCGTTCCCTCAACAAAATTACTGTTAAATATCAGTATCCGTTACCCCTGATTTCTGATCTATTCTCCAGAGTTAAAGGTGCTTGCTGGTTTACCAAGCTTGACCTCAGGGGGGCGTATAATCTTATTCGCATTAAGCAGGGGGATGAATGGAAGACGGCGTTTAATACTCTGGAGGGACACTTTGAGTACCTGGTGATGCCTTTTGGGCTCACTAATTCCCCTTCTGTCTTCCAGTACTTCATGAATGATATTTTCCGAGACTTTGTGGATAAATTTTTGATCATCTATCTGGATGATATTTTGATCTTTTCCAAGGATTGGGACTCTCATGTGGAACATGTTCGGACTGTGTTCAGGATTTTGAGGGAGAATTCACTGTATGTCAAGGGATCGAAATGCCTTTTTGGTGTACAGAGGATTTCATTTTTGGGATTTATTTTGTCTCTGTCAACTATTGAAATGGACCCGGCCAAGGTACAGGCCATTTATGATTGGGTTCAGCCCACTTCTTTGAAGGCCCTCCAGAAGTTTTTGGGTTTTGCTAATTTTTATCGTAAATTTATAGCTAATTTTTCTGGTATTGCCAAACCATTTACTGATGTGACTAAGAAGGGGGCTGATGTGCTGAATTTGTCTCCGGAGGCTGTTTCTTCTTTTCAGGAGCTGAAGCGAAGGTTCACTTCTGCTCCGGTTTTGTGGCAACCTGATGTCTCACTCCCGTTTCAGGTAGAGGTGGACGCTTCTGAGATTGGTGCAGGAGCTGTTTTGTCCCAAAAAGATCCTGTAGCATCTAAAATGAATCCCTGTGCTTTCTTTTCCCGAAAGTTCTCCCCATCCGAACGTAACTATTATGTGGGGAATCGGGAACTGTTAGCCATGAAATGGGCATTTGAGGAGTGGAGACATTGGTTGGAGGGAGCTAAACATCAAGTCGTGGTCCTTACTGACCACAAGAATTTGATTTACCTGGAGTCGGCCAAACGCTTGAATCCTAGACAGTCTAGGTGGGCCTTGTTTTTCACACATTTTGATTTTGTGGTCTCTTTTCTTCCAGGCACTAAGAATGTCAAGGCATACACCCTCTCTCGGAGTTTCTTTGCTGATTCTCCTATTGTGACCAAGCCTGCTACCATCTTAGGTGAGGGGGTAGTTCTTTCTGCCATCTCGCCCGATTTGAGACGTGTTCTGGAAGAGTTTCAGGAGGACAAACCTGAGCGTTGTCCCATTGGAAAATTGTATGTTCCTGACTAGTGGAGGAAGAGAGTGATGTCTGATCTTCATTGCTCCGCATTGGCTGGTCATCCAGGTATTTTTGGTACTAGAGATTTGGTGAGTCGGTCTTTTTGGTAGTCCGCCTTGTCTCGTGATGTCAGGAATTTTGTGCAGTCCTGTGGGACTTGCTCCCGGTCTAAACCTTGTTCTCGCTCTAGTGGGTTGTTGATGCCTTTGCCGGTGCCTAGGAGGCCATGGACCCATATTTCAATGGATTTTATCTCTGATATGCCTGTCTCTCAGAGAATGACTTATTTGGGTGATTTGTGATAGATTCTCTAAGATGGTCCATCTTGTACCACTCCCTAAGTTGCCATCTTCCTCAGAGTTGGTGCCCTTGTTTTTGCAACAGGTGGTTCGCTTGCACGGGATTCCTGAGAACATTGTATCTGACAGAGGAGTTCAGTTTGTTTCTAGATTTTGGAGGACTTTCTGTTCCAAGCTGGGAATTCAGTTGTCCTTCTCATCTGCGTTTCACCCTCAGACCAATGGGCAGACGGAGAGAACAAACCAGACTTTGGAGTCATATTTGAGATGTTTTATTTCTGCCGAACAGGATGATTGGGTTTCATTTTTGCCCTTGGCCGAATTTGCTTTAAATAATAGAGCTAGTTCTGCCACTTTGATGTCACCTTTTTTTTGTAACTTTGGGTTTCATCCTCGATTCTCTTCAGATCAGGTGGAGTCTTCTGCCTGCCCAGGTGTTGACACTGTGGTGGAGAGAATGCACCAGATTTGGGACCAAGTGGTGGATAAGTTGTCTCTCTCCCAGGAAAAGGCCCAGCCGTTTTCCAACCGGCATAGGACCATTGGTCCCCGGTTTAAGGTGGGTGATATGGTTTGGTTGTCATCAAAGAATATCTCTATGAAGGTGGCTTAGCGTCCTGCTTAGTGAGATGGCAAGACACTATACAGAATTACAGGCAAAACGGGGTTCATACACAGAGATAGCAGTAATGTACCAGGGATGAGACAGAACGGATAGTCAGGGCCAAGCAGAAGTCAAAACCAAACAGACATAGAAGGCACCAAGCAGAATCCAAGGCAATATCCAGAGAACAGACCGAGTCATACACAGATTATCAAGCAACCAGAACACAGCACAAACATACTCAGTGGTCACCACAATATGCCAAGGGCAAGAGTATAACTGACGGGGGATGGGAGCTATAAGAAGCTTTCCCAGAATCAATGAGAGGCCACCATAATAGATCCCAGGTGAGTAGGTAAGAGTCTGCACTGAGATCAAAACATTAACTCCAGAAGTGCCGGTCCACCAGCACTGGTATCATGACAGTACCCCCTCTCAACGGGCGGCCTCTGGACCCCCAGGCTTGCCCGGGTATCTAGCATGGAAAGCCCAAACCAGGCGATCCGCATGCATCAACCGGGCCGGCAGCCAGGACTTGTCCTCCGGCCCATACCCCTTCTAATGCACTAGGTACTGTACTGACCGCCGTACCAACCTGGAATCTACGATGTGACCAATCTCATATTCCACATGTCCCTCAACCGAAACCGGAGGAGTAGCGGACTCGGATTCTCCCCGGACTGCTTCAAAAGGCTTCAGTAGAGATCTATGGAAGAAGTTAGGGATCTTGAAAGAGGATGGAAGGCACAGCCTGTACGCCACTTGGTTGATTTTTTCCACAATCTTGTAAGGGCCAATCAATGCGGGGCCCAACTTGGCTGACGGAATCTTTAACTTAATGTTTCGCGTGGAGAACCAAACTTTCTCTCCAACCTGAAACATGGGACCAGGTGTTCGTTTCCTGTCTGCGAAAAACTTATACCTGCCTTGAGACCTAGATATACGCCGCTGGACTTCTGCCCATGTATCTTTAAACTGCTGAACAGAGTCCTCAGCCCCGGGGCACCCCGAATCCAGATGAGAAAACTCACCAAAATGAGGACTGAACCCATAGTTAACCAAGAAAGGGGACATACCAGTGGATTGACTCACCCGACTATTGAAGGCAAATTCAGCCAACGGCACTATATCACACCAGTCATTCTGTCTAGCAGAAGTCAGACATCTGAGGATCTGTTCCAGAGACTGACTAGTGCGTTCTGTCTGACCATTACTCTCGGGATGGTATGCAGACGAAAAGGACAGAGATATACCTAATTTTTTGCAGAAAGCACGCCAAAACTTAGCCACAAACTGCACACCACGATCAGACACCACATTCAGGGGTACCCCATGCAAGCGGACCACATGCTGCACAACCAATCTGGATAAGGTCTCAGCAGAAGGTAATGCGGACAGGGGTACAAAATGAGCCTGCTTTGAAAATCTGTCCACCACTACCCATACCACCGTATTACCCCTGGAAGAGGGAAGATTGGGAATAAAATCCATGGACAGATGGGTCCATGGTCTTTAGGGAACTGCCAAGGGAATCAGCTCCCCCGCCTACCGGCTATGAGAGCTTTTAGAACGAGCGCAGACCCCACAACCAGCAATGAATTTCTTTATATCAGAACCAAGGGTAGGCCACCAGAAGATCCTAGCCACCGCCAGTCGCGTGGCTGATATACCAGGGTGAGCACACAGCTTGGATTCGTGGAACTCTTGCAAGAGTTTAAGGCGAAGTTGCTCTGGGACAAACAACTTGCCCCCTGACTTGGCCGCAGGAGCCAGCAACTGGGCCCCCTCAATTTCAAATCAATCAATCAAATCAAATCAAATTTATTATCGCCAAGTACATATTACATATATACAAGGAATTCTTTGTGGCAAAGAGGCAACATAATATATAACAACAGATACAACAAGTAACATCTAACAAGACAGATACAGTATATAGTCTACACATGACGATTTAATTGTTGAACAGAGAGTGGATAGAAGCTGTTCATATGGCGGTTGGTGCTGCATTTGGGGACTCTGAAGCGACGTCCTGAAGGGAGTAGTTGGAATGAGGAGTGTTCCGGGTGAGAGGGATCGGATGAAATTTTCAATGCGTGAGATCGAATACTCTTATCATAAAGATCCTGGATTTTAGGCAGGGGGGAACCTATAATTCTCTCTGCTGTTCTGAAAGTCCTTTGTAAGTGGAGTTTGTCATGCGCAGTGGCTCCCCTATACCAGTCTATCAGAGAGGAACAAATCACAGATCTGATGACAGCATTAAAGAATAAGATCAGCAGATTCTTAGACAAACCATATCTTTTCAGCTGACGCAGGAAGAACATCCTCTGTTGTGCTTTTCTTATAACAGCATCCACGTTTTTCCCCCATTTAAGATCATGAGAGATGATAACACCAAGGAATTTGGTCTCTGTGACCCTAAGAACCACTTCGTCATGGATGTAGATTGGAAGTATCTCATGTTGATCTTTCCTAAAATCCACAACCATCTCAGCAGTTTTTTTAGTGTTGAGTACAAGATTATTGGCTTTACACCAGTCACATATTCTTTCCACCTCACTCCGATACAAGTCTTCAGCATTTCCCCTGATGAGACCAATCAGTGTCATATCATCGGCAAATTTCAAGATTTTTACTGAGTCTGCTGAAGAGATGCAATCATTCGTATAGAGAGAAAACAGTAACGGGGACAAAACACACCCCTGAGGTGCCCCGATTTCCTGCTCCAATTCAGACGAGATCCCAGCTAACACCACCCCAAGGTGCAGAATGGAGGACGGTGGCTCAGGGGCCGACACAGGGTGAAAACTACAAGATAAGGCGTCAGCCTTGACATTCTTTGACCGTGGACGGAATGTAATAGTAAACTGGAAACGAGAAAATAAAAGCGACCAACTGGCCTGACTGGGCGTTAATCTTTTAGCAGACTCAATATATGACAAATTTTTGTGATCAGTGATCACAGTAGCCAGGTGACTGGCCCCCTCCAAAAAGTGCCTCCACTCCTCAAACGCCAACTTGACCGCAAGAAGCTCTCTATTGCCTACATCATAATTTCTTTCAGCAGAGAACTTCCTGGAAAAGAAAGCACATGGCCTGAGGTTGGTAAGAGTGGCAGGCCCTTGGAACAACACTGCCACCACCCACACCTCCACCACAAATGGTTTGGACAGATCTGGCTGTACCAACACAGGAGCAGACATAAAACATTTTTTCAGAGTCGCAATGGCCTCTTTTGCGAGCGAGGACCAGTTTCTCACATCCGCACCTTTGCATGTTAGATCCGTGAGAGGTTTGACCACCTGCGAAAACCCCCGGATAAATTTGCGGTAATAATTGGCGAACCCCAAGAAGCGCTGAAGACCCTTAAGATCTCGGGGTTGCACCCAATCCGCAATGGCCTGTGTAACAACCTTGCTGGCGTCACTGCATGGCCTCCCATCCCCCGCACACCAACTTACTTTCTGCTTCAAGCCATGCTGTGAAATCTGTCTGTTGCCAGCCCTGAGCTCCATGTGCTATGCCTCTTGTTCTCCTGCTTGCTCTCCATGTTTCCTGACTGTGTGTATAGGGGGGCGGCGCCTGAACTCTCTGGTTCTTATGCAGTCTGGGTGCACCTGGGTAATCTGTCCCTGACCAATCACCTGGAGCCCTTGACTATTTAGTTTCGCCACTCCCACTGAAACATTGCCTGTGCAATGTCTAAAGTCAGTTAGCTCCTTGCTGCTGAACTAGCCAGGCCCTGTTCTGTGTATCTCCTTCTCTGTAGGAATACTCTGTCTCGCTTTGTACCTTGTCCGCCTGCCAGGAGGCAGAATATCCTGGTCCTTGTGTCTTTGTCCCTGTGTCTCTGTCTGAACTCAGTCTTACCTCTGTCTGTCAGTCTCCTTGTTTGTGGTTTCCTTCTCTGCCGTGTCTTTCCTTGTGTCCTCCCTGTCGGTGCATCTGCACCCTCGCAGCTTTATCTGTGTTCTGCACTCCTGCGGCTCTGCCTGCTCCACACTCCTGCGGCTCTGCCTGCTCCGCACTCCTGCGGCTCTGCCTGCTCCGCACTCCTGCGGCTCTGCCTGCTCCGCACTCCTGCGGCTCTGCCTACCTGCACCTCCTGTGTGAACAGGTCCAAACCTGTTCTCTCATATACCACACCTTTCTGCCTATATCCATACCTGCATCTCCTGTGTGAACAGGTCCAAACCTGTCCTCTCATATACCACACCTTCCTGCCTATATCCATACCTGCATCTCCTGTGTGAACAGGTCCCTACCTGTTCCTTCTCAAGCCGTGCCCACCTGTCCTGTGTCTCAAGCCGTGCCCGCCTGTCCTGTGTCTCAAGCCGTGCCCGCCTGTCCTGTGTCTCAAGCCGTGCCCGCCTGTCCTGTGTCTCAAGCCGTGCCCGCCTGTCCTGTGTCTCCAAGCCGTGCCCGCCTGTCCGGTGTCTCCAAGCCGTGCCCGCCTGTCCGGTGTCTCCAAGCCGTGCCCGCCTGTCCGGTGTCTCCAAGCCGTGCCCGCCTGTCCGGTGTCTCCAAGCCGTGCCTGCCTGTCCGGTGTCTCCAAGCCACGCCTGCTTGCCCTGTATCTGTCGTACCTTCTTGCCCTGTGTATCAGCCTGCTTGTCACTCGCACCTATCCAGGTGTCCTGTTCCCGAGTGGGATCAGCAGCCGCAGCCAGACACCACCCTGGAGTGGCACCCGGCAGCTACCTGCCGCACAAGCCTGACCTCACCATCAGAGGCTCCAGTGAAGACCAAGGAAGCTGCCGTAGTTACGCCCCTTCCAGGGTAGTCTGGTTTGTGGCACAGTGGGGCCACAACCCCCCGGCTCGCGCCATTCAGCCAAGGTGCAAGCGTGACAGTCTACCCCCCGGCTCGCGCCATTCAGCCAAGGCGCGAGCGTGACAGCCTGCACCTTCTTGGGGTCCATGTGAAAACCTTCAGAGGACACAATTAATCCCAAAAAAGATAATTCTTGAACACAAAATACACATTTCTCCAATTTGGCATACAGATGATTTTCTCTCAGTCTTTGGAGAACAGTTTGTATATGTTCCAGATAAGAATGCCTGTCGGAGGAGTATATCAAAATATCATCTAAGTAGATAACGACAAAACGACCAATGAGATCCGAGAATACCAGGTTGATGAAATTTTGAAATATGGCGGGGGCATTGGTAAGACCAAACGGCATGACTAAATTTTCAAACAGTCCCGCGGACGTGAGGAACGCAGTTTTCCATTCATCCCCCTCTCGGACCCTTATCAAATTATATGCCCCCTGAAGATGCAGCTTAGAAAACCACTTTGCCCCTGATAGTTGGTTACACAAATCGGGAATCAACGGAAGGGGGTACGTATTCCGTACAGTAATCTGATTAAGCTCCCGAAAATCGAGATAGGGACGTAACCCGCCATCTTTTTTCTTTACAAAAAAGAAACCTGCCACCACAGGTGAGACTGAAGGACGTATGTCACAAAAATGAAGAGGAGCAGCATCCAGTCCGGGTGAAGAAACATGTGAAATTTATTGCGCCATGAGAACATACAACGTTTCGACCATCACATGGTCTTTTTCAAGCATGCTTCACCCAGACTGGATGCTGCTCCTCTTCATTTTTCGTGACTTCTGATGTCCAACTGGGTCCCTGGGCTTAGAGCGTGCATCCCTTGATCTTGGAAGTGCTGTCAGCCAATTTTTGCATGTTTGAAGGACGTATGTGTCCCTTGCGCAGACTTTCAGCAATGTACTCCTTCATGGCCAAGTGCTCAGGGCAGGATAAATTAAACAGACGAGCTTTAGGTAATTTAGCCCCCGGGGTCTATGTGGCGGTAACGTCTCGGCCTCGCTTTCAGAGAATACATCTTCAAAGTCCTCCAGGCATTCCGGAATACCTTCCAGCTCGACAGATGATACAGACACAGATTTAACAGGTTCAACCAGCAGTGCGGATTTATCACATAACATCAAATCATTAAACCCCCATTGCACAATCTCCCCCATTTTCCAGTTAATAACTGGGTTATGGCGTAACCAGGGCATGCCCAACACCAACCCTGCAGGTAGTTTGTCCAGAACCTACCAGCTTAGGTTTTCCACATGAGTAGCGCCCACTCTGAGCGAAAATGAGTCAGACATAAAGAGAATTCCCTCCTTAGAGAGGGGAGAGGAGTCAATGTCCACCACCTTGATCGGAACCTTGAGCCTAACTGTCCCTATCTTGCAGCGTGTGACCAATTGGGAGTCAATGAGATTAATCGATGATCCGGAGTCCACGAAGGCTGTAGAGGGAAAAGAACAACCGTCCACAAACAGTTCCACATGAAGTAACACTTTAAAAAATGAGGAAAAGGGTACCTGAGGGTCTGAGTAGTCTCTGCGCTGACTACCCAGACCTAGTCGTTTCCCGCCGACCAGGTCGAAGACGGGCAATCAGGACACTCCCTTTTCCAATGTCCCGTTTACTGCAGTAAAAGCCTAACTGCTTGTCCTTCCGGCGTTTCCTCTACGTATCCTTCAGGGAGAGGGCGCCCACATCCATAAGCTCAGGGTCAGTCTCTTTTCCACTGGGGAACAATGGAGTCTCCACCTGCATTACCCCTCTGGCCCGCAGCCTGTGGTCCATCCGGACGGCCTGGGTCATGGCGTCCTCGAGAGAGTTAGGTGGGGGATTTAACGCCAAGGCATCCTGCAGCCGCTCGGACAAGCCTCTGCGAAAGAGTCCTCGGAGTGCGGCGTCGTCCCAAGAAATCTCTGCGGCCCAGCGGCGGAATTCAGAACAAAACCACTCAGCCGAGTGTTTCCCCTGACAGACGCTCATCACCATGTCCTCTGCCAATCACACTTGGTCAGGCTCATCATAAATGTGTCCGAGGGCCTCAAAGAATGCATTCACCGACACTCTCTCAGGGGCAGTGGGAGGAAGGGAGAAAGCCCAAGCTTGTGGGGACCCTCTTATTAAAGTCATAATGACCCCTACCTTCTGGTTTTCATCCCCAGAGGAACGTGGTCTCAAACTAAAAAAAGTTTGCACCCCTCCATGAAGACCCTGAACTCCTTTGTTCCCAGAAAAAAAGTCAGGCAGTTTAACAGGTGTTTCTGGGGACACCAGAACAACATCCCTCGCCCCAGCCCCCGGGGACCCAGTAGATAAAGCCCCTCGCACTGTCTCAGAAACCTGCTGCTGAGAACGAGCCAGAGCTTGATGCTCCAGAGACAAACCCTGGAACATCTGACTCAGATTTTTCATCTGGTCAGCCAGAGACTGTATGGGATCCATAACTCTCTGTGCAAAAACCCCCAAAAACTTAATGGTCAGTTATAATGTCAGGATCCTGTCAGCGCCGGCGTGCAGCGTCCGCTGAGCAGGGACTCACCCGCACTGTAGGGGTACCGGGGTCAGGTACAGTCAGAAAGTACCGATACACAGGACCTGTGGACGCCGAAGTTTAGCAAGCAGACACAGGACCTACGGTCATGTGACTGCAAGGGGGTGGGGCTTAGCATCCTGCTCAGTGAGATGGCAAGACACTATGCAGAATTACTCAGAGTCAGGCAAAACGGGATTCATACACAGAGATAGCAGTAACGTACCAGGGATGAGACAGAACGGATAGTCAGGGCCAAGCAGAAGTCAAAACCAAACAGACATAGAAGGTACCAAGCAGAATCCAAAGCAATATCCAGAGAACAGACCGAGTCGTACACAGATTATCAAGCAACCAGAACACAGCACAATTACACTCAAGGGTAACCACACTATGCCAAGGGCAAGAGTATAACTGACGGGGGATGGGAGCTTCCTGCGGCTATAAGAAGCTTTCCCAGAATCAATGAGAGGCCACCATAATAGGACCCAGGTGAGCAGGTAAGAGTCTGCACTGAGATCAAAACATTAACTCCAGAAGTGCCGGTCCACCAGCACTGGTATCATGACAATGAATGAATGAGTCGTGATGCCACCTGTGGTGTTTGGCAATGAAGATGTTAAGCTGACGCTGCAGACACATCCTCTGGGACAGATGGTGTGGTGCAGCAATGATGTTATAACCCTCCACAGGCAGGGCTGTAGTCCCAGGGCAGAGTAGGTGAAGTGCCACGTAGATGGTATAGTGTCAGGCGCAGTGGATATAGCAGTGCCGGGCAGGTTGACGCAGGAATAAGTGGAGGACACCAGGGCATGTAGTTCCAAAGCTTTATTCACAGTCTGTGGTGGCACAAGAGCCCGCATCCATGCCATGTCCTCCGGGTCAAGAGCTAAGCCAACTTCCAGGCAAGATGAAGTATTCCTTTCCAACACTCCGCCAACTTATGTGCCTTTTCTGAATGTCTCCCTCTTAGGCTACTTTCACACTTGCTTTTTTTTGCAGCGCGTTTTTCCCGCAAAAAAACACATGGAAAAAGCGCATACAAACGCATACAAATGCTGCGTTTTTTTCAAGCATTTTTATGAGCATGCATGAAAAAAATGCAGCGTTTTTATGCATTTGTATGCATTTTTAGTGCGTTTTTACCGCGTTTGCGTTTTTTTCCAACATTAGTTGGCCCCTCACACTAACCCAAACCATGACTTTACTAACCCTAACCCTGACCCTAACCCTAACCCTTAACCAAACCATACCCTAACCCTGACCCTAACCCTAACCCTGACCCTAACCCTTCACCAAACCATACTAACACTAACCCTTAACCAAACCCTAGCCAAACCCTAACCCTAACCTCTAACTAACCCTACACCCTAACCCTTAACCAAACCATACTAACCCTAACCCAAACCCTAACCCTAACTCTAACCCAAACCCCTAAATTCCATTGTCTAACTAATGGTCAACAAAAAAACGCATGCGCAAAAAAACGCATACATGAGCATGGCAATGCGCACGTATGCGCACCCATAGACTTATAATGGGTGTCTTGCTGTAAAAAAACGCATTGCGCGTGCATGCGTTTTTTTGAGGCAAGTCGGATGCCCAAAAAATGCAACAGGATGCATTTTGTGCGCCCGAAAGCACACCACAAAAAAACGCATGCGCGGAAAAACGCATACAAACGCATGTGTATGCGCACATAAGCGCATCCCATGCAAAATATAGGGGGAAAAACGCATGCGTTTTTTAGCGCTAAAATACAGCGCAAAAAAAACCGCAAGTGTGAAACCAGCCTTAGCGCCTTTAGTAAAATACTCACAGTACTGAGTTACACTGGAGTTCCTCCTGTCAGATGTTCCTATGAACTCTACAAGTACGACAGACAGCTGTAGCCTGCTTCGGGGACTCCTTACTACCTAGTCCCAGCTCACTCACGATGCTGTTGTGCCCCCAAGTCTGGTGTGGGAATAAAGTGGTGACAACTTCTATTCCTCCGGTGTCTGCTGCAGGACCCCGGCCTTGCGCTTAGAACTTGGGAAGGGTTCTCCTCTAACCAAATCCGTAGTTCTCTTCTTCTCCTTATGTTCCGTACTAATCCTTTCCTTCTTATGGAGAGTCAGGCTTTCTATCAGTGTTCCTCTCCTGTGCCAGCGGACCCAGATCACTGAGGTCGGCTGCAGCACTTCCCTTCATCCATCCCTCTCAGGGGATCTTCATTCCTCCTCTGACTCTGTCAGACTGACTCAACCCTCAACTCTTCCCGCTCTTTTGATGCAAACTAAACTCCACCCGCCTCCCAGCATGCTTCGTGTTCCAAGCAGGGAGCCACCAAAGGGTGCTTTGCTACACTACTATGTTGTGTGGGATGCAGGTGTTGGAGCGTGGTCAGGTGTCTCCACCTCACCTGAATGGTGGGGCACCACACCTCAGGAGGAGGTGCAGTACCTCTGTGGCGACTGAACCCTCAGGGGCGCCACATTTGTGTTTTCATCTTGTCTCACCGACAATATAAGTTTAGGGGGCTATCTATTCCTTTGGGGTCTGCTCTGGGACAGTTTAGATTTCCCCTTTTCTTGCTTTAGGCTTATTTTGTCCTCCGGCTGTGTCAAGGTGTCTAGAATCATCGCAGGTACGCTCCATGGCTACTGCTAGTTGTGTGGATAGGTTCAGGGGTCTGCAATCTGCTTAGTTACCAACCTCTCTGGTTTTCTGTGGCTTAGCTTGGTCTTGTTTTCCTCCTCGGTGATCCAATCATAACAGAATCACCAGCCTAAACCGCAGATTCTAGGGTACTCAAAAGCAGGAAAGAATTGTAAAAAAAAGTGTCAGAATTTTTTTTTTTATAAGTATTTTTTCCTCTTTTTCTCTGGGGCCGTAGGAGGATTTTTTCTTTAATGGAGATTAAGCAATTGTCTGATCGTGTTGAGCAGCTCGCTGCTGAAGTGCGGGGAATTTCCGCCTATCTCGCTCAATGACATGCTGTTGAACCAAAAATCCCTACTCCTGATGTGTTTTCTGGGGATCGGTCTAAATTTTTGAATTTTAAGAATAATTGTAAACTATTTCTTGCCTTGAAGCCTATCTCATCAGGGAGCTCTGTGCAGCAGGTTAAAATTGTCATCTCCTTGCTGCGTGGTGATCCCCAGGATTGGGCTTTTTCTCTGACACCTGAAAATCCTATTCTGACTAATGTGGACGCATTTTTTCAAGCCTTGGGGTTGTTGTATGATGAACCTAATGCTATTGATCAACCTGAAAAAACCCTATTGGCATTGAACCAGGGTCAGGATTCTGCAGAGTTATACTGTCAAAAATTCCAAAAGTGGGCGGTCCTTACTACATGGAATGATGGTGCCTTGGCAGCTCTCTTTCGGAAGGGTTTATCAGAAACCGTAAAAGATGTTATGGTGGGATTTCCTGTTCCCTCTGGTCTTGATGATTCTATATCATTAGCCATTCAAGTTGATCGGCGTTTGCGCGAATGTAAAACTACACGAGAGGCGTTGCCGCCTTTTGAACAAACGTCTGAACCCATGCAATGTGATAAGGTTTTGTCTAGGGCGCAATGTCAGGAGTTTTGAAGGCGTAATAAGCTGTGTTTTTTCTGTGGAGGCGCCTCTCATATTATTTCTGTCTGCCCTAAATGAGAGAAACGTTTTGCACACACATTTGCTGTGGGCAGTGTACAACCTAAGTTCCTTTTGGCAATTACTCTGATCTGCTCCTTATCCACATTTTCCGCTAAGGCTTTTGTAGATTCAGGAGCAGCTTTGAATCTGATGGATTTGGATTTTGCTAAACGTTGTGGTTTTCCCATGATACCTCTGCGGATGCCTATTCCTTTGAGGGGTATTGATGCTACTCCTTTGGCGGAGAATAAACCTCAGTTTTGGACCCAGGTGATAATGCGGGTCACCCCAGACCACCAAGAAAATTGTAAATTTTTGGTGCTGCACAATTTGCATGATACTATTGTTCTGGGTTTTCCCTGGTTGCAAACTCATAATCCAGTTTTGAATTGGAAATCTGTCTCTGTGGTGAGTTGGGGTTGTCAGTGTGGTCTTAGTGACACTCCTGTTTTCTCCACCTCTCCTCAGTCTCATGATATTCCTGATTATTTGGTGGATTTTTCTGCTGTATTTAGTGAGAGTAAGTCTGCGTCTTTGCCTCCTCATAGGAGTTATGACTGTGCAACTGAGTTGATGCCTGGGTGTTAATTTTCCAAGGATCGGCTTTTCAACTTATCGGTACCCTAACATGATGCTATGCGATCTTATATCAAGGAGTCGTTGGAGAAGGGTCATATTAGACCATCCTCTTCGGGCAGCACGGTGGCTAAGTGGATAGCACTGCAGCCTTGCAGCGCTGGAGTCCTGGGTTCAAATCCCACCAAGAACAACATCTGCAAGGAGTTTGTATGTTCTCCCTGTGTTTGTGTGGGTTTCCTCCGGGTACTCTGGTTTCCTCCCACATTCCAAAGACATACTGATAGGGAATTTAGATTGTGAGCCCCACTGGGGACATTGATGAAAAGGTGTGCAAACTATAAAGTTTGCGGAATATGTTAGCGCTATATAAAGATTATTATTATCCTCTTCACCGTTAGGTGCTGCTTTTTTTTGTGACCAAGAAATATGGTTCATTAAGGCCTTGTATTGACTATCGTTCCCTTAACAAAATTACGGTTAAATATTAGTACTCGCTACCCCTGATTTCTGATTTACTTTCCAGAGTTAAAAGTGCCTGCTGGTTTACCAAGCTTGACCTCAGGGGGGCGTTTAATCTTATTCGCATCAAGCAAGGGGATGAATGGAAGATGGCGTTTAATACTCCGGAGGGACATTTTGAGTACCTGGTGATGCGTTTTGGGCTCACGAATTCCCCTTCTGTCTTCCAATCCGTTATGAATGATATTTTCCAGGACTTTGTAGATAAGTTTTTGATCATCTATCTGGATGATATTTTGATCTTTTCCAGTGATTGGGATTCTCATGTGGAACATGTCCGGACTGTGTTCCGGATTTTGAGGGAAAATTCCCTGTATGTTAAGGGATCGAAATACCTCTTTGGTGTACAGAGGATTTCATTTTTGGGATTTATTTTGTCTCCGTCGGCTGTTGAAATGGACCCGGCCAAGGTACAGGCCATTTATGATTGGGTTCAGCCCACTTCTTTGAAGGCTCTCCAGAAGTTTTTGGGTTTTGCTAATTTTTATCGTAAATTTATAGGTAATTTTTCTGGTATTGTCAAACCACTGACTGATCTGACCAAGAAGGGCGCTGATGTGCTGAATTGGTCTCCAGAGGCTGTCTCGGCATTTCAGGAGCTTAAGCGGAGATTCACTTCTGCTCCGGTTTTATGGCAACCTGATGTCTCACGTCAATTTCAGGTGGAGGTAGATGCTTCTGAGATTGGTGCAGGAGCTGTTTTGTCACAAAAAGATCCGATGACTTCTAAAATGAATCCCTGTGCCTTCTTTTCTCGAAAATTCTCCCCATCTAAACGTAACTATGACGTGGAGAATCGGGAATTGTTGGCCATGAAATGGGCATTTGAAGAGTGGAGACACTGGTTGGAGGGAGCTAGACATCAAGTTGTGGTCCTCACCGACCACAAGAATTTGATTTATCTTGAATCGGTCAAACGCTTGAATCATAGACAGGCTAGGTGGTCCTTGCTTTTCACGCGTTTTAATTTTGTGGTCTCTTTTCTTCCGGGCACTAAATATGTTAAGGCAGACGCCCTTTCTCGGAGTTTCTTTGCTGATTCTCTTATTGTGACTGAGCCTACTACCATCTTAGGTGAGGGGGTAGTTCTTTCTGCCATCTAGCCCGATTTGAGACGCTCCCTGGAGGAATTTCAGGAGGACAAACCTGAGCGTTGTCCTATGGGAAAATTGTATGTTCCTGACCAGTGGGGGAAGAGAGTGATGTCTGAAGTTCATTGCTCCGCATTGGCTGGTCATCCAGGTATTTTTGGTACCAGAGATTTGGTGAGTCGGTCTTTTTGGTGGCCTGCCTTATCTCGTGATGTCAGGAATTTTGTGCAGTCCTGTGGGACTTGTTCTCGGTCTAAACCCTGTTCTCGTTCTAGTGGGTTGTTCATGCCCCTGCCGGTGCCCAAGAGGCCATGGACCCATATCTCAATGGATTTTATTTCTGATCTTCCTGTTTCTCAGAGAATGACTGTTATCTGGGTGATTTGTGATAGATTTTCTAAGATGGTCCATCTTGTACCACTACCAAAGTTGCCATCTTCTTCAGAGCTGGTGCCCTTGTTTTTACAACAGGTGGTTCGGTTGCATGGGATTCCTGAGAACATTGTGTCGGACAGAGGAGTCCAGTTTGTTTCCAGATTCTGGAAAGCTTTTTGTTCCAATCTGGGAATTCAGTTATCTTTCTCCTCTGCGTTTCATCCTCAGACCAATGGGCAGACTGAGAGAACAAACCAGACTTTGGAGTCCTATTTGAGATGTTTTATATCTGCTGATCAGAATTACTGGGTCTCATTTTTGCCCTTGGCCGAATTCGCGCTAAATAATAGAGCTAGTTCTGCCACTTTGATGTCGCCCTTTTTCTCTAACTTTGGGATTCATCCTCGATTTTCTTCAGGGCAAGTGGAATCTTCAGCCTGCCCAGGTGTGGACACTGTAGTAGAGAGAATGCTGCAGATTTGGGACCAAGTGGTGGATAAATTGTCCCTCTCTCAGGAAAAGGCCCAGCGGTTTTCCAACCGGCATAGGACCATTGGTCCCCGGTTTAAAGTGGGTGATATGGTTTGGTTGTTGTCAAAGAATATTTCTATGAAGCTTGCATGTTATGATTGAGTCACCGTAGGAGGCAAAAACAGAAATGCTAGCTAAGTCCAGAAAACCAGAGAAGTTGGCAACTATCAGATTGCAGACCCCTGAACCTATCAACACAACTAGCAGTAGCCGTGGGGGGTTCCTACGATGACCTAGACCCCTCGATCACAGCCGGAGAGATACATAGGCCTAAAGAAGGAAAGGGGAAATCTAACTGCCCCAGAGCAGACCCCAAAGCAATAGGCAGCCCCCCACATACAATGATGGTGAAGCAAGATGAAAACACTTACACAGACAGAAAGACAGGCTGAGCAAAGACGGGGCCAAAAACTACCTAGATAGGAACGGATAGGAAGGCTGCTGTCTGCAATCTGCCAAAACCCTATCAGAGACAAAAGCCAACAAGCTGATATAAAAATGGCCCTGAAGCAACTAAGCTTCAAAAACTAAATCAGCACTCAGGTACTTTCAGAAGACAGAACTAACAGAACACTGCACTCTCCAGCAGGGAGTGGCAGAATCCAAAAAGCAAGAAAAACAAAAACAAATCTTAAATGCAAAAAGGCAAAACAGAAAACTTAGCTTTAGGAGAGCAGGAATCAGACTGGTGTCCAAGAGTCCATAGAGAAATCACCCGCAGGGCAGAAAGGGCGTAGGCTGCCTTAAATCCAGTCAGTGACTCCACTCAGTCAATCGTCTTCATTAGTCCCAGGTGCCTGATAATCAGGCTCACTACCTTCCTTCACTAGAATAGGGAGTTCACCAGGCCTCAGTGACGGAGGGGAGAATGAACTCACAACAGTACCCCCCCTTGAGGAGGGGTCACCGAACCCTCAACAACGCTACCAGGGTGATCAGGGTGAGCCCGATGAAAGGCACGCACCAATCTTTTGGCATGAATATCAGAGGCAGAGACCCAGGAGTTATCCTCCTGACCATAACCCTTCCACTTAACCAAATACTGGAGTCTCCGTCTAGCCAGACGGGAATCCAGAATTTTCTCTACCTCATATTCCAAGTTACCTTCAACCAATACAGGGTCCGGAGGTGCCACCTCAGGCACAACTGGCTCAACAAACCTCTTCAACAAGGACTTATGGAACACATTATGGATCTTAAATGTGACAGGAAGAGCCAAACGAAAAGAGACCGGATTAATAATCTCCAAAATCTTGTAAGGTCCAATAAATCTAGGCTTAAACTTAGGAGAAGCCACCTTCATAGCAATATTTTTTGATGATAACCACACCATATCACCAATCTTAAACTGGGGACCAATGGTCCTATGTCGATTGGAAAACCGCTGGGCCTTTTCCTGGGAGAGAGATAACTTATCCACCACTTGGTCCCAGATCTGGTGCATTCTCTCCACCACAGTGTCAACACCTGGGCAGGCAGAGGGCTCCACCTGCCCTGAAGAAAATCGAGGATGAAACCCAAAGTTACAAAAAAAAGGTGACATCAAAGTGGCAGAACTAGCTCTATTATTTAAAACAAATTCGGCCAAGGGCAAAAATGAAACCCAATCATCCTGATCAGCGGAAATAAAACATCTCAAATACGACTCCAAGGTCTGGTTTGTTCTCTCTGTCTGCCCATTGGTCTGAGGGTGAAAAGCAGAGGAGAAGGACAACTGAATTCCCAACTTGGAACAGAACGTCCTCCAAAATTTAGACACAAATTGAACTCCTCTGTCAGATACTATGTTCTCAGGAATCCCGTGCAAGCGAACCACCTGTTGCAAAAACAGGGGCACCAACTCAGAGGAAGATGGCAACTTAGGGAGTGGTACAAGATGAACCATCTTAGAGAACCTATCAAAAATCACCCAAATAACAGTCATTCTTTGAGAGACCGGCATATCAGATATGAAATCCATTGAAATATGGGTCCATGGCCTCCTGGGGACCGGCAAAGGCATCAACAACCCACTAGAGCGAGAACAAGATTTAGACCGGGAGCAAGTCCCACAGGACTGCACAAAATTCCTGACATCATGAGACAAGGTGGGCCACCAAAAAGAGCGACTCACCAGATCTCTAGTACCAAAAATACCCGGATGACCAGCCAATGCTGAGCAATGAACTTCAGACATCACTCTCTTCTTCCACTGGTCAGGAACATACAACTTTCCACTGGGGCAACGCTCAGGTTTGTCCTCCTGGAACTCTTGCAGAGCAAGTCTCAAATCGGGCGAGATGGCAGAAAGAACTACCCCTTCGCCTAAGATGGTAGCAGGCTTGGTCACCACAGGAGAATCAGCAAAGAAACTCCTAGAGAGGGCGTCTGCCTTGACATTCTTAGTTCCAGGAAGGAAAGAGATCACAAAATCAAAACATGTAAAAAACAAGGCCCACCTAGCCTGTCTAGGGTTCAAGCGTTTAGCCGACTCTAGGTAAATCAAATTTTTGTGGTCAGTGAGGACCACAACTTGATGTTTGGCTCCCTCCAACCAATGTCTCCACTCCTCAAATGCCCATTTCATGGCTAACAGTTCCCGATTCATGGCCAACAGTTCCCGATTCCCCACATCATAGTTACGTTCAGATGAAGAGAACTTTCGGGAAAAGAAAGCCAGGGATTCATTTTAGATGTTACCGGATCCTTTTGGGACAACACTGCTCCTGCACCAATCTCAGAAGCATCCACCTCTACCCGAAACGGGAGTGAGACATCAGGTTGCCGCAGAACCGGGGCGGAGGTAAATCTACGCTTCAGCTCCTGAAAGGAAGCAACCGCCTCCGGAGACCAATTCAACACATCCGCACCCTTCCTGGTCAGGTCAGTCAATGGTTTGGCAATACTAGAAAATGTTGCTATAAATTTCCGATAAAAATTAGCAAAACCCAAAAACTTCTGGAAGGCCTTCAAAGAAGTGGGCTGAACCAAATCATAAATGGCCTGTACCTTGGCCGGGTCCATTTCAATAGTTGACGGAGACAAAATAAATCCCAAAAAAGAAATCCTCTGTACTCCAAAAAGGCATTTTGATCCTTTGATATACAGAGAATTCTCTCTCAAGATCCGGAACACAGTCCGAATATGTTCCACATGAGCATCCTAATCCTTGGAGAAGATCAAAATATCGTCCAGATAGATAATCAAAAATTTATCGACAAAGTCTCAGAAAATATCGTTCATGAAGCACTGGAAGACAGAAGGGGCATTAGTGAGCCCAAAAGGCATCACCAGGTACTCAAAATGTCCCTCTGGAGTATTAAACGCCGTCTTCCATTCATCCCCCTGATTAATGCGGATAAGATTATACGCCCCCCTGAGGTCAAGCTTGGTAAACCAGCAAGCACCTCTGACTCTAGAGAATAGATCCGAAATCAGGGGTAACGGATACTGATATTTAATAGTAATTTTATTGAGGGCACGATAATCAATACAAGGCCTTAAAGAACCATCCTTCTTGGCCACAAAAAAAAACGGCACCTAAGGGTGAAGAGGATGGTCTAATATGACCCTTCTCCAACGCCTCCTTAATATAGGACCGCATAGCCTCGTGCTCGGGTACAGATAAATTGAAGAGCCGACCCTTAGGAAATTTACACCCCGGGTTTAGTTCAATTGCACAGTCATAACTCCTATGAGGAGGCAAGGACGCAGACTCATTCTCACTAAATACATCATAGAAGTCTGCCAAATAGTCAGGAATAGAGTTGAGCGATACCGTCCGATACTTCAAAGTATCGTATCGGATGGTATCGGCTGATCTTTAAAAAAAGTATCGGTATCGCCGATTCCGATACCGGAAGTCCCATTCAAGTCTATGGGACTTCCGGTATCGGAATAAGAAAAACCCTTTCCTGCCCTTGTACAGCCTCTCTGGGGTCTGTACGGGCCTTTCGGGGGGCTGTGCCGGCCTGCCAGGGGGTCTGTGCAGGCTCCGGTGGTCTGTGCCGGCCTGCCGGTGGTCTGTGCAGGCTCCGGGGGGCTGTGCCGGCCTGCCGGGGGGCTGTGCCGGCCTGCCGGGGGGCTGTGCCGGCCTGCCGGGGGGCTGTGCAGGCTCCGGGGGGCTGTGCCGGCCTGCCGGGGGGCTGTGCAGGCTCCGGGGGGCTGTGCCGGCCTGCCGGGGGGCTGTGCCGGCCTGCCGGGGGGCTGTGCCGGCCTGCCGGTGGTCTGTGCAGGCTCCGGGGGTCTGTGCAGGCATCGTCCGATGGGACTACAAGTCCCATCGGGCGATGCCTGCTACCATGACAGTGATTGACACATTAGCCAATGATGGGACAGTAGTAGTCCCATCATCCGGCTAATGTGTTAAATGTAAAAAAAAAAAAAAATTACATGCTACATACATACAACATGCATACTACATACATGCTACATTCATACTACATACTACATACATGCTACATTCATACTACATGCAACATACATACTACATATATACTACATGCATGCTACATACATACTACATGCTACATACATACTACATATATACTACATGCATGCTACATACATACTACATGCATGCTACATACATACTACATATATACTACATGCATGCTACATACATACTGCATGCTACATGCATGCTACATACATACTACATACATACTACATGCTACATACATACTACATACATACTACATGCTACATACATACCACATATATACTACATACATACAATACATTCATACAATACATACATAGACATACAGTACATATAACATAGAGTAACATACTTACCAATACTTGTCACATTGTTCCCCGAAGCCATTGTCTTTCCGGAATAAATATTAACATAACAAACCACAAAAATACTCACCCACGATCCGAAGCAGTCCACGAGTGTGTCCCACAACGATCTTGGGTAGAGAACGGCAGCATCAGATGATGCTGCCGTTCTCTACGGGCTGCAGGAATCCAATGACGGAAGGTAGGTATCCTTCCGCACTGTATTCCTCCGCCACTTAAAAAAAAAAAAAGTCCCTAGTCTCACTTTATGCCATTGCTGTGTGGGAAATTCCCACGCAGCAATGGCATAAAGTGAGACTAGGGACTTTTTTTTTTTTAAGTGGCGGAGGAATACAGTGCGGAAGGATACCTACCTTCCGTCATTGGATTCCTGCAGCCCGTAGAGAACGGCAGCATCATCTGATGCTGCAGTTCTCTACCCAAGATCGTCGTGGGACACACTCGTGGACTGCTTCGGATCGTGGGTGAGTATTTTTGTGGTTTGTTATGTTAATATTTATTCCGGAAAGACAATGGCTTCGGGGAACAATGTGACAAGTATTGGTAAGTATGTTACTCTATGTTATATGTACTGTATGTCTATGTATGTATTGTATGAATGTATTGTATGTATGTAGTATATATGTGGTATGTATGTAGCATGTAGTATGTATGTAGTATGTATGTAGCATGCATGTAGCATGCAGTATGTATGTAGCATGCATGTAGTATATATGTAGTATGTATGTAGCATGCATGTAGTATATATGTAGCATGTATGTAGTATGTATGTGGTATGTATGTAGCATGTAGTATGTATGTAGCATGCATGTAGTATATATGTAGTATGTAGTATGTATGTAGTATGTATGTGGTATGTATGTAGCATGTAGTATGTATGTAGCATGCATGTAGTATATATGTAGTATGTAGTATGTATGTAGTATGTATGTGGTATGTATGTAGCATGTAGTATGTATGTAGCATGCATGTAGTATGTATGTAGCATGCATGTAGCATGCATGTAGTATGTATGTAGCATGTATGTAGTATGTATGTAGTATGTATGTAGCATGCAGTATGTATGTAGCATGTATGTAGTATATATGTAGTATGTATGTAGCATGTAGTATGTATGTAGCATGTAGTATGTATGTAGCATGCATGTAGTATATATGTAGTATGTATGTAGCATGCATGTAGTATGTATGTAGTATGTATGTAGTATGTATGTAGCATGCAGTATGTATGTAGCATGTATGTAGTATGTATGTAGTATATATGTAGTATGTATGTAGCATGCATGTGGTATGTATGTAGCATGTAGTATGTATGTAGCATGCATGTAGTATGTATGTAGCATGTATGTAGTATATATGTAGTATGTATGTAGCATGTAGTATGTATGTAGCATGCATGTAGTATGTATGTAGTATATTTTTTTTTTTTTTTTTTTAACATTTAACACATTAGCCGGATGATGGGACTACTACTGTCCCATCATTGGCTAATGTGTCAATCACTGTCATGGTAGCAGGCATCGCCCGATGGGACTTGTAGTCCCATCGGACGGTGCTTGCACAGACCCCCGGACATCAGCACAGCCCCCCGGCAGGCCGGCACAGCCCCCCGGCAGGCCGGTACAGACCCCCACAGGGTGCACAGACCACCGGCAGGCCGGCACAGCCCCCCGGCAGGCCGGCAGAGACCCCGGGCAGTCCACACAGCCCCCCGGCAGGCCGGCACAGCCCCCCGGCAGGCCGGCAGAGACCCCCGGAAGGCCCGAAATGACGGCGCATCATGATGCGCACACACCGCGCATCATGATGACGTCAGGCCGTCAATCAACTGAACTTCCGATTCCGATGCCGAATTCCGATATTGAAAAAATATCGGAAGTCGGTATCGGAATTCCGATACAGCAAGTATCGGCCGATACCCGATACTTGCGGTATCGGAATGCTCAACACTAGTCAGGAACCTCATGCGACTGAGGAGAGGTGGAAAAAACCGGAGCCTCACTAAAGGTACACCGGCAACCCCAACTCACCACAGACACAGACTTCCAATCCAAAACTGGATTATGAATCTGCAACCAGGGAAACCCCAGAACAACGGCATCATGCAGACCATGCAACACCAAAAATCTGCAATTTTCTTGATGGTCTGGGGCGACCCCCATGACCAACTGCGTCCAAAACTGAGGTTTATTTTTAGCCAGAGGGGTAGCATCAATCCCCCTCAAAGGGATAGGCGTCTGCAGAGGTGTCAACGGAAATCCACAACGTTTAGCAAAATCCAAGTCCATTAGGTTTAGAGCTGCTCCCGAATCCACAAAAGCCTTGGTGGAAAATGTGGACAGGGAACAGATCAGAGTAATCGCCAAAAGAAACTTAGGCTGAACCCCACCAACAGAAAACGTGTGTGCAAAGCGTTTCTCACGTTTAGGACAAACAGAAATAATATGTGAGGCATCTCCACAGAAAAAACACAGCTTATTGCGCCTTCTGAATTCCTGACGTTGCGCCTTAGACAAAACTCTATCACATTGCATAGGTTCAGACATCTGTTCAACCGGTGGCAACACCTCTCGTGTAATCCTGCGTTCACGTAAACGCCGATCAACCTGAATGGCTAAAGACATAGAATCGTCCAGACCAGAGGGAACAGGAAATCCCACCATAGTATCTTTTACGGCTTCTGACAAACCCTTCCGAAAGAGAGCAGCCAAGGCACTATCATTCCAGGTAGTAAGGACCGCCCACTTTTGGAACTTTTGACAGTACAACTCTGCAGATTCTCGACCCTGGTTCAATGCTAACAGGGTCTTTTCAGCCTGATCAATAGCATTAGGTTCGTCGTACAGCAACCCCAAGGCTTGAAAAAATGCGTTCACATTAGTCAGAATAGGGTCATCTGGTTTCAAAGAAAACACCCAATCCTGGGGATCGCCGCGCAGCAAAGAGATGACAATTTTAACCTGCTGCGCGGGGCTCCCTGACGAGTTAGGCTTCAAAGCAAAAAATAATTTACAATTTTTTTTGAAACTCAAAAATTTAGATCGATCCCCAAAAAATACATCAGGTGTGGGGATCTTTGGTTCAACAGCATGTGAACGAGCAAGATAGGCGGAAATTCCTTGCACTTCAGCAGCGAGCTGCTCCACCTATCAGACACTTGCTTTATCTCCATTGAGAGAAAAAAAATTTCCCCCTACGGCCTCAGAGATATAGAGGAATGAATATACAAACTCCTTTTTTTTTTTTTTTTTAAACACAATTCTTTCCTGCTATTGAGTACCCCAGGATCTGCGGTTTGGGCGGGTGATTCTGTTATGATTGAGTCACCGTAGGAGGCAAAAACAGAAATGCTAGCTAAGTCCAGAAAACCAGAGACGTTGGCAACTATCAGATTGCAGACCCCTGAACCTATCAACACAACTAGCAGTAGTCGTGGGGGGTTCCTACGATGACCTAGACCCCTCGATCACAGCCGGAGAGATACATAGGCCTAAAGAAGGAAAGGGGAAATCTAACTGCCCCAGAGCAGACCCCAAAGCAATAAGCAGCCCCCCACATATAATGACGGTGAAGCAAGATGAAAACACTTACACAGACAGAAAGACAGGCTGAGCAAAGACGGGGCCAAAAACTACCTAGATAGGAACGGATAGGAAGGCTGCTGTCTGCAATCTGCCAAAACCCTATCAGAGACAAAAGCCAACAAGCTGATATAAAAATGGCCCTGAAGCAACTAAGCTTCAAAAACTAAATCAGCACTCAGGTACTTTCAGAAGACAGAACTAACGGAACACTGCACACTCCAGCAGGGAGTGGCAGAATCCAAAAAGCAAGAAAAACAAAAACAAATCTTAAATGCAAAAAGGCAAAACAGAAAACTTAGCTTTAGGAGAGCAGGAATCAGACTGGTGTCCAAGAGTCCACAGAGAAATCACCTGCAGGGCAGAAAGGGCGTAGGCTGCCTTAAATCCAGTCAGTGACTCCACTCAGCCAATCGTCTTCATTAGTTCCAGGTGCCTGATAATCAGGCTCACTACCTTCCTTCACTAGAATAGGGAGTTCACCAGGCCTCAGTGACGGAGGGGAGAATGAACTCACAACACTTGCGTCTCCAAAGTTCAAGCCAAGATTTATTGGACCTTATAAGATTTTGGAGATTCTTAATCCTGTTTCTTTTTGATTGCCTCTTCCAGTTACGTTTAAGATTCATAACGTGTTTCATAAATCTCTGTTGAAGAGGTTTGTTGAGCCAGTAGTTCCTATGGCAGCACCTCCTGACCCTGTATTGGTTAAAGGCAATGTGGAATATGAGGTAGAGAAAATACTGGATTCTCGTTTGGCTAGACGGAGACTCCAGTACTTGGTCAAATGGAGGGGTTATGGCCAGGAGGATAATTCTTGGGTCTCTGCTTCTGACATTCATGCCGACAGATTGGTTCGTGCTTTTCACCGGGCCCATCCTGATCGGCCTGGTGGCGTGGATGAGGGTTCGGTGACCCCTCCTCAAGGGGGGGTACTGTTGTGAATTCACTTTCTGGTCTACCTCTGGTTGCTGGTGAGGGTGGTGGAGCTGGTTGTATTGGTTATATTGACAGAGGAGTCGTGAGTTCTCTTTCCGGGCTCCCTCTGGTGGTGGCAGGAGGTAATGAAGCTGATCTAATTAACAGAGACCTGACACCTGATAATGAGGATGACGATTGGACATCTGGAGTCTCTGACTGGATTTAAGATAGCTGACTCCCTCTATCCCTGCTGGTGATTTTTTTCCTGCCTCCTGAGGTCTTAGTTTCCAGTTCAGTCCCTGCATTCTAAAGCTGAGTGTTCTTTGCTATTGTTCACATTTGATTTGGTTTTGCCTATTCAGTTTTGTGTGCTCAGCCAGCCCCGGCTGGGGTTGTGCTGAATTTCCATTCTTATGTTACTATTTGTGCCAGTTTGCCTTTTGTCCCTTATTAGATTGGCCTCTTTTTGCTCTGTTTTCAGAATATGCCAGAGTGCGGATATAGTGGGTGAAGTCTAGTGACTTCAGGGGGTTTTTTTGCGATCAGAAGTGTTGGACATTTTTGTAGGTTTTTTTTGCGTGATTGCAGACAGTATCTTTCCTTTCCTGTCCTTTCTAGTTAGTGTGGGCCCCTTCGTTTGCTCAGCCTATTTTCCTACCTGTGTTTGTGTTTTCATCTTGTCTCACCGACAATATATGTTTGGGGGCTATCTATTCCTTTGGGGTCTGCTCTGGGGCAGTTTAGATTTCCCCTTTTCTTGCTTTAGGCTTATTTAGTCCTCCGGCTGTGTCGAGGCGTCTAGAATCATCGTAGGTACGCTCCACGGCTACTGCTAGTTGTGTGGATAGGATCATGGGTCTGCAATCCACTTAGTTACCAACCTCTCTGGTTTTCTTTGGCTTAGCTTGGTCTTGTTTTCCTCCTCGGTGATCCAATCATAACAGTAAATGTCTAGAATTGAATAACTCTTTTAGGATTATGTAAAAATTACCACTAGAAAGACACCCAGGAGACAGGGCTCAGGAACCAGGCGTGAGGTGTAATCTAATAACACTAAAGGATAACAACAAAGCCTTTAAGGTAATATACAAATGTAGAATAGGAATTAAAGCCAATTGAGACTGCCTGAAATGGAAGGCTACAGTATGTGATAACAGGTTTAGGAAGAAGAACTAGTAAAATACAAGATATTTGTTAAAATTTAGTCAATATGGAATTAAAACTTTCTATAATGACCACAAATGATGCAGAAAATATGACTTATTGAGCTGCTTTAAGACACCAACCTATTTTCTATTATTTTAACCAATAAAGAAGATCAGAACTTTCTTAGAGAAATCAAAGATTCATAATGAGTATTATACTGAGATATGCACAGTCTGTAAATATCCACAAAGGGAAGGAATACTGGGGGGGGTAATTAAACCCAGCAACTCCTTATTAGGAAAGTAGCAATTCGACTCCCAATAGTAATGTTTACCTGAAGCTGTTGTCAAATATAATAAAAAGAGGCAAGGCAATGAAAGAGTTACTGTGTCCCAAATCAGAATCAGAAATCGCTGACAAAAGGCCATCATAGTAGTGTCCCCCCAGCACTGCCCGCCCCATAACCCCTTCACTACCAAGGGTGGTTTGCATGTTAACTCCTGGGTCAATTTTTTCAATTCTGACCACTGTCCATTTATGAGGTAATAACTCTGAAACACTTCCATGGATCCTGGAGATTCTGACATTGTTTTCTCGTGACACATTGTACTTCATGTTAGTCATAAAATTTCATTCAAATAACTTGTGCTTATTTGTGAAAAAAATTGAAATTTGGCAAAAATTTTGAAAATTTTGCAGTTTTCCAACTTTGAATTTTTATGCCCTTAAATCACAGAGATACGGCACACAAAAAACTTAATAAGTAACATTTCCCACATGTTTACTTTACATCAGCACAATTTGGGAACCAAAATTTTTTTTTGTTAGGAAGTTATAAGGGTTAAAAGTTGACCAGGGATTTCTCATTTTTACAACACCATTTTATTTTTACGGACCACATCACATTTGAAGCCACTTTGAGGGGTCTATATGATAGAAAATACCCAAAAGTGACACCATTCTAAAAATTGCACCCCTTAAGGTGCTCAAAACCACATTCAAGAAGTTTATTAACCCTTCAGGTGCTTCACAGGAATTTTTTGAATATTTAAAAAAAATGAACATTTAACTTTTTTTCACAAAAAAAATACTTCAGGTTCAATTTTTTTTATTTTACCAAGGGTAACAGGAGAAATTGGACTGCAAATGTTATTGCGCAATTTGTCCTGAGTATGCTGATACCTGATATGTGTGGGGGAACCACTGTTTTGGTGCATGGCAGAGCTCAGAAGAGAAGGAGCGCCGTTTGACTTTTTCAATGCAAAATTTGCTGGAATTCAGATCGGACACCATGTCGCGTTTGGAAAGCTCCTGATGTACCAAAACAGTGGAAACCCCCCACAAATGACACCATTTTGGAAACTAGACCCCCCAAGGAACTTATCTAGATGTGTGGTGAGAACTTTGAAACCCCAAGGGCTTCACTGAAGTTTATAACGTACAGCTGTACAATTAAAAAATCATATTTTTTCCAGAAAAATGACCTTTTCACCCTCAATTCTTATTTTTCCAAGGGTAACATGACCTAAAAGTTATTGTGCAATTTGTCCTGAGTACGCTGATACCCCATATGTGGGTGTAAACGACTATTTGGGCGCATGGCAGAGCTCGGAAGGGAAGCAGCGCCATTTGACGTTTTTGGCTGGAATTGAGATCAGACACCATGTCGCGTTTGGAAGCCCCTGATGTGCCAAAACAGTGGAAACCCCCAACAAATGACACCATTTTGGAAACTAGAACCCCCAAGGAACTTATCTAGATGTGTGGTGAGCACTTTGAACCCCCCAGTGATTCACAGAAGTGTATAATGCCCGGGCGTGAAAATAAAAAAATCGTATTTTTTCCACAAACATGATCATTTTGTCCCCAATTTTTTTTTATTTTCCCAAGGGTACCAGGAGAAATTGGACCCCAAAAGTTGTTGTCCAATTTTTCCTGAGTATGCTGATACCTCATATATGGGAGAAAACTACTGTATGGGCACACGTCGGGGCTCGGAAGGGAAGTAGTCTTTGATGGAATGATCTGCGGGTGTCATGTTGCCTTTGGAGAGCCCCTGATGTACCTAAACAGTGAAAACCCCCCACGAATGACACCATTTTGGAAACTAGACCCCCTAAGGAACTTATCTAGATGTGTGGTGAGCACTTTGAACCCAAAGGGCTTCACAGAAGTTTATAATGCACAGGCGTGAAAATAAAAAAATTGTATTTTTTCCACAAACATGATCATTTAGTCCCCAATTTTTTTATTTTCCCAAGAGTACCAGGAGAAATTGGACCCCAAAAGTTTTTGTCCTGAGTAGGCTGATACCCCATAGGTGGGGGTAAAACCCTGTTTGGGCGCATGGCAGAGCTTGGAAGTGAAGGAGCACCATTTGACTTTTTCAACACAGAATTGGCTGGAAATGAGATCAGATGCCGTGTTGCATTTGGAGAGCACCTAATGTGCCCAAACAGTGGAAACCCCCCCATTCTAACTCCAACCCTAACCCCAACACACCACTAACCCTAATCTCAGCCCTAAACCTAGCCCTAACCCTAACCCTAACCCTAGCCCTAACCCTAACCCTAATGGGAAAATGGAAATAAATACATTTTTTTAATTTTATTATTTTTCCCTAACTAAGGGGGAGATAAAGGGGGGTTTGATTTACTATATATGGTGGATTTTTATGTTTGGTAGCTGTCACACGTTAAAAGACGCTTTTTATTGTAAAAATAGTTTTTGCATCACCACATATTGAGAGCTATAATTTTTCTATATTTTGACCCGAGTCATGTGAGGTCTTATTTTTTGCGGGACGAGTTGACATTTTTATTGGTATCATTTTCGGGCATGTGACATCTTTTGATCGCTTTTTATTCCGATTTTTGGGACGCAGAATGAACAAAAATCAGCGTTTCATGAATTTCTTTTGGGGGGTGCGGTTACACCGTTCCGCGTGCGGTAAAATTTATAAAGCGGTTTTATTCTTCGGGGCAGTACAGTTGCAGCGATACCTAATTTATGCCATTTTTTATGTTTTAGCACTTTTATGCAATGAAAACAATTTTATATAAAAAATAATTATTTTTGCATCGCTTTATTCTGTGAGCTATAACTTTTTTACTTTTTCGCTGATGATGCTGTGTGGTGGCTCGTTTGTTGCAGGAGATGACGTTTTGAACGGTACCATGGATATTTATATGCGTCTTTTTGACCGCGCGTTAGTGTACTTTTTGTTCGGCGGTATGATAATAAATCATTATTTTTTGCTTCGTTTTTATTTTTATTTTTTAAGGGGTTTGCTAAAGAGGTTAACTAATGGGACAGTTTTATAGGGCGGGTCGTTACGGACGCGGCAATACCAAATATGTGTACTTTTATTGTTTTTTTTTATTTCCAAAAAATGAATTTATTAGGGAAAAATTTTTTTAATTTATTTAGCGATTTTTAAAAAATTATTTTTACACTTTTTTTTTCTTTATTACATTGTCCCAGGTGGGACATCACTGTCCTGTGACAGATTGCTGATCTGTCACATCACAGATCACTGTGACAGATCAGCATTCTGTCACAGGCAGTGCAGAAGGCTTTCTCCTTGCCTGCGCTTTGCAGGTATGAGGAAGCCAGCTCCCTGCAGGCCCCCAAAAGTCCCTGTCGCCATATTGGATCCGGGGACCTGCAAGGAAGGAGCCCCACACAGCAGTTCTGCACATTGCGCTGCTGTAGGGGGCTCAGGGAAGCACGGAGGGAGCCCCCTCCCTGCCGATGCTACCCTTTAACCCCCAGTACACCGCAATCGTGTTTGATTGCGGTGTGCCAGGGGTTAACGTGTCGGGGGCGGTCCGTGACCACTCCTGACACAGTACCGGATGTCAGCCGTGATAATCAGCTGACACCCGGCCGCTATTAGCGGCGCTCACCACGTGGGCATCGCTGATCGCTATGACCTGTCAAAGACTGAACTCCTGGTGTTTCCTCCCTCTACTAATGTACCTATACCTGACATTGCTATTTCTGTGTGTGGTTCCACTATTACTCCCCAGCAACAGGCCCGCTGTCTTGGGGTCATACTTGATTCCGAGCTTTCCTTTGCCCCCCACATTCGATCACTGGCTCGCTCTTGTCATCTGCACCTCAAAAACATTTCTAGAATTCGACCTTTTCTTACTTTTGACTCTGCAAAAACTCTTACTGTTTATCTTATTCATTCTCGTCTCGACTATTGTAACTCTCTTCTAATCGGTCTCCCTCTTACCAATCTCTCCCCTCTCCAATCTGTCTTGAATGCTGCAGCCAGGATCATATTCCTCACCAATCGTTACACCGATGCCTCTACCTTGTGCCAGTCATTACACTGGCTACTCATCCACTCCAGAATTCAGTATAAACTTATTACCCTCACCCACAAAGCCCTCCATGGCTCAGCACCACCTTACATCTCCTCCCTTGTTTCAGTATACCACCCTACCCGCGCCCTCCGTTCTGCTGATGACCTGAGGTTAGCATCCTCAATAGTCAGAACCTCCCACTCCCGTCTCCAAGACTTTACACGTGCCGCGCCAATCCTTTGGAATGCACTTCCCAGGTCAATACGATTAGTCCCCAATCCCCACAATTTTAAGCATGCCCTGAAAACGCATTTATTCAGACTGGCCTATCGCCTCAACACATTAACCTAATCTATCCCTGTGTGGCACAGCCAAAAGTTTTACCATAACCAGATTTCCCGCATCATCTTTCCACATGCTTTATGCATCCATTAGCCCTCTGTGTTTGTACTGTTACACACTTAACATTATGGCTGGTCCATACAATCAGGGCAACTGTTACCACCCACCTTTCGTGTCTACCTCTTTCCTCATAGACTGTATGCTGGCGAGCAGGGCCCTCTTTCCTCTTGGTATTTGTTATAATCTACTGTATGTGATTATTGTTATGCTGTAATGTCTATTGTCTGTACAAATCCCCTCTGAAATGTAAAGTGCTGCGGAATATGTCGGCGCTATAAAAATAAAATTTATTATTATTATTATGACGTAATATTCCGTCCATGGGAATTAGGTCCCAGGTCACATGGACAGAATATTACGTCCATTGTAGGAAAGGGGTTAAAAAGATGCAGGACAGTACCAGGAAACACCGACCACGGCACCTCTCCTGTGCAGTACTATAAATAGTAAATCCAAAATGGCTTCAGATGACCAGGTGACAGGCAGGCAGGTCCAGAGATATCAAGGAAAAGTCCATCCAGAAAGACTGTTTCTGCAGCAGTGGTTTACCTATCGAAGGGTCCAGCAGACCCCTCCTTCACAAAATAATCCACGACAGCCGTATGGTGAAGGAGGCACAGAGCAACTAATGACGAGCAGGGAGGGATGTTCTCGCTGCGGCTTTTCCCGCCTTTTCCGGGATTCTGTCTCTGTGACTCAGCAGCCGTGAGTTCCTGTCAGGATTAAGTAATGGCCGACAATCCTCACAGAAAACACTGAAAGCCACCCAGAGCAACTACACTGTGTTCCAAATTATTATGCAAAAAGAGTTTCGGAGTGATAAGGTTAGGATTTTTTTGTTTGTCATTTAAACTCATTGATGGTGATGTGTGTCAGGGCTCTTTATATCACTGAAAGCAATTGCAGATACCTGTGCAGATTAGTTTGGCAGGTGTGTCCAAATAAAGGCAAGACTACTGAAGAAGGCTGTTCCACATTATTAAGCAGCCTACATTTTTTGCCAAAATGGGAAAGAAAAAGGATGGGTCAGCTGCTGAGAAGCAACAAATTGTGGAGTATTTAGGTCAAGGCATGACTACAATCAACATTGCCAAGACACTTCATCGTGATCATCGCACAATCAAGAAGTATGTAGCGGATTCCCAGCACACACGTGTGCGTGCTGATAAGGAAAAATTGAGGACTCTTTCCAACAGGCAATTGCGTCAAGTTAAATGAGCAGCTGCAAAAATACCTTGTCATAGCAGCAGACAAGTTTTTGAAGCTGCTGGTGCCTCCAACGTCCCCCGAACAACAAGATGCAGGGTCCTTCAGAGGTTTGCAGCTGTGCGTAAGCCATGCTGTCGACCACCTCTATCCACTGCACACAAGCAGAAACGGCTCCAGTGGGCCAAACGATACATGAAGACTGACTTCCAAACTGTTTTGTTCACCGATGAGTGCCGTGCAACGCTCGATGGTCCAGATGGATGGAGTGGAGGATGGCTGGTTGATGGACACCCCATGAAAACACGGCTAAGGCGCCAACAAGGAGGAGGTGGAGTAATGTTTTGGGCTGGAATCATGGGGAGGGAGATTGTCGGCCCCTTTAAGATCCCTGAAGGGGTAAAGATGAACTCCATAATCTATGTGGAGTTTCTAAAACAGCACTTCCTGCCATGGTTCAAGAGGAAGAACCGTGCTTTCCGCAGCAAGATCATTTTCATGCATGATAATGCACCGTCTCATGCTGCAAATAACACATCTGCATCTCTGGCTGCTATGGGCATAAAAGAGGACAAACTTATGGTGTGGCCACCATCTTCCCCTGACCTCAACCCCATTGAGAACCTCTGGAGCATCATCAAAAGGAGTGTCTATGATGGCGGGAGGCTGTTCACATCTAAGCAACAGCTCTGGGAGGGTATTCTGTCCACATGCAAAACAATTGAAGCACAAACCATCCAAAAACTGACAAATTTAATGGACGAGAGAGTTCAGAAGCTTCTTTCGAACAAGGGGTCCTATGTGCAAATGTAACATCACCGAGAATAAAGTTTTGACTTGAAAACTGTTTGATTTCATTTTGTAATAAGCTGATAATGCTTATAATTTCACAATTCACCATTTTTTTGTTCAAAATAAAAATAAAAAGGTTGAAAACGCTGCTGTGCATAATAATTTGGAACATGCATTTTGAGTGTTTCTTATTTTTAAAAATATACTGTTTTCATAGGTAGTTTGTTCAAAAACATTGCAATTATACTAGAATATTAGATGACTGGAAAATAACAATGACTGCAATTCATATAGGTAATTTACAGAAAATAGGAGGAAATATTTTTTGCATAATAATTTGGAACACAGTGTAATGACAGGTAGGAAGGGAGAGTCACAGCACTGTTGATTCAGTCGCCACTAGGATTTCTTTTCTCTGAGGCGCTGACAGCGGGCTATTGTCCAGACCCACTCGGTGTTGTCAGCCACGCGCTACTGCGCGCACTCAGCTGAGACGCAGGCTTGTCACAGCCGCATATACTGTATTTATTCCTGCCTCAATTACCGGCAATTATGTTTTATAAACCAACCTGAACCACAGGGCTTTATGAAGTTAAGCTGTTCATAAAGTTTCTCTAACAATTCCTGTGAGGAATAATATTCCAGTGAGCGGGATATTACCGCAAAGCAGGTCCAAATGCGTCCATTAAGTGCTGCTGACAGGAATTGGAAGTCAATCAATCCTTTTGCAAGAAAAAGAGAATTTGGTCTCAAAAAACTCCTTGAGTTGTGCACAGATCAGGGCCGGCGTCAGTACCCGGCGCACCAGGGCAAGTGCCGGGGTCCTGGTGAGATGGGGGGCCCACTCATGCTGTCTGGGATACCCACCGCCACGCCTCCCATGCACCGACCCCATCCTCACCCTCCCAGAGACCCACCGCAGCCAGCAAAGAGTCATCCCTGCGCTGTTCTCTTCTGGCACAGGACCTGTGAAGAGGTCACAGGAGGGGAGGAGTCAGAGCGGAACGGTGGGTGTACGAAGTGTACGGAGCAGAGCCACGTGTGTACGAGGTGTACGGTGTGGAGCCTGGAGCCGTATGTGCACGAGGTGTACGGAGCGGAGCCACGTGTGTACGAGGTGTACGGTGCGGAGCTCAGAGCTGTGTGTGTACGAGGTGTACAGAGCGGAGCCGAGTGTGTGCGAGGTGTACAGAGCGGAGCCACGTGTGTACGAGGTGTGCATAGCAGAGCCACATGTGTACGAGTTGTGTGGAGTGGAGCCGCGTTTGTACGGGGTGTATGGAGCTGAGCCATGTGTGTACAAGGTGTACAGAGCGGAGCCGTGTGTGTACGAGGTGTATGGAGCGGAGCCGCACGTGTACGAGGTGTACGGTGCGGAACCCGGAGCCATGTGTGTACGAGGTGTACAGAGTGGAGCTGAGTGTGTGCAAGGTGTACAGAGTGGAGCCGAGTGTGTGCGAGGTTTGCGGAGCGAAGCCACGTGTGTACGAGGTGTGTGGAGCAGAGCCGAGTGTGTACGGAGTGAAGCCACGTGTGTATGGAGCGGAGCCGTGTATGTACGGAGCGGAGCCGTGTGTGTACAGAGCTGAGCTGTGTGTGTACGAGGCGTACAAACCGGAACCATGGGTGTATGAGGTGTGCGGTGGAGAGCATTTTTACCTCCCAACTGTCCCGGATCCAGCGTGACAGTCCCGATTTTGAGAGAGAGCCTGCCCCAGCAGGGAGCTTACTTTCTCGCGGACACAGGAGTACACGGCGGAGCCCCAAGGAGCACTTTAAAACTCGCACGTGACATTCTACCGGAAGTGACATGCTGGAAGCTGACCGAAAGTGAGGTAATTTTGGGATGAGATTTTGACAGAACCATGGAGGCACTTCAGGGAATACTTCAGATCCATCACCATGTCGTCCCTTCAGACAGCATGAACAGCGGGATCGCCTTGGAATCGGGGATGCTGGCTATGTGAGCGGATCATGTTATGTCCTGCATCGGGATGCTCAGGTGGGCACTACAATGGGAGCCGGGCTGCTATGGTATTTTTATAGAATATTTCTTTCTCTCTCTGTTTCTTTCTCTCTGTCTGTTCTTTCTCTCTAATCTTTTTTTTTCTTCTTTCTCTCTGTTCTTTCTTTCTCTCTCTGTTCTCTTTCTTTCCCCTCAGGGGAAGAGTCTTGAGGAGATCATTTGCATATTCCCAGTGCCTTCTGGGATAAGTGAAGAGTCTCCGCGAGCTCAACGATCACTGGGTTTGGGCCGTTGCAGCTGAAAAGAGGAAATCGGAAAACCAGGGGAAGAGTTTTGAGGAGATCATTTGCATATTCCCAGTGGCTTCTGGGATAAGTGAAGAGTCTCCACGAGCTCAACGATCACTGGGTTTTGGCCGGTGCAGCTGAAAAGAGGAAATCGGAAAACCGCGCGCCGAATTTTGGCTCATCTTTCATCGTTTTTAAGAAATCTCAATATGGAAGAGGCCAGGAGCCATTTGGTGAGATGCACTTCTTGCTACATGTTCACAGACTTACCAGTGGAAAAGCCAAACTTCACATGCCACAAATGCAAGCTTGTGTCCCTGTTGGAGGAAAAGTTGCAAAATCTCGAAGAGAGGTTAGCTACGTTGAAGATCATTAAGGAAGGTGAAGAGTTCTTAGACAGAGCAGAATTATCTCTTCATGTTACAGAAAGAGAAGACATTCGAAGTGCACCTGAAGAAACAGAGGAATGGAGACATGTGACCCAGAGAAGCAGGAGGATCAGGAGGCAGTCAGCACCCATACTTCTCAGGAACCAGTACCAGGCTCTCACGCAGGAAGACGATGAAGAAATACATCAGGATAAGACTTTGCCCACAAACAGCAAACTTGTACACCTTCAGAGTCCTCCTGGATGGAGAAAGAAAACTGTTGTGAAGAAGAAGCGGAGAGTGGTGGTCATGGGGGATTCCCTGTTGAGAGGAACAGAGGCCGCCATCTGCAGAACGGATATAACGTCAAGAGAAATGTGCTGTCTTCCAGGTGCAAAAATTAAAGATGTGTCTGACAGGATATCAGGACTCTTCAGACCTACAGATGACTACCCATTCCTGTTACTACATGTGGCGACAAATGACACCGCAAGAAACGACCTGGAAACCATCTGCAGAGACTTTGAAGACTTAGGCAAGAAAGTGAAAGAACTGGGAGCGCAGGTGGTCTTCTCTTCCATCCTCCCAGTGGATGGCCATGGAACAAGGAGGTGTAATAAGATTCTGCAGGTGAACAACTGGCTACGTCGATGGTGCCGTCAGCAACGATTTGGAATTATGGATCACGGAGTGAATTACCTTTACGATGGACTACTTGCTAGAGATGGGGTGCACCTTACGAAGACTGGAAAACATGTATTTGGAAGTTGCCTTGCTACACTTGTAAGGAGAGCTTTAAACTAGAACAACATGGGAAGGGAAGCAAAAGACCAGAAAAAGTCACACACCTGACAAATGCTATTGAGAACTCTGCTACTAGAAGTGGAAAGGAAGAACAAAGACAAAATAATCTAATTAATAAAAATATTGGAGAAAGAGAAACCAATCACAAACTAAAATGTTTCTATACTAATGCACAAAGCATGGGCAACAAACAAGGAGAATTGGAACTACTAACACAGGAAAAGAAATATTATGTCATTGGAATCACTGAAACTTGGTGGGACAATACACATGATTGGAATACAAGACTAGAAGGATACAACTTATTTGCAAGAAACAGACTTGATAAACGAGGAGGAGGTGTCGCATTGTATGTTAGAAACGCGTATATCTGCACAGAGATTGAAGCTTTAGAGACTGGGAGTTCTGTGGAAACTGTTTGGGTAAGAATACAAGGACAGAACAATGGAAAGGACACCATTGTAGGCATTTACTACAGGCCGCCTGTGCAAGCTGAAGATATGGATGAACTCTTTATGCATCAAATGGCCAAGTTCTCCAAAAAATATGACATAGTTGTCATGGGAGATTTCAACTATCCAGACATTTGTTGGGAATCTCTCTCAGGCAAAATTATCAGGTCAAGGAAATTCTTATCCTCTCTTGCTGACAACTTTATCTTCCAAAAGGTAGGGGAGAAAACAAAGGGAACTGCTACCTTGGATCTAATCCTTATAAACAGGGAGGAAATGGTTGAGGAGGTAAAAGTGGCTGGGACCCTAGGAGGTAGCGACCATGCTATTTTAGAATTTTGGATAACTAGAGGAGGAAGACCTGTGAAGACTCAGACGTCAAGGTTAGATTTCAGAAAGGCAGATTTTAAGGGATTCAGAAAGAGAATTGGAGGGATCCAATGGCTGGATATCCTTAAAGACAAAAATGTCCAGGAATGATGGGACATCTTGAAAAATGAAATTCTCAAAGCACAATTGTTAACAATTCTGAAAAGAGGGAAGAATAGGAAGCATTTAAGGAAGTCAGGATGGATGAACACAGAACTTAAGTACATGCTAAACAGGAAGAAAAAATGTTTATAAAATGGAAAGAGGGAGGCATATCTAAAGAAGAATATAATGCTGTCTGCAGAACCTGCAGGGCACAAATCAGATTAACTAAAGCTGACAATTAATTGAGGCTTGCAAGAGATGTCAAAAGCAATAAAAAAGGATTTTGGCGATATGTCAAAAGTAAAAGAAAATTCAAAGATGCTATAGGATTTTTACAGGATGAAAATGATGAAATGGTAAGACAGGATGTTGAGAAGGCCGAACTTTTAAATTCCTATTTTGCATCTGTTTTCTCTCAGAAAGGAAATGTAACATCAACTGTTCTTCGCTGTCCTACTAAGGGAATAGAAGAATCCAGGATATCTATAAACAGAAAGATAGTGAGGAAACACTTAGCTAACCTAAATGAATTCAAGTCTCCAGGTCCAGATGAATTACACCCCAGAGTACTGAAGGAGATAGCAGAAGAAATTTTTGAACCCCTCTCCATAATCTTTGAAAATTCTTGGAGAACAGGAGAAGTCCCAGAAAACTGGAGAAGAGCAAATGTTGTTCCTATCTTCAAAAAGGGGAAGAAGCTGGACCCAGGCAACTATAGGCTGGTGAGTCTGACTTCTATACCAGGAAAGATCTTTGAACAAATAATTAAACAACATGTATGTCAGTACCTGGATAAGAACGAAGTGATTAAACAGAGTCAGCGTGGGTTTGTAACTAATAAGTCATGTCAGACTAACTTAATTTCCTTCTATGACGGAATCACTGATTGGGTGGATCAAGGAAATGCTGTAGATATAGTATATCTTGACTTCAGCAAAGCATTTGACAAAGTATCTCATACAATCCTTATTGAAAAAATGACTAAGTATGGAATGGACAAGGCAACTATTAGGTGGATTCATAACTGGCTTAGTGTTCGGACCCAAAGAGTGGTCGTAAATCGCTGCACATCCAGTTGGAAGAATGTCTCAAGTGGGGTACCACAGGGCTCTGTCCTGGGCCCTGTATTGTTCAACATCTTTATCAATGATTTAGATGAAGGAATTGAGGGTAAACTGATTAAATTTGCTGATGACACAAAGCTAGGAGGGATAGCTAATACTAGAGAAGAGAGAGAGAGGATTCAAAAAGATATAAATAAACTGGAGAAGTGGGCAGCAACTAACAGAATGGCTTTTAACAGGGAAAAATGCAAAGTACTACATCTGGGCAATAAAAATGAAAAAAGCATATACAGAATGGGAGGAATAGGGCTAAGCAACAGCACATGTAAAAAAGACTTGGGTATACTAATAGATCACAGACTGAATATGAGTCAACAGTGTGATGCAGCAGCAAAAAAGGCAAATGCAATTCTAGGATGTATTAACAGAAGCATACAGTCTAGATCACGTGAAGTCATTATTTCCCTCTACTCCTCTTTGGTCAGACCTCATCTGGAATATTGTGTCCAGTTTTGGGCACCACATTTTAAAAAAGACATCAACAAACTGGAGCAAGATCAGAAAAGAGCGACCAGAATGGTGACCGGTCTGCAAACCCTGTCTTATGAGGAAAGGTTGGAGGATTTGGGAATGTTTAGTTTGCAAAAGAGAAGACTGAGAGGAGACTTAATAGCTGTCTACAAATATCTAAAGGGCTGTCACATTGTAGAAGGATCAACTTTATTCTCATTTGCACAAGGAAAGACTAGAAGCAATGGGATGAAACTGAATGGGAGGAGACACAGATTAGATCTTAGAAAAAACTTTTTGACAGTTAGATTGATCAATGAGTGGAACAAGCTGCCACGAGAAGTGGTGAGTTCTCCTTCAATGGAAGTCTTCAAACAGAGGCTGGACAGACATCTGACTGGGATGATTTAGCGAATCCTGCTTTGAGCAGGGGGTTGGACCAGATGGCCCAGGAGGTCCCTTCCAACTCTATGATAAAATGATTCTTTCTTTCTCTGTTCTTTCCTCTCTTTCTATCTCTGTTCTTTCTTTCTCTCTTTGTTCTTTCTTTCTCTCTCTCTGTTCTTTCCCATCTTTCTTTCTCTCTCTCTCTCTGTTTCTTTCATTCCCCTCTTTCTTTCTCTCTCTGTTCCTTCCCCTCTTTCTCTCTTACACTCTGTTCTTTATTTCTTTCCCCTTTCTTTTTTCTCTCTCTTTTGTTTTTTCTGTCCACTCTTTCTTTCTCTCTCTCTTCTTTATTTCTTTCCCGTCTTTCTTTCTCTCTCCCTCTCTGTTCTTTTTTCCCCTCTTTCCTTCTTTCTCTGTTCTTTTTTTCTGTCCACTCTTTCTTTCTCTCTGTTCTTTTTCTTTCTTTCTGTTCTTTCTTTCCCCTCTTTCTCTCTCTCTGTTCTTTCTTTCCCCTCTTTTTTTCTTTCTTTCTCTCTCGGTTCTTTCCTTCTTTCCCCTCTTTCTTTTGCTCTGTTCTTTCTTTCTTTCTTTCTTTCTTTCTCTCTCTCTGTTCTTTCTCTGTGTTCTTTCTTTCTCTTTCTCTCTCTCTCTGTTCTTTCTTTCCCATCTTTCTTTCTCTCTCTGTTCTTTCTTTCTTTCCCCTCTTTCTTTCTTTCTCTCTGTTCTTTCTTTCTTTTCTTTCTTTCTTTCTTTCTTTCTTTCTTTCTCTCTGTTCCTTCCCCTCTTTCTTTCTCTCTACCTCTCTGTTCTTTCTGTCAGGAACACCACACTGCACTTGCTCACTGAGCCAGTGCGCGTGTCCTGAGTAAGGCAACTCTCCTCACGTTGCCGGTCATGTGACGAGGGGGTGGGTCTATGCCCGGGTCATCATGGCGGCGCGCGCGCGCCTCAATAGGTCTGGTCCATGCCCATTAAGCATCACAAGAGTATTTAGGTGTCCGGTTCAGAGCTGACACTACCCCCGATGAAGAATTCATTCCGAAACGCGCGTCGGGGCTGTGCTGCTCAGTGACGGACGGGCCTAAAAGGTATATACCCCGAATTGCTCTTCCCCCTTTCTTCTATTTGGCACTTTTGGCACTTTACACATTTAAAACAAAGGCACTGTTATAATTCTTTTTATATATTTGAGTGTTACCATATTATTACACTTTGTATTTTTGCACTAATCACTTTCAATTAGGAGCCTTCATGTGGTTCAATATAGCTCCTTATTTTTCACTGCCATTTTTTATGGGATGAGCTTACTAAGGGCAATATACATTAACCAGCATATGTAATTTTGATGAATTATATCGCCCGTCATGTCTCTTTATTAATTATTATGGATATATTGATATATGGTATGTTTTGAGCACACAATGCTTTTGTTATTATTTACCACTATAATTTAATAAAGGTATTTTAATAATATTATATTGTTCTTATTTTTTGTTACATTATTGACCTTAAGATTCAAGGTTTCTTGGTTCGGTATTATTTAATTCTCGAATGGTCTGCCATTCTCCGTTAGCTACTATAAACACGGTTGATTAAATTTTAGATTAGCCTTATATGGTGATATAATACTCTTTTTTATTTGTATTTTTATATTTATTTTTATATATATATAATAATTTTTTTGATCGTGTATTATAGGCATTGCTTCAATCAGGTTGTCTCTGTGTTCGTATCCTGAGCAAGACAAACTGTGCTCAGAGATACCTGTGGAGCGGGCAGCAGCAGAGAAGATGCATGCTTCAGACCCGCAGGACCTGAAGCATGTGACTGCTGGGGGCGTGGCCTAAATTCCAGAGAGCTAGGAGCTGCAGGAAAACAACTAGAATGGTAACTACGGAACAAAGTTACTAATTGGCGTAGACAGGGACATAAACCAGGTCAGGCCAGGGTCACAGCACGAGATAGCATGACAATTACCAAAGGGCTAGACAGAACGGATAGTCAGGAGACAGAGTCAAGAAGTCAGAAACCAGAGAAGCAGATATACAGTACAGAATCAACAGGCAAACTCACAACGGGGGACAGAACCGGATCAGAACCATATAAGCAAACTATAAGACAATGAACAGGCACACAGGGGTCAACACACTCGGCCAAAGGCAAAAGTATAACTGACAGGGATTGGAGTTTCTCAGGGCTATAAAAAGCTCTTCCTGGACCAAAGAGAGGCCACATTAATTAACCCCAGGCGTGCAGGTCAAAGCCTGCACTGAGCTCAAGACATTAACCCCTGACGTGCAGGTCAAAACCTGCACTGGGATCATGACAATACCCCCCTCTCAACGGGGGGCCTCTGGACCCCCAGGTGTTATGAGCTCATTTTCTGCTCCTCCAGTTGAGAGTTCTCCTTCCGTTCTCCCTCTGGTTGTGACAGGAGGTAGTGAGGTTGGTTTAAGTGGTAGTGATCTGCCACCTGATGAGATGGATAACGATTGGATCTCTGGAGTATCAGACTGAATATAAGACAGCCGACGCCCTATCCTGCTGCTGGTGATTCAGTCTGCTTCTCAGGTCTTGGACTTCAGCTCTCTTCCAGTCTTCTTAAGTTAAGTTTGTTTTTTGCTAATGTTCACACTTGCGCTCGTTGGTCAAATCAGTTTCTTGTGTGGTCAGCTTGCCCCTCCTGGGGCTATGCTGAACTTCCACTCCTATTTATCTGTATTTGCCAAATTGCCTTTTTGTCCCTTATTAGATTGGCCTCTTTTTGCTCTGTTTCAGAATATTTCAGAGTGCTGATATAGTGGGAGAAGTCTAGTGACTTCAGGGTTAATTTTGCTATCAGACGTGTTGGACATTATTTTTGGTAGGGTTTTTTGGCAGATTGCAGACAGTGGCCAAACCTTCTCCCCCACCTGAAACATGTGTCCTGGGGCCCTCTTTTTGTCAGCAAAATATTTGCACTTCCCCTGGGCCCGAGAGATATTACACTGGACTTCAGCCCAGAGGTTTTTTAACCGTTGGACGGACCCATCTGCCCCTGGACAACCGCAATCCACCCGTGAAAAGTCCCCAAAATGAGGATTAAACCCATAATTGATTAGGAATGGGGACATGTTGGTGGACTGACTCACCCGGTTGTTAAAAGCGAATTCCGCCAACGGTAACGCATCACACCAATCCTCCTGTCTGGCGGAGGTCAGACACCTGAGAATTTGTTCCAGGGATTGATTGGTGCTTTCCGTCTTACCATTACTCTCTGGGTGATATGCCGACGAGAAGAAGAGTGAGATGCCCAATTTCATACAGAATGCCCTCCAAAATTTGGCGACAAACTGCACACCTCTGTCAGACACCACATTCAGGGGTACCCCATGCAATCGGACCACATGCTGCATAAACAACCTTGACAATGTTTCTGCTGAGGGTAGTGCTGCCAAGGGAATGAAATGGGCCTGTTTTGAAAACCTATCCACCACCACCCAGATCACGGTACTGCCCCTGGAAGGTGGAAGACCGGTTTATAAAATACATGGAGAGATGAGTGCAAGGCCTATCAGGAACCGGTAAAGGTATGAGTTCCCCAGCCGGCCGGTTATGCGAGCTTTTGGAACAGGCACAAACTCCACAAGCAGCAATGAATTTCTTGACATTGGACCCCAGTGAAGGCCACCAAAAAACCCTGGTTACTGCCTCTCTAGTGGCTGTGATACCGGGATGAGCACTCAGCCTAGACTCATGAAACTCCTGCAGAAGTCTAGGCCGCAATAAATCTGGAACAAACAATTTATCCCCTGGCCTGGTCGTCGGAGCTAGGAAACGAGCCCTCAAAATTTCTTGTTCCAACTCTGATGAGACCCCCGCCACTACCAACCCTGGGGGAAGAATGGAGGACGGCGGCTTGGGGGGAGACACCGGGTCAAAACTTCTGGACAGGGCATCCGCTTTAACATTTTTGGACCCTGGTCGAAAAGTAATGGAGAATTGAAAGCGTGAAAAAAAAAGTGATCAATGGGCTTGTCTAGGAGTAAGCCTCTTAGCAGATTCAAGGTATGCCAAATTTTTGTGATCAGTGATAACAGTGATAGGGTGAGGGTGGTTTCACATTAGCGCTTTTTAAGCGCACGCACGGCCGGGGGGTAGCTCCGCCCCCGAGCCGGCTATCTGCCCGGCGTGCCCGCCCCTTGCTTGTAGCGCCACCTCCTAGCTCACAGCGGCGCCTGCGATCGGCGCACCCTATCTTTAGCATAGGGTGCGCAGATCGTGCGCAGGCCGTGCGCTAGTTGCGCTTTGACCTGCGCTGCGCACTTTTGACGGTGCGCCGTGCGCGCCAAAATCCAAAAAGTTCGGATTACCAAGACCTAGTAATTTCCCGCCACCTTGGAGGATGACGGACAGGAGGGGCAGTCCTTCTTCCAATGTCCAGATTCCCCACAATAGAAGCACAACTGCTTCTCCTGGCGGCGTCTTCTTTCCTTCTCCTCAGAGGTGACAGCGCTGACCTCCATAGCCACCGGAGGAGTCCGGGTCTCATCTCCACTGGAGAATAATGATGTTTCAAGTTGCATAACACCTTTTGCCCGCAGTCTGCGATCCATGCGAACCGCTTCGGTCATGGCATCCTCCAGGGAGTCAGGTGGAGGATGGAGTGCTAGGTCATCCTTCAGACGTTCACACAGGCCTCTACGGAACAGCCCCCGAAGGGAGGCATCACTCCAAGAAATCTCGGCTGCCCAACGTCTAAATTCCGAACAGAACCACTCGGCCGAGTGCTTCCCCTGACAGACACTCATCACCTTGTCCTCAGCCAAACGCACTCTATCTGGTTCATCGTACATAAGCTCTAAGGCCTCAAAAAACGCATCCACAGTCATTCTCTCCGGGGCAGAAGAGGAAAGAGAAAATGCCCAGGCTTGTGGGGACCCCCTAAGCAGGGAAATAACCACCTCCACCCTCTGTATCTCATCCCCAGAGGAACGGGGTCTCAAGGAGAAAAAGAGTTTACAGCCCTCTTTAAACGCCCTAAATTCATTTCTGTCACCAGCAAACGTACCTGGTAACTTAACCGGGGATTCGGGTGGGACTAAAATTACATCTTTATTCCCCACCTGCTGAAAGCCTGCGGAAAGCGCCCCCTGAACCGAGTCCGCAACCTGCCATTGGGACTGGGCCAGAGTTTGGTGTTCCAAACTTAGCTTCTGCAGCGACTGAGTCAAGAATTTCACCTGCTCAAATAAGGCATGCATTGGGTCCATGCTGCAGAAGTGAGAGAGAAAAAAAAAAAGTTCACGGTCAGTTATAATGTCAGGAACACCACACTGCACTTGCTCACTGAGCCAGTGCGCGTGTCCTGAGTAAGACAAACTGAGCTCAGAGATACCTGTGGAGCGGGCAGCAGCAGAGAAGATGCGTGCTTTAGACCCGCAGGACATGAAGCACGTGACTGCTGGGAGCGTGGCCTAAATTCCAGAGAGCTAGGAGCTGCAGGAAAACTCCTAGAATGGTAACTACGGAACAAAGTTACTAATTGGCATAGACAGGGACATAAACCAGATCAGGCCAGGGTCAAAGCACGAGATAGCACGACAATTACCAAAGGGCTAGACAGAACGGATAGTCAAGACGTAGCAAAGAAGTCAGAAACCAGAGAAGCAGATATACAGTATATAATCAACAGGCAAACTCACAACGGGGGACAGAACCGGATCAGAACCATATAAGCAAGCTATAAGACAACGAACATGCACACAGGTATGAACACACTCAGCCAAAGGCAAAAGTATAACTGACAGGGATTGGAGTTTCTCAGGGCTATAAAAAGCTCTCCCTGAACCTAAGAGGGGCCACAATAATTAACCCCAGGCATGCAGGTCAAAGCCTGCACTGAGCTCAAGACATTAATCCCTGACGTGCAGGTCAAAACCTGCACTGGGATCATGACACTTTCTTTCTTTCCCCTCTTTCTTTTTCTCTCTCTCTCTGTTCTTTTTTTCTGTCCACTCTTTCTTTCTCTCTCTGTTCTTTCTTTCTCTGTTCTTTCTTTATTTATTTCCCCTCTTTCTCTCTCCCTCTCTGTTCTTTTCTCCCCTCTTTCTTTCTTTCATTCTCTCCCTGTTCTTTTTTTCTGTCCACTCTTTCTTTCTCTCTGTTCTTTCTTTCTTTCTTTCCCCCTCTCTGTTCTTTCTTTCTTTCCCCTCTTTCTTTCTCTGTTCTTTCTTTCTTTCCCATCTTTCTTTCTCTCTCTAATCTTTCTCTCTGTTCTTTCTTTCTCTCTCTATCTGTTCTTCTTTTCTTTCTCTATGTTCTTTCTTTCTCTTCTTTCTTTCTTTCACTCTCTCTTTCTGTTCTCTCTCTGTTCTTTCTTTCTCTCTCTCTCTGTTCTTTCTTTCTCATCTTTCTTTCATACGTACACAGTTACGGGCTGGCAGAACGCACCCAAAAAATAAAGATGAAATAATAGAAGAGGTGCATTCGCAGCACGGGGCCACCATGCAGAGGCGACCAACTGCCGCTGAACAATGAGGGAAAGGCATGTAGGAGGAAAGCCGGAAACCAGTGGGTAACCAATGAGCCGGTGCTAGCAGGCACAAGCTCCGTTACTTCATGTAACCAGTCGGCGAACAACCGCAACCTGTTAGCGTCACAGGTCACAGTGTTGTGAACCACTGCTTGCAACGTGTGCAGTGTCCGCCCTGATGGACACCACTAACCAGCCAAACAACTGTGCTGGAAAGCGCACACACGGTGCACGGCGCTACTGTAGTGGACTCTGAGGTAGCAGTGGCCAAGGAGGCCAATACTGGCCGAAGCCCTAGGCGCTAGCGGTAGATGAGGAGCAACACTGCGGCACTATGCAGTGTTAGAGCTAATATGCTGACTCTAATTCCTAACCCATGCATAATATCCAAGGAGGGGGAATTATAATGCGTCAGTCACCAGGCTCATCCATCCATCATCATACATACACTAAATACATTAGCCTCAGAGTCTATCATAGCGCATGGCGGGGCGGCCATGCGAGTCTTTTATAGCCGTGCCCTTCCAGGACCTTCCTGATCCTCCAGATGGACCAATCAGAACTGGAGAAGGACCTGAGCATGTGACTCCTGATCCCCAATGGGAGATCGTCTCATGAGCATGCTCAGTAGACTGAAGGACTTAGACTCTGGAGTCTTTTGCTGCTGGACAGGTTGCATTGCCATAACTGGGCCAGAGGTGGCAGCAGCAACCGAACCCACAGTGCTGGTATGGGCAGAACGCCGGGATCATGGAGTCTGCTGAGCAGGCTCCACTGCAGCCGGAGGGGAATGGGAGACCACCGACGGCAAGGCTCGGGATTCCCACTATGCAGCGCCCGGAACCCGACACCTAACGTACACTACTAGTTAATAGCCTCCTTCACATGAATGTGTTTTGCCACAGAGAGTGTGTCCGTTTGGATCCCTTGCGTGTCCGTGTGATCCACACGGAGACAAGTCCGTTTTTGTCCGGCACCACGGATGCCACACAGCATGAATCGTGGTATGTGTTAAAGGGGGGGCCCACTGAGACTCTTTCACCCGGGGCCCTGGCACAGATATTCTCAAGTGGAAAAATATAAAAATGAAGCTTTTTTGCCGCTTTTTAGTAGGTCTTGAGGATGTTACCTCAGGACTCAAGGACCGCATGTCTCACTACATCACAGTCCTAGGCCACGCCCCCTCTACAGCTTAATTTCAACCCAACAAAATGACAAAGTGTGATACGGCGGGGTTGTCTAACTTTTTGCAACTGAGAAATTATACATTTTTTTAATGTGCCTTAGGTCTGCAGACATTTTCATATCACCACAGCACTAAATGACAAGGTCCGATACAGCAGGCTGTTTCACATTTACCTACTGAAAAAATATTATTTAGAATGCTATACTCATGAATGGAGCACAATAGAAGCAGTGCACAACACACTTGTAGGACATATGCCCTGCTGGCTTTGTCTGTGGACCTCAGTAATGGCCAAAAAAAGTGCTGGAAGTTAAATTTAACAGCCACAGTGAACACTAGCTAGCTACACTATCTGACTGATATACAACCACCTAGCTAACTAGCTAGATTCTTGCTGGTAACAGTGCCAGCGTCAGGAGCAGCCTCTCTGCGCTGTTACAGTGTCAACCTTGCACTAAAACAAGATGTCTGCTATTTATATGGAGAGGGACGTGATTTCAGCAGCCAATTACACAAGCCTTTGTGTCAGGACATTGTGGGTGTTTCCTGTGTCCTGATTGGCTAACCGCAATGTGTACACATAAAGTTATGAAGACGAGAAAAAGATCCATGCATATAAAGGCGCACACCCAAAAATAGACATATATACAGTACATACAAATATGTGTATAGATATATTGAAATTTTATTGGTAGACAAAAAGCCCACGATAAAATCATTTAAAAAAGGACAAAACACATCACTATAAGTCCCATGGAACAACAATATGTCAAAATACAATACCACTTAGATAAGGTATATACATGTGGGAAAACAGTCCCTAGAAAATAGCAGTGTATATGAACAGTCTCCTAATGCATGAGTATAGTGCTGACCTGGGCGTCCCCAGGGGGCTGTGAGGAGAGGAACCCTGTATAAAGCATCAGAAAGCCCATAGAGTACTATGGGAGAGAAAATATATGTTTGGAAAGATGTCCCTAAATCAAAGGGAGGTCTCCCTAACGTGCAGAGACAAAAGTAACCTGCAATAGAGATAACACCAATAGAAAAATGAAGGCTTAAATAGCCAGCAAGTCACCAAACAGAGCCATCCATGTCAGAGCATCAGAGGCGTCAGGACAAAAGGAGCAATGGTCCCGGGACAAAAGTGATGTGGGGAGCCCCACACGTATCGCTGCTAGCCGCAGCTTCACCTGACTAAGCAGTATGATGGCCCCTAGATGCACTATAGAGCATCCTTCTCACTATGATGGATCACACATCTCTCACACACAGTATTATGACTGCCACAGCCAAACAGTCTCCTCACATGGTAAGAGGGCTCCTACACAGTAAGATGGCCTTCCAGTCCCCCCATACAGTATGATAGCCCCGCACAACAAAGAATGATGGGACCCCACACACACAGTATGATGGACCTACAGCATATCCCCCCTCACAAAGAGTACAAAGTGCAATAACCTCTGACATAGTATGATCCCACAAAGTATGATGGCCTCACTAGATCCCATCACACAGTATAATGCCCTAAAAACTGACTATAATAAAAAAAATGATATGCCCCCGTAGCCCTTCATCCTGAAAAGTCCGCCGGCACAATCAGCATCTCTGCATAGTCATACCAACATGATGATGCTTTATGCCACAGGCCTAAAGCAATCTGTGGTTTACAGAACAGGGAGCTGTAGAGCAAGAAGACAATGGCTTGCTGCTCTGCGACAGTGTTTAACTGTATTGGAGAATGTGTGATGGGTATATGGGCACTGGACTATGGGATGGCGGATAAGTATATGGGCACGGGACTATGGGATGGAGGATGTGTGATGGGTATATGGGCACTGGACTATAGGATGGAGGATATGTATGATGGGTATATGGGCACGGGACTATGAGATGGCGGAAATGGTATATGGGCACAGGACTATGGGATGGAGGATATGTATGATGGGTATATGGGCACGGGCCTATGGGATCGTGGATATGTATGATAGGCATATTAGCACGGGACTATGGGATGGAGAATATGTATGATGGGTATATGGGCATGGGACTATGGGATGGAGAATATGTATGATAGGTATATGGGCATGGGACTATGGGATGGAGGATGTGTGATGGGTATATGGGCACTTGACTATGGGATGGAGGATATGTATGGTGAGTATATGGGCATGGGCCTATGGGATCGTGGATATGTGTGATGGGTATATGGGCACGGGACTAAGGGATGGAGGATAATTATAATTGGCTATAACTAACCACAGTTAGTTACTATGCCCGGGCAGCGCCGGGCTCTTCAGCTAGTATAAATTAAAATTGGTGCAAAGCATTTCACTCCCGTACATTTATGCCAAGTGAAATTTGGCCCTGATCTTTACGTCCCCTTTCATCTGCCACCAAAATGTTTATTTTATAGTTACACTTGTGTGTACAGTTTCACCTACTAAATAAATATCATAGGTGTTTTCCTTCCTTCTGTTTGGAGTAAACTTCACGTATGCACCGATGAACAGTCTGTTGCTTCAAAAACAAGCAACCTCAAAATTCTAACATAAAAAAGGGGTGCTTCAAAATACAACTTAATTTTCATTGGAAATCCCTATTTAATGCCATAATCTAAACTATTTTATAATATATTTAAATGAAAACTTCCTTATTCTTCCATAACTATACTATATAACTGCTTTTCTTTTTTTCACAACTTACTTTTTGATGATGCTTCGTTTGAGAATCCCAGTGCATGCTGGCATACTCAAATGAAATGTCATCATGGGGCAGAGGCAACAGTTCCTGCCGGAGACCCTGCCCCCTCCCTGAAGTGAAGTGTTATCAGAGATGCTTGTTTCAGGGGCTGTGCTAGTCCCTGTGGATCGCCCGCCAGGACCGTGGGGTACTCGGTACAGGGCCGGTATCTCAGAGGGAAGTGTCACAGTAGCGGTGACCCGGTTGTGGCCCTGGGCGTCCATGTAAAAGGGGTAGAGTGATGGGGATAAAGTCATTGAGATGATTCGTGATGCCACATGTGGTTTCTGGTCAGTTTGACCAGCGCTGCAAGGTTGCTTCTCTGGGACAGATGGTGTGGTGCAGCAATGACGTTGTAGCCCTCCACAGGTAGGGCTGTAGTCCCAGGGCAGAGTAGATGAGGTTGGCAAATGAGAAGATAGTGAGAAGTAGATGGTGCAGTGTTAGGCACAGAGATGTAGCAGTGCTGAGTGGGTTGGCGCAGGAAGAAGGCAATGAGACAGATGAATGCAGTTCCAGTTCTTTTACTCACATTCTTTGCACAGACAGGTGCCCGCTTCAATGCCGCGGTCTCCAGATCAGGGGCTTAGCCAACTCCCAGGCAGATGGAATTAACCTTTCCAGCTCTCCCTTTCGTGTGCCTGTTCTGAACATCTCCTCACTAGCGCTTATACTGAAGTACTTGTAGTTGTGTGTTAAACCCAAGTTCCTCCTTTCAGATGTTCCTTTGAACTCTACTCGCATGACAAGTGACTGTAGCCTGCTTTGGGGACTCCATCCGTCATGTCCCGGCTCACACATAGGTTGCCACCGTGTCTTCGAGTCTGTTGTAGGAATAGAGTGGTCACAGCTCCTATTCCTCCGGTATCTGCTGCTGGAACATTAGTTTCACAAACAGCCTCGGGGACCGGATCCCGGCCATGCGCTTCAAACTTGAGGAAGGGCTCTGCTCTGACCCTAGTCCTTAGTTCTCTTCTTCTCCTTATGTTCTGTACTAAACTAGCTTCCTTCTGAAGAATCAGGCTTTCTATGGCTCTTTCCTGTGCCAGCAGCTCCAGGTCACAGGAGTCTGCTGCAGCACCTCCTTCACTCCATCCCTCTCAGGGGCTCTTCTCTCACAGACTGACCTTTTCCTAATATTCTCCCGCTCTCTTGTGCAGTCTAAGCTCCACCCACCTCCCAGCACTCTTTGTGTTCCAAGCAGGGAGCCACCAAAGGTGCTTTGCTACACTACTATGTTGTGTGGGATGCAGGTGTTGGAGGCTGGAAAGGTGTTACCATCTTACCTGGAGAGTGGGTTACTACACCTCAGGAGGAGGTGCAGTACCTCTGTGGTGACTGAACCCTCAGGGGCGCCACATACCCCCTCCGTTAACCACAGCACATTCACGGGCTGTAAACAAATGAGTAGTAAGATGTTACATAAGGAACATACAAAATTTTTAAAATGCATTTTAACAAGTAAACAATTTTTAAACTAAACTTCCCAATATGGGAGGCACTGATTCTTAAATGTTGCAGAACAAGTTAACAGACTACCTATAATTTACACATTTTACCTAATTTAAAGTGCTATTGGCAGTAACCATTGCTAAGAAGTTCACTACCAGTTCAAGTATTACTATTTTCACTTCAACACCTTTTTCTTTTGTCATTCACATTTCCACATTCCGCTGTTTCTTCTAGACCCATAGGTGACAACCGCTAACTCCTGGTTCGTCACCGGAATTCAAAATTTTTATTCAGAGTTTCACATTTTTATTAAACATTGCTACCAACTAAGTCCTATAGAAAACCTGTTCTAATGCCCTAACTATACTCTACTGCTATCAACATTTTTATTAAAGGCACATTATAAAATACTTCACAGTAAGACAACAGTAATTGTTGCACGTGCTGGACACCGCTCCCAGCCGGGATTTCTTGCAGTGTCCTTGGGGTTGGAGTAGAACTCCAGGTCTGAAGTAGTCCTTATTTGAAGAAGGTTCATGTAAAACCAAGAGAGAGAACCTTAAGAGGCGCAAATATTTACTGGAAAGTTTGTGAATCATTTCAAGTTCATGATCACTGCAATTCTGATTTCAATGCAACAAATGCCAAAAACTAGGCAAAACTGAAGAAAAGAAAAATCAACAATGAGGGCACAACAGTGCCCATACCCTCCTGGGTAACATTTCAGTTACTGGTCAATGTTCTAGTGATGGTCTCCTCCTGGGGTGGTAGAAGCAGATTTCTTTTGCTTCCAGGGAAGACTTTCAGGATGTCCGCATCCTGCTGGCTTAATATATTGTCCATAGTCCTCCTGTTGGGCTTTGGGGATGGCTGCCTGTGGTAGCTGTTGATGGTGCGGTAGCTGTTCTGGTTTTTGGTCGCTTGCATGTTAAAACTTGGGTGCTGCCACTTGATGGCTGTGCAAGCGCAGGACCATTTCTATCCATAGGCACCTTGCCTAGCACCAGGATCATGGATTCCACACCCGGTGTCTGTGTGGCTGGTGCGCACAGTGTTGGTGGGGGCGCAGCTGGTGTCACTGCTGCTATGGACATGGAGGCTGCGGTGACTGTTGGGACAAGCGGGGACCCGATGGGGCCTGACAGGGCTTCCCAGGACTCAGGGGCGACGGCAGTACCTTTTTCCTCATGGCCGTTCAGGTCCTCCGCAGGCGTCAGCAGCAGGTCGGGTGAAGCATCTTCCACAGAGATGTCGGTCCCTGGACCCGTGGATATCACCTCCTGGCAGGCGATGGCGTCCGGCAGCGATGCCAGGGTGGAGGCGGCAGCAAACGCTAGCGGCGATGTTACGGGTGCCGCGGAGGTAGCATATGCTGCCGGCGATGAGGCTGGTGCAACGGTGACGGGTACCTTTTCAGCAGGCCCCTCCTGGGTGCGCTGCCTCCGCTGCTTCAGCAAGGCCTGCCTCAGCTGCAGGTTGTGCTCCAGCTCCATGGTTTCCAGCGGGCCAGTGCTTGTGACTATTGCGCCGGTGGAGAGGTGTTCTTCTCCGTGATCTCCTGGCCTCCGTCCTTCTTCCATCATGGCATCCTGGCGTTCTCTCTCCTTCCTGGGCTCCTTTCCTGCCACAGGGCTTCGCTCCTCCTTCCTGGGGTGGTGTCTTCTTCCTCTTCCTCCATACCAGGCCAGTATACGAACCCCTCTGGGGGAGGACCATGTTGCTGTTGCATAGAAGTTCAGGCAGGGGAGGCCCAGGACAGTTCGCGCTCTTTTCTTAGGGCCACCCATGTTGTCACGCCCTTCTTCACCGCGCCAGGGGCCATTTTGAGAGTCCATTTTACAGTCTATCATTTTGGTTATTTTGCACATTTTCAGCAATTTTAAGTCCAATAAATCTTCAGCACACAGGACCCGGTGGTACCAGTCTTCGTCATCTTGTTTGTGACGCCAAAATGGATTGCCCGCCAGGGCCTTGGGGTACTCAGTACGGGGCCGGTATCTTAGAGGGAAGTGTCACAGTAGCGGTGACCCGGTCTGTGGCCCTGGACATCCATGTAAAAGGGGTAGAGTGATGGGGATAAAGTCATTGAGATGATTCGTGACGCCACCTGTGGTTTCTGGTCAGTTTGACCAGTGCTGCAGGGTTGCTTCTCTGGGACAGATGGTGTGGTGCAGCAATGATGTTGTAGCCCTCCACAGGTAGGGCTGTAGTCCCAGGGCAGATTAGATGAGGTTGGCAAATGAGGAGGCAGTGAGGAGAAGTAGATGGTGCAGTGTCAGGCACAGAGATGTAGCAGTGCTGAGTGGGTTGGCGCAGAAAGAAGGCAATGAGACAGATGAATGCAATTCCAGTTCTTTTACTCACGTTCTTGGCACAGACAGGTGCCCGCTTCAATGCTGCGGTCTCCAGATCAGGGGCTCAGCCAACTCCCAGGCAGATGGAATTAACCTTTCCAGCTCTCCCTTTCATGTGCCTGTTCTGAACGTCTCCTCACTAGCGCTTATATTGAAGTACTTGTAGTTGTGTGTTAAACCCAAGTTCCTCCTTTCAGATGTTCCTTTGAACTCTACTCGCATGACAAGTGACTGTAGCCCGCTTCGGGGACTCCATCCGTCTTGTCCCGGCTCACACATAGGTTGCCACCATGTCTTCGAGTCTGTTGTGGGAATAGAGTGGTCACAGCTCCTATTCCTCCGGTGTCTGCTGCTGGAACATTAGTTTCACAAACAGGCTCGGGGACCGGACCCCGGCCATGCGCTTGAAACTTGAGGAAGGGTTCTGCTCTGACCCTAGTCTTTAGATCTCTTCTCCTTACGTTCCGCACTAATCTTTCTTCCTTCTGGAGAATCAGACTTTCTATTTCTCTTTCCGTTGCCAGCAGCTCCAGGTCACTGAAGTCTGCTGCTGAACCTCCTTCACTCCATCCCTCTCAGGGGCTCTTCTCTCACAGACTGACCTTTTCCTAATATTCTTCCGCTCTCTTGTGCAGTCTAAGCTCCACCCACCTCCCAGCACTCTTCGTGTTGCAAGCAGGGAGCCACCAAAGGTGCTTTGCTACACTACTATGTTGTGTGGGATGCAGGTGTTGGAGGCTGGTAAGTTATTACCATCTTACCTGGAGAGTGGGATACTACACCTCAGGAGGAGGTGCAGTACCTCTGTGGCGACTGAACCCTCAGGGGTGCCACACCTGCGTTATGTGTACTGCGCGATATGCACAAAGTCAGTGCGTTCTCTCACCGGCTTAGATCAGTAGTAACAAGCCAGCTCCAGAGCACACTGTTAGTGTGTGTTGTAAGACTACCTGTCATGCAGAGACCAATGCCGCCTCTCAAGTGACAGAGGAGGATCTAGAGAACCTGATATGTCTGGTTACAGTGGTGGCAAGTCATGAATGTGAGCATTTTATATGTTTTAGTTCTTTTGCACATTGCCCCCAGATGATTCTTTGGCAGTCTGCAGGCTGTGCAAGAAGAAAATAAGCAGTGGACATCCCAGCTCATATAGACTAATATCTAAGGCTCTCCATCAGCATATGAAGCGACACATTGCCTGGTCATTTAGCAAAGTTAAGTTGGCCATCAAATAGATCAAGCATCGAGTTGCTCTCTTCCTCAATCTCACCACGCTTGTCTTTCTGTACGCAAATCCGCACTCTCAAGTGGTATCTTTTCAGTGTCACACCACCATCATCACTGTCATCCCCCATTACTGACTGTAGCACTCTGATCACGCTTACTCCTCCGACTCTGTCACAATGGCAAATATCAATCCCTGATTGTATGTTGAAGTAACATGTATGCTGTCAACTAAACTTTCATATGGACAAGTTGCTGGTGGTGCAGAAACTGCTGTACTACCTTGTGGACTCTGTTGCCTCTCAAGAAATGATGTTTACTCAGCCTTAATAAAATAAACCCAGTCACTACTATTTCTCATAGCAAGAGGTGCCTACTTTCTGTTCTCATGTACAGAATAATATAGGCCACTGTGTCAATGTGTCTTTGAGCTCCAAAGTGCACTGCACCATAAACCTAGAGCAGCAACTACAATACTTGAGATTCACAGCTCACTGGGTGAATGTTTTTAATGTCAACGATGCACCTCTACAATTATGACAAAGAGTGACGCCTCTGCAACATGGAGCTAAGTCTGATTCACCCACCAGGTGTTGGTTCCCTGTTTCCGCCTACATGTTCTCTAGATCTTACTCAACTGACATAACTCTGTTCTCAACATACATAGAGTACATCATTGATTCAATGTGGTATTACAGCTTGAAATCTTGGGGGAGAAAAGCCATACGGTGTACAAGTTACTATCTACATATAACTGAAGCTAACAACCACAGTGATACATATCTATCCTCCAATACTTTGCCTGTGACTTTGTCACAGTTTATACTGAAAGGAGCCTTTGTCTCCTTGTGAAGCAGCAGACTTAAGGTCTCTCAGGACAGCTAGAATATTGTTCACTTAACTTGCTATTAGAATTGTTATAGGAAAGCACAGTCCAAGTAATGATTTTCTTAAGGAGGGACATTTATGGGTTGGCTCCCTGTGGTGACAAACTAGTAGTCGGGATGACACACTAGTAGTCGGGGATGGCTTCCAATGACAACATGGCAACACTACAGCTTTCGGGGTTGGCCCCCCATGGCAAAACACTAGTACTCAGGGTCGGCTCCCCAGTGGCGACTTACTAGTAGATGAGGTTGGTTCCCAGTGGTGACAAATTAGTTTATGTGTTTGGCTCCCCGTGACTACACATTAGTAGTCAGGGTTAGCTCCAAGTGGAGACAGACTAGTAGTTGGGGATGGCTCCCAATGGCGACACACTAGTAGTCGGACATAGCTCTCAGTGGCAACACTCTAGTAGTGGGGATGCCTCCCATGGAGACACACTAGTAGTCAGAGTCAGCTCCCCTGTGGCGACACACTAGCAGTTGGGGTTGGCTCCCCATGGTGACACACTAAGTTACTGACAGTTACTCACAGACATGCAAAGTGCGTTGCTCAGGGAGACCCCCGAAATGAGGATGACCTGGCTGGCCTAGTGGAAAGATATCAGGTGGTCGAGAAGTCCCTAAGGAAGCCATGCATTATTGCATCCCCATACTGGGGTGCTCAGAAGAAGTCTAACTCTCAAAAGAATGGTAATACAGCCACAACTGGAGGGACTCCAAGGTCCCAAGGAGTTGCTGATGGGGTACCACTGAAAAACTCCTCTGCCAGGAGCATAGCTCAAGAGCTAGTCCATATTTTTTCTCGGACAGGCCTGTCGAAGGAGATGTTGATGAACCAAGGAACTCCTTTCATGTCGAAAGTGGTAAGTGAATTGTGTAAGGCTCTCCAGATTACAAAACTCAGGACATCGATGTACCATCTGCAGACGGATGGCCTGGTCAAGAGGTTCAATAAGACCTTGCTGTCCATGCTTAAGATGGTTGTGGAGAAGGATGGCCAAGACTGGGATAGCCTACACCTGTAACTGCTGTTCTCTATTAGGGAAGTTCCACAGGTCTCTACGGGGTTCTCAATGTTTGAGCTGTTATATGGAAGGCATCCTCGGGGACTCCTGGATATTGTGAATGAGACTTGGGAAGCAGAGTTTATACTCCACTGGAGCATCCTCGAGCATGTGGCCCAGATGCAGGACAGGATCACAAGGATGATGCCAATTGTGAGGGAGAGCCTCCTTCAAGCTCAAGAGGCCCTGGCAAGGGTCTACAATTGATCGGCGAGGATGAGAATGTTTAGCCCTGGAGACCGGGTGCTGGTGTTGGTCCCCAAAGTTGAAAGTAAGTTTCTGTCCAAGTGGCAGTGGCCATACAAGGTATTCAAAAAGCTGAGTGACGTGAACTACAAGTTCCATCAGCCAGGGCGAAGAAAACCATACCAGGTGTACCACATCAACCTGCTTAAACCGTGGCGAGCCAGGGAACTGGTGTAAGCTATGTGGGGGCCAATTCTGAAGCCAAGGTCAACAATTAGTGATGAGCGAGTATACTTGTTGCTCGGGTTTTCCCGAGCATGCTCGGGTGATCTCTGAGTATTTGGATGTGCTCGGAGATTTAGTTTCTGTCGCCGTAGCTGCATAATTTGCGACTTCTAGCCAGCCTGAATACATGTGGGAATTGCCTGTTTGTTATGAAAAATATTTTTCCACAGTTCTAATGGCTATTGCGGATGCCGAGTGTAAATTTGTTGCCATGGACATTGGCTCTTTCGGACGAGGCAATGACTCACAGAAGTTCAAAAACTCAGACATGGGCCAGCATCTGTATGGTAATAATTTTAATTTTCCGCCGCCACGACCTCTGCCCAACACTGATGGACCGCCAATGCCTTTTGTTGTTGTTGGTGATGAGGCCTTCCAAATGTGTGCCAACCTCATTAAACCATACTCTAGTAGAAATTTAAATCATACCAAAAAAAATTTCAACTACAGACTGACAAGGGCAAGAAGAACCGTGGAGTGTGCATTTGGATTGCTGGTATCGAAATGGCGCATATTGTGTACATCCATTAGCCTAAAAATTGACACTATTGATGAGGTTGTGAAAACATGTGCTCTTCTGCACAACTGCATAATGGTAAAAGAGCGACCAAGCTTACAACCTGAGGAACCTGTTATATTGCATGACTACCAATTTCACCCTCTGAGAATCACAGTTGAAGTAGCCCAAATGAGGGATAAGTTTGCCGCTTACATTGTTTCAGATAATGGACGTGTGGCCTGGTAAGACAAAATGATTTAAGCTGCTAAGTTAAATGTACCTGTTATGTTTTGTGCCTATTATGTACCTGTAAAATCAAATATTAGATACCTTTTATGTTTAAATGTACCTGTGATGTTAACATGTTCATGTAATAATTTACCCCTAATGTTTCCTGATTTAAATATAAACTACCTTGCCTCCCAGCAAAAGTGTGTTTGTGTTGTACTTCACCTAAAAAAAAAGTGTGTTTGTGTCAGCGGTGGCGCAGAAAGATTAGAAAAGAAAACAAGGTATAGTGGTAACAAAATACAACAACTTTTATTTTCAAGACTTATACAGCTTTTATTTTGAACATTTTTTTTTAAAAAAAGGTTAATGTTGGGGTGATTTATTTTTTCTTCAGGGTTTATGTGAGGGTGAAATGGGTAGGACCTTGGGGGTGTGGAGCTGTGAGGATTGGGTGGGAGTTGATGAGGATGGGGTTACAGGGGAAGGGTCTACAGGGGAAGGGGAAACCAATTGAAAGATTGGATCAGGGATGGCAGTGGAGACATTGGGGATAAATGACTAAGTGGAATCATGGGAATCGGAAGGAACAAACAGAGTCACAAGGGAAGGTAGTGACAAATTGGTAGGTGAGGGTGGAGGTGGTGGGTTCAAGGTGGATGTTTTTTGGCTCCTGGTTTTGGTCCTGGTGCCAAGATTTTTATTTTAGACCTTGCTTTTCTTGGCCAAGTGGGAGTGCTGGGGTCTGTAGCAGTCATCGGCCGTGGTGCTGGACTGGGCCGCATTAGGGGTTCTGCAGTGGGCAGGGGTGCTAGACTAGACAGGGGTGCTGTAGTGGGCAGGGGTGGTGGACTGGGCAGCATCGTAGATCCTGTTGGCTGCAGGGGTGCTGCACTCTGGAGCATGGTGGATGATGTTGGCTGCAGGGTTGAAGGACTTGGCAGCGTGGTCGCTCGGTGAACTGGAGGTGGTGATGGTGGCGGATAATTTAGTGCTGTGGGAGCTGGATAGTACATTTGCTGCTGGTAGTATCCTCCGGCCTGTTGAGTGTAGGATTGTTACTGCTGCTGGGACTGCTGCTGCTGTAATGCGTGGCTGTAAGCAACCTGGCAGGCCTGCTTGACGGACAGCTGGAGTTGAGGCGTAAGGTTTTCCGACACGCTCCGCTCAATTGCAGAAAAAAAATGTTGTACCAGTCTATTAAGGTCGGCTTCCAGGCGGTCTAGGCGATTGTTGACTTCCTTGAACCCACTCTTTACTTTGTCAGTGTGACAACTCCTGGAGTGGACCCTCTGGATCGTGGCACCAACCCTCCCGGGGTGAGCTGACCTAGTGAGGACCACCCCCTATACAGGGAGTGTCAGGGGCAAGCCCAAGGGGGTAAGGTACCATGACTGCTGGCACCAGGTGGCCGGCTCGTAGGAGACACGAGTGAGTGTGTCTGCAGGAACGTGTAAAGCGTGGACACAGGGACACGTGGAGTACAGGGCGGTACAGAGTGAGTGTATCTGCAGGAACGTGTAAAGCTTGGGAGCGTGGGAGTGCGCTAGATACAGAGTAGTACCAGATGGGCACACAAGAGCACGTATGGCGTGCAGCGACTAGTACGTCCGGGTGTGAGCAAAGCAGGATGCGTGCAAAGGAGCACGTCAGAGTACTGAGTTAGGCAGCAGGAGTGCCAAGAGGTGCAACAGAGTACAGGAACAGAGTGTGTGCCAGGAGGCACAACTGAGCATAAGACAGAGCACAGGATCAGAGCGTGTGCCAGGAGGCACAACTGAGCATAAGACAGAGCACAGGATCAGAGTGTGTGCCAGGAGGCACAACTGAGCATAAGACAGAGCACAAGATCAGAGCGTGTGCCAGGAGGCACAACAGAGTACAAGGCAGAGTGCAGGTTCAGAGCATGTGCCAAGAGGCACAACAAAGTACAAGACAGAGTGCTTGTTCAGAGCGTGTGCCAAGAGGCACAGCGGAGTACAAGACAGAGGACCCGAATACAGTGCACAGCCAGGCAGGGACACGGCAGACCAAGCCAGGAAGCACAACAATAATCAGGCACCTCCCATAGGAAGAGGTAGCCTGATATAGCACATGATCACTAGGGCTTCCGGGTCAAGTCCTCCAATACCATAGAGAGGACGGACCTGGAGACAGAGCTGAGAGGAGCGCGCGTGCGCACACAGAACATGGTGCAAACATGAACCTAAGTGCGAGAGGTGCGCATGTGCACCCGGTGTGACCCACGGAGTGGCCGCGGCTCTGGAAGAGATGACGTCGAGACCGAGGTCCTGCCCCCAGGTGAACGCGGCATGACAGGCGGCGTAACAGTCAACAATCAACCTAACCCCATCCTGGAAGACTGAGCTTAATTGAGGAAACTCGAGCATGCCTGACCTCTCCCAGGCTCTCTGCTGCTGACGAGAAGACTCAGCAAAAGCAAAGGTAGAGGGCTGGGAGAGGGGAAAACCTGAAGTACCGGCTGCCTCTTCCCCAGCCTGTGAAGCCTGCAAGTTTGCTTCATTGCTGGTGGATGACTGGAACTGCATCTGTTCAGTGGCTGGTAGATGAGGGGCCGCTTCAATCAAGGAGGCTCAAGGTTGTTTGGTGCTGCACCAGGTTCTGTGAAAAAAAGAGAAAAAAAAATTAGTGAAAAAATAAAGTTTGTGTTGGGCTGCTCCAGGTTCTGTGTGGGGGAAAAAATTCAACATTAGTCAAAATAAAAAAAAAAATCTAAACTTACGTTCGCTGAGCAAGCACAGGCAAAGGCAAGGTCCTGGTGGTACTTGTATTTTCTGAACCTTGCAGTAGAACCACTTTGAACCTGAAGCTCCTCTCTCATGTCCTTGTTGAAGCGGTCCTTTATCGAGCACCAACGGATTTTGATTCGCTTCACTGTGAAGGGGAAAAAAAAGAATTACAGAACAATGCACATCCATTCACAGGTTCACTGCTGTTTAAGACCACATTGCAATACTTACCAAAATCTGTTCTGGCACGTGGCGTGGCATGGTCCTAACCAGGCAGCAGCGATGTTGCCACTGGTTCCCAGAGCCGTCGAATCACTACATTGTCGGAGTGCTGACGGTCACGGTGTCCCACAACGGTACTCGCTCTTGCACTAGGTGGATGAGTTGTTTGTTATCTATATCCAGTGTGGCTTCTTCCCATTGTGAAACCTATAGATAAAATAGAAAAAAATTTTTTAAGTAAAACTGAAAAAATTGTATTATAACTCTGAGGAAACAAATACTTACAACCCGTCTTTCCTCCTAAGACACATGAGCCCGACGACCCTGTGAAGATTCCTCTCCACTGAACTGCTCCTGCTCTTCATCACTGCCATGTACCTGTAAAGAAATTAAATGATTTAACACATGTGGAGTATTGCCAGTGAATACATACCAATCAGTAAAGCGAATGTGATTACATAACCTTTGTCCGGTCCACCCTGGGAAGAAGTCTGTTCTTCAGTTGAGGACATGGTTGAAGAGCAGGCAGCAGTCAAGTGAAACTCTGCAGAAAAGAAACAGAATAAAAATTAAACTTGTAAAGATAAATTAAACTTGTAAAGATCAAAAAACATTGTAGACCAAAAAAAGGACAACAATACTTACATTACAGGCAGTAGTCCAACACCACAGTAGTCAGCACAGGCCAGGGACAGACGGCAGCAACAGGAGCCAACCATAGGACCAGGAGACGACCACAGGAAAACCGCTGCACCAGGAGACACCCACTACGCCAGAGAGAATCGGCCAGTCTACAAGGAACAGAAAAAGCATTCAGAGAGACAGATATTTCCAAAGCTTCTATACTTACATAGACAGTGTTTTCCTCACCACGACAAAAAGCAGCAACAGGAGATGAAATGGAGAAAACCGCTGCACCAGGAGACATCCACTGCGCCACAGAGAATCGGCCAGTCTACAAGGAACAGAAAAAGCAGATAGACAGACTTTTCCAAGCTTCTATACTTACATAGACAGTCTTGTCCTCACCACGACAGAAAGTAGCACCAGGAAACAAACTGGAGAAACCCACTGCACCAGGAGCCAACCGTGAGCCAACCAGGAGTCAACCAGCAGCCAACCACTGTACCAGGCCAAGTAAAAATAATAGAAAGTAAAAAAAGCATTGATAGAGACAGATATTTTCTAAGGTTGCATACTTATATAGCCAGTGTTGTGATATCATCCAGAGTCCAGAGAGTTATGGCTTTGCTGTGTCCACACTTCCTTTTATAGAGCTCTCAATTATCAGGTAGATGAATCACTTCCTGGACCAACTCATTAAAGAAACGCATGTGGAGCACCCCGCAGGGCCTTAGGTTACTCGGTACCGGGTCGGTCAGGTTCTTTAATGGGGATGTGTCACGGTGGCAGTGACCCAGTCCATGGCCCTGGGCGTCCAGTAAAGATGGATGTTTAATGAAGGATGATAATGGTAGTGGGGAAGATGATGGAGAAATGGTAGGGAAATGGGGAGTTTGTTGTGACGCCACCCGTGGTATTCAGCAATGATAGCCAACATTGCACTGCAGATCCTCTGGGATGGTGTTAGAGCAGCAGAGATGGTGAAGCTCTCCACAGGCTGAGGTGTGTCCCAGGGCAGTTAAGGTGGTAAGAGTTGAGCTGGGGACGGTGATGGTGCGTGCGGTGCAGGGCAGGCGAGATGCTAAATGACATGAGGAACACAGTTGAGTGCAGTTTCAGGGTTTTTACTCACAATTCCCATGTATGCGATGACCTACTTGGTACTGTGTCCTCCGGGTGAAGGGTACAGCCAACTCACAGGTAGATTGGGGACATCTTTTCAGGACTCCCCTTTATGTTCACCTTTCTAGGCCACCTCTCTGCGCTAATTTCCACTTTCTCTCCTGCCCTGCGCCTTGACAAGCAGTGTCCTCAAGCCAGCAGCTGTGGACCCTGTCGGGTGACGTTCTCACAGTCCCCTTGCTCCTATCAGGCTGCCTTTTTGGGGAATTGTGGTTGCAGCTAAGGCACTTGAAGTTACCTCAGCCTCTGTCTTGCTAGCTGAGCCTCGTTTGTTATTCTCCACTAGACTTAGGGGCCGGCTTCCCCACTGTGGCCTGGTCCTTCCACATCTGGATACGGGCCCCACGGGTGGCTTTCCACACTACCCATGCACCAAGGACCCCTTCTATTCTCCTAGGAGCGTCCTTCTTACTAGATGTGTCTCTCCGACCCTTACTCTCCCCACGTCAGTTCTGCTCTTCCGCTGTCCCGTCACCAACTGACTGGATCTTTCCAGAACAATTCTTATACCTCACACTAACTCCTCCCACCAACTGTCACTGATTGGATGTCCCTTCTCACACTACCTCCTAAGCTCCTCCCCTTCTACCTACCTTTCCCCACTGACTCCCCAACCCCTTTCCTAGCCAGCCTTGGATGAAGCCATCCTCCCGAATGGTACACCCAGATGCCCTGACTGAACTAGCGTGTGTTGGGTGCAAGTATTGGAGTCCTAAGTGGTGCTCCCTTCTTACCTGAGGGTGGGATATCACATCTCTGGCTGAGGTGCAGTACCTCTGTGGCGACTGGACCCTCAACGGCGCCACACATGCGTATAGAACACATGTGCGTAAGCATGTCCTTGCATATGCATACGTTTCCATAGACAGTAATGCGTTTATTTGACGCACTCATATGCATGCGCATGATTGCGCATATTTGCGGGATTTTTGCAGCTTCCAAAAATCCAACATGATGCGTTCGCCGGACCCCGCTGCACACCGAAAAACAACGCATGCGAGCTGATGCAAACGCATGCACCAGCGTACATCATGTTAAAGATAGGGAAACATGATGCATGCTGATTGCTGCAGATGAAACGCTGCGCACTGGTATACTGTTCAGTGGTGGAGCCTCCTTGCTGGTTTGGGGATTTATGACAAAACATTTTTGACAGGCTTTGACATGTTTGAGAATGTCGTTCTTCTTTCCCTTCCAATAATAACGGTCAGAGTTTTTGTGTAACATTTTATCTCTGCCAAAATGGCCACCAGAAATTGGATTGTAATGACAGGCCTTTAGGATATTTGGCAGTCGACTTTTAGTGAGAACCTCCTTTTCCCCATAGTAAAGAATCCCTCCGTCTGCTTGATATAGCTTAGATGTTTGTCTTAACTGAGACTTGGCACTTACACGTTTCTCTGGAGGAAGATCGTAGATCCACTGGGGGTCCTTTTGTTCTGTTGCAGTGTAGAATCTCAATAGCTGGTTATACAGTTGGTCTTCCATGGTTGTCAAAATTGGAAAACTTATTTTGGTGTTGGGGGATGTTGCAAAATCACTTTACATATCTTATCAGGATAGAATAGGAACTCACACTGGAGAAAAGAGTGCATATCATAGAGAGCAGAGAGAAACATACACATAGCAAGTTACAATACAACATAACATTATCTATGCACTGATGGAACAGAGCCATCTGCTGTCAGTGTAATGCAACTCCTCCAACACATACTGTAAGTGTAGCCCTACTTTCTGCCTTTGTAGTTATTCTGTAGAACAACTACAATAGGAAAAACACACCAATATTTGGGCTTGGAGAGGTATAGTTTAGCCTAGGCTAGAATATACCCGGGGTATACTTTGGCCTACGCCACTTTAACCCCATGCATAGTCTGGCCCAGGCTATTTTGCTTGGACGGGTAAAGTTTAGCCTAAGCTAGAATATACGTGGGGTATACTCTGGCCTAGGCCACTTTAACCCTGGGCATAGTCTGGGACAAGGTATATTCTGGCCTGTTACACCGGGATACCACAGAAACTGTACCTTCTATGTGGTGCACTTTTACATGTTTATTTGTCCAGAAGCGTTTTTGTTACCAAATTTCCTGCATCATTATCGCCTGTAAAAAAAAATTGTAACACTTTTTAATCATTTTTTGTTGGCACAGCCCCCTGAGGAGGCCCAAGCGAAACGTGCGTTGGGGCTGCACGGTGTGACCTGTTACGTGGATCTATTTGGGTGAGATTTTTTTTCTTAGCAGTAGATTATTAGTTCAGTTCCAATTGTGGGTATATAGGCTATAGTGGTAACATGTTGTGAGCTTTCTTAATTTATCCCATATGGTCTCTGATGATGTACAGTTGTGGCCAAAAGTATTGACACCCCTGCAATTCTGTCAGATAATACTCAGTTTCTTCCTGAAAATGATTGCAAACACAAATTCTTTGGTATTATTATCTTCATTTAATTTGTCTTAAATGAAAAAACACAAAAGAGAATGAAGCAAAAAGCAAAACATTGATCATTTCACACAAAACTCCAAAAATGGGCCAGACAAAAGTATTGGCACCCTCAGCCTAATACTTGGTTGCACAACCTGTAGCCAAAATAACTGCGACCAACCGCTTCCAGTAACCATCAATGAGTTTCTTACACTGCTCTGCTGGTATGTTAGACCATTCTTCTTTGGCAAACTGCTCCAGGTCCCTGATATTTGAAGGGTGCCTTCTCCAAACTGCCATTTTTAGATCTCTCCACAGGTGTTCTATGGGATTCAGGTCTGGACTCATTGCTGGCCACCTTAGAAGTCTCCAGTGCTTTCTCTCAAACCATTTTCTAGTGCTTTTTGAAGTGTGTTTTGGGTCATTGTCCTGCTGGAAGACCCATGACCTCTGAGGGAGACCCAGCTTTCTCACACTGGGCCCTACATTATGCTGCAAAATTTGTTGGTAGTCTTCAGACTTCATAATGCCATGCACAAGGTCAAGCAGTCCAGTGCCAGAGGCAGCAAAGCAACCCCAAAACATCAGGAAACCTCTGCCATGTTTGACTGTAGGGACCGTGTTCTTTTCTTTGAATGCCTCTTTTTTTCTCCTGTAAACTCTATGTTGATGCCTTTGCCCAAAAAGCTCTACGTTTGTCTCATCTGACCAGAGAACATTCTTCCAAAACGTTTTAGGCTTTTTCAGGTAAGTTTTGGCAAACTCCAGCCTGGCTTTTTTATGTCTCGAGGTAAGAAGTGGGGTCTTCCTGGGTCTCCTACCATACAGTCCCTTTTCATTCAGATGCCGACGGATAGTACGGGCTGACACTGTTGTACCCTCGGACTGCAGGGCAGCTTGAACTTGTTTGGATGTTAGTCGAGGTTCTTTATCCAACATCCGCACAATCTTGCATTGAAATCTCTTGTCAATTTTTCTTTTCCGTCCACATCTAGGGAGGTTAGCCACAGTGCCATGGGCTTTAAACTTCTTGATGACACTGCGCATGGTAGACACAAGAACATTCAGGTCTTTGGAGATGGACTTGTAGCCTTGAGATTGCTCATGCTTCCTCACAATTTGGTTTCTCAAGTCCTCAGACAGTTCTTTGGTCTTCTTTCTTTTCTCCATGCTCAATGTGGTACACACAAGGACACAGGACAGAGGTTGAGTCAACTTTAATCCATGTCAACTGGCTGCAAGTGTGATTTAGTTATCGCCAACACCTGTTAGGTGCCACAGGTAAGTTACAGGTGCTGTTAATTACACAAATTAGAGAAGCATCACATGATTTTTCGAACAGTTCCAATACTTTTGTCCACCCTCTTTTTTATGTTTGGTGTGGAATTATATCCAATTTGGCTTTAGGACAATTCTTTTTGTGTTTTTTCATTTAAAACAAATTAAATGAAGATAATATAATAACAAAGAATTTGTGTTTGCAATCATTTACAGGAAGAAACTGAGTATTTGTGTACATATATTCCCTTAAAAAACTTTTATTGATAATTTGAATAAAAAACACCTATTCCCGTGTAATCCACAAAGACAAAAAGCCCTAATCAAGGACTACAATAACCTATCTAGACACCTTCCTAGCCGTGGAGGTTGGCACCCTAGAAGAAGTCGATTATTTGGCGCCCCCACTCGGACGTCGTCTGTCCCTATCTCCCCTAGCTCACCCTGAATAAAAAGGTGAGAAAACAATAAATGAAAGGAATGAGATGAAGGAAGGGAAAAAAAGGTTATATGTAGAATATATATATTAATGGGCAAGAAACATCTTATATCATATTTGGAGTGACCCTAAAGAAGGTACTAATCTCAATAAGAGACCAACAGAAACTGCATACAGCAATGTTATTGCACCCAAAGTACAAGTGCTGATAGAATGAAATATGGATATAAAATCCAAAGGTGCATCACAATGCGGTTCCTAAACAAAAAAACTATTTTTCTCCATGAAAAAGACAAACAAGGCCTACATATATAATGCTCATATGAGATAACATATGGATATAATTAATCCAAAAAAATGAAAGAGAATGTATGACCATGCAGTTACTTATCAGAGAGAGTAGAAAATCGCCTCGACGCGTTTCCCCGTTGTTGCGGTTCCTCAGGAGGCCTATAACTTTAGTACCATCAATGCTGGATATGTTCTATGATGCCCCAAATACCATGATGAAAAAGGCATAGGGGCGGTCTCAAAAGAAGGGGGTTAAATAGACCTCATAGTAAACAATCTGTCAGCACGCCCAATCAGCATGTCTCACACTAAAAGCAGTCCCAGGAAATATAACCGCTCACTTGCCTCATCAATCAGCCATTGCTTAAGAGGTAAAAGATCCCTGTGCATTCCATCCATAGTCGGCGTGCGTGTCAGCCCAACTGCGCATGTGTGGAAATGTCATATTCCTCCTACTCAAAGCGCCAGCTTCAAACTGCGCAAGCGCAGGGGCCGCATAGATCCGAGATCCATCAGATCAACAGCGCATGTCCGAAATGAATGCCAAAGATATTACTCATAAAGATAAGGCCTACTACGCATGCCCAGAAGTAATATATTAAGTAATTCAAGAAAAAAGAGCTTCAAACCGCGCTGGCGCAGGACACCATTAGAGGTAGATCATTATATCCAAAGCGCTTGCACAAATGTATAGAAAAGATATATAGAAAAAATATTATAGAGCCCGGGGATTTTAACCCCTTACAAATCTGGACAAATATGCTAAGCCTCAAAAATTGATATAGCAAGCAACAAAGGGGTAGAAGTAAGCTTAAATCAGAATAAAAAGATATAAATGACAAAATTAGATACATAATAATGATATTCCTCATAATTGAGCTAGTGTGCCAATAATAACACTACTTATAATAAGCTAGCTAAGTCCTTTCAAAACTACCAAAACCCGTTGAAAAAACAAAGGAAAACCAAATAAATCAAAATAAATAAGCATAAAAAGCAAGTATAGGATAGACATTCATTAAGGCCTTTAGGAGAGAGGGATTGGAGCCTATATATCCATTCAACTTCTCTTCTCTGTACAATTTTGTCCAAATCCCCCCCTCGGGGTTTTGGTCTAACCAGCTCTATAATGCCAAATGTGATCTCCCTAAGAGATCCACCATGAACCTCATTCATGTGTCGGGCGACGGGTTTATCTCTCTTATTCTTAACCCCTTCACCCCCAAGGGTGGTTTGCACGTTCATGACTGGGCCAATTTTTACAATTCTGACCACTGTACCTTTATGAGGTCATAACTCTGGAACGCTTCCATGGATCCCGGTGATTCTGACATTGTCTTCTCGTGACATATTGTACTTCATGTTAGTGGTAAAATTTCATTTAAATAACTTGCGTTTATTTGTGAGAAAAACGGAAATTTGGCGTAAATTTTGAAAATTTCACAATTTTCCAACTTTGAATTTTTATGCTCTTAAATCACAGAGATATGGCACACAAACAACTTGATAACTAACATTTCCCACATGTTTACTTTACATCAGCACAATTTTGGAACCAAAATTTTTTTTTGTTAGGAAGTTATAAGGGTTAAAATTTGACCAGCGATTTCTCATTTTTACAACACCATTTTATTTTTAGGACCACATCACATTTGAAGCCACTTTGAGGGGTCTATATGATAGAAAATACCCAAAAGTGACACCATTCTAAAAACTGCACCCCTTAAGGTGCTCAAAACCACATTCAAGAAGTTTATTAACCCTTTAGGTGCATCACAGGAATTTTTTTGAATATTTAAAAAAAAATGAACATCTAACTTTTTTTCACAAAAAAAATACTTCAGGTTCAATTTTTTTTATATTACCAAGGGTAACAGGAGAAATTGGACTGCAAAAGTTATTGTGCAATTTGTCTTGAGTACGCTGATACCTGATATGTAGGGGGGAATGACTGTTTCGGCGCATGGCAGAGCTCAGAATGGAAGGAGCGCCGTTTGACTTTTTCAATGCAAAATTGGCTGGAATTCAGATCGGACGCCATGTCACGTTTGGAGAGTCCCTGATGTACCTAAACAGTGGAAACCCCCTACAAGTGACCCCATTTTGGAAACTAGACCCCCCAAGGAACTTATCTAGATATGTGGTTAGAACTTTGAACCCACAAGGGCTTTACAGAAGTTTATAACGTACAGCGGTACAATTAAAAAATCATATTTTTTCCACAAAAATGATTTTTTCACCCCAATTTTTATTTTCCCAAGGGTAACAGGACCCTAAAAGTTATAGTGCAATTTGTCCTTACGCTGATACCCCACATGTGGGGGTAAATCACTATTTGGGCGCATGGCAGAGCTCAGAAGGGAAGCAGCGCCATTTGACATTTTTGGCTGGAATTGAGATCGGACATCATGTCGCGATTGGAAAACCCCTGATGTACCAAAACAGTGGAAACCCCCCACAAATAACACCATTTTGGAAACTAGACCCCCTAAGGAACTTATCTAGATGTGTGGTGAGAACTTTGAACCCCCAAGGGCTTCACAGAACTTTATAACGCCCGGGCGTGAAAATAAAAAATTCGTATTTTTTCCACAAACATGATCTTTTAGTCACCATTTTTTATTTTCCCAAGGGTACCAGGAGAAATTGGACACCAAAAGTTGTTGTCCAATTTGTCCTGAGTATGCTGATACCCCATATGTGGGAGAAAACTACTGTATGGGCACACGTCGGGGCTCGGAAGGGAAGTAGTGATGTTTTGGAATGCAGACATTGATGGAATGGTCTGCGGGTGTCATGTTGCCTTTGGAGAGCCCCTAATGTACCTAAACAGTGGAAACCCCCCACAAATGACCCCATTTTGAAAACTAGACCCCCTAAGGAACTTATCTAGATGTGAGGTGAGCACTTTGAACCCCCAAGGGCTTCACAGAATTTTATAATGCCAGGGCATGAAAATAAAAAAAATCGTATTTTTTCCACAAACATGATCAATTAGTCCCCAATTTTTTTATTTTCCCAAGGGTAACAGGAGAAATTGAACCCCAAAAGTTGTTGTCCAATTTGTCCTGAGTACGCTGACGCCCCATATGTGGGAGAAAACTACTGTATGGACACATGTCGGGGCTCGGAAGGGAAGCAGTGACGTTTTGGAATGCAGACTTTGATGGAATGGTCTGCGGGTGTCATGTGCGTTTGGAGAGCCCCTGCTGTACCTAAACTATTGAAACTCCCCACAAGTGACCCCATTTTGGACACTAGACCCCCCACAGAACTTATCTAGATGTGTGGTGAGCACTTTGAACCCCCAAGTGCTTCACAGAAGTTTATAACGCTCGGACGTGAAAATAAAAAAATCATTTTTTTCCAAAAAAATGATATTTTTGCCCCCAATTTTTTATTTTCCTAAGGGTAACAGGAGAAATTGGACCCCAAAAATTGTTTTGCAATTTGTCCTGAGTAGGCTGATACCCTACATGTGGGGGGTAAAACACTGTTTGGGCGCATGGCAGAACTTGGAAGGGAAGAAGCACCATTTGACTTTTTCAACTCAAAATTGGCTGGAATTGAGATCAGACACCATGTTGCATTTGGAGAGCCCCTGATGTGCCCAAACAGTGGAAACCCCCAATTCTAACTCCAACCCAAACCCCAACACACCCCTAACCCTAATCTCAGCCCTAACCCTAGCCCTAACCCTAACCCTTGCCCTAGCCCTAACCCTACCCTAACCCTAACCCTAGCCCTAACCCTAACCCTAGCCCTAACCCTAACCCTAACCCTAACCCTCATGGAAAAATGGAAATAAATACATTTTTTTTTATTTTATTATTTTTCCCTAACTAAGGGGGTGATAACGGGGGGTTTGATTTACTATTTATGGCGGTTTTTATATTTGGCAGCTGTCGCACGCTAAAAGACACTTTTTATTGTAAAAATAGTTTTTGCATCACCACATATTGAGAGCTATAATTTTTCCGTATTTTGACCCACCGAGTCATGTGAGGTCTTATTTTTTGCAGGACGAGTTGAAGTTTTTATTGGTACCATTTTCTGGCACGTGACATTTTTTAATCGCTTTTTATTCCGATTTTTGGGACGCAGAATGAACAAAAACCAGCGTTTCATGAATTTCTTTTGGGGGGGTGCGTTTACACCGTTCCACGTGCGGTAAAATTGATAAAGCGGTTTTATTCTTCGGGTCAGTACGGTTACAGCGATACCTCATTTAGGTTGTTTTTTTATGTTTTGTCGGTTTTATGCAATGAAAACTATTTTATATAAAAAATAATTATTTTTGCATCGCTTTATTCTGCGAGCTATAACTTTATTTTTTCACTGATGATGCTGTGTGGCAGCTCGTTTTTTGCGGGACAAGATGACATTTTCAGAGGTACCATGGATATTTATATGCGTCTTTTTGATCGCGCGTTATTATACTTTTTGTTTGGCGGTATGATAATAAATCATTATTTTTTGCTTCGTTTTTTATTTTTTAAGGGGTTCGCTAAAGGGGTTAACTAATGGGACAGTTTTATAGGGCGGGTCATTACGGACGCGGTGATACCTAATATGTGTACTTTTATTGTTTGTTTTTTTTATTTCCAAAAAATGGATTTATTTGGGGGAATATTTTTTTTTTTTTTTTACTAATTTATTTGGCGATTTTTTTAAAAATTATTTTAACACTTTTTTTATTTTTTTTTTAACTTTATTAAATAGTCCCAGGTGGGACATCACTGTCCTGTGACAGATCGCTGTGACAGATCAGCGATCTGTCACAGGCAGTGCAGAAGGCTTCCTCATGCCTGCGCTTTGTAGGCACTGAGGAAGCCAGCTTCTTGCAGGCCCCCGAAGGCCCCCGTTGCCTGCAGGAAAGGAGCCCCCAGCAGCAGCGCTGCACATTGCGCTGCCGTGGGGGGCTCAGAGAAGCACGGAGGGAGCCCCCTCTCTGCCGATGCTTACCTTTAACCCCCGGTACACCGCGATCATCGCGGTGTGCAAGGGGTTAACGTGTCGGGGGCGGTCCGTGACCGCCCCTGACACATTGTGCCTGGTGTCAGCTGTGATAATCAGCTGACACCCGGCCGCGATCAGCGGCGCTCACCACGTGGGCGCCGCTGATCGCGATAGACGTACTATCCCGTCCATGGGCATAGGGGCCCGGGTCCCATGGACAGGATAGTATGTCGGATGTCATGAAGGGTTTAATATCATTTAAATGTTCACCCACCCTAACTCTGAGCTCTCTAATTGTCTTCCCAACATAATCAAGCGGGCATGTGCATGTTGCTTTGTAAACCATACCAGAAGATCTATAATTCCCAAAATCTCTAATATAATATACCTTAGCGTCCACTGAACTACAGAATGTTTTTGACTGGAACATAACTTCACATCTAGAACAATTACCACACCTAAAAAAACCTTGCGGTCTACGATCCAGCCAAGTACCCTCCTTTTTTGGTCTCTGATAAAAGCTATGGGCCAAATGGTCCCCAAGAGATCTACCTCTTCTGTAGGTAATACTAGGCATAGGAGCAATAAAGTCTTTTAAATCAGGATCAGTTAAGAGAATACCCCAATGCCTTTTAAAGATTTGATAGACTCTCTCAGCCTGACTGTCATAGGTACCTATCATCCTAGTTATATCCTTATCATCCTTTTTGTTCTTAATTCCCAAAAGGGACGATCTGTCAACAGATAGAGCTTCCTTATAAGATCTCCTCAGAACATATTCTGGATAACCTCTCGCTTTAAACCTACAGTACAGATCGTCAGCTTGGTTCTTAAAAGTATCCAAATCTGAGCAGTTTCTCCTAAGACGGAAAAACTGCCCTTTTGGTATACCTCTTTTTAGGGGAATAGGGTGATGGCTGGTCTACCTAAGTAGATTATTTGTGGATGTCGGTTTGCGATAAGTGCAAGTCTCAATATTCCCATTCTGCTTCTTCGTGATAGTTAAATCAAGAAAATTAATACTCCTATACTGACACTCTGACGTAAAGCGCAACCCAATTTCATTCTTATTTATACTTTCCATAAAGTGGTGGAACTCACTCTCAGTGCCAGACCAAAATACAAAAATATAGTCAATATATCTGGCCCATAGAGCGATATAGGAGTTCCAGCACATATCCTCATCACCAAAAATGAGTGTTTCCTCCCACCAGCCCAGGAATACATTAGCATACGTAGGGGCACAGGGGCTCCCCATCGCTGTACCCCTGAGCTGGTGGAAGTACTTCCCATCAAAAAGAAAGTAGTCATGAGTCAAAGTAAATAATAGAAGCTCCTCAACAAAGATATTGTGGTCCCCACATTCCACTGCTCTTGACTGAAGAAAGTGACCAATGGCTCTCATACCACATTTATGCAGAATGCTGCTATAAAGCGCTTCCGCATTAATCGATGCCAAGATTGTCTTCTCCTCGATTGATATGCCTTCCAGCAAATTAAGCAAATGCGATGTATCTCGTACATAGGAGGGAAGCGAAGTCGCAAATGGTCTTAAAACCTTATCTAGGTATATACCAACGTTCTGCGTTAAATATTCTATGCCTGCTACAATAGTTCTACCTTTTAAGGGATTTAAACCTTTATGTATCTTGGGCAGTGCATAGAACGTAGGTATAACCGGCTTGATAGGCAGCATAAATTTAAGTTCATTCAAAGAAATGAGACCCATCACCTTAGCTTTAGTCAAAATGTCAGTCAAAGCAGCTAGATATATTTTAGTGGGATCTCCACTCAGTACCTCATAGGTACCGTGCTCATATAACAGAGAATGACACATGTCTAAGTAATTTTTGTGGTCCATTATAACCAGATTACCACCCTTATCTGAGGATTTTATTATGATTTCCTTACTATTTTCAAGTGCACAAAGGGAATCTCTTTCCCCCTGAGAAAGATTACCCACACCTTTATTGTAATCATTCTTAATTTTACACAAATCCATTTCCACCATTTTCATAAAGATATCAACACTGGTAGTATTTAACATTGGTGGCATACGGGTACTCCTATTCCTCAAGTCAGTAAAGGGACCTTTACCACGTACTTGATTATTCTCCCCCAAAAGGGATGTTAATACTTGAAAGGTATCGAAATCCTCCTCTAAAATACCCAGTCTTTTACATTCATCTCTATTATGCTGTAAAAAAGAGTTTCCATTTCAAATTACGTCCAAATAGATTTAAATCCTTAACCCACCTAAAGCAATCAAAACAAGAGGTGGGCACAAAATTCAAACCTTTCTGCAACAAAAGGTAATCATTTCCAGAGAGTTCACAAGATGACAAATTAATGATCTGACCCTGATTTATACTTGTCTTCTCCTCAAATCGTAACCCATTATTGGGCCCCTGTCCAAAAAAGACTGCGGTAATAATGAGGAAGATGATGTAGAGGGAGAATTTCTCAAATCCCTCCCATTTCCCTTCTGCCTGTGTTGTTTTCTTGGCATACGCCATTTGCCCCGATTTTGTCTACCCCTTCCACAATAATAATCTGAACGTTCAGTGTCTGAGGTATCTAAGTTTGATGAGGACACTTCCGTAGCTGATTTTGTTTGGTATTCAAAAGCTTTATTATCCTTGAATTCAGCAAAGTCCCGCACAAACTGTGCGTGTTTTCTATCCTTCAACCTTGTTTGAAATTTTTCTACTGACGTTTGAAGGATATTTTCCCGTCTCGAAAAATCGGGATCAGTTTTAAACTTTTGAACTCTTTCAATAGCACTATTGAGCTTTTTAATAGATTCCTCAAACAATTTCTTTTCTTCCACAAGAATCAATTGCATGAATCTGGTGGAGGCCTCAACAGACTCCCTTGTCCAGGCTGCCAGCAGAAGGGGATTAGCTGTACGAGGTGAGGGTTGTAGATTAATTCTTAACCCTTTAGGTACTATTTTATTCTTTATATAATTTTCAAGACCCTTCACCTCCCACCAAGACCGTATATTCTCTTTATAGCACTGATACACTTCATTAAAGAAAGTTTTCAGGGAAGGATTGTCAATACTTTCTGGAGTAGTACTGGTAGAAAAAACTAAATTGGCATCCTGTGCCCATAATTCAACATTGATGGGGTTTGAAAGGAAGCTAGCCATATTACGCAAATTTCAAAACATAAACTCTTTAACCTCTTCCCGACCGCCCACAGTAGATAAACGTTGGCGCTTGCTGGGCTTTGTGCAGCGCCGACGTTTATCTACTGTCGGCGGTTTTGTGCCCCCCGGGACCCCCACATACCTTAAAACGCGGGGATCCCGGTTCACAATGCATGCTGGGACCCCCGACGTCATCGAGACCTGATTGGTTCAGGTCCTGATGACGTCAGCATCACAGCAGCCAATGGGAGCGATCGCTGGGAAAGTTGCTTGTTTCCCAGCGATCTCACTCATTGTAACGCGGCTTCTCCTCTGATCTAACACTGACAGATGATCAGAGGTGAAGCAGCTTTACTGTGTGACTAGATCGCTGCCTGGCACAGCTGATCGCTGCCTGGCACAGCTGTGCCAGGCAGCGATCATGTCACACAGTAACGCTGCTTCACCTCTGATCATCTGTCATTGTGAGATCAGAGGAGAAGTTGTGTTATTATGTGCCAGGCAGCGATCTTGTCACATAGTAACGCTGCTTCACCTCTGATCATCTGTCAGTGTGAGATCAGAGGAGAAGTGGCGTTACTATGAGTCAGATCGCAGGACAGCGATCTTGTCACAAAAATAAAAAAAAGTAAAGAAAAAAAAAGCAGGTACACAGGTTAGGGCTAGGGCTAGGGCTAGGGTTAGGGCTAGGGTTAGGGCTGGGATTAAGGTTATGGGTGTGTTGGTGTTAGGTTTGTGGTTAGGGTTATGGTTAGGGCTGAGATTAGGGTTAGGGGTGTGTTGGGGTTAGGGTTGGAATTAGAATTGGGGGTTTCCACTGTTTAGGTACATCAGGGGCTCTGTAAATGCAATATGATGCCCGCAGACCATTCCATCAAAGTCTGCATTTCAGAACGTCACTACTTCCCTTCCGAGCCCCACCGTGTGCCCAAACAGTAGTTTTCTCCCACATATGGGGTACTAGCGTACTCAGGACAAATTGGACAACAACTCTTAGGGTCCAATTTCATCTGTTACCCTTGTGAAAATAAAAATTGGGGGCTAAAAGATTATTTTTGTGGAAAAAAAATGATTTTTTTATTTTCACGCCTCTACATTATAAACTTTACTGAAACACTTGGGGGTTCAAAGTGCTCACCACACATCTAGATAAGTTCCTTGGGGGGTCTAGTTTCCAAAATGGGGTCACTTGTGGGGGGTTTCCACTGTTTAGGTACATCAGGGGCTCTGCAAAAGCGACATGACACACGCAGACCATTCCATCAAAGTCTGCATTTCAGAACGTCACTACTTCCCTTCCGAGCCCCACAGTGTGCCCAAACAGTAGTTTTCTCCCACATATGGGGTACTAGCGTACTCCAAAATGGGGTCACTTGTGGGGGGTTTCCACTGTTTAGGTATATCAGGGGCTCTGCAAAAGCGACATGACACACGCAGACCATTCCATCAAAGTCTGCATTTCAGAACGTCACTACTTCCCTTCCGAGCCCCACCGTGTGCCCAAACAGTAGTTTTCTCCCACATATGGGGTACTAGCGTACTCAGGACAAATTGGACAACAACTCTTAGGGTCCAATTTCATCTGTTACCCTTGTGAAAATAAAAATTGGGGGCTAAAAGATGATTTTTGTGGAAAAAAAATGATTTTTTTATTTTCACGCCTCTACATTATAAACTTTAGTGAAACACTTGGGGGTTCAAAGTGCTCACCACACATCTAGATAAGTCCCTTGGGGGGGTCTAATTTCCAAAATGGGGTCACTTATGGGGGGTTTCCACTGTTTAGGTACATCAGGTGCTCTCCAAATGCGACATGGCATCCGATCTCAATTCCAGCCAATTCTGCATTGAAAAAGTCAAACGGCACTCCTTCCGTTCTGAGCTCTGCCGTGTGCTCAAACAGTGGTTTTGCCCCACATACAGGGTATTGGCGTATTCGGGAGAAATTGCACAAAAAATTTTGTGGTTCATTTTCTCTTTTTACACTTGTGAAAATAAAAAAAAATGGTTTTGAAGTAAAATGTTTGTGAAAAAAAGTTGTTTATTTTTTCCTTCCATATTCCATTCATTCATGTGAAGCACCTGAAGGGTTAATAAACTTCTTGAATGTGGTTTTGAGTACATTGAGAGGTGCAGTTTTTAGAATGGTGTCACTTTTGGGTATTTTCTGTCATATTGACCCCTCAAACTCACTTCAAATGTGAGGTGGTCCTTAAAAAAAATGGTGTTGCAAATTTTGTTGTAAAAATGAGAAATCGCTGGTCAACTTTTAACCCTTATAACTTCCTAAAAACAAAAATTATGTTTCCAAAATTGTGCAGATGTAAAGTAAACATGTGGGAAATGTTATTTATGAACTATTTTGTGCGATATCACTCTCTGATTTAAGGGCATAAAAATTAAAAGTTTGAAAATTGCAAAATTTTCTAAATTTTCACCAAATTTTGATTTTTTTAACAAATAAGCGCAGATAATATCTAAAATATTTTACCACCATCATGAAGTACAATATGTCATGAGAAAACAGTGTCAGAATCAGTAGGATCCGTTGAAGCGTTCTAGAGTTATGACCTCATAAAGTGACACTGGTCAGAATTGAAAAAATTGGCCCGGTCACAAAGGCAAAAACAGGCTCGGTGCGAAGGGGTTAAATAAGCAAAGGAAAAAATCCATATTATTTGTGTACAGATATTCCCTTAAAAAACTTTTATTGATAATTTGAATAAAAAACACCTATTCCCGTGTAATCCACAAAGACAAAATGCCCTAATCAAGGACTACAATAACCTATCTAGACACCTTCCTAGCCGTGGAGGTTGGCACCCTAGAAGAAGTCGATTATTTGGCGCCCCCACTCGGACGTCGTCTGTCCCTATCTCCCCTAGCTCACCCTGAATAAAAAGGTGAGAAAACAATAAATGAAAGGAATGAGATGAAGGAAGGGAAGAAAAGGTTATATGTAGAATATATATATTAATGGGCAAGAAACATCTTATATCATATTTGGAGTAACCCAAAAGAAGGTACTAATCTCAATAAGAGACCAACAGAAACCGCATACAGCAATGTTATTGCACCCAAAGTACAAGTGCTGATAGAATGAAATATGGATATAAAATCCAAAAGGTGCATCACAATGCGGTTCCTAAACTAAAAAACTATTTTTCTCCATGGAAAAGACAAATATGGCCTACATATATAATGCTAATATGAGATAACATATGGATATAATTAATCCAAAAAAATGAAAGAGCATGTATGACCATGCAGTTACTTATCAGAGAGAGTAGAAAATCGCCTAGACGCGTTTCCCCGTTGCTGCGGTTCCTCAGGAGGCCTATAACTTTAGTACCATCAATGTTGGATATGTTCTATGATGCCCCAGATACCATGATGAAAAAGGCATAGGGGCGGTCTCAAAAGAAGGGGGTTAAATAGCCCTCATAGTAAACAATCTGTCAGCACGCCCAATCAGCATGTCTCACACTAAAAGCAGTCACAGGAAATATAACCGCTCACTTGCCTCACCAATCAGCCATTGCTTAAGAGGTAAAAGATCCCTGTGCATTCCATCCATAGTCGGCGTGCGTGTCAGCCCAACTGCGCATGTGTGGAAATGTCATATTCCTCCTACTCAAAGCGCCAGCTTCAAACTGCGCAAGCGCAGGGGCCGCATAGATCCGAGATCCATCAGATCAACAGCGCATGTCCGAAATGAATGCCAAAGATATTACTCATAAAGATAAGGCCTACTACGCATGCCCAGAAGTAATATATTAAGTAATTCAAGAAAAAAGAGCTTCAAACCGCGCTGGCGCAGGACACCATTAGAGGTAGATCATTATATCCAAAGCGCTTGCACAAATGTATAGAAAAGATATATAGAAAAAATATTATAGAGCCCGGGGATTTTAATCCCTTACAAATCTGGACAAATATGCTAAGCCTCAAAAATTGATATAGCATAACTCATAACTACTTTCTTTTTGATGGGAAGTACTTCCACCACCTCCTGAGGAACCGCAACAACGGGGAAACGCGTCGAGGCGATTTTCTACTCTCTCTGATAAGTAACTGCATGGTCATACATGCTCTTTCATTTTTTTGGATTAATTATATCCATATGTTATCTCATATGAGCATTATATATGTAGGCCATGTTTGTCTTTTTCATGGAGAAAAATAGTTTTTTTGTTTAGGAACCGCATTGTGATGCACCTTTGGATTTTATATCCATATTTCATTCTATCAGCACTTGTACTTTGGGTGCAATAACATTGCTGTATGTGGTTTCTGTTGGTCTCTTATTGAGATTAGTACCTTCTTTAGGGTCACTCCAAATATGATATAAGATGTTTCTTGCCCATTAATATATATATTCTACATATAACCTTTTTTTCCCTTCCTTCATCTCATTCCTTTCATTTATTGTTTTCTCACCTTTTTATTCAGGGTGAGCTAGGGGAGATAGGGACAGACGACGTCCGAGTGGGGGCGCCAAATAATCGACTTCTTCTAGGGTGCCAACCTCCACGGCTAGGAAGGTGTCTAGATAGGTTATTGTAGTCCTTGATTAGGGCTTTTTGTCTTTGTGGATTACACGGGAGTAGGTGTTTGTTTTTTATTCAAATTATCAATAAAAGTTTTTTAAGGGAATATATGTACACAAATAATATGGATTTATTCCTTTGCTTATTTAAAGAGTTTGTTATGTTTTGAAATTTGCGTAATATGGCTAGCTTCCTTTCAAACCCCATCAATGTTGAATTATGGGCACAGGATGCCAATTTAGTTTTTTCTACCAGTACTACTCCAGAAAGTATTGACAATCCTTCCCTGAAAACTCTCTTTAATGAAGTGTATCAGTGCTATAAAGAGAATATACGGTCTTGGTGGGAGGTGAAGGGTCTTGAAAATTATATAAAGAATAAAATAGTACCCAAAGGGTTAAGAATTAATCTACAACCCTCACCTCGTACAGCTAATCCCCTTCTGCTGGCAGCCTGGACAAGGGAGTCTGTTGAGGCCTCCACCAGATTCATGCAATTGATTCTTGTGGAAGAAAAGAAATTGTTTGAGGAATCTATTAAAAAGCTCAATAGTGCTATTGAAAGAGTTCAAAAGTTTAAAACTGATCCCGATTTTTCGAGACGGGAAAATATCCTTCAAACGTCAGTAGAAAAATTTCAAACAAGGTTGAAGGATAGAAAACACGCACAGTTTGTGCGGGACTTTGCTGAATTCAAGGATAATAAAGCTTTTGAATACCAAACAAAATCAGCTACGGAAGTGTCCTCATCAAACTTAGATACCTCAGACACTGAACGTTCAGATTATTATCGTGGAAGGGGTAGACAAAATCGGGGCAAATGGCGTATGCCAAGAAATCAACACAGGCAGAAGGGAAATGGGAGGGATATGAGAAATTCTCCCTCTACATCATCTGGACCTTCCTCATTATTACCGCAGTCTTTTTTGGACAGGGGCCCAATAATGGGTTACGATTTGAGGAGAAGACAAGTATAAATCAGGGTCAGATCATTAATTTGTCATCTTGTGAACTCTCTGGAAATGATTACCTTTAGTTGCAGAAAGGTTTGAATTTTGTGTCCACCTCTTGTTTTGATTGCTTTAGGTGGGTTAAGGATTTAAATCTATTTGGACGTAATTTGAAATGGAAACTTTTTTTCAACAGCATAATAGAGATGAATGTAAAAGACTGGGTATTTTAGAGGAGGATTTCGATACCTTTCAAGTATTAACATCCCTTTTGGGGGAGAATAATCAAGTACGTGGTAAAGGTCCCTTTACTGACTTGAGGAATAGGAGTACCCGTATGCCACCAATCATAAATACTACCAGTGTTGATATCTTTATGAAAATGGTGGAAATGGATTTGTGTAAAATTAAGAATGATTGCAATAAAGGTGTGGGTAATCTTTCTCAGGGGGAAAGAGATTCCCTTTGTGCACTTGAAAATAGTAAGGAAATCATAATAAAATCCTCAGATAAGGGTGGTAATCTGGTTATAATGGACCGCAAAAATTACATAGACATGTGTCATTCTCTGTTATATGAGCACGGTACCTATGAGGTACTGAGTGGAGATCCCACTAAAATATATCTAGCTGCTTTGACTGACATTTTGACTAAAGCTAAGGTGATGGGTCTCATTTCTTTGAATGTACTTAAATTTATGCTGCCTAACAAGCCGGTTATACCTACGTTCTATGCACTGCCCAAGATACATAAAGGTTTAAATCCCTTAAAAGGTAGACCTATTGTGGCAGGCATAGAATCTTTAACGCAGAACGTTGGTATATACCTAGATAAGGTTTTAAGACCATTTGCGACATCGCTTCCCTCCTTTGTACGAGATACATCGCATTTGCTTAATTTGCTGGAAGGCATATCAATCGAGGAGAAGACAATCTTGGCATCGAATGATGCGGAAGCACTTTATAGCAGCATTCCACATAAATGTGGTATGAGAGCCATTGGTCACTTTCTTCAGTCAAGAGCAGTGGAATGTGGGGACCACAATATCTTTGTTGAGGAGCTTCTATTATTTACATTGACTCATAACTACTTTCTTTTTGATGGGAAGTACTTCCACCAGCTCAGGTGTACAGCGATGGGGAGCCCCTGTGCCCCTACGTATGCTAATGTATTCCTGGGCTGGTGGGAGGAAACACTCATTTTTGGTGATGAGGATATGTGGTGGAACTTCTATATCGCTCTATGGGCCAGATATATTGACCATATTTTGGTATTTTGGTCTGGCACTGAGAGTGAGTTCCACCACTTTATGGAAAGTATAAATAAGAATGAAATTGGGTTGCGCTTTACGTCAGAGTGTCAGTATAGGAGTATTAATTTTCTTGACTTAACTATCACGAAGAAGCAGAATGGGAATATTGAGACTTGCACTTATCGCAAACCGACATCCACAAATAATCTACTTAGGTGGACCAGCCATCACCCTATTCCCCTAAAAAGAGGTATACCAAAAGGGCAGTTTCTCCGTCTTAGGAGAAACTGCTCAGATTTGGATACTTTTGTTTTCAAATAATTTTATTGGTTTTTTTTAAATAAACAGGGTAGGGAAAGGAAGGTAGGAAGGGAGGGAAGGGAGTGGGGAATAAACAACCTTGTACAGGTACGGAAAAAAATTTAAAAACTAGAGAACCCACAAGCAGGCATAGAATAACATATATAGATTTGGATACTTTTAAGAACCAAGCTGACGATCTGTACTGTAGGTTTAAAGCGAGAGGTTATCCAGAATATGTTCTGAGGAGATCTTATAAGGAAGCTCTATCTGTTGACAGATCGTCCCTTTTGGGAATTAAGAACAAAAAGGATGATAAGGATATAACTAGGATGATAGGTACCTATGACAGTCAGGCTGAGAGAGTCTATCAAATCTTTAAAAAGCATTGGGGTATTCTCTTAGCTGATCCTGATTTAAAAGACTTTATTGCTCCTATGCCTAGTATTACCTACAGAAGAGGTAGATCTCTTGGGGACCATTTGGTCCATAGCTTTTATCAGAGACCAAAAAAGGAGGGTACTTGGCTGGATCGTAGACCGCAAGGTTTTTTTAGGTGTGGTAATTGTTCTAGATGTGAAGTTATGTTCCAGTCAAAAACATTCTGTAGTTCAGTGGACGCTAAGGTCTATTATATTAGAGATTTTGGTAATTGTAGATCTTCTGGTATGGTTTACAAAGCAACATGCACATGCCCGCTTGATTATGTTGGGAAGACAATTAGAGAGCTCAGAGTTAGGATATATAGGCTCCAATCCCTCTCTCCCAAAGGCCTTAATGAATGTCTATCCTATACTTGCTTTTTATGATAATTTATTTTGATTTATTTGGTTTTTCTTTGTTTTTTCAACGGGTTTTGGTAGTTTTGAAAGGACTTAGCTAGCTTATTATAAGTAGTGTGTTATTATTGGCACACTAGCTCAATTATGAGGAATATCATTATTATGTATCTAATTTTGTCATTTATATCTTTTTATTCTGATTTAAGCTTACTTCTACCTCTTTGTTGCTTGCTATATCAATTTTTGAGGCTTAGCATATTTGTCCAGATTTGTAAGGGATTAAAATCCCCGGGCTCTATAATATTTTTTCTATATATCTTTTCTATACATTTGTGCAAGCGCTTTGGATATAATGATCTACCTCTAATGGTGTCCTGCGCCAGCGCGGTTTGAAGCTCTTTTTTCTTGAATTACTTAATATATTACTTCTGGGCATGCGTAGTAGGCCTTATCTTTATGAGTAATATCTTTGGCATTCATTTCGGACATGCGCTGTTGATCTGATGGATCTCGGATCTATGCGGCCCCTGCGCTTGCGCAGTTTGAAGCTGGCGCTTTGAGTAGGAGGAATATGACATTTCCACACATGCGCAGTTGGGCTGACACGCACGCCGACTATGGATGGAACGCAGAGGGATCTTTTACCTCTTAAGCAATGGCTGATTGGTGAGGCAAGTGAGCGGTTATATTTCCTGGGACTGCTTTTAGTGTGAGACATGCTGATTGGGCGTGCTGACAGATTGTTTACTATGAGGGCTATTTAACCCCCTTCTTTTGAGACCGCCCCTATGCCTTTTTCATCATGGTATCTGGGGCATCATAGAACATATCCAGCATTGATGGTACTAAAGTTATAGGCCTCCTGAGGAACCGCAACAACGGGGAAACGCGTCGAGGCGATTTTCTACTCTCTCTGATAAGTAACTGCATGGTCATACATGCTCTTTCATTTTTTTGGATTAATTATATCCATATGTTATCTCATATGAGCATTATATATGTAGGCCATGTTTGTCTTTTTCATGGAGAAAAGTTTTTTTGTTTAGGAACCGCATTGTGATGCACCTTTGGATTTTATATCCATATTTCATTCTATCAGCACTTGTACTTTGGGTGCAATAACATTGCTGTATGCAGTTTCTGTTGGTCTCTTATTGAGATTAGTACCTTCTTTAGGGTCACTCCAAATATGATATAAGATGTTTCTTGCCCATTAATATATATATTCTACATGTAACCTTTTTTTCCCTTCCTTCATCTCATTCCTTTCATTTATTGTTTTCTCACCTTTTTATTCAGGGTGAGCTAGGGGAGATAGGGACAGACGACGTCCGAGTGGGGGCGCCAAATAATCGACTTCTTCTAGGGTGCCAACCTCCACGGCTAGGAAGGTGTCTAGATAGGTTATTGTAGTCCTTGATTAGGGCTTTTTGTCTTTGTGGATTACACGGGAATAGGTGTTTTTTATTCAAATTATCAATAAAAGTTTTTTAAGGGAATATATGTACACAAATAATATGGATTTATTCCTTTGCCTATTTAAAGAGTTTGTTTTGTTTAGAAACTGAGTATTATCTGACAGAATTGCAGGGGTGTCAATACTTTTGGCCACAACTGTATTTTTCCAATTGTATCTAGTCACTTGGATTACTTATAAAAACTATTGAATTATATTATCTCAATATCCCTGATCCAGATATTTATGTAACTGTGTCATACCTTATGTCTTATGTCTTTTACATTGTTATTTTGTCTATATAACATACATTTTTATGATGTAATAATATTCATGAATATATTTAATAAATTTAATATATTTTATAATTGAAGGTGTTTTTTACTCCTTGTCGTTCGTTTTTTGTTTGCAATGTATTATTGGAGTATACCTTTTTATTGATATTATTTTTAGTATTAATTTTAACACCTTTTTTTCTGGAATTTTTATTTATAGTCTGGGACAAGGTATATTCTGGCCTGTTACACCGAGACACCACAGAAACTGTACCTTCTATGTGGTGCTCTTTTACATGTTTATTTGTCCAGAAGCGGTTTTGCTACCAAATTTCCTGCATCATTATCGCCTGTAAAAAAAATTGTAACACTTTTTAATCATTTTTTGCAGGCGTTTTCGTCACATATTTTATAACCATCTCGCAATGAATAAACACAACTGTTTTTTTTCAAGTGAAAATACCTCAAAATCACTTACTCAGTGCTAAAAACTAAAACCACAGTCATCTTTGGGCCATTCTTGTAGCCTTCCCATTAACTTCTATTGTAAGCTACGGATTGGCTTTATAGCAGAAAACATGTGAAGGATTAAAAGGTCACTTTTTTAAACAATTTTACGCAGACTAATGGGGATATTTTAAGCTTTAAATCCTGTTCATTACAGAACACTTTTCACAAGGCTCATTATCATCAGAGGCAGGTTTATAATGACAGGTAATACTAATGAAAACACATTATCCATAAATCACAATAGGAGAGGTTTCAGCTGACCCTGCTGCCCCTCCCTTCATAACTACCTTTGCACATGCTCATTAGAGTCTTCAATACAAAAGATAGGGTCTGAATTATTCTATTGCTGCCAATGAAAATGTGGATTTTCTGAAAGAAAAGGAAATAAGAGTTTACATTAGCCCAAGTGGCCAGTGTAAAAAATCCAAGATTTCAATATTTTAATTCAATATCAATCTAAAATGTAAAAAAAAAAGTTCATTAACATAAAAATTTTATTTCATTACTAATTTTTATGATGTATTTCCATAGATGCTATGGACTGTGGCTAAAAAAGGATTAAGCTCAGAGCTCCATCTACACCACTCTATCCTGCAGTACGTCACTCTCCTCAACCCCCTCTATATACAGTCCCATCCTGCGGTACGTCACTCCTCTCAGCTCCTGTATACACAGGCGCATCTTACAGCACATTGCTCTTAGTTATCTTCATGGAACCACATTCTTGCGGTTTCCTGTTGTGCGCGCTGCAGTGTATGGGGGAGATGCCCACCACTTCCCATGGTATTATCCCACACCGGAGCAAGTTCAATCTAGATATGACTGTGAGGAACAGGAAACCATTGCTGGCTGCTGAAACTCAAGATGATTACTGCTGCAGCTGCCCAACACACATCACACCTCTAGCAGCTGAAAAAAGCAGCTGATTAGTGCTGACCAGAGGCGTATCTAGGCTTTCTGGCACCCGGGGCAAGAATTCGGTTCGGCGCCCCCCCCCCGCCCAAATACACATGCGACTTGCACACTTAGCCACGTACCTGCGAGCTGCTCTTCCTAATGCTCTCAATGTTCAGTAAAAAACTGAGAGAAGCAGGAAGAGAAGCTCGTTGTCACAGGACCATACCTATGAAAATCGCATATGAGTGAAGTGTCCATGTGATGACTACTGGAACCTACAGAGCTGAATCCTGACATTGCAGCTTCTGAATTCTCACAACAAATGCACTGCACACTTTTAGGATTCTCCCTGGCTGATGTACAGTCATGTCAGCACAAGTATGTGATTTATATACTTCTGGCCACATTCCGACTAGACGTGCCCGGCCTCGCTCTGTTCATTTTCATTGAGTGAGGCCACACATGTCTAGTCAGCATGTGACCGCATGTATGTAAATTACCGGCACGAGAGAATCCTAACAGCGTTCAGTGAGCACTGTGAGAATTCAGAAGTCTGCAGTCACATAGAATGACTGCAGACTCAGCACAAACCTGGACAAACCCTTTAATGTTCCTAACAAATAAAAACATGAGAATTAGTCAGAATCACAAATAACATTTACATCCAGGTACCTTATAGATGACGTCGTCTCTGCAGTCAGTCACCTTTTCTTCTAGACCCCATGATGAGTTTTCTCATCCACATCTCGTCTCTGCAGACTTCCATCTTCTCTGGTCTCCTGCAGAAAATCTCCACACGATGCCCTTAAAGATAGAAGTGTCATTATAATTCCCCTAAATAAAAATGTCTGCAATATACTGTCTCCTCCAACATCCCTCTGTTCACCATACTGTCTCCTCATATATTTACCCCCTCACTCTCTATACTGTCTGCTCACACATACCCCTGACTCCCCATACTGTGTCCACTTACATTAACCCATTCGCTCCCCATACTGTCTGCACCAATCCCCCATACTGTTTCCTCATACATACTCTTTATTTTGTGTCCTCAAATCTCCCCACACATTAAATCCCCCCATCCCCAATCCTCCACACACATTAAGTACCCCCCATCCCCACTCCAAATCCCCCCACACATTAACCCAATCCCCACTCATTAACCCCCATCAGCACTCCAAATCCCCCCACCCCCACTCCAAATCCCCCCACACATTAACCCCAACCCCACTCATTAACGCCCCCACACATTAACCCTCATCCCCATTCATTAACCCCCGCACACATTAACCCAATCCCCACTCCAAATCCCCCCACACATTAAATAACCATCTCCACTCCAAATACCCCCACACATTAACCCCCATCCCCACACATTAACCCCCCCACACATTAACCCCCATCCCCATTCATTAACCCCCGCACACATTAACCCAATCCCCACTCATTAACCCCCATCACATTAAATAACCCCCATCTCCACTCCAAATCCCCCCACACTTTAACCCCATGGCATCCCCACTCATTAACCCCCACACACATTAACCCCCATCCCCACTCTAAATATCCCCACACATTAACCGCCATCCCCTCTACAAATCCCCCCCATCTCCACTCATTAACTCCCCCTCATCCCATCTTCGGTGGTTCTTCAGCTCCACAGAGAAGCACACTTACCACCAACGTTTGCTTTGGGCGCCGGGGAGTGACGTCAGCAGCGTGATCACATGACCTGATCACGATGCTGACGTCGCTCTGGCCCGGCGGTCAGAGCTTCATTTGTACTGGCGTCTGTATAGACGCCAGTACAATTGTTCCCTGGGAGCCGGCACGCGCTCCTTCTCTGCGCCGGCTGTCAGCTTGACAGCTGACACAGAGAACCGCCGACTCTCAGGCCGGGGGGGCGGCAGAACGCAGCCGCCAAGGAGGACACTGCGGACCGCTGCATTAGGCGGCCCGACTGCGCCCCCCTGCTGGCTGCGCCCGGGGCAACTGCCCCGGCTGCCCCCCCCAGATACGCCGCTGGTGCTGACAGAGGTGCTGGACGGCTGCAGCAGCAATTGTACGTAAATCAAACTATCTCCTCATCCCTCCCTTCTCCCCCTGTTAACGATGCCAGGGGCATATACATCCACTGCCCTTACCCCTATTTAAGCCCCTGTGTGAGAGGGGGAGCATCTGGAGTGTACATAGAAATCATGAGGCCCCATAGCAGAAGTTCTCATTGGGCCCCTTCTCCCCCCCAAAAAAAGCACAACAAACTTGATATTCAGCTGGGTCCCAGAAGAGCATATCTCACAACTTTGCAGCCCTTACAAAGTAATTCTCCTCCTATAGAAGCCCGTAGATTTCCCTTTAATTTCCCTCATAAAGTATGATGCCAACAATAATGTGCCCCCCCAAACACAGTATGATACCCCCACAGTGATTTCTTCCACAGTACCCTCCACACACACGGTATGATGACCCTACTGTACCACCCTTCACTCATTCCTTCTCTGGCAAAGTATGGTGACGCCAGCTTGGTATGATGCCCCAACTTTGATCGCCAAATAGCCCTCCATACAGTATAATAGCCCCACACTTCTCCTCTCAGTCTGAAGTACCCAACACAACCATCCACACTGTATAATGGCATCCACTAGCCCTTCAAACAGCATACTGGCTCCTACACAGCCATCTACACAGGATGGACCCCAAAAAAACTTTTACATGTATAATTGCTTGCATACAGTATAATGGCCCCCACACTGCTCCCCAACCAGTATAATGACCCCCATATAGCCTTGAAAACAGTATAATGGCCAGTCTTCACACAATCTGGTCTTTTTTCCACCTTCCTCTTCTTTCACACATCCTCACCACTCAGCTGTCCCTCACCACTCAGCTGTCCCTCACCATGCACCTGCCTCTGGTCCTCTGTACACTGCCGCCTATTTTTTCCGCCGTCCTCTTTTTTTCTGATATCTTGTTGTTTACTCTGTGCTGAGGCTTTGGAGCAGACTAAAGGCCCTTTTACATTTAGCGATGCACCAGCAATCCAACCAGCGATCCGACCCGGTCAGGATCGCTGGTGCATCGCTAAATGATCGCTAGTGAGCTTTCATACAGAAAGATCTCACAGCGATGCAGCAGCGACGCAGCGCACGATACTTACCATTCACACACAGCGATCCTGACGTCCTTCCGCCCGCGTCCACGCGTCGCTCGTCGTCACAGCAGGAAGTCTCAGCAGGAAGCAGACGACGAGAAATGGAGCCGGACATACTCGCGCGATCAGCGATGGACAGCGGGGGAGCCGGTCGCTGGTAAGTATCACACATAGCGATATCGCTAGCAATATCACTATAACGTCACAAAATCGTAACGTCACGTTTTAGCGATATTGCTAGCGATATCGCTTAGTGTAAAACCCCCTTTAGTCCCAGATGGCGCACACACGTCAGGACATGATACGAGATTTCACACATGCCATCATAACACCCATTGGGACATCACAACATGCACTGTGACGTCAATGGCCTAGTTGGTACCATAAATCATGGGACAATTTTAACCCCTTCATGACTGAAGGTATTTTCATTTTTTGCTCCCCTTCTTCCCAGACCCATAACTTTTTTATTTTTCCATCAATATGGCCACGTGAGGGCTTGTATTTGCAGGAAAGTTGTACTTTTCAATGACACCATTGGTTTTACCATGTCGTGTACTGGAAAATGGGAATAAAAATCCAAGTGCGGTGAAATTGTAAAAAAAGTGAAATCCCACACTTGTTTTTTGTTTTGCTTTTTCACTAGGTTAACTAAATGCTAAAACTGACCTGCCATTACGATTCTCCTTGTCATTACAAGTTTATAGTCACCAAACATGTATAGGTTTTTTTTTTTATTTAAGAAGTGAAAAAAATTCCAAACTTTATAAAAAAAAATTGTGCCATTTTCCAAGACCCGTGGCGTCGCCATTTTTTGTGATCTCGGGTTGAGTGAGGGCTTATTTTTTGCATGCTGAGCTGATGTTTTTAATTGTATCATTTTGGTGCAGACACGATCTTTTGATTACCCTTTATTGCATTTTAATGCAATGTAGCGGCGACCAAAAAAAGTAATTCTGGCGTTTTTACTTTTTTCTCACTACACCGTTTAGCGATCGTGTTAATCCCTTTTTATTGATACATCAAGCGATTCTGAACAAGCCGATACCAAATATGTATATGTTTGATTTTTTTAATGTTTTATTTTGAATGGGGCGAAAGGGGGGTGTTTTGAACTTTTATATATATTTTTTAAATATTTTAAAATATTTTTTTTTTTTACTTTTGGCATGCTTCTATAGCCTCCATGGGAGACTAGAAGCTGCCATAACCTGATCGGCTCTGCTACATACAGGCGATAATCAGTTCGCCTGTATGCAGCTGAACTACTCACTTGCCATGAGTGCCGACCACCTTGCTCACAGTAAGCCGGCACTGACAACCATAGATGTCTCCAGGAGACCTTTGGTTGTCATGCAAACCCACCAGTGACTCACGATCACATGGTTGGTGTCATCGGTGGGCGGATTTCCGGCATGGTTACTGGAAGCACATGTTAAATGCCACTGACAGCTTTTGACAGCAGCATTTAACAGGATAAAAGCCACAGGTGGATCGCGATTCCACCCGCGGCTATTCCAGGCACATGTCAGCTGTTCAAAACAGCTGACATGACCCCGGAAAGATGTGGGCTCACTGCCGGAGCCAACATCAAAGGGAGGGTGTCTGACATCGGTGTACTATTACACCCGATGTCGGAAAGGGGTTCATGTCAATTGAATTTTTCTACCAAATTCAAGTGATGTGGTGAAATCGAATCTCAACAGATTCGCTCCTCTACAGCCACAACGAACAAGTGCATGCTCATATTTCACATTCACTATACAGTAAGTGGACTTCTTTGCTCTCAAATGTTCAAGACTGAATTCCAGTCTCAGCTCGACAAATCATGGGTGTAGTTTAGATTTAATGAAAAATCATTAAACTTTGTCATTAATAAGAACAAACCAGAAACATTGATGTCGAACACATGAGCAGCTTTACAATGAAATAAAGATGTAGATAGAAAACAGCACCATCTGCTGGGTAATCTTGTAGAGTCATACAGTAGTTGAAGTTTTTGTTGGGTAACTTCCATTGCCTCTGTTTGATAAGGTTCAATTAATTAAAAGTTTGTGTTATCCCACAACATGTTTGCCTGTTTGGGAGGTTAATACTAACCTGTACAGGAAATCGCCATTTTTTTTTGCTTTTGTTTTTTTTCTTTTCCACCAACTAAACCACATTTTTTCTTTTAATTTTTCTGTCAACATGTTGACTTTGTTAACTTTGTTCTACTTCTCAGCACAGTTATGTTGTATATCAATGTCTCTAGTACCAAATACCAAATGTATAAAACTTTTTGTATATGCAGCCGTATGATATTCTGAGAATCAAAACTTTGTTTTTTTTCTTGGTCAATGTGCAGTAGTTATAAAAAGTGTTTGTATTGAGATGAGATGTAGGTTCTGTTGGTACCAAAATTAGATGCACATTATGTTTTGATTAGTTTTTGTTACATATTTTACATTAGGTGAAGTGACCAAAAAAACAGAAAATCTGGTATTTTGATTATTTTAAGTCATTCACTATTACGTATCTCCCTCGGCTCAGTAGGGCTCCACGACGTTCCCCTATGGCTGCTGCCCTCTGCTGTGCTCCACATCAGTTTTTACAAGTGTCCCGGCATGCCCCAATGACTCTTAGTGCTGTTTTTTTTTCTCTTGGTCTGGATCTGCCTGCGCTGTTTTGGACTTTCCTACATCCTGTCTGCCTGTGGCCTCCAGTGTTCCAAGTCCTCGTTCCACACATGGCTTCCTACTGTTATATCAGGCCCGAGATCTGTGTGCCCACCCGGACCTGAGGCTTAGAAGACCCAACTCGCCTGATGAGCCTAACATTCACTGTGCAGGATAAATTCTAATTTTACTATTTTGGAATGTTATCGACTAGGCTACACCCAATATGCTCCTTTTTCTTATATTGAACTTGTTTTTTGTTTACAAAGTTCACAATAAAAAATATTTTTTGATTTTTTATCCAGTAAGAAACTTGAACCTGTTATCACTTGTACTATACACCTACACTTCTATGAAGACTTGCATGAGAGCTTTGATCACAGCAGTTACAGGCTGATGTCTGCTGTATAATACAGCCAGCACCAGCCTCCTGAGCCTTTCTGCACACATATACTGTACATTTAGGGCAGACAGGGTCGGACTAGGTTGTCTGGGGATCACAGGGGGAATTGACCCAAGGGACCCACCCTACAGCTATATGCAAATACCTGTAAGCCGTTATCCCTGTTATAGTGGAGCATCGACTGTAAAACACAGGAGGCTCCTGCACATCTACTGTGCGCCACCATATCTGGGATGTACAATTACGGTAGTTTACATTAAAAGGGTTCTTTGGTTAAAAGCAAGTTATAACCGATCCATGGGCTCTACAGGATAGGTGATCACTTAGGTCCAACGATTAGAAACTGCACTGATTGGAAGAATGAGAAAGTTTTATGCCTGACAGGACACTTATCCCCATTTTAAAATGCAGCAGCAGGTGGAATGTCTGGAGCAGGTGGATCAGTGGTCAAGTCGCACATGTCACTCCAGTCTAATAGGGATAAAAACTTTACATTCTGATGATTGCGTCCAAACAGTCAAACCTCCACCAATCAATACGATATTGCTTATCTTGTGGACAGGTGATTACATTTTGTATGTACAGGTAATACGGTGATCACCAGTGATATTATACACAGGAGCTCTGTATGTAGTGTATAGTGTACAGGTAGCACAGCATTCATCAGTGACATTATACACAGGAGCTCTGTATTTAGTGCATAGTGTACAGGTAATACAGTGATCAACGGTGACAATATATACAGGAGCTCTGTATATAATGTCAGTGCACAAGTAATACATTGATCACCAGTGACATTATACACAGGAACTGTGTACATAGTATATAGTGTATAGTGTGCGTGTCCATGTAATACACTGACTCACCATTGACGTCTGTAGTTGAAGTCCTTCATCTTCGCTTTTCTACTTCATCTGACACAGACCGCCATCACTTCTTCCAACCAGGACTTGTCTCTGCAAAAAAAATAACACAGTCATCAATAGCTGAACGCTTCCAGAGCACATTCCCCACTTTTTCCCTGACTTCTTCACTAAGTCTCATGAAGAAAAAAAGCCCCGCTTTGCACAGTAACAGAACCCCCCTTTTGTTCCCTCCATGGAAAACAGTTTCCTAAAAAGTAAATTATATCAAAGTAGTAATAATGTCCCTAATTGGACCCTAAAGAAATTATATTCCACACTTGTCACAATAAACTAATATAGCATGTTTCTCATTCTAGCCCCCAAAGAGTAATTAAGTCCCCTATTCTGGCCCCCTTATTTAATAATATCGCCAGCCTAGCATCTTTTATTTTATAATATGCCCCATCCTGTTCCCTTGTCCTGGCCCCTCTCTATCCATCCTGCTCCCCCATATATCCATCCTGGCCCCTTCATATATCCATCCTGGCTCCCCCATATATCCATCATGGCCCCTTCGTATATCCATCCTGGCTCCCCATATATCCATCCTGGCCACTCCATATATTCCATATATCCATCGTGCCCCCCATATATCCATCCTGCCTCTACATATATCCATCATGGCCCCTTCGAATATCCATCCTTGCTCCCCATATATTTATTCTGGCCCCCTCTACATATCCATCCTGGCTCCCCCATATATCCATCCTGGCTCCCCCATATATCCATCCTAGCCCCCCATATATATGTATCTTGGTCCTTTGTCCTGGCCCCCCATATATCCATCCTGGTCCTTTGTCCTGGCACCCCATATATCCATCCTGGTCCTTTGTCCTGCCCCCCATATATCCATCCTGCCCCCCCCATATATATGCATCCTGGCTCCCCCATATATCCATCCTGGCCCTCCATATATATACATCCTTGCCCCCAATTATACGCATCCTGGCCCACCATATATCCCATATGGTCCCTTGTCCTGGCCCCCCTCATATATTCATCCTGCGCCCCAAATATCAATCATGACCCCAATATATGTGCATCCTGGCCCCCACATGTGTATGCATCCTGGCCCCCATATATATATTTGTACCAAGGACTGTGACAAGAACAAGGGTGCATTCTCTTCGTTTGGAGGAGAGACAATTTCTGCACCAGCATAGAAGAGGGTTCTTCACGGTAAGAGCAGTGAGGCTCTGGAATTCTCTTCCTGAGGAAGTGGTGATGGCCAACTCACTGAATGAATTTAAGAAAGGATTGGATGCTTTTCTTGTGAGTAACAGTATAGAAGGTTACAAATAACAGAATATTATAGGTAGATGGTTGACCCAGCTTAGGGGAAGGAATTTTTTTCCCTATGGAGAAAATTGGCTTCTACTCTGTGGGTTTTTTGCCTTCCCCAGGATCAACAATGCAGAACAGCTGCACTAAAAATAGGCTGAACTAGATGGGCATAAGGTCTTCCTTCAGCCTTCAAAACTATGTTATTTACAATAATAGAAATTCATTGGTGAAAATACTTTATTTCACAACATACAAAATCACGGTAACAACGTGCGCTATTGGTGTATTCAACATATACAGAAAAAACAGGTCACAATTGAATCCAGAAATGAAAATAATTACAAATAAATGTAAAGGCCATAAAACCGAGGACAGCATTAATCAGATCCTGGCTGAACAGTTGCATCCGGGTATATTTTTCTGTGAAATGCTCTTCTGACGTTTCAGGGAAAAATATAGCTAGAAGTTCCGGCTGAGGACCAAAGCCGGAGATGAGACTAATCTGGCACTGTCCCTGGCCGACTCTTCCCTGCACCGGTTCAGATGATTGAAAAGGTCTCTTGCTATGGTAGACATCTGTCAATCACCTTTAGGATACCTGTGCGAAGAAAAAAACATTACTAAAAGTAATGCAGAAATTGCAGCTCCGTCTCCATATGCCAATATGAATCATGGATGTTTCCAGCTGTTTGCCATTGAACAATAACACTGTCTTATCAGATCTCATCGGATGAGAGTAGGGCGATATTTACCCACAGACCATTGGTCCATGTATAAGATCGCTCTTTTGCTCTAGCACTATGACTTTCGTTGGTCAGTGTGCTGTCCTTGGTGATGGATGGCACACTGACTGATAAGATGTTCATGTGAGCAAACTCTACAGCTAGGTTTACAGGCACAGAATTTGCCCATCAGACCAATCCTTTAGAAGATAAAGTTGCATTACCTGGATGTTAAGACTTAGACAGATTTCAGGGTTTCCTACTGTAGTCTGCAATAATGCATTTATCAAATTACATAACAGCAAAATCTAGCAGACAGAAAAGCTAAAGCGTAAAACAGCATCATGGTATATTAATGTTTACATTTAGCGCAGGATGTGAAATATTGGCAAATGTTAAATGTTGTCTCAGCTAAACCAATAAACTTGATTGAAATAGTTCTAGCATCAAAGTTACCACCTTCTAGGACAGTTTCCAATGTGCGTAGGGCCATATTGTGTGTTGAGCGTTGCCACCCATTTTTGGGCTATAAAAGAAGGGCACTGGCTGGTGCTTTTCATGCCTTGAGCTCCACTATCTGCAGAATGAAGATGATCATATTCCTTGTTCTGGCTGGTCTCAGCCTCGCTGCAGGTATGTAGATAGATTGTGACATTGTGTTGCAACCTTGATTATATTGATGCATTCTGAAATAACTTGTCTGTGTTTGCTCGATTTGTGAAGGAGATACAGATCCTGGATCCAGATGGCAATGCTTGTTTGATGGACTAGAGGTAAGATTCCTGAAGTGAAAAATGTCAATAATTAATTTCACACTCAAATTTGAACACATCTATAATAATAAACGCTAAGTTGTTTTTATTCAAACATAATTTCTGTATAGTAGCAGCGGTACACTGTATAGTACATACTGTATGTTCATTTGATTGTACCAACATTATTACGCCTACACTGACTGATCATGTTGATTGTCTTCTCTCAATTAGACGACGCCAACAGCCCTGCAAAAATTGGCTGAATTTATTTGTAAATATAGAGGCAAAGTAAGTACAATATATCTCATTATGTCAGTCTTCATTAATGATGATAAAATAAATTCACTGCATTTTAAAAATATGAGCATCAATTAGCAAAAACTCTGTTCCTGCTAGTGTTCAGAGCTTACTGTGCTTTTTTTTATTATAAAAAAAGTTCAACCTATAGTGTAAAAATACCAGAGCCCTAATAGAACCCCCCAAAAATGATAGTATTTGTTAGAAAATGGATTCAGCATTGTTGATATCATTATACGCAAAATCCATGATCTAGTGTGAGCAGAGTCATTAGCAGCCTGTTCCTATATTGTACTTGTGTTCTACTTCACACTTGAGATAGTGTGCCTCCTCTCTCCTGTCCTGTAGATGAGTTAGAAAAGAAAGTATGAAGGAAAACTGACGTGTTATTGCTGTCAGTCATTAATATTCCCTATAGTGAATGCTGTAAAAATGGTAGAGATTATTCTACATATAACTATTACTCCTTTATAGAAGTTTAAGAAGAAGTTATAAACCTCAAAGACAAATCATCCCGCTATACAATACTACACCATGATAGTACAAGAATGATAACTTGTTACCAGCACACTGAGTAACTTTTTTACGCATTAAATGTATGTGTCTATACATCTAATGTAGTGTGAGTGTATTAATATCCTCTATAAAAAGGCCAAAAATCAAACAAAGGTATAAAAATGGTCCAATCTCACCCATTTGTTTTCACGCAGATTCAGCGTGGAGAAATGACTCAGGGTCTTGGGGGTATGGGAAATGTGCTAGGTCCCCTCTTGTGCGCTCTCGATGGCTCCCGCCCTGACGAGTGCAGTACCCTGCGCAGCACTCTACACCGCCACTGTGGGGATTCCTGTCACTACAGGACTCCGCATCGTAACCATGTTGTAACTCTATCATTACACCACAGGGGATCTAGCACGTTTCCCATACCCCCAAGCTCCTGAATTGAATCTCTATGACAATAAATAACTGAGATCAGACCATTTTTTTAATATACACTGTTGTGTTGAGCACCCTTGTTTGATATTTTTGACCTTTTTATAGGGTCTCGTTTGGTTTATAGTTTGTTTGTCAGATAACTTAACTCCTCTTAATGGCTGTAATAAAAGCTTATTTTTAGGAATACAAAAATTATTCTCTCTCCTCGCTATTTCTCTGTACTAATTTTTGAGAGATTGGTACTGCTAGTATTAGAACAGAAAACACGTCACTCCGTAGCAATGGTGCGGGGTGCACAGAACAGGATACCAGTCCAGATTCAAATGCAAAAGAAAATATCCGGCACTCCCAGATGCTAAAAAATAATCTATTTTTATTAACAATTTATAAGTCCACAAGATTCACATTCAATTGTTTGTGTTTGTAACGTTTCGGTCACTATCCAGACCTTCTTCAGACAATGTGAACACTTGGACCTATATGAATCACTCAAATGCGAGGACTAGAAAGCAATAAGAAGGCAGTGATGGACATTTAGCAGTTGATCCCGCTCCGGATGAAAGGCGAGCGCTGCAAGGAGTGTGCCAACAGGCTGTGAGCAGAGGTGGGATCGACTGCTAAATGTGCACCACTGCCTTCTTATTGCTTTCTAGTCCTCGCATTTGAGTGATTCATATAGGTCCAAGTGTTCACATTGTCTGAAGAAGGTCTGGATAGTGACCAAAACGTTACAAACACAAACAATTAAATGTGAATCTTGTGGACTTATAAATTGTTAATAAAAATAGATTTTTTCGCATCTGGGATATTTTCTTTTGGTCCTGCTAGTATTGGCTGGGACCTAGTGCTGGTTAAAGTATTAATATACTTACCTACCGCCGCTTTCTCCGGTGTCCAGCACCGCTCTTCTCTGCTTCTCTGTGATATCACCGCTCTGCAGACTCTCCAGCTCACGCTGCGCTCTGCATGACCCGAAAGTCTCTTTACAATGAAAACCTATGGAGCATCAGAACGAGGCTTTATAGGCTTTCATTATAATCACGCAGACCGCAAGGAGTGAGCCGGCTAGTCGCAATTATTGTGGTGACATCACTGAGAAGCAGAGAACGGGGCTGGACACCGGAGAAAGCAGCGGAAGGTGAGTATATTAATCCAAAAAAGGGCCTCTAGATGGGGCACTGAGCTCAACTAGTGAGAAGACTGTTAGGAGGGAACCTGAGAGGAGTGGCCAGTGAGAGCCAAAAAGGAGAGCATTTTCCCTCATGGGGAGTTGAGCCGGGGTTAGCTGGACTGGACAGAAGTGAACACAGCGAATGCCTACAGCAGTAGCCAGCACGTAGTGGTGCTGGAGGTCCCGCAGTTAGAGACTGGGAACTGCAGGACTAGGGAGACCGAAGAAGGAATCTCAGTGGTCAAGTCAGCTAGCAAGGAAGAGCTGAAGTGACAACCAGCCAGTCTATTGAAACCAGCCCGTGTCTGGGGTTTTGCAAGCCAAGGAGGTCAGTGTGAGCCCCTGTGGAAGTAGCAGCTGGAGTACGGGAGCTTTGTGAAGAGTCTTGTGCACTGTGAACCTAGGACACGAACAGGAGCAACAGTGCCGTAAAGGGGTGAGCTGTAACGGATAAGTCAGGTACCTTCGTGGGCTGAAGTCGGGCTCTGGAAGAAGGGAAGTGTTTCGTGTTCATTGTGCTTCATGTGACGAGTCAGCTTGTCTGTGTGGTTCATACATGTGAAGTGAAGGAAGAAGTGAAGTACTGCTGTAGATGAAGATGTATTGCTGTTACCGGGTAAAGAGTCCTGTAGCCGTTGTGGACATGCTGTGCCCTGAATAAAATAAAGTTGAACTGTTTAAGTTGTTTCCAGCCTCTGTCTGCAGTCATTTGGGTCCCCAAAGTGGACAGCCTACCGGAGTTGAAACAGCCTCCAGCACAGTGAGTACTGGAGCGGCTGCAGAAGCTACCCCCCGACGGCCATGGTATTACACATGTACAGACACATTTAATGCATAAAAAAGTAAGTGTAAGTACTTATTTAAAGAGTAGCCATCATTTTAATTTATATTTCATAAATCAATAGTACACATGAAAATAAGAAACTTTGTAAATATATCTTATCAGAGAAACCTGTTTATTTCTCCTCCTGGACTTTTCTTTCATTCAAAACATTCACAGTTAATGGATGAAATCTGTATCCAGTGATTTAGTGAAGGCAGATTTATAAATTACTAAGATAGGAGACGACAGCTGGTGCTCATAATGTTCTATGGAGAAAGGAGGAGGAGCTAGAGGCCAACACAGTCATTCTGCTGGAAATTCACTGACTACAATCTCATATCTCAGTAATGGGAAAGTCTATAATTACTGAAGACAGATTTTACCTGTGAACTGAGAATGAAGATTAGTCCAGGAGAAGAAAACAGCAAATTTCTCTGGTAAGATATATTACAAAGTTTGTTATTTTCGCATGCATTACAGATTAACGGAGAAAAATAATAAAATGACGGTTACTATTTGAACTCATGGCCATTTCTGCCAAACCATATTGTGTTTGACTTTACTACGTGATCTTACCTAATTGGAAAACAGTATAAAGGAGTAAAGGGGTGCATGTAATTACATATTAATTTAACCTATTTTATATTTTGTCATTGAAATTTTCAAAACGTCGCTTTCTTGTCATTGAGTGTAAACATTTGCTGAAACCTTGGCCAATCATTTGCTAATCACAGAAACGTCAATATTTCAGTATGAGCAGGAATAAGGCATAGGCGGCTTATTCTCCGAAGCAATGTATAATGCGTATAGTAACAAAGACCCAGACGTTCACATGTGCCGTCCTCAAGACTTCAGCTGCACCAACCTGACCTACAGAACGCATTAGGGCCTTTCACTACCGATTTAGTATTGCCCACCAGCCTTATGGGCCAGGGAAACTTCCAAAGCTTAGATCAAAGATATCCATAAGCTCCCATTAACTTGACAAAGGCTAAAACCTTATAACCTCCGACAGGGGAGTGTGCTGTATAGTGGGAATACCTCTTAGCTGATCAGTTGATAATGTAATTTTACATACATTTAATTATAGATATTTTGTCAATTCTTATTTCACAGTTTGACGGCAATGTAGAAAACTATAAAAATGCCTTTGCTGAAGTGAAAGACACATTGGTAAGAAATACACAATAACAGTCTGTAGTTGAATGTGAAGATATAGTGCTCTCACATTAATGATAGTGTAACCCTTTAAGATCCTGTACATATAAGGACATATAAAGGAATCAGGGCCTGGCTGCATGATTGCATCCAGGTATGTTTTTCTCAGAAACGTTGGGCGTTCCACTGAAACCATAACTTGAAAAGCCGACCGGGAGCTATAGAGAGAGACCCGCCTAGTCCGCTCCAAATCGGCTTCTGCTCGCACCACTGCAGGTGATTGATAGTTCTCTCTCTTGTGGGCACATAGTGAAAGACCTGTCAATCAACTATAGCTGGAGAAGGAGAAGCCGGAAAGGGGCTGCACTAGACAAGTAACGCTTTACCCTATGGTCCCCGGTCACCTCTTCAAACTTCAAACTATAGAGAGACATTTCAGAGGAAAACACACCTGTCTGGAGTCCCACAGGCTCTGATTTATGTTACCTGTGGTTCGGACAGCATGAATCTAGTGACATATTTCTCTTAATACTGTAAGCCTATCATAATTCTCTAAATTCACTGAAGTTCTCTTTAAGCCACTTTCTTACCTTCCTAAAGGGATTGACCGATTTTCATGTACTGTACCTATTAGTGAATTCTGAGTTAATGTAGTTAACATCTTCATCTCCTGACAACAGTGGAGAGTGAGTAGAAAAGTATCTCCTATGGCTCATGCAGATGTTTGTGCAAATCAGTCCGATCTTGGATTGCAATGCACACACTGGCTGCGGCTCCACCAACCTGAGCGTCACAGCATCACGGAAATATATGAAGCGGTCATATTCCGGTCAGGAACCCACCGCCAGTCTATTGTGCTCAGAGATCACACCGATTTGCATGGACGTCTACATGAGCCCTTACTCTAAGGATCTGTTCTGCATAACACTGATAGTTTAAAGATCTGAGTGGATGTTCATAAATGGCTATTTTTTGTCATGTTGGAACTATATCAATATCGCTTACATGCTGCCAGATTTACACTCCATGATCCGATCGTTTTGACTCAGTTTGGACAAGTCCTAAACTATATGTAGTTGACTGCATGCGGTTTTTACATAGATGACGGTGCTGACAGTGGGTTTTCTGACTGCGTGACACAAATGTAAAAGGGCAGATGAGGAACACCTCTGTAATATCCTGCTAAACAACCGGCTATCAGAAAATCTTGCTAGTCTATGCAAAAACTGCGCAGTTTCGGAGTGATCCACATAAAAAATAAATTATGTGGCTTTACCGTTAATAGATTTTATTATTCCAAAATTGCACACAGTTATCTTTATGCATACAGTGGGGCAAAAAAGTATTTAGTCAGTCAGCAATAGTGCAAGTTCCACCACTTAAAAAGATGAGAGGCGTCTGTAATTTACATCATAGGTAGACCTCAACTATGGGAGACAAACTGAGAAAAAAAAATCCAGAAAATCACATTGTCTGTTTTTTTTTCATTTTATTTGCATATTATGGTGTAAAATAAGTATTTGGTCAGAAACAAGCAATCAAGATTTCTGGCTCTCACAGACCTGTAATTTCTTCTTTAAGAGTCTCCTCTTTCCTCCACTCATTACCTGTAGTAATGGCACCTGTTTAAACTTGTTATCAGTATAAAAAGACACCTGTGCACACCCTCAAACAGTCTGACTCCAAACTCCACTATGGTGAAGACCAAAGAGCTGTCAAAGGACACCAGAAACAAAATTGTAGCCCTGCACCAGGCTGGGAAGACTGAATCTGCAATAGCCAACCAGCTTGGAGTGAAGAAATCAACTGTGGGAGCAATAATTAGAAAATGGAAGACATACAAGACCACTGATAATCTCCCTCGATCTGGTGCTCCATGCAAAATCCCACCCCGTGGGGTCAGAATGATCACAAGAACGGTGAGCAAAAATCCCAGAACCACGCGGGGGGACCTAGTGAATGAACTGCAGAGAGCTGGGACCAATGTAACAAAGCCTACCATAAGTAACACACTACGCCACCATGGACTCAGATCCTGCAGTGCCAGACGTGTCCCACTGCTTAAGCCTGTACATGTCCGGGCCCGTCTGAAGTTTGCTAGAGAGCATTTGGATGATCCAGAGGAGTTTTGGGAGAATGTCCTATGGTCTGATGAAACCAAACTGGAACTGTTTGGTAGAAACACAACTTGTCGTGTTTGGAGGAAAAAGAATACTGAGTTGCATCCATCAAACACCATACCTACTGTAAAGCATGGTGGTGGAAACATCATGCTTTGGGGCTGTTTCTCTGCAAAGGGGCCAGGACGACTGATCCGGGTACATGAAAGAATGAATGGGGCCATGTATCGTGAGATTTTGAGTGAAAACCTCCTTCCATCAGCAAGGGCATTGAAGATGAAACGTGGCTGGGTCTTTCAACATGACAATGATCCAAAGCACACCGCCAGGGCAACGAAGGAGTGGCTTCGTAAGAAGAATTTCAAGGTCCTGGAGTGGCCTAGCCAGTCTCCAGATCTCAACCCTATAGAAAACCTTTGGAGGGAGTTGAAAGTCCGTGTTGCCAAGCGAAAAGCCAAAAACATCACTGCTCTAGAGGAGATCTGCATGGAGGAATGGGCCAACATACCAACAAGTGTGTGGCAACCTTGTGAAGACTTACAGAAAACGTTTGACCTCTGTCATTGCCAACAAAGGATATATCACAAAGTATTGAGATGAAATTTTGTTTCTGACCAAATACTTATTTTCCACCATAATATGCAAATAAAATGAAAAAAAAAACAGACAATGTGATTTTCTGGATTTTTTTTTCTCAGTTTGTCTCCCATAGTTGAGGTCTACCTATGATGTAAATTACAGACGCCTCTCATCTTTTTAAGTGGTGGAACTTGCACTATTGCTGACTGACTAAATACTTTTTTGCCCCACTGTAGATAAGCATGATTTTAATGGCGTCTGTTTAGTAGCAGGAGAGATACCCCAGGTGTCCCTCAAATAAATTGCCCTATTGAATATGGGTCATGCAGTAAAATAATACTGTAAAAACATCATGTTTACCTATGAAGAAGACCTCGAGCATAAGTGCCGCACTCACTATTACCACCCGCTATTTCCTTTGTGAGCCTCTATAGTTTCTCCTGTTTTCTCATGTGAGGAGTTTTTGTAGCTTTTTTTTACCTTAAGAGGTTTTGAATAATTCCAGGGAGGAAAATATAAATTGCATATCACTACAAGTACACAACATCAAAAAGTCACCAAAAACTCATTGTATGAACGTAGCCTAACAGCACACATGCAGATCCTGTGTGTTACTGACAAAGCCCTGAGATCCGCAGGCATTTCCCAGCAGTAAGGGTATGAGCACAAGACAACTTTTCCAGGTGGAGAATCCATCATGTTTTTCAAACAGAAGATGCTTCAGAAAACTCTGGTAGTTTCTTCCTGAAGAGTCTTTTCTGCAGTTTTTTTTCAGTTTCCTCAGCATTTTTCCAACGGTTTTGACCATTGCTGTTTTTTTCAGATGTTTTTTTCCATGGTTTTTGTAATGTCTTCTTAACAGTTGTTTTCCGGTCATCTTTTTTTCACTCTATTAAATAATGAAGAAACCGCTAGCATTTTCTTAAGTAACAAAATTATGGTAAAAAGCGCCAATTGACATCCAAGCGTCTGTGGGCATATTTTTAGCTTTCCCTATCATTTACATTATAAAGTACACAGCATCTTCCGAGGGGAGAAAATGGACATCACCGCTTTTAACCGCGTGACATTTCTAGAAACCTGAAGCTGTGAAAAGCCTGAACACATGCACCGAAAGTCATTTATACATAAAAAATGCTTATGTTTATTCTTTTCAGGTTTTTCTAACAGGTTTTTGAGATGGTTTATATGGTGACTATCTGCCTGATAAAGACGTCGTCTTATGCTCAGACCCTAAGGATGGTTTCCTACTTGTAAAAAAAACTCCTGTCACAAATGAAGAAATAATACAACTGCAATACAATTATTTTCATTTAGATTCAAAGCTTGAACTCACTTTATTTTTCTTTCTTCTAATCTCTTAATAGGAAAAGCTTACATGTTATCTTGATGAAGTACTTGGAACAGATGCAACAATTGTAAGATAACAGAAAACAAATTAAAATGTCACAGGATAATGTTCATAGTTTACACTGTGTTATACAGGGTAGCGTCTTCAGAAGATTCAGTTTCACTTCTTATTTAAGTAAAAAAAGTAAAAGATTGGAAAGAAAAATCTGCCTGGAAAAATAGTACAAGTAATACAGAATTTGAGTGTTATTCCCAGCTGTTTTGTTGGCATCAGCTGGGACTAAAATCTGTCTTGAGAAAGTGTATGCGAAAAGAGAAGCAAGAGGGAAAATGAAATCTTCAATTTTTGGAAATTTCAAATAAATAAATGGAGACACCGCTGCACGTACAGCCACCTCTCCACTGACCGCAATGCACGATAGCGCCCCCCGCCATTCCAGAGAGATATTTGTCTGCAAACTACTCTGCTAATACAAAGGTATTCCAATAGATTACATAATATAGGTATAAATGGCCATCAAAAGCTCCTAAGTGGGACAAAAGACGTAAGAAATTATATATATATATATATATATATATACACACACACACACTTGCAAACAAAAAAAGCAGAGCCTCAATTTTTCCCTCAATATATAATAACTTTAATTTTTAAAATGTTATAAACAACATTATTTATTGAAATAATTAAAAAAACATCGTGGGGACCCCTTTATTTTAGAGAACCAACCTTGATGCAGCTGACAGCTGAGGGTCACAGCCCCCAGCTTTAAGTTTCGTCTGGTTGGTTCATAAAATGAAGGGGACCCCACGTCGGGTTTTCATTCATTCTTCTCTCCTGCTGGCAGAGCAGGAGAGAAGAATCACAGCCATGGTCAGCACCAGCCGCCGGGGACAGCGCTTACTGAAGTGCTTCTTCCCGGCGGCAGTCCGTGAGCACGGAGGACAGTGTAAACTGTTCTCCATGTGTCCATGTTAAAACGGACATGTCTCCGTGTTTTGCACGCGGACACATGGTCTGTGAAAACATGCTGACATCTGCATAGACCCATTCATTTGAGTGGGTCTATGTGTATCAGTGTCTCCGGTACGTGAGAAAACTGTCACTACACGTACCGGAGACACTGACGTGTGAAAGAGGCCTTATTGTGGATTCTACCACGCTTCTATAATATACCATGTGTATGTTCTCTACATCCTGTAATTGATAACACATCCAGTCCATTAAGAAAACAATATTAAATAAAGCTTTAAACAATATGTTTTTGTTTTGCAAAATTGAAATCAATGCGTACGGTATACTTGTATTAACCCATAGAAAGAATTCCAAATCTAAATTATGAATCTGAAAGTCCGAATTTCATTTATGTATTCATGAAAGCTTTTATATCTAAGTCAAATAATAAAATAATGATTAGAAAATCTATTTGTTAGTCTGAAATGACTGTAAAATATTTATACATTTGTATCCCACTACAGGAAGATATTGGTGGAGATGCAGCAAAGGCTGCAGAACATGCTGGCAGCGTTGTTCTCAGACTTACTGTAAGTTATTTATTTGGGTTTTTTTTTGTTTTTTTAAATACTATGAATATGGATACATTTTAGTTTTTCAGTATAATTTTTTCAGTTTTACATAAAACAAGCAATAACATCTAAAACATCTGATAAGTAAATGACTATTCATTGAGACATTTGCCAGCATAGACTTGGCTTGTGCTGAAAGGTGAATGCAACAAATAATGATGTCATCTAAACCAAAGGGCGCTAATACTTACACGATGTAACCCTGGGTGTAATCCTGGCGTTACACATAAGATAACTGCCCACTAGACGCCTGTCTACCCATAGAGAAGCCCTAAATTCCTTTGGGTTAATTTTTGCTGTATATGTATTGTGTTTTTATAACCCCAGTGTGATGTATTGTATAATAATTATAGGGCATTTTTGGTGCAGATCTGCCATGTTTAAAATTACATTTGCATACCCTCAAATATATAGGGTATGTCCTGTTATTTTGAGATGATTTACCAAAATTGCTTTGAAATGCTGGAAAATTTGTGAAACTTAAGAAAATCTACCGCATTTTGCTGTGAATTTGCAGCAGCCGCAACAATAAACAACAGCATGACCACTATATTAGAATATAACCTGAGGCCATTTCAGATTTGGCAGATTTGTTTCTAATCCGCACTGAGGCCGGGGTCAGAGGATCATATATTTGGATCCATTATGTTAATGACACTTTGCTCAAACTCTGCTTCAAGTTTCATCCGAGTGTCACCTTAGTGTGATCCAATTCTCTCGCATGAGAAAATCGCAGCACAGATGTAGAGAATGTGGATTTAGTTTCTCCATCTTCTCCGTTGTCTGAGTCTGCGGAAATGGGACTGCACTCGGAGGACATCTGAGTGCAGTCTGATGTTGTACACGCCCCCATAGACTTGAATGGGTGAGCGTGATCCGAATGGTGGATCTACTCGCAGCAAGCATGCGGTTTGAGAAAAAAATGCAGATCTGCAGTGCCGCATAGATTAATATTTGGCTGAGTGCTAACACCGGATACGCTCATGTTAGCGAGATCTAAGGCCCACAAAAAAATTCAGAAATTACATTGTTTTCCTTAACTGCAGCAAAGCAACTCTATTTTTGACACAATTTTAGAATCACAGCAAAACTGTGCCGTATGATCTGTGTCTTATGAAAATCACAGCAAACAATGTGCAGTATTGCAGCAATTGACAAATTATTACCATATCCTGCAAGGTTGGGGTGCAGCTGAGATATCTGAAGAATATGCCTGGAGCGCTTACCAGCATGTAGGGTCCAGTGGAAGAGCCTGACTGATAGATGGGCTTTCTGCCCGGCATGAAGCTGCTGTGTAAGAATCTAATTGGTTTTTTGCTTTATGCTGCTTAGGCCACATTCACATGTTCAGTAGAGTTGAGCAACTTTGGTCAGATCGGGTTTCATGAAACAAAATTTGTTTCAGATAAAACTGGTCCGACTAGGGCAAAAAAAGTCGGAGTTTCGTCCGAAACCCAACCCCAATGCAAGTCAATGGGAAATAAAAGTCGGCATTGAACGGATGATATTCCCCATGAAACAAATTTTGTTTCATGAAACCCAATCCGACCAAAGTCGCTCAACTCTAATGTTCAGTATTTGGTCAGTATTTTACATCAGTATTTGCAAGTCAAAAACAGGAGGAACAATCAGAGGAAAAGTATAAAAGAAACACGTCACCACTTCTGCATTTATCACCCACTCCTGGTTTTGGCTTACAAAATCCCATCTGCAGCTGCTGCATCCTCTATCGTTACATCACATTATTATCAATTGATATTAAGCTTCCAATACATTTTCCTTGGTTGCTGCTGATGAACTCTGCAATTTCCATCTGGCTCAGTAATCACAAGATTGGGATGAGCTTGAAATATATTCAGCATTAATAATCAGCATTCATATAGTAATAAACAATGACATTCAATCAGGATAAATTCTCCAGTTTTAGGAAATCTTTATACTATTGCCAACCTGATCTACTCGCTCTCTGTCAAATGTTTTATACATAAAATATATATACCGTATATATATATATATATATATATATATATATATATATATATAATCATTTTGTATGTTCTTTAACATTGCAGGGAGGACTAGGGTTAAATGAAGCTGCTACAGACCTGTTGTGCGAATTGGTAAGGACATAATTATACACGGAGACTGTATTTTTCTGGTATCATAAGTATTTTTTAACTAAACAGAAAAAAGGAGTGATGCAGCGTGTAATATATTGAAAGAATGTACTTAATGGGTCTGTGAACTTATTAATTGGAATTAAAGGGAACCTGTCAGCAGGATTGTGCACAGTAACCTACACACAGTGTCAGGTCGGCGCCGTTATACTGATTACAGTGATGCCTGGTGATGAAATCTGTTGTCGTTTAATCTTTATTTTCAGTTTTCAGTAAATGATAAGCTCGTATCCCAGGGCGGCCTGTGGGGGGGTCTTCATGTGGTGCTCTGATTAGGTATTGTTGTGTATGGCTTATGACAGGACAATGATCCCTCACTGCCCTCTATTTTACATAATGAATATTATATATATTGTAAAAAAAAAAAGAATCACCTGCAGCAGGCAAGCGGCGGTGCCTGTGCTGCAGCCTGATCGCATGTGTAATGTGTTTTAAATTGTTTTATTTGATGATAGAAGTAAATTTAAAAATAAAAGTCTCCTAGATAGCGGCTATCTGCGATCGCTGATAGATGCTGCAGTGTAGGCGCGGACGGCGCCATCTTAGTGAAGACAATTTTTTTTTACGCTAGCAAGATGGTGCCACCGGCGCCTGCACAGTAGCATCTGCCGGCGATTGGCGATTGCTGCAACCCAGCAGCACTATCTTAGAGGAGGCATTTTTTTTTATTTATGAATTTACTTATATCATCAAATAAAACAATTTAAAGGGAACCTGTCACCCCCTCCAGGCGTTTTTACGTAAAAGAGCCACCTTGTGCAGCACTAACGCTGCCTTCTGTCAAGGTGGCTCTTTTATTTAGCGTCTCTTCCACCGCCAAAATAATCGTTTTTAAAATTGGTCAGACATACCTGATATTTGTCAGGGGGGCAGGTCTTTCCCCCCTGGACACAGACGACTCACATCCATCAGTCATGTCCAGCTTTTGAATTTGGTGCTGCCTCCTCAGCGTTCATTTATTTTTCTCGCACCTGCGCTGTAATATTCTTTCAGTGGTGCAGCAGGACCTGTGATGATGTCAGCACCGTGTGACCAGTAGGGGCGGAGCTCAGCAAGCATTGGTGCCAGCAGGACCTGTGATGACATCAGCACCATGTGACCAGTAGGGTCGGAGCTCAGTAGAGCAGTAGGTGCCAGCAGGACCTGTGATGACGTCAGCACCATGTGACCAGTAGGGGCGGAGCTCAGTAGAGCAGTAGGTGCCAGCAGGACCTGTGATGACGTCAGCACCATGTGACCAGTAGGGGTGGAGCTAAGCAGGGCAGCAAAGCAGTAGGCACAAGAAAAAGAAATGAATGCTGAGGAGGCGGCGCCAAATTCTAAAGCTGGACATGACTGACGTATGTGAGGAGTCTGTGTCCAGGGGCGAAAGTCCTGCCCCCCTGACAAATATCAGGTATGTCTGACCAATTTTATAAATGATTATTTCTGCGGTGGAAGGGACGCTAAATAAAAGAGCCACCTTGACAGAATGCAGCATTAGTGCTGCACAAGGTGGCTATTTTACTTAAAAACTCTAGGGGGTGACAGGTTCCCATTAATGTACATTACACATGCGATCATGTTGCTGCGCAGACACCGCCGCCTGCCTGCTGCAGGTGATTTCTTTTTTTACAATATATATAATATTCATTATGTAAAATAGAGGGCAGTGAGGGATCAGTGACCTGTCATAAGCCATCAGTATGAATACCCAAGCAGAGCACCATATGAAGACCCCCACCAAAGGCTGCCCTGGAGCACGAGCATATCATTAACTCAAAACTGGAAATAAAGATTAAACAACAACCACAAGACGGATTTCCTCACCAAGTATCTCTGTAATCAGTATAACGCCGCCGACCTGACACTGTCTGCAGGTTACTGTGCACAATCCTGCTGACAGGTTCCCTTTAAAGGGGTGGAAGCACATTCTGGCCTCTGATTCATTGACTGTGTATGAACTGACAAAGATAGCGGAGTACATTATACATGTGTGGCCTCCACTCCATTCCACAGGGGCACTTCAGAGCACAGGACTCTCAGGATTAGGCCGGGATCACACATGCGAGGAAAACGGCCGTGTCTCGCATGTTAATACCTGGCAATGCCGCCAGCCTCGGGAGGAGCGGGTGGCCACATAGCAATACATGGAGCTGAATGCTCCGCTCCCGAGGCCGGCAGCAGTGCCAGGTATTAACATGCGAGACTCGGCCGTATTCCTCGCATGTGTGATCCCAGCCTTAGGGCGGTTTCCAGCGGTAGGCCCAGTGATCAAAAAGTTTTAACCTGTCCTGTGGATAGTTGATAACTTGCATAGATGGGAATAACTGTTTAATGATAAGAACATAATACAGAGGAATAAGATAAAGTAACATTATGCTAAAATATGTGAGTAACATTTTTTTCACATCTCTTTAAGTGTTCATGTATTATTCAAGTAGAGGAAAACCAAAAAAGAATGTTTATGTAAAATGCATCATTACTGGGAAAAAATGACATAATGATTGTTATGTTTTTCCTTTCACAGGCCGGAGGTGTTTTGACTTCAGACTGTTGGGCTGCAGCTATTGCGGTAATATCATTAATTACACATATATGAGCATATATAACAGTGTTAATAATGTACATATAAATGTATTTATAAATAAATATATGTAAATAAATATAAAGAAAAAAATACATATATATATTTCTATATATACAGAGAGATATGCATATATCTATATACAGGATTTCTAGATAGATCGTAGATATCTCTACATACATTCATTTATAGAAACATTGAAGTGTGCATTATTAACACTTTTTTTTATATGTTTATATATTAGTAGAACATATAACTTTCGATATTAACCTGCTCATCAACATATAATATGTTGAATATACTGTATTAGCCTATTATATTTATGCAGCAATGGGCAAAGCAAGTCTCTTGAGGCTTGACGAAAACTAATTCATAACTGGGGTAAATTTATTTTCAACTCCCATATATCGAATTATAAAAAAAAATCCCAGGATCAATGAAAATTCTTTTTTTTCACAGTTTCGTTTACTTTTTTAGTTTTTGTTTGCAAACAGAAATTATGTTATTTGTGAAACCTTTTAGGATTCATATTATATATTTCCCTTCACATTTATTTTCTAAACTCAAAATGAAAATGACTAATAACAATTTTTTGTTTGATTTTTATTTTTTTTTTTAAATTGAAGACGAAACTTCCAGCCGTGATTACAGCTATAGACGATACATTTTGTAAGGTAAGAATGTGAATGGCATGAGGAAGAATAAGATTAAAGAAGTTACAATTTAGATTAGAAATTAGGTTTTAACAAATTAGCTAATCTGAGTTTCACCTTTGAATTCCCCACCCTTCTATATAGGTCATGTGATCCAAAGTCTGACCAGCAGTCCAGCACATATACTAAGGTCTTTTCCTGGCAGCTATTGTCTCTTTTTCCAGCCACCCAGCTTTGTCCTGCCTGTCCTTTTATATGTCCTTACTACTGTCTGAAATAAAAACTGGCTTTCTGTCCAGAGTAACCAATCACAGAGCAGATTATGTTTTGCATTCTGCTCTTTAAAAATGAATAGTGCCCACAACAACCAATCGCAGCACAGCATTCAATCTACAAGAATAGAAAAAAAAATGAAAGCTGTGCTGTGATTTATTAGATGCAGCAAAGACACAATTACTTCTAAATAGATTTTATTTTAAAAAGACTCATAAATCTCCCAATATAATGTGTGCCATTATATAAGAGAACAGTGATATCACTGCGATCTGCATCACATAGGAAACATTGTAGGAAACATTTTACTTGAGACACTGCTATATGCAGAATATAAGATACACTGCGAATGCTGTATACATCATATACGATACACTAAGACTCTGCTATATATATGACATATGATAAACTGAGACTGCTATATATACGACATAGGATACACTGCGATTCTGCTGTATACATCACAAAGAATACATTGAGACGTTGCTGTATACATCATATAGGATACACCACTGAGACTCTGCTGTATACATCAAATAGAATACGTTGAGACTTTGCTGTATACATCATGTAGGATACACCACTGAGACTCTGCTTTATACATCACATATGAAACACTGAGACAATTCTGCATACCTCACATATGAAGCAGACTATTCTGCATACATCACATATGATACACTGAGTCTCTGCTGTATACATCATATAGGATACCCTGAGACTCTGCTGTATGAATAGCACTGAGACTCTGCTGTATACATCATATAGGATAGAGTGAGACTCTGTTATATATATGACATATGATAAACTGAGACTCTGCTATATATATGACATAGGATACACTGCATTTCTGCTATATACATCACATAGAATAGCACTAGGAGACTCTGCTGTATATATCATATATGAAACACAAAGACTATTCTGTATACATCACATGATACACTGAGACTATTCTGTATACATCACATAGGATACACTGAGACTCTGTTGAATACATCAATTAGGATACACTGAGACACTGCTATATACAACACACAGGATAAACTGAGACTCTGCTGTATACATTAGAGGACAACAGTTCTATGTTACTGATCTGTCACTGGCAACCATTAGATGGCAGCAGGAACAATATGATGAGACCCATGCATTATTGGAATGTAGACTGAATTAGGCTGGGGATAGACATCGATTTTGACTGTGACACAGGTCGTTGTACATTGTAGCACAATCAAGGTACACCATTTACTTGTATTGTGCCACAATATATGATAACACAATTTGTTACTACCAAAGTTGCCATGCAGCCCCAGCCAAAGGGAAACCATATCAGAGATGGAAAGAAGGAATCAAGATGACAGACAATCCAAACCTGGCACATCTACCAAAACATATATAAACAAGCCATACACAAAAAGTACTACATTATTCTCTAAAGGGGTTTTTGGTTCTAGAAAACCCATGTCCTCTGGCTGCAATTTGTTTTCTAAAAACAAACTGTTTTTTTCTCACCTTTTCTCGCCCCCGTCACTGAAACTAGCACACTGCCGGTGGGAATAAAGTTCATTTTCTCCCAACAGCGTACGGCTAAGTGAGGGCACCGGGCAGGTTAGTAACACTATTAGCGTACAGATTTACCCCATATTTCAGATTAATAGTGTTTTTTCTGGTGATAGGTTCCCTTTAACCAGATCGTCATATCACACAAAATACATAATGAATAACAGATACCACATGTCTACTTTCTATCAGCATCATTTTCGAAACATCATTTTTTTGTTCGGACATTAGATGGGTTAAAAGTTTATCAGCAATTTCTCATTTCTGCAACAAAATTTACAAAACCAATTTTTTGAGGGACCGCATCACATTTGAAGTTACTTCGAGGTGCCAGCATGTCAGAAAATACCCAAAAGTTACATAGTTTTATAAACTGCACTCTTGAAGGTACTCAAAACCACATTCAAGAAGTGTATTAACCCTTCAGGTGCTTCACAGGAATTAAAGCAATGTAGAAGGAAAAAAAATAACATTTTACTTTTCCCCACAAAAATGTTACTTCATTCACAAATTTTGCATTTTCACAAGGGTAACAGAATAAATTTCACCATACAATTTGTTATGCAACTCCTGAGTATGGTGATACTCCATAGTGGTGGAAAACTAATGTTTGGGTGGACGGCAGGAATGGAAGGAGCACCATTAGTCTTTTGGAATGCAAAATTGGCTGGAGTAGATACCATGTCATGTTTGCAGAGCCCCTGATGTGCCTAAACAGTGGAAAACCTCCACAAGTGACCCTATTTTGAAAACTAAACCCATAAAGGAATTCATATAGATGTGTGGTAAGCACCTTGAACCACAGGTGTTTCACATAATTTAATAAAGTTCAGCCGTGAAAATAAATGGAGTATGCTGATACACCATATGTCTTGGAAAACTGCTCTTAAGGTGCACAGCGGGGCTCGGAAGAGAAGGAGCACCTTTTGACTTTTGAAGCTCAAAATTGGCTGGAATAGGTTGCGAAAGCCATGTGTGAGGTAGCGCTGTCATTTAAGTAGGGGATCACTCGCTTGGCAGCCACAAAATAAGATCCGGCACAGGTTTTCCATAAACTCAGAACAGTCCATGCGGTTTATTAAACATCATAAACCATGACCAGCAATATATATACAGCATAGCGTCCATGACAGAGCTTCACTCTGTCAGCAATGTCCAATACGCAGGCTTTTTAGCCTCACAGTTATATCTCACCCCGTCAGGGTTCTCTCATGGCTGCTTCTCCATACTGCAGACATTCATTCCCTCCAGGGAACTCTCAGGCACTTGCAGCCATTAAACACAGCGTCCACACGTGCTGTCAGGCAGGAAGCCCCATCTCAGCGGGACCTTCCACACTGGACCAACCAGGTCCCAGCATTCACCCCCATGTGACCTACCCTGGCCACATTATATGGTCCATAGCCACGCCCACCAGGTCACATGACTCTGACCTCATCACAGGTCCTTCAAGCCTTTACACACTTTTACAATAGTGCTTTAAACACACCCCCTGGGTGGGTTTGTAGGTAACCAGGTCCGCCCCCTAGCGGACTCAGTGGTTACTACACCACATACCTCCCCCTCTGTTCAAACTTGTGGGGTTGAACACACAACATTACACCAGGGTCTCGCGACCGGGCACTCACTACACCTTGCCCCACAGGTCGAGAGAACCGTCTCCATCTGTCATACGGCCTCGTTCCTGCATTAGACCTCCCCCGCCTCCAGCGGTCGGAATATCGGTCGGTGTCTTTGACCCTCCAGTCACGGTCTGTCTGTGTCGTCAGACACTGGTTACTCCACCACACATGTTACAGTTGAAGAGCCGCTGACATACAAAAACTTTAGAAACCCCCACAAGTGACCCATTTTGGAAACTACACCTCTCGTGAATTTCATCTAGAACAGTAGTGAGTATTGTAATGCATGAGAACTGTCAGTTGTACACTGGCAGATTGCCTGTTAGACCCTGCTGCTCTCTGAGTGTAACAGGCTACAGTAGCAAGCAGACCCAGAGATCATCATTTGACCTCCGGTTGCCATCACAACTCTCAGCTCCCCTGTCATCACGTTATGGAGGTGTCAGCGGGGTGAGAGAAGTAACCCTCTCCCTCTAAAATTCTTTTAAATGTCGGGATCGCCATTGATCGTGGCATCTAGAAGATAATACAGGGTTAACATAATCGGTATCTGAGCCAATCAGGTCCCGATGATTTTGCTAGTCAGTGTTATCGCTCTGCATCGGAATCCCAGCGCTTGCAGGACTGTGAGTTTCTGAGCGTTGGAAGACCGCCGACCGTAGAGGAATGTCGGCACTGCACAAAGCTCAGCAAAGACCGCTGTTTATTTACTGTCGGTGGTCGGGAAGCGGTTAAGATGGGTTATCTTCTTTATTAGGGGCTTTGTTAGGAGCCGCTGTGAAGATACTGGACAGAATAGCACAGTGTGCTGTACTAGTTTGTCTGGCAAAGTGATTGACTCCCTAGCAGAATCCGGACAGACCTCATTTTGATGAATAAGTCTGAGAGCTCACTGTAATTTAACTTGTTACTTTTTGTTCATCATTTCTAGACCTATAAGGATGCTGAACTTGCAAGGAAAGTTATTGAGCTCTTGGTAAGTTTGGCATTTTTTAAATTAATTTATATTTAATAAGTAACAACTTGTTTAAAGCACCAAAGAATCAGCATGATTTGGTAAAAAAGTAATGTTTAGTATTTGCCAGCTCACCCCACCCTGTGACGGTTGGTCATCATGACAAACATTGACATTGAACAAGTGTCTCTTAATGAATTAGGCTTGTCTGATTCCTCATCATCAATACCAGAGTGAACATATGTACCGTATATACTCGAGTGTAAGTCGAGTTTTTCAGCCCCCTTTTGGGGCTGAAAAAGACCCCCCTCGATTTATATTCGGGTCACGGTGCCAACTCACCTGGTCCCCGTCATCTCCGCGGTCCCAGTCGTCTCCGCGGTCCCCGGTGTTTGTCTGCGGTCCCCTGCAGCGTCCTGGTGGCGGCGGCGGGTGATGATAGGGCCGCGGCGGCGTTCAAAATCTCTGCGCGCTGCTCTCTCCCGTCCTCCGGCAGTGACGTGCAGGGGGCGCGATGACGTGGAAAGCACGCGCCCTCTGCCTGAGTCACTGAAGAGCCAGCGACGCTCAGGAGCAGCTGTCATCAACGTAGGTGAGTATATAGTGTTTTTTTTTTTTAAATTCCAGCAGGGGCAGCGGTAGCGGCAGCAACATGATAGGATTACCAGTAATCCTATCACTTTTGGGGGCAGCATTACGGTATTTGGGCCACCATTCACTGTGCAGCATTTATGGGGGAATATGTTGTGCAGCGTTATTTGGGCCACCATTCACTGTGCAGCATTTTGGGGGCATACTGTATGTTGTGCAGCATTATTTGGGCCAGCATTCACTGTGCAACATTTTGGGGGCATACTGTATGTTGTGCAGCATTAAATTTACCAGTATCTTCGGCAATTCCCACCCTAGACTTATACTCGAGTCAATAAGTTTTCCCAGGTTTTGAGGCAAATTTAGGGGGGGTCGACTTATACTCGGATCGACTTATACTCGAGTATATACGGTATTTATAGCAGACTACTGACATAAGTAGGCTGACGATTCTCCAACTCCTCTACCTCCCTTTACACGGCACATGATAAAACTCTCTCCCTGCAGCCACTATTGGGAGAGCTCAGATTTCCATTAACTAAGGTCCCCTTTGTGGTGACTGCAGGAAATCACTAATGCTATATGGCTCCCAGGAGTGGAGCGGCCGCCTCTGGTGAGTATGGCTATGAAACAGATATATAACAAATAAGAGAACAGCTGCTGATGGATTCACCAATCAATGCAAAAATAGACCTGGAGCAAATAGAAAATTACTTTTACACATAGAGGATCAATTACAACAAGTGACACATGCCCAAAATAATATATTAAGGTAAGTGATCAGATATTCATTAAGTTTCACAATTGTCTGGAGACTCCATTGCTTATTCCATCAAATTTCACTGGAAGAATTGATCTACATGCATACTGAATGGTATAAGAGAGCCTGCAGCCAGAGAAAAATGTACAGTGCATAGTGTCCTATCCGGGTTATGCAGCGTAAGAAAACATATGGTATGCTCACCTGGGGGGTTCTGTGTGACCCAACCACTAGTAGCGTGAAGATAACAGCCACTGTAGCATCCACAAGAATTAAATGCACCAATAAACCAGACGCAGTGTATTTGATCTGTGCTGGTGGAATGTCAAATACAGGATCTGATGACCACCGGTAGAAAAAAGTGGTTTACCGTCAACGTGTTTCACAGTCAAACCGACTCCTTTTCAGGACAACGACATGTAAAGTGAGCAGTAAAGTTGGATTGGCTATGTACCCTTGGTCCTCTCAGCCTGTCTCTGACATTCTAGCAGCGCAGATCAAATCCACTCCTCCTTGTATATCTATAAACATGCAACAATGGAATCTGTCAGGTGGTAATGGTATCTGTAACTTGACAAATCCATCACTGTACTGTTTTTGTATTAAAGACAAACTATTGCAAGTGTGAACAGAGTCATAGTATTACTATAAGATTCTTACTACTTCCAATGCATGGTGGCTCAGTGGTTAACAGCACTGTTGATTTGCAGTACTGGGATCCTGGGTTCAAATTCCAAGGATATCTGTACGGAGTGTGTTCTCCCCATATTTATGTGGGTTTCCTCTGGGTACTCTGATTTCTACCACACTACAAAGACATACAAGTACTTATAGGGAAGTTAGATTGTGAACTGAAATGGGGACAGCAATGATGATGTCTGTAAAGCGCTGTGGAATTAATGGCGCTGTATAAATGAGTAGCGTGCAGGAATAGCGTGGAATGTTTACAGAAATGCTAGAAATATGTTATTTACTTTTATTTCAGAGAGAGGTTGGTTGCTTGGCGGATGATATTACTGGATCAGGAGAAACAGTGGTATGAAAATATGTCCTCATTTTGTTCTTAAGATGTCTGTAAATAAAGCCTAAAAGAGCATATCAATTGGTTAAATAACAGATGCGTCACATATATATTAGACAATGAATTCTGGTAATGTCCTTTGATCTGTGCAGTTATCATTGTGCAGAGGAGGAGGGAGGTTGTGACTATTATTAATTGTGGTGATAGTGACATGACTTCTGAGATTTTACAGTGAAGACAAGTTATCATCTATCCACAAGAAAGAGCATAACTTGTTGATCGGTGAGGTTCTGATCAATGAGACCTTCAGTGACTGGCAGATCAGGGCACATTTATCCCCGTTATATTGGGGTGGTAGAATAAATGCTCAATTACCTCTCCATTCATTCCCTCTGGGGCTTCCGAGTGTTAGGGTTCATGGACACAACAATTTAAACTGAACGATTGCTATCCGGGGATTTCATGCAGGCTCGGACTGGCCCGCCGGAAAACCGGAGGATTCTCTGGTGGGCCCAGGCACTGATACATGCTGGCATACTGGCCAGCACCTGCCTAGGGCCCTCACTGCTCCAAGGGCCCCCAGCCAGTGGCTATGGGGCCCCTGAGTCAAGGTGGCCCACCCTGTGCCAGCATAGCAGCAGCTGGAGACCTGTCCCCGCTGCTAAAGCAAAATGGATATTCACGCTTCTCCACATCCCTATGGGCGTGGAAAGGTGTGAATACCATTTTTCTTTAATAGCGAGCAGTGTTAGCCGCAGGCCGCAGATAACACTGCCCGCAAGTAAAGCCCCACTACTGCACCACACCACATACACACACAAAGCACCGCACCACATACACACACACACGCAGGCACTCAGACACACAGCGCAGGCACACAGACACACAGCGCAGCACATCCTGGCGTCCTGCTTCCTGCCCGGTGTGTCCTGTCTGAGAGAGCCCAGCTGGATAATGTCATCATCCAGCATGCTGTCTCAGGCAGAAAGCTTCCGTCAAGGAAGAGGCTGCCGGGATGTGCTGCTGCTGTGGGGAAGTGAGCTGTGCTGTGTGTCTGTGTGCCTGCGTGTGTGTATGTGGTGCATTGCTTTGTGTGTGAGTGTGTTGTGCGGTGCTTTGTGTGTGTGTGTGTGTGTGAGAGAGGGGTGGTGGGGAAGGACAATGATATTGGTTGGGGAGGCAATGATGGAGGTAGGGGAGGTAATGATGCAGGTGATGGGCAATGATGGTGGGGGAGGCAAAAATGGAGGTGATGGACAATGATCGTTGGGGAGGCAATAATGGAGGTGATGGGCAATGATGGTGGTGGGGGGAGGCAATCATGCAAGTGATGGGAAATGATGGTGGAGGGAGGCAATGATGGAGGTGATGGGCAATGATGATGGAGGTGATGGGCAATGATGGCGGTGGGGGGAGGCAATGATGGAGGTGATGGGCAATGATGGTCGTGAGGGGAGGTAATGAGGGAGGTGATGAAATGGACAATGATGGTGGTGGGGAGGAGGCAATGATTGAGGTGATGGAATGGGCAGTGATGGGGTGGTGGGGGAGAAGGCAATGATGAGGTGGTGATGAGGATAATGATGGTGTGGAGAGGGGCTGCATTATACTTTATGAGGGGGCTACATTATATTCTGTGGGGGACTGCATTATTCTCAGGGGACTACAGTATATTCTGGGGGGCTACATCATGCTATATGAGGGGGCTACAGTATGCTCTATGGGGGGCTGCATTATATTCTGTGGTGGGGTTGCATTATTCTCTCAGGGGACTACATTATATTCTGGGGGGCTACATATTACTATATGAGGGGGCTACAGCATACTCTATGGGGGGGGCTGCATTATATTCTTTGGGGCTGCATTATTCTCTCAGGAGACTACAGTATATTCTGGGGGGCTACATATTACTATATGAGGGGGCTGCAGTATACTCTATGGGGGCTGCATTATATTCTTTGGTGGGGCTGCATTATTCTCTCAGGGGACTATATTATATTCTGGGGGGGTTACATCATACTATATGAGGGGGGCAGCATTATGCCCTATGAGGGGGCTACATTATACTCTATGGGGGCTGCATTATATTCTGTGGTGTGGCTGTATTATACCCTATGAGGGTGCTACATTATATTCTATGGTGGGGACTGCGTTATACCTTATGAGGGGGTTGCATTATATTCTATGAGAGGGGGCTGCATTATATTTTATGAGGGGGGCTACATTATTTTTTCAGGGGGGCTATATTATATTCTGTGAGGGAGGCTATCTTATATTCTGTGAGGGGGCTACATTATATTCTATGAAGGGGCTAACCCTCTATGATTCTATGATTCTACCCCAACCCCTGCTACATAATAAAGACGTGAACTACCTTATATTATACCCTGATATTAGCGTGTTTTACCACACAATTGGTCGTCTTGTATTTATTTCTATGCAGCTACATAGTGGGCCCCAAGAATGATTTTCTCTGGTGGGCCCAAGTTGCTCCAGTCCGACACTGATTTCATGGATAGCACTTATACCATATTTTTCTATGGGACTGTGCATATGTCCATTTTTTTTCCTCCGACCAGTCGGTGACATGCCCGATTTCGATCTGAGTGCCAGATGTGAATGGGCCTGTGGAAAACATCGGACTACACACTGATGACGATCGAGTGCGGTCCCATTTTCAAGGACTGACTGATTTTTTTAATTTTTTTATTTCCCCCTCTAAGAAAAACAAATCCCACTCTGATCAAACTCTGATTAGCATAATCAGACTGTTTTTCTCAGATTGAGAGAAAATAGTCACATTCACCTGCCCATACACTCAGATTTTTCTGGCAGCCTCATAGAAGGTGAATGGAGCAGTGGTTGAGCATCTGACCTGTCACTCCATTTTGTAACGGGAATAAAAATTCACCATTCTGCCAATCGGTGCAGATCCCACACTAACGGTAAGTCACCATCTATCCAACGCATAGGTGAGAACTTCTTTTTCACCAGACAACCCCTTTAATCTCCATAAAACAGAAAGTGTCAGCCAGTTATGAATCTCAGTTGCTAGAGTGAAACCTCCTGTATTTCATGACTTTTTTTTTAGAGATTCTGACATGGAAAAAACGTATTAAAATTGTTGTTCAAAAGTAAGGAAATGCTGATTGTTAAGGTCCCCATCATTTTTGAGATTTGTGGGGGTTCCATTGATGAGACCACCCACAATAAGAGAGCTATCATGTGGATAGGTGTTAACTTTAAAATCTCATCATAAAACTTTATAAAGATTTATAGAATATCACATTATCTTCAAAGTCACAGAATGTATAGGAGCTGTGCTGGGACATTTTGCAAATGATTCCACCTTAAAGCTGTGATCTCTTGATCACTTACATAATGCTTTTGTACTATTAGTACTCCATAGTGTAAAGCTACGTTCCCACGATGAGCTTATGGTGAGTTTTTGAAGCTGCATATTTTCAATGCCTAAAAAATGAAGCGTCACACAAACAGACCGCATGTGAGTTTACGCAGCAGTAAAAAGAAGAACCGTGGGCATTACGTTTCTATAAATAACATCCACTTTGCTGGAACTGTAAGATGCTGTGTTCTTGATGCAGCAAAAAAAACACAGCGTCAAAAACGCACCAAAAGCTCACTGTGGGAATGTAGCCTCACTGCTTGTCAATATATTATAGGAAGACAACCTTCTAAGGCTATGCCTCTCCTAGACCACTATTTCTTCTTAGTCAGCTCCTTATGATTCCTCCTGACATATTTGTAATAGAGCAAAATGGTTAATAATCTCTTACAGTTTTGTGCCTATAGCTGATTTGCTGTTGCCACCTGCGTTTTTGCCAATCTACCAAATTTACGTTAGAAAGATGTAGACGACAGAGAGAAACTAAACATCTAACATGACAAGTTTTTACAGGAAAATTTGGTTACCAATCTTGGGAAATCCCTTGAAGATCTACTAAAACCAATTATTGGTACCTTGAAAGTAAGTATTTCTCAAATTACTGATCTATGCAAACCTTCTTATAATATATGTCTCTATATTTACTCACTTAGGTAATTAATGCATTGTCAAATAATACGTAAGATGATTTTGGCTATTTTGTGGCAAGAGATGGTATATTTATGTTCCACTGTTTCTGGTGTCACACGGAAAGATGGGAAGCAGGCTATGGAGGGACGTCATTTGGATTTCAGTGTAAAGGAAGGGGCCATTACATAATATGGGCTTGAGTGGTGTTGTGCAGTATTGCCTGTAGAATTGCTGCATATATAATTTCCCAGAGGAGCATTGCAAGGCTTAAAAGCCTCCTCACCTTAGCATGTCAGGCTAGGCATGTCACTATCCACAAGGAGAAAAGTTACCCCTTGGATCCCAGTCAGAAACCTCCCACCTAGACCAACCAGATCTCGTACTTTACACTGATGAGGGGTTACACCTTGAAACACCTTGTCTGCAAATTGAGCTTCTGGTTTGGCTTTCATCCAAAGTCATGTGGCAAGGCTCATTAAAGGGACAATATTGACTTCTAGGATTGCTACTTCAAATACGTGACACTAGAGTTTGTCTTCTTCTCTGAAGAGGCAGTTTGCTTGCAAAGTATTGCCTGTAACACAGTGGGAAGGGAGAGGCTGCTGAAATGAATTTGACTAGATCATTTCTGTAGACAGGGTAGGTAGATGAACAGTTTTCAGTAGGTAAAGTAAATGATTACTCCAGATTTGGAAAGGCTTGTTCATATACTGCATTTTTGCCGCAGAAAAACCCCCAAAGTGTTTTACAGTAAAAGCAAAGTGAATGAGGTTTGTGAAATCTCATTGCAGACGCTGTCAATTTTTTCCTTGCATATTATAACCATCAAAGCATTTTTTTCTCAAATCTGTAGCATGTCAACTCTTTCAGAAAACATTTGTAGTGTTTTTTTACTCATTCAAATAAATAAGAAAATCTCATAAAAAATGCACACAAAAAGAAGTACATTTTACACAGGATCTTTTCTGCCAACACTCTGGTTATTACTCTACAAAAATCTGCTGCAAAAGCTCAGCATGTGCACAAACCCTAATTCAGACAGGACTTTTAAACAATATACAATTTAGCAAGATCTGGTAAAATACAGCGTGAAGAGCAGAAATGGCTCCAGGAATAGGACTCTCGAACGTAAATAAGACCGCTATTCTTTAACTGACCAGTACTGGCAGTCAGATCTTAACCAATCAATTATGATCTGTCTCTTCAAGTCATTTTTACTTAACTTTTTTATCGCAAGAAGATTTTCACTTATGATCCAACATCGAGTTTTATCCTCAGCGACACACAGTATGCCTGCAGCTGATATCCTGTAATGTATTCCAGAAATACAAGAAAAAGTACGACTGTAGGGAATGCACACCACAATGCTATATAAAAAGGCAAAACTTTATTAACAAAAACAGTGTAAAACATCCTTAAAACCAAAGCAGAGCTCACCCCATGCATGATATAATAATCACAGGCAATAATGCAATGCAATAAACAGCCCCTGGACCCTGGATTGTAACATGCAAATATCAAAAAATAGAAAAATAATAAATCCTAACCATGAATAACAAGTTATGAAAATGTACAATCACAATCTAATTTAATCTGTCCCCAAAAGTGCTCTGCAACAAGAATGCCAAAATTGTAAGTTCCTCAAAATATGAGTGCCACTTAAATAGTTGTCCAGGGGCTGTTTATTGCATTGCATTATTGCCTGTGATTATTATATCACGCATGGGGGGAGCTCTGCTTTGGTTTTAAGGATGTTTTAAACTGTTTTTGTTAATAAAGTTTTGCCTTTTTATATAGCATTGTGGTGTGCATTCCCTACAGTGGTACTTTTTCTTGTATTTTCCATTTTGTCTGCCACTGGCATTGCACCCGCCTATAAATAGTCCAACCCTCATCAGTAGTGCACCTAGGCTTCACTATTGTAATGTATACCATATACACACTTTTTTCCTGCCTCGTCCCCCCGAGATCTCGGGTCCCGAGATATCAATATGTGCATGCGGCCATTTTCCCTAAGTCTGCCAAAGTGAAAAGGATGGGAAGTGCGGGGACTCCTGACATTTTGTAAAAGCCCGGCTCCCGCCGCAGTCTTGCACCTCCGAACACACTTTCCTCCCTGCTCGGGGCCCTCAGCATCATCCCACCCTGCCAGCCAGCTTCCTGCAGCAGCGACCCTGCCTCCTGGGACCCCACTCCACTGCAGCCGCCCCCGCGGTAAGCTACCGTAAAAGACACACTACCGTTTTATTGAAATTTTTTTTTCTCCTATTTTCCTCCCAAAAATTTGGGGTGCCTCTTATAGTTCGGAAAATACGCAAACTTGTTCAGAAGTAATTAGCTGAATAATTAGATTTTACATTTTCATTAATAGTGCAAATAATAAAACATAATAAAAATAATAATTTACCTGGAAATTCATAGAGTAGTAAACTATACTGAATATCATCCAATGTAACAATGTTATTTTACAGGGTCTTGACACAAATGTACCAGGCGGACTTACATGCAAAGTGGTAAGTTTTATTCTATACAGTTTGTTACCAGATCAAAGCTCATTGCTGTTATATATCTTTCCCCTCCTTTACCATCACTACAAATGATTAATTATAGAGATTACAAGAAAATGAAAACAAAGAATGTCCAATATGTACTGTGTGGCTTATAATTAAAGATGAGTGAATATGTTCGAAAAACGATCGCCAAACATAAATTCAACATGAATATGGCACATTCAGATTCGTGATCAGAACCACAAGCAAATTTTTATAAAATCGGAAAAAAAATCGATAATATTCATTAAAAAGTGTGGGAAAATATTTGCGTTGCCGCTAAAGTATTTTGATCACTTTGGCTACGATAGTGGTGGTGTATAATGAGCATGGGGAACGTGTTTGATGAGGGTAGGGGGTGGAGAGAGCTTAGAGGAGCGGCATGCTTAAGTTGTAAAAAAAAAAATTTCCCAACTTTATGTGTGCACATTGCGGCTAGCCAATCAGGGCAGAGGAAACATCCACAATTTCCTGACACAACAGCTTGTGTTATTGGCTGGACATCTTGTTTTAGTGCCATTTTGTCACTAGCACAGCACAGAAAGGCTGCTCCTGACGCTGGGACTGGGTGCTGATAGATTAAACTAAACGCGATACAGCCCTCCATATCCCACCTTGTCATTTAGTGGTGGTGAAATTCATCTTTCAGCACAGCTGCTGCACAGTAAAAAAACGCAAATGTTTTCTCTGCATCTAAACGTGATACAGTCCGCCATATCCCAACTTGTGATTTTGTGGCGGTGAAACTGTTCTGTGTGCAGAGCTATTACACAGTAAAAAAAATATATTTTTGACAGTTACTAACATGATTCAGCACGCCATATCTCACCCTCTAATTTAGTGGCAGTGAAATTCATCTTTCTGCACAGCTGTTGCACAGTAAAAAAAAATTCTGTAGCTAAACGTGATACAGCCTGCCATATCCCAAATTATCATTTTGTGGCTGTGAAATTGTTCTGTGTGCAGAGCTGTTGCACAGGAAGAAAATATATTTTTGACAGTTACTAACATGATTCAGCACGCCATATCTCATCCTGTCATTTAGTGGCGGGAAATTCATCTTTCTGTACAGCTGTTGCAAGTAAAAAAATAAACATTTTTTTCGGTTACAAGCGTGATACAGCACACCATATCCCACCTGGTCATTTAGTGGCGGTGAAATTCAGCTGTGTGCAGAGATCATGCAGAGTAAAAAAAATGTGGTTTTCTGTACCATACGTGATACAGCAGGCTAGATCTGAGTTTGAAATTTTTTTGAGCATATATATTCTATTGCATATAGGCCTCATCCACAGTAAAAAAAATACTTTCTTCTGTTAAGATAAAAGCCCTCCCTTGACCCATCCTCTGTGCCTAGCTATCGCCCCATCTCCCTTCTCCCCTATGCCTCCAAACTACTGGAACAACATCCATTTTGAACTGTCCTCCCACTTCTCGTCTTGCTACCTCTTTGACCACTTACAATATGGCTTCCGACCGCACAATTCTACTGAAACTGCCCTGACTAAAGTCACCAATGACCTACTTACTGAAAAATCCAAGAGACGCTAGTTTCTTCTTCTCCTACTCCTGGATCTGGGATCTGCCTTTGACACAGTGGACAATTTCCTCTTGCTACATACTTTCTGATGTAACAAAAAGCAAAAAACACAAATATCCTAAAATAAAAAATAATCTGCAAATAATGCATAAAGGTAATAATAAGGGTATTTAGTAAACATAATTTTGATCAAAATAATGTATTATTTCACTGTGCATTCTGTGCATATATGGGTGTGACCGCCCTCTTTCTGAGCTGGGAAAACCATCTTGTCTGGCCTAAGCTTTAACTAGTGGTTCAGTCCCTCGATCCTTGTTCACATTCACGTCACTTGGCAAGTGAAAAGGTTTTAAATACTAGAGTAGGACTGTCCCACAAGGGTTGCCGTGACGTGGCGGGATGGCTTGTACATTATTTTGATCAAAATTATGTTTACTAAATACCCTTATTATTATTACCTTTATGCATTATTTGCAGTTTATTTTTTACTTTTTTATTTTAGGATATTTGTGTTTTTTACTTTTTGTTTTCTCTGGTTAATGGTCATGTGTTAATATGCACTTACATTGTGCATACACATTAACTTACTTTCTCAGTTCAGACTCCAGTTTTTTATACTTTCTGATGTATTGCCATTCAAGACTTGGCCCTTTGTTGGCTCTCCTCGTAGCTAACAGGCAGGACATTCAGTGTCTCCCACTCACACACCAGACGTACCTGTATATGCTCTTCTGTCCATCAGCTGGTTTATCCCGCACCTGCTAGAGCCTCTCTCTCTCTAACACTTGGTCCAGCCCGCACCTGCCAGTGCCCACCTATCTAAAACCTCGTCCAGTCCACACCTGCCAGTGCTCTCCTGTTCCTCAGCTGGCCCAGTCTGCACCTGCCAGTGTTCATCTCTTTAAATGCTGATCTAGATCGCACCTGCCAGGCCCATCTGTCTAATATCAAGTCCAGCCTGCATCTTCCAGTGCCCATCTGTGTAACACCCGGTTCAACCCTCACCTGCCAGTGCACATCTGTGTAACACCCGGTCCAATCCGCACCTGCCAATGCCCATCTGTCTAACACCCAGTCCAGCATGAACCTGCTATTGGCAATCTGTGTAACACCTGTGGTTCAGTCCGCAACTCCCAGTGCCCATCTGTCTAACACCTGGTCCAGCCCGCACCCGCTAGTGCATTTCTGATCCTCAGCTGGTCCCATCTGCACCCATGGTTCCAGTGTCCCTACATTGCCTGCCTGTATTCTTCATCCCTCCTTCAGGACGTACCAGCCTACCCGCTCTAGGGAGTTAGCTGCCACTGTTCTGCCCTCTTCCACGTATGACGCTGTGTGGATTCCAGCATACGGCTTAACCTTTCATCCACTCCCAGAAACAAGACTGTATGGGTGCTTAAGTATATTATTTATTGGGATGATATGGACAATGATGGGAGATGATAACAGATGGATAATTCAGCAGATTGTTGTACAAAATGTGGATGATTCAGGTAAAAACTACAAAAGACAGATAATACAGCATATCAGTAGACAGCATACAATACACGGATACTGGCAGGTAATAGCAATGCAGGTATTATCACAGTACCGATGATACAGGAAGCTGTTATCATGCATTATATAAGAGCTGGGCAATATAACCTACACAGCAGCAAAGGAGAAAGAAATATCAAACACAACTAGTGTCTGCCAGCTTTACACTCACTAAACAGAGGATGCATAACTAGAGAATGCTTATAGCAAACATGCAGTGAAAAAACATCACAGGAGCTAAGCATGCATTGCAAACATCATGGGGGGCTGCATTATGGCTTCTAACAAAGATGCATAACTCAGAATTGCATTATCCTTACCAGAATCTGCTTATTATAGCAATGGTTTTGCAAAGAGCTGAGCTAAACACATGTGGGCTGCTCAGGAGATGCTGGAGAATGGTTACATGTTGTTGACCAAGACTAGAAGAAGGGGCGGTTCTGAACAATTAACCATTCGGGGAACAGAAAATTTGAAACACAGGAATAAAAGGAGAAGAGCAACTTATGACACCTACTGGCGATAGCTGGAACAGCACTTAAAAATATCTAGCTGCACAAAATGGGCACAACAGCCTCCCTCTGTAAGTTAGCCCTGGAGTAGCACCTGGTGCCACCTCCTTGGGTCACGGTTTTCACCTGCTGCCGTTTATCTGAGGTCGGACTTGGTAGGCCATCTATTTACACCCCTCCAGGCTTTCCGATGGCTACGGCACAGTGGTTCCACAACTTTGCCTGTTACAGTCTCCATCTGCTGGGTTGGCTGTAGTGGAAGAGGTGTCGGTCCCCATTATACTAGTTCTACTTTGGTGAAATTGATGCCACTTTGGTAATGTCTGCCACTAATTTTTAGAAATATGTTGATTTCTGTTTGGATCTCCTTCATGTGTTTTGCCTGTAGCAGTAGGCCTCCAAAACCTGCAGCCCTCACTTCCTTCAAATCAACTACCCGTGTTACTATCCGTACATTATTCTGACAATAGTAGTCTAGGAAACTGATATTTGTGCCACCTGAGTGTGGCTGAGTATAAAAGCAGGTTGAGCTGTTGCATGTGGCATCAAGGCTTCCAGGAAAGCAGGCCTTCACCGATCCCTCACCCACCTCATCTTAATTTAAAGTTCAATTGAAAGCTGTAAATGCTGGCGGACACCCTGATACCTCATGCCTGGCTGATTGGTGCCATGCCAGTCTAAAATTTGCACTGTGGGTGAATTGAGGCCACTTTCCTGGTGTCTGCGCCTAATTTGATGTGTTTTGGCAGCTTTTGGGCCCTATGAAGGTATTGTGTATGCATTTGTTTTTGCCTCCCATTGACTCCAATGGCGTTCGGCCATGTTTGGCAAATATTCGACGAATAAATCATCGAATATTGCAAAAACGGTGACAGGAATCCGAACCAAACATTGAAATATTCGCTCACCTCTACTTATAATGTCATCTCTCAGGACATGTCTGGTTTTGGTACTATATGTATTCTGCATAATATAACAATTCTGGAAAATCTCAGACCTCTGCATTGTGCCATTCTTCTATTAATGCTCCTAGAAATGTATGACTACATTTCCACTGAGCGCTATCAGTTGGGTGTCTCCATTCACTTTCTAACATAGTCCAGTGAATAACACTGGTCTTGATGACGGGTCGTGTTGCAGTCAGACAGATGCTCCTGACTCAATATAAGTCACACACCTCTTAGTCAATGGGGTGTGTGTGAAAAGTGGCGACTGCCTTGATGTATCTTGCCACAAATCTTACTTCACTTGGGGGGACTGGAATAAGATTTCTGGTGTAAGGTATGCCACAGCTCATCATGAATTTGACAAGCTGTGGTGTCGTGTCCCCATCCCACCCCATCTCTGCCCGTTTTGGTGGAACTGGGCATAACTTCTGTGAACACATTAAAAGTTACATTTTTGAATAATATCTAGTTGGGCAAATATTTTACGACTTATTAAAATGTGTCACGTCAGATTTGTGGCAGAAACACCTTATTGAATTGGGGCTCTTGTATATTATGCAGATTTCTGCGATCATAGCATTAATAGCCTATCCTCTGCATACACCTGTATGGTGGAGAAATTGATGCACTTGTTTTCCCCTTAAGACAAAAGTATCCAGATATGAAGTGATAGATATTTATTATGGAGTTGATGTAAATGCAATTCCTGGACATGTAATCAGCTCCTGAATGATTATTTATTGCTATTAATTAGAAGTAATGTAGAAAGTGAAATAACTTTGATTCTGTCACATGAAAATCTTCTGCAGAAAATGTAATTGTTAGAAATTCATGTAAAAGTTGGTATTTGTGACAAATTACTAGTATTTATCTTATAATTATCTTTGCATTGTTTTAGTTAAATATTTAGTCCTTGTTTCCAATGTGTCTTATTTTTATTTAGGTCGATATTCTCAGTGGACAAAGTGGCGCAGGAGGCGTTCTCGCTGGAGGCCTTCCCAGTTCCTTAGGCTAAGTTAAGATTTAATCCTACCTAACAAAGAAATCTGGTAAGTTGTGATAAAATGCAAATAATCCTCATTATGAACATTTAACACATCATTCTATTAGGAAATTAAACATTCCCCATCATTTAAGTGGTAATGCCAAGAAAGAAAAGTCATGGAATTACGAAGATCACAGAATGGATAGACATGTTCATTATATGCAAAAATTATGAATAAATGGAGGCAACTTTTTCAGAGCATCTCAATTTATTCCGTATTACATACGAGCGCTGCACATAGAAATCCTCGATGTGATCACATGCCGTAAATTTACAATATGCGGTCAACATAGAATTTAAAGGAATTCATGTTTTATTTCTTTTTCTAACCATTCCTGACAAATTCTCTGTATTTCATGTTTGCAATGCAGATCTGTGACAAAATCCATACCATTTCCCTACCTCTGGTAGCTACACATCACCCCATTACTCTACTTTAAATTTGGCGGTAGATCATTTGTTGTACGTCCGAAATGTGACATACCCTTTGCCAATTTCTCCCAACGATGTAGGTGTTGTCACCAGTTCTATTAATTTTCAGCACTTGCTATGGGTTCTGCAACTTCTTGAAAAGTTCATTTAAGGTGTGTCTACACGGGTCAGATACACAATGGATATTCTAGACAAGATTTTCCAGAAGGAAACTATGTTGCAGATCACAGGATTTTATCAAATCTCATCTACAGGTTGTGGAGAAAATCTGCAGGGTAAATTGACCGACAGTGTGGAATAGAAATCCGCAGTCTGTGACCTTAAGCTGCAGAAATCCAAAACAGATTTCACAATTTGAGCTCCTACTTCATTATACAATAAAGGCCAGTCATAGGCATATAACACAATAATAGTGCAAAAAGTATGAGCCTACATGAGTGTACTTTATAAGATACATAATATTTGAACTTGCTTTTCTGAATAATTTGTACTAGAAAGCTGTAGGCATTTCTTAAATATATGAAGGCAATTCAATTTCTAATTATCTTTTTTTCTAGGGTCATTGGACTCAATCAGTAGAATAGAAGACAGCATGCAATAAAAAAGAAAAAAAAAGCATAAAATCATTTGATTTATTTTTTTGATTTTCATGATGATTCATAAAACTTTCTATAAATCTTATGTTCCATTCAATCAATAAATAATCTAGAAATCTAAGTATCCGTGTGTTGTTTTAACAAGCTGTACTTATTGTCAGGCTGAGGTCTTAATGGACCAGAGAGATTTCCCCATCTATAATAAATGTAATAAGTAGATTTTCAAGGCCTCATTTAATATCAGGAGTAAGCAACCTGGGACTAGATTCATATTCTGCAGAAGATGTGCACCGTCAGGATGAATGCCATGACATCCGTCCACCATAGGGACCCACTGTTAAAGGAAATCTATCACCAGGTTTTGCTCCTCTATCTGAGAGCAGCATTATGCAGGGGCAGAGACCCTGATTCCGGCAATTTGTCACTTAGTGGACGGCATTCTATCATTGTGACAAAATCAATGTCTTATCTTCTGCAGATCTATCAGAGCACTTTATAGCCCAAAAAACACTACTTCACTGCAGAGCTTTCCTATACAGTAAAAGAACGGCATGCAGGTGAACCCCAGCCACACTTTCAGCTTTCATCTGATGAATGGTCATCTATGGCATATGGAAAAGCTTCTAGACATACACCGTAGGCTAGGTGCACAAACCTTAGATCTTGCGTTGTAGCTTTAGAGAGTCTTAAGATCTACTTGGTAATAGGTTGTGATTGAACCTTGGGGTTAGTGTGAAAGTTATCATCGGTGGTGCTAGGATTGAAAGAATGGTGGCCTTGTGTGGATTGTACTTTTTAAATTCAGTTTAATGCAATAGAACAGACAGGAGAAAATTTTACTGATAAGATGCAGTCCTAGGCAAAATACCATGATTACCAACATTGTTGTTGCCAAAATAGTCCATCATTGCCAATATTTAAATCCAGCCCCAAGTCCTGCCAAGGAACGCCCCAAGCAGAGGAGAACCACCCACTTGTAGAAAGTATTTTTTAGAAAAAAAATCATGTATCGTAATTAAAAATGGTAATTATCTTTGTCATCAGTAGGTTGTGTATGAATTTATTATTATCTTTAAGAAAACTTGGAGGAAAATCTCTACCCAGTGAGCTGCTGCTTACAGTGACAGAAGGCTGTGATATGACTTGTATCTCTTTAAGAGTTGAGCCGATCAATCCAATGCAAATCGACCGAGTTGAATGTTCAGACATTTGCAGATGTCGGCAAAATCAAACTATTTGCAATTTGATTTTCCCGGCGCCATTCCACACATTGCCGAAGAGTGAATCGGCCAGAAAACGGGCTCAAGACATCGCCAAAATTCTTTGCAACTATAATATTACATGGATTACTTTTTTTATGGATCCGCCCAAATTTTTGCGTCCGCTGACATGACAGGACGGACAATGAAACGTTTTTTAGGCTGGCCGGATCTGCATTTGTCACTGCGCATGCCCGGAAGAATTGCCTTTGCTGGAAATTTAATATCTCTCTCTCCATGGTTCCTTTAAATTTCTGCCTTCCCCGGATCCGTCGCAACAATGGTCCGGTAGCACACGTTGCTTTGAAAACGATTGCGGATCCGTGTCCCGCCATTTTCACGGATTGCAGCTGATGTAAAAAACGTATGTGTGAAACAGGCCTAAGGTGTATACAGAGCGGCTGTATGGTTAACATTAACTGCAAAGGGCAAGAGAAACTCTTTGTAAATATTGCCATAACAAAACCTCATAAACATAGACTATGCCACTGTAAGAAGCATATATCCTTATACACAAAAGTATAGTCCACACAAAGAAATATAAAGTAAATAATAGAGTTATACCTGTAAGAAGATGAAACCAGAAAGGCAGGAGAGGTAAGGAAGAATAGATGTGGTGTCCCCCCACCCCAACGCGGGTTTCGTCTCTAGCTTCTACCAGGAGACGACGCATCTGAGATGTCAATTAGACACCCAAATTACTAACCCAGTAATAATAAAACACACAGACACAAAAATACTTTTTTAAATACTGTTTTAATCAGCCATCAAGTGCCTCTAACAGTCGCGGTTGGATCTTTGATCCACCTGTGACTGTAAAGAAGTTACATGGTGAATAATAAGCTTAAAGGAGGACGTCAGCCTTTTTTTTAGTGCTCATTCAATGTTTTTCTGCCATCAGTATTGTCACTGCTTGATTTTGTTTTTAGCCCATCTTAGTTACCCCTAGAGATGAGCGACTTTGCCTTTTTTAGGGTTGAGTCAGGTTTCATGAAACCCGACTTTCTCAAAAGTCGGGTCGAACGAAATTGGCCGATTATCGTGAAAAGTCGAAGGCCGACTGAAACACGAAACCCAATGCAAGTCAATGGGGAAGCAAAGTCGGCAGGGAGTGGAGGACATTAAACACACCTACAGTGCCCATTTGAATGGCAAAAACATCAATTTTTTTTACTGAAGCTTGTCAACCTTAATTTACTTCATAATAATAATTACTCACTGAAAACTGTGGGTTATTTGGCTAAAGTTGTGGGGGGGGAGGGCTGGCTCCAGGTTTTCATGTGCCCTGGGCCAAAGAGCGCTCCTTTAACACATACCACAACTCATGATGCTCCGATACGGCAGAGAAATAGCGGTATAGTACAATGAAAAATACTTCACTTTTTATATCTCATGACTGATATCGATTTTAAATTCTCCAATAGCTCTAAAAACGGACAATATATTACTCCATACAGTATTATGGGCACCGCATAGTGCGCTATACAGAGTAATGAGGCCCATATATTTCTCCATACAGAATCATTGGTCCCATATAATGTTTGAAACAGTATATAATGAGCTCCACATAATGCTACAGTATATGTTGGTCCCCATGGATGAAGCTCCACTGTCTTATGGGCCAAATAATGCTCCATATATAATGGGCCCCATTTCTAATGCTCTAGTGTATAATGGGCCCTGTAAATGCTGCTTCAGTGTCTGATGTCCACCTTTGGAATGCTCCAGTGTATGGTGGGCCCCATCTATCATTCTCCAGAGTATAGTGCTCCCCAAAAATTGCTGTCCCAACATTGAAAACAATTAAATAAGTCTCCTCGCTAGGGAATCCCTGTACTAGTCTGGACTCCTCGTTGTCCCCATCTTCCATCTCACTGCACTTGGCTGTTTAGGCAGAGGGTGTGCAGACATGATGTCATTGCGCTCTCTGATCAGAATATCACTGTCAGGATACGCGGAAGAAGTCATGGGGGTGGAGCAGGGAGAGGTAAGTATTTCAACTTTGCAAGTGCTGTGATCCGGAGCAAGCATGGGGGGCCCACTCGTTGGCGATGGCACTGGCACAGGGCCCCTCATAGTACGGCGGTGTGTCTGACGGCGGGCAGAGACACTTTTGCGTACTATTAGGGGCCCTGTGCCAGTGCCGTCACCCATGACTATGCCTCCCCACCTGCTCAAGGAACCTGCACCTTCCTCTTTTTTACCGTGTAAGGTGGTATAGTATGCGGGAAGGGGAACCTGAGTTTCCTCAGGGACAGATTCTGGCTGTGTAGAGTGTGAGGGGAATGTAGTGGTCTTGGTCAATGTACCAGCAGAATCATCTAGCAGTGGCTGGGCATCAGTGCACTTGTGGCGTCCCCAGGAGTACGGTCGCCACAGTGGCATTACCTTCCTCCTAGGGAGTGTGATGTCATGCTTGGGAGCAACGAAGGATCTCTCTAGCAGTTCAACCAACACACAACACATTTCCCACTCCAGGCCAGCAGGGAGACCTCTGAACCTGACTGCTGAGGAGCTGCTCTCTGTGGTCGGGAGGAGGTAAGTTAGGGCACTCTGTGTAGGGAAGGGGAAGTGTGTGGATGTGAGAAGGGGAGCTGGAGGATGAGCAGAGTTAACGCTCACTCCTAGCTGGAGCGCATGGTCCGGATTCCGGTCTCCGAATTTGTAGAGACACTGATGTTCCTGCAGCAGAAACCGGAGGAAGTAGCAGCTGTAAATGCTCTGTACCCAACTAAGGCTCTGAGGCCCCAGCATGGGAGCCAGAAGGAAAAGGCTACGGCTGCCTGCCATACGAGAAAGTTCCAAAAGAGAGTCAACAGGGGGAACTTCATTGAACTCAGCACTGCGAGTACCTCAGATAAGCGCTAGAACGGAGGCCACACTACCTATCTGCAGAGAGAGAATTCCAAATTGGCTTCCAGGCTGACCAACTCCTTTTCCATCTGTACTCTGGGTCCTGGACGACACTTACCAAGTACAGGTAAAGGAACTGCACAACTGTGTCTGTCATCTTTGTCCTGCGCCTGGCGCACTGCTCTGCTACATCCTGCACTGCACACCATCTACCAACTCTTTCATCTGCCCTGCGACTACGGCCCTACCTGTGCAGGGCTTCTACATCTTAGCTGCACCACAATATCTGTCCCAAGGAAGCGACACTGCAGCGCTGGTCAATCTAATCAGAAACCACAGGTGGCGTCACGTATCATTCAGCTATAAACGTAATTCACCCCTTTGCATGGATGCCCAGGGCCATGGAACGGGTCACCACCACCGTGACACATCCCTGTGAGACACTGGCCCAGTACCGATTAACCCCACTGCCCTGGCTGGCCACCCACACTCCATGTCAGATTCATCTTGGACTTGGGAATTCACGATTTGACTTGATAACTGAGGCATGGTATGATAGAAAGAGCTACATGGACTAATGTGAAGTGTGGTCTGTTGCATCATTCACTTTTGGTGGGGGTGAAGGACACAAGGAAAGTGGTTCTTCCTGACCAGGAGCCAGTACTTGACGACTCAGTACTTGCATTTTTTTAAACTTCAGAAGAGGAGGGCATATTTGCTGGAGTCTGTTTCAGCAATGTAAGCCAAAACCAGTTCCTCATGCTCCGCCTTTAAAAGTGGTTAACCTACTCCCAGAAAAGGTAGCCTTCCAGGCGTTCCGGAGCCAGACCATGACGCAGGCTCAGCACCTCCTGCCTTAGCTGCTATTGTGCTTTTGCCACTACCAGCAGATGCACCACCACCATCAGCACCAGCTGGCCCCCCCACGCCCACGTCCGCGGCCTCTTCCACCAAACTTCAAAATTTTGCAGAAAATAGACCCAAAATAACATCAGATACATGGCACTGTATCAGAAGCGTACAGCTCTATTCAGTCAAAGGATAGTTGTCAATCTCCCTATATATTCCATCAGTCACACAGAGATGCTCACAGGCTCAGTATGGATTAGACAAGAATATAAAAATTTGACAAAGTGTACAATATCATCAGATAGTAGGTATATATAATAGAGTTTAAACATTCTAAATCTCCGTAGATATTTGAGGAGGCACACACAGACACTCTCAGGCTCAGTATTGGATTACAACACAATCTAAAAAGCCGTAAAACGGTAATGGACCTCAAGAGTACAGCTGTACACAGTGTAGGTGTCATTGTTGTCAATCTCAGTATTTATTTCCACAGTCAGAAAATAACTCTCACTTGGTCAGTTCGGATTAGACCAGAATATAACAAGCAGTAAATGGGTAATGTATCACAAGCGTAGAGCTGTATACAGTGTTGGGGAAATTTTTAAATGTACATCTAAATTGCTGGAGTAACCCATAGACACTCACACACTCAGGATGGATCACACCACAATATAACAAGAAGATCTGCAAGAAATAATCACACCTGTGGGACAATGTTACAGGTGTCAATGATACACTTAGAGTGTTGGTTGGAGGAGGACTTCCTGGCAGAAAGGGTACAGTATCACCAGATACCAGGTATATATGGGTCGCCCTCCAAGGGCTAGCGGAGGTACTCAGTATCGGGCCAGAGTCAGGGGAGATGTGTCACAGCAGAGGTGACCCGGTCCGTGGCCCTGGGCGCCCAATAAAATGGTGGTTTGCAATGTAGTTTAAGTGGAATAGTTTGTGACGCCACCTGTGGTGTTTGGCAAGTGTGATGTTAAGCTAACACTGTGTGCAGATCCGCTGGGACTGATGGTGTGGTGCAGCAAAGATGGTGTAGCTCCCCACAGGTGAAGCTGTAGTCCCAGGGCAGTGTAGAAGCGCTGTTGGAGGAGAGGCGCAGGCAGTGTACATGTTGTTACTCATATGTAGCGGTGCTGATGGGAGAATGAATGGAGGACACCAGGGCCTGCAGTTTCAAAGCTTTACTCACAGTTCGTAGTGTACACAGGTGCCCGCCTCGGTACTGTGTCCTCCGGGGTAGAGACCCAGCCAACCTCCAGGCGAGATATGACTCCCCCTGCCAACACTCCGCCAACGTGTGCCTTTCTGAACGACTCCTCCAATGCGCCTTAAGGGTGAAGCACTCCAGTACTTAGTTACCCTGGAATGCCTCCTTCTAGATGTTCCTAGAACTCTCACTTGTATGACAGACAGCTGTAGCCTGCTCGGGGATGCACCTGGATCCCGGCTCTCTATCAGTTTGCTGTTGTGTACCAAGTCTTGGATGGGAGTAGTGCATTTACAACCAACCACCCCACCTCCCAGCACATCTCGTGTTACGAAGCAAGGATCCACGAAAGGTGCTCTGCTACCCACTAGCACTGAGCTGCAATCTGGTCCTGTGCTGAACTATCCTGTGTGTAGGATGCAGGTGTTGGAGTGTGGCAAGGAGCTCCCACCTTACCTGGATGGTGGGGCACTACACCTTAGAAGGTGCAGTACCTCTGTGGCGACTGAGCCTCAGGGGCGCCACATATATAGCATACTTTAAGCATTAACAATGTACGTTTATATATCAGGAGTAGTGTTGAGCCACCCCGCTAGTGTTTTGGTTCGTCGCATAGGAGGCAAGTTCGTCGAATGTTCGTCGAACGTTCGAAGAACACCGTCAAACCCCATTGAAAACAATGGCAGGCAAACACAAACACATACAAACACATAGAAAACAATTACAAAACACCTTTAAAGGTGTCCCAAAGCAGACAAAATGCTCAGAAGACAAAAATAACATATGGAAAAGGGCAACTGCATTTAGAAAAGAGGTGGAGGAGTAAAAGGAGGAGGTGGAGGAGGCACAGATATAGGCTTATGAAGTCAAGAAAGGCTGGAATAAAAATGTAAAATACAAATACCAAAAAAAAAAAAAAAATCTGAAATCGAACACGATCATGTACCGTCAGACTTCCCACCAATAAATTATGCCAACTGCCGATGGGGCGGCGTTATTCCCACGAACCTCCAAACTGCGTCCATGAAGGCAAAGTGTTTGGTTTCCGGGGGCTGTATGATTGCAAAGCTGAACCTTAAAGGAATGTCCAAAAGGGCACCACCAGGAGTGGAGCCTATGGCTTAATTGGACTTCACCCGGGAAACCACAACCATACAAGCTACAGAAAAGATGGACAGATTGCAAGCTTTGTTGATTCTGTGTGTGGTGTGGTATGTCCGTTTGTAGTTGTGCTAGCGATTTCTCAGCTTTATTCCGTTAACGACCGAGACTCCGGCATGCCCCCGCGGTACGCCTCAAGCTTACTAGAGGGATACGCGAGGCTCTGGTACGCGAGATCGAGCAATAACAGGTCTATCATGCCCTTACATGTCCAGGGCTGCATGCGCGCTACACTGAAAGGACCAGTTTTTGTCGCTTACAGTTGCTGATAACCCGCTGAACACCGTTAGTGATGGGAATCTGGGATTCCAATTATTCCCCGCGAACGATGATTTCCCACTAAGTGCAGGTCAACCGCAATTACGGAATTAGGCCTAACCGGCATTCCTGACAAAATGAAAAAATTACGTGTCCAAACCACACGTGCTGTAGCTTGCTTAACAGCTCAGCAGCCATTCTCAGGCCCAGTATGGATTCGACAACATTGTAGAAAGTTGATAAAGGGTACAGTTTCACCGGATAACACGTATATATGTAGCATAGTTTACACATTAAAAACCTATGTCTATAGATCAGGAGGCCGGCTCAGACGGTCTCAGGCCCAGTATGGATTAGACGTGATTGGACAAAGGTGAGAAAGGGTAATGTATCACCGGATTACAGGTATGTATAGCATAGCTTACACATTAAAAACCTATGTCTATAGATCAGGAGGCAGGCTCAGACGGTCTCAGGCCCAGTATGGATTAGACGTGATTGGACAAAGGTGAGAAAGGGTAACGTATCACTGGATTACAAGTATGTATAGCATAGTTTACATATTAAAACCTATGTCTATAGATCAGGAGGCAGGCTCAGACGGTCTCAGGCCCAGTATGGATTTGACCAGATTGTACAAAGTTGAGAAAGGGTACATTATCACTGGATAGCAGGTATATATAGCATAGTTTAAACATTTAAAATCTCCGTGTTCTCAGTAAGAATTAGACAAAAATCTAAAAAGAATAAAAAAGGAAATGTATTTGAAGCGTACACCAGTATACACTTTTGGTGGTATTTTTAAATCTTCATATATATTTCTGTCTCAGTAAGACAGTCCAGCCTCTCCACAATAGGAAATGAGATGCATACAATTACTGACATAAAGTCTAGTGATTGCAGAAATCTAGGAATTAATAATCGCGGGAATAACTTCCGTCACAATTCTCAGAGGCGATGCTGACCCTCAATTAATTTGTGTGTGGAGACAGCAAAAACATTTCTTTGTGAAGAAAGTGTTGCTGTATCGCAGTACCGTTGATCCCATCAGCGTTACTCATCTCCATCAAATTTTTATCACAGGGAGAGATGTAAACATGTTGCTCACTGCGTATCATGATCTGTCACGTAACTTTGGAGTGCAAAAGACAGAAGCCACAGGCCGTAGGCGATTCAATGGGATTGGCATGAGAAGACACATTTAAAAATGGGCGCCGGAATGTCACACGTCTGTGAGTAGGAAAACTGTGAAAGCTGATGATAGACCACCACTGCATGTCACTGTGAGTCGACGTCCATAAGAAATGGAAGCCATTGATCATCTGAAGCATTTTGATCTGTCCATTTTGGGTGGACAGACGGGTCCTTTTTTCTGTCAGGATTGATCCAGCTGCACTGAAGACTCTTTCCGATAGCACACTTGCAGATGGGCAAGCGAGCTCCTGTAAGGCATATTGTGCCAATTCAGGCCAGGTGTCCAGTTTAGCGGCCCAATAGTCAAATCGGAATGACCTGTGAGGGAGAACATCGATATGGGACGAGAAGTAGTTTGTAACCATAGTTGACAACTGCTGTCTCCTGTCACTTTCAATCGATGCAGTATTACCAGTCGTGTGGGCGGGACTTGAAAAATCAGTCCACAACATGGTCATGAAACCCCTGTCTCCAACGCCACTTCTGATGTGTGCACCACGAACACCTCTTCCAAGCTGCCCCCGGCCCCTACGGCTCGTGTGAGAACCATCACCGCTGCTGTGTGCTAGGAATGCCTCAACCAACCGGTTTACCAGAGTTGCTTGTTAGCCAATATTAGGTCAAGGTTCTCCTGTGGCATGATGTTTTGTAATTTGTCTTTATAGCGTGGATCCAGGATGCTGGCCAACCAGTAGTCGTCATCGTTCATCATTTTGGCAATGCGGGGGTCCCTTTTTAGGATCTGCAAGGCATAATCTGACATGTGGGCCAATGTTCCCGTTGTCAATGATGCACTGCGAGTGCTGGGTGGAGGAGCACTTTCTGGCAAATCCACATTCCTCCAGTCACGCACAAACCCTGTACCAGACCTTGCCATGCCAACATTTTCTTTTGCCCCACGAGAAGCATTCTCCTCCCCTAAATAATCATCCCCATCATCATCCTCCTCTTCCTCTTCTTCCTCCAACTCGTCCAGGAGAGGTCCCGGAGCAGACAATGGCTGACTGTCATCATGCTTCCCTCCTCCTCTTCCTCCTCATTAACCTCGGCTGCAGACGCCTGCTCCTTAATGTGCGTCAAAGTTTGCATGAGCAGACACATAAGTGGGATGCTCATGCTTATGATGGCGTCGTCTGCGCTTACCAGCCGTGTGCATTCCTCAAAACACTGAAGGACTTTACAGGGGTCTTTCAGCTTCGACCACTGCACACCTGTCAACTCCATGTCTGCCCTCAAAGTGCCTGCCCGTGTATCTTCCCACAAATGCATTACGGCCTGCCTCTGTTCGCACAGCCGTTCATCCATGTGCAGGGTGGAGTTCCACCTTGTTGCAACGTCGATAATTAGGCGGTGCTTGGGAAGGTGGATCAATCGCTGTAGCCTCTGCATGCGAATGGAGTGTACCGGCGACCGGTGGATGTGCGAGCACAGTCTTCAAACTTTATGGAGCAGGCCTGTTAACTCCGGATAATTATTGAGGAAGCACTGCACCACCAGGTTCAAGGTGTGAGCCAAGCAAGTTATGTGTCTGTGTTTTGAAAGGGCTATGGCTGCCTCAAAATTCCGGCCGTTATCACTAACTACCTTGCCTGCCTCAAGATGTAGACTGCCCAGCCATGACTCAGTTTGTCGCTGAAAGTAGTCGGCCAGTACCTCCGCGGTGTGTCTGTCGCCCAAACACATCATCTTCAAAACAGCCTGCTGACGCTTTCCACTAGCTGATCGATAGGGGGACACCTCGTGTGCAACACTGGCAGCTGCGGATGGAGTGATCGTGAGACTGCGCTCTGTGGACGAGCTTTCGCTTCTGAAGGAGGAGGAGGGTCGAATGCCTACAGCCAACTGTTTCCTATACCGTGGGCTAGGCAGCACTGTCCCACCACCACTGTCCCCTGTGTACCCTACATCCACCACATTAACCCAGTGCGCAGTGATGGACACGTAACGGCCCTGGCCATGCCTACTGGACCATGCATCAGTTGTGAGGTGCACCTTTCCACTCACTGATTGCTTGAGTGCATGTCTTTCACATAAAGGTGGAGGGCTGGGATGGCTTTGCGAGAAAAGAAGTGCCGACTGGGTAGGTCATAGCGTGGTACTGCGTAGGCCATGAGTTCACGGAAAGCTGCGCTTTCAACCAAGCGATAGGGCATCATCTCTAACGAGATTAGTTTGGTAATATGGGCGTTCAAACCCAGTGTATGCGGATGAGAGGATGAGTACTTTCTTGTCCTACTCATAGTCTCTGGTAGGGTGAGCTGGACTTGAGAGCTGCATACGGTGGAACTAGCGGTGGACATGGCGGACTGAGAGAGGGTTGATGATGGTGATGGAGTTGGTGTTCTTTCTGATGGCCTAGATTCAGTCTTTCGTTGATATAACATTGCGATTCCCTGACTGCTTTGGCCTTGCGACGACAGCTCAACATTTACTGCTGGTGGTGTGCTAACCGGTGGGCTTACAGTGGGGGAAACAATGTAGCGTTGCTGACTACCTTCTTTGGGAGCAGTTGCACATGTGGTACGTGAGGTTTGGCAGTCCGTCCACGCTTGCAAGTGCATGGTGGTCAAATGTCTAAGCATGCAATTGGTATTCAAATTTCTCAGATTTTTCCCTCGGCTAAAGGTCTTTGCGCACTTCTTACAGATAACCTTTGCCTGATCATTAGGATTTTGTTCAAAAAAGTGCCACACTGCACTCTTCCTACTATGGAAGACATTTTGAGGCCTTGCACGCTGTGTTATTTTGACCATCTGGCCAAGCTGTCCTGCAACTCTTTTGGTTTTTGTAACTCGTTTTTGGACTGCTCCGGGCCTGCAAGATAACAGCTGTTGAGATGTCGATGCCTGCTGCGGATGCTCCTCCTCCTCTTCTGAGCTATTGGCAGCGGCACCCTCTGCCCCCAATGGATGCCAATCTGGGTCAACAACTGGGTCATCCATCACCTCATCTTCAATGTCATGTGCACCTTCCTCTGTGTCACCGTGTATGGTGGTATAGTATGCGGGAAGGGGCACCTGAGTTTCATTAGGGTCAGATTCTGGCTCAGTACACTGCGAGGACAATGTTGTGCTCTGAGTGAATGTACCAGCAGATTAATCTAGCAGTGGCTGTGCATCAGTGCACTCCATGTCAGATTCATCTTGGCCTGGGGAATTCACGATTTGACTTGATTACCCAGGCATGGTATGAGAAAAGAGCTCCATGGAGTAATCTGTAGTGTGGCCTGCCACATCCTTCACTTTTGGTAGGGGTGAAGGACACAAGGAAAGGTGTTGTTCCTGACCAGGAGCCTCCACTGACGATGCAGTGCTTTTATTTTTTGAAACTTCAGAAGAGAAGGCAATAGAGCTGGAGGCTGTGTCAGCAATGTAAGCCAAAACTTGTTCCTGAAGCTCCGGCTTTAAAAGCGGTTTACCTACTCCCAGAAAAGGGAGCCTACGAGGCCTTGTGGAGCCAGACAATGACGCAGGCTCACCACCTCCTGCCTTAGGTGCTATTGTGCTTTTGCCACTACCAGCACCAACACCACCATTAGGACCAGATGGCAACCCCCGCCCACTTCCACGGCCTCTTCCACCATACTTCTTCATTTTTTTGAAAAAGGTACCAAAAATAACAACAGCTATATGGTACTGTAAAACAAGGTAGAGGGTCTATATAGTATTGGTGAGAGTTTGAAGCTCACTGTAGATTGGAGGACACTGAACTATTGTCTCAGGCCCAGTAGAGATTATGGGTCGCCCTCCCAGGGCTGTGGGGTACTCGGTACCGGGCCGGTGTCAGGGGGATGTGTCACAGCAGCGGTGACCCGGTCCGTGGCCCTGGGCGCCCAAGCAATAGGGAGATGTGGTTAATGGTAGAATAGTTCGTGACGCCACCCGTGGTGTTTGGCAAGTATGGTGTTAGACCAACGCTGCATACAGATCTGCTGGGACTGATGGTGTGGTGCAGCAAAGATGTTGTAGCTCCACACAGGTGGAGCTGTAGTCCCAGGGCAGTGTAGATATAGCTGGCACGGGGATGTAGCAGTGCCGAGAGCGAAGGAAACAGACAAGACAAAGCGGTTGCAGTTTCTGTACCTTTACTTGGTATATGCAGTCCAGGGTCCTGATTACAGATGGTATTGAAGCAGGTTAGCCTGGAAGCAGATCAGGGTTCTCTCTCAGTAGAAGGGCTGTGCAGTCTCCTTCCTAGCGCCTTGTGTTTTGAAGCACTCCAGTACTTAGTTACTCTGGAATGCCTCTCTTCAGATGTTCCTAGAACTCTACTTGTTTGACAGACAGCTGTAACCTCTCTCGGGGACTCCTCTCTGAGTCCTGGCTCTCTATTCAGTTGCTGTTGTGTCCCAAGTCTTAGATGGGAGCAGGGCATTTACAGCCTCCTACCCCTCTGGTATTCTGTGGCAGGACCGTTAGTATTCATACCACCGTGGAGACAAGGCTCCAGTTCGTGCACTCTCAAGCTGAGGGAGCTCGCCTTCTGCAGCTCAACCTCTCAGCTTCTCTCTCCACGTCTGCACACTTCACCCTCCGCAGACTAACTGCCCACCCCTTCCTCTTGGCCCTAAGAGAGCACTCCTCCCCTCAATCCTGGTTCAGAGTTCCCCCTGTTGGCCTGGAGTGGAACTGTGTTGCATGCATTAGGTTAACTGCTGGAGAGACCCATCACTGCATCCAAGCCTGGCATTACCCTCCCCTGGAGGAAGGCAAAGCCAGTGTGGCACCACATTTACACCGCAATGTGACAGGCAGAATTTGGCTGGTGAATGAGACGGCAGAAGATGTATGTAGTATTGGTGAGAATTTGAAGCTCACTGTAGATTGGAGGACGCTGAACTATTGTCTCAGGCCCAGGACAGATTACACAGCAATGTGACAGGCAGAACTTGGCTGGTGTATGAGAAGGCAGAAGCTGTATATAGTATTGGTGAGAATTTGAAGCTCACTGTAGATTGGTGGACGCTGAACTATTGTCTCAGGCCCAGTAGAGATTACACCGCAATGTGACAGGCAGAAATTGTCTGGTGTATGAGAAGGCAGAAGCTGTGTATAGTATTGGTGAGAATTTGAAGCTCACTGTAGACTGGAGAACGCTGAACTATTGTCTCAGGCCCAGTAGAGATTACACTGCAATGTGACAGGCAGAAATTGGCTGGTGTATGAGAAGGCAGAAGCTGTACATAGTATTGGTGAGAATTTGAAGCTCACTGTAGATTGGAGGACGCTGAACTATTGTCTCAGGCCCAGTAGAGATTACACTGCAATGTGACAGGCAGAAATTGGCTGGTGTATGAGAAGGCAGAAGCTGTATATAGTATTGGTGAGAATTTGAAGCTCACTGTAGATTGGAGGATGCTGAGCTATTGTCTCAGGCCCAGTAGAGATTACACCGCAATGTGACAGGCAGAAATTGGCTGGTGTATGAGAAGGCAGAAGCTGTATATAGTATTGGTGAGAATTTGAAGCTCACTGTAGATTGGAGGACGCTGAACTATTGTCTCAGGCCCAGGACAGATTACACAGCAATGTAAGAGGCAGAAATTGGCTGGTGTATGACAAACTACAAAGTGTATATAGAATTGGGCAGAATTGGAATCTCCCTAGAGTGTAGGTCTGTAAGAACGGACAAACTCCTCGGCTTTTTCTTACAGAGTCGCACACAGATAGCTTCAATTTGGCCGCTGAACTAGTATCAAACGCAGTTGAGATTACACCGCAATGTCACAGGCAGAAATTGGCTAGTGTATGACAAACTACAAGTTGTATATAGAATTGGGCAGAATTGGAATCTCCCTAGAGTGTAGGTCTGTAAGAACGGACAAACTCCTCGGCTTTTTCTTACAGAGTCACACACAGATAGCTTCAATTTGGCCGCTGAACTAGTATCAAGCGCAGTTGAGATTACACCGCAATGTCACAGGCAGAAATTGGCTGGTGTATGACAAACTACAAGGTGTATATAGAATTGGGCAGAATTGGAATCTCCCTAGAGTGTAGGTCTATAAGAACGGACAAACTCCTTGACTTTTTCTTACAGTCACACACAGATAGCTTCAATTTGGCCGCTGAACTAGTATCAAGCGCAGTTGAGATTACACCGCAATGTCACAGGCAGAAATTGGCTGGTGCATGACAAACTACAAGGTGTATATAGAATTGGGCAGAATTGGAATCTGCCTAGAGTGTAGATCTGTAAGAACGGACAAACTCCTCGGCTTTTTCTTACAGAGTCACACACAGATAGCTTCAATTTGGCCGCTGAACTAGTATCAAGCGCAGTTGAGATTACACCGCAATGTCACAGGCAGAAATTGGCTGGTGTATGACAAACTACAAGGTGTATATAGAATTGGGCAGAATTGGAATCTCCCTAGAGTGTAGGTCTGTAAGAACAGGCAAACTCCTCGACTTTTTCTTACAGAGTCACACAGAGATAGCTTCAATTTGGCCGTGATAACAGCCGGTACACGGTACTGTGTGAGGAGCGTACACCGCTGTACGGTGTGTGAAAAAATGAACGCTCAGTAACTCACCAGGACAAAACAATAAATTTTGGATTGCTTTGAAAAAAGCAGTTTTCTCAGCAGTGTGAAAACAGCAATGCAGCTATCAGGGAGCCTTAAAAGGCAGCCTAATAACCAACAGAGCTGATGCACCAAAATATAGCCTCCCCTTGCACTGCACAGTAGCTGGTGTGTTGTACATGCAAAATCGCTAGTAGCAGAAGCAGTTTTTGGTATCTTCTTCCCTGCCTAACGCTCTCCCTACAGAATCAGCAGCAGCAGCAGCAGCTCTCCCTATTCTGAGATCAGCATAAGATGGCGGTCGGCGTGCACGCCCTTTTATACCCCCTGTGATGCCACACAAAGCAAGCCAATCACTTGCATGCCTGTCATGATCCCAGTGCAGGTTTTTGAGCTGCACACTGGGGGTTAATGTCTGGAGCTCTGTGCAGGTTTTGACCTGCACACTTGGGGTTAATGATTGTGGCCTCTTTCTGGTTCTGGGAGAGCTTCATAAACCTCTGGGTAGCTTCAATCCCTGCCAGTTATACTTTTGCCTTTGGCCTAGTGTGCTGACCCCCGTGTGCCTGTTTGTTGCTATAGCTTGTTTATATGGTTCTGACCCGATTCTGTTTCCCGTTGTGAGTTTGCCTGTTGTTTTTGTACTGCGTTATTATCTGTGTATGACTCATTGCCTGTGACCTGACTACTCTCTGCTCGCCCCTCTTGTACCTTGCAGCTATCTGTGTATGACTCATTGCCTGTGACCTGACTACTCTCTGCTCGCCCCTCTGGTACCTTGCAGCTATCTCTGTGTGTGACTCATTGGCTACGTCCTGACTATTCTCCCTGTCTATGCCCCTTGGTAACTTTGTCTCGCAGTTACTCTGCTAGGAATTGTCTTGCAGCTCCTAGCTCTGTGGAGTTTAGGCCACGCCTCTAGCAGTCACGTGCTTCGGGTCCTGCGGCTCTGAAGTACGCATCTATTCGGTTGCTGCCCACTCCACAGGTAGCTTTGAGCACGCTTTCGCTTTACTCAGGGCACGCGCACTGGCTCAGTGAGCAAGTTCAGTGTGGTGTCTCTGACATTATAACTGGCCTACAATTTTTTTTTCTCTCCTCACTTCTGCAGCATGGACCCAATGTGTGCTTTATCTGAGCAGGTGAAAAGCTTGACTCAGTCACTGCAGAAGCTTAGTTTGGAACACCAAGCTCTGGCCCAGTCCCAACGGCGGGTTGAGGACTCAGTTCAGGGGGTACTTTCCGCTGGCTTCCAGCAGGTGGGGAATAGAGATGTCATTTTAGTCCCACCTGAATCCCCGGTTAAATTACCAGATATGTTTTCTGGTAACAAGGATGATTTCAGGGCATTTAAGGAGGGCTGTAAGCTTTTTTTTTCTTTGAGACCCCGTTCCTCTGGGGATGAGAAACAGAGGGTGGGGGTGGTGATGTCCCTGCTTAGGGGGTCTCCACAAGCCTGGGCATTCTCGCTTTCCTCTTCTGCCCCTGAGAGAATGTCTGTGGATGCATTTTTTGAAGCCTTAGGACTTATTTATGATGAGCCTGATAGAGTGCGGTTGGCTGAGGACAAAGTGATGAGTGTCTGTCAGGGGGAGCACTCGGCCGAATGGTTCTGTACTGAATTCAGACGTTGGGCAGCGGAGATTTCCTGGAGTGACGCCGCCCTGCGGGGGCTGTTCCACAGAGGCCTGTGTGAACGTCTGAAGGATGCTTTGGCACTTCATCCTCCGCCTGACTCCCTGGAGGATGCCATGGTCCAAGCGGTTCGCATGGATAGCAGGCTGTGGGCTAGAGGCATTATGCAATGGAAAATGCCCTTATTCTTCAGTGGAGATGTGACCCAGACTCTTCCTATGGCTATGGAGGTGAACGCTGTCACCTGTGAGGGAAAGGAAAGAAGACACCGCCGGGAAAAGCAGTTGTGCTTCAATTGTGGGAAATCTGGACATTGGAAGAAGGACTGCCCCTCCTGTCCGTCATCCTCCAAGATGGCGGGAAACGACTAGGTCTGGGTAGTAATCGAGGAGGCTACCCAGACCTTCAGGTACAATTTTCCTCATGTGCAAAAATGGTGCTGCAGGTGGAACTGGAACTTGGTTATGGTCCTGTTCAGACTACTGCTTTTATTGACTGCAGTTCGGCTGTGAACCTGATTGATACCAAGGTTATGACTCTTTATAAGATAGGGACAGTCAGGCTTCACGATCCTGTTAAACTTGTGGCAATTGACTCATCTCCTCTTACCCAAGACGGTATCTGTTGCAGGTCTGAACTTTTTTCTCTAAAAGTGGGTTCCACTCATGTGGAGAAACTAAGTTGTCTGGTGGTAGATAACTTGCCTGCAGGACTGGTACTGGGGATGCCTTGGCTTCAACGCCATAATCCTACCATTGATTGGGTTACAGGGGAAATCACTCAATGGGGATGCAATAGTAAATGTGGTAACCGGGGACATCTTGTTAACGCTGTTAAATCAGTGTCTGTGTCGTCTGTCGATCTGGAAGGTATTCCAGAGTACCTGAAAGATTTCGAAGACGTTTTTTCCGAAAGTGAGGCTGAGGCGCTGCCACCACATAGACCCTATGATTGTGCCATTGATTTAGTACCCAGAGCCAAGTTACCTAAGGCTCGATTGTTCAATTTGTCTGGGCCTGAGCGCCAAGCCATGAAGGAGTACATAGCTGAGAGTCTCCGCAAAGGGCATATCAGGCCTTCTGTGTCACCTGTGGCAGCAGGGTTCTTCTTTGTGAAGAAAAAAGATGGTGGTTTGCGGCCGTGCCTCGACTTTCGGGAACTGAACAAGATAACGGTTAGGAACTCTTACCCGCTTCCCCTCATCCCAGACTTATGTAACCAGTTAGCTGGGGCCCAATGGTTCTCCAAGTTGGATCTGCGGGGGGCCTACAATCTGATAAGGGTTCGGGAAGGGGACGAGTGGAAAACGGCATTCCTCACATCAGAAGGACTCTTCGAGAACCTGGTAATGCCATTTGGGTTAACTAATGCACCCGCTATTTTGCAAAATTTCATCAATGTTGTGTTTTCTGATCTGATAGGCCATTTTGTTATTATTTATTTGGATGATATTTTGGTGTATTCCCCGGACAGTCAATATCACTTGCAACATCTAAAGACTGTTCTCCAGAGACTCAGGGAGAACCAATTGTTCGCTAAATTGGAAAAATGTTCGTTTTTTGTACAGGAGCTGTCTTTTTTGGGGTTGATTGTGTCCTGTGAGGGGTTTCGTATGGATCCTAAGAAGGTGCTGGCGATCGCTGACTGGGTTCAGCCTCGAGATCTCAAGGGGCTCCAGCGCTTCTTAGGATTTGCGAACTATTACCGGAGATTCATTAAAGGTTTCTCACAAGTGGTTAAACCGCTCACGGATCTTACCCAGAAGGGAGCTGATGTAAAAAATTGGTCTGTACTCGCTAAGGAATCCTTCTCAGCAATTAAGAAATGTTTTATGTCTGCCCTGGTGTTGGTGCAACCTGACCCGTCCAAACCATTCATTGTGGAGGTGGATGCTTCTGAAGTGGGGGTGGGGGCTGTGCTGTCCCAGGGTCCGGCCACCCTTACCAATCTCAAACCCTGTGCCTTCTTCTCCAAGAAGTTCTCTTCAGCTGAGAAAAACTATGATGTAGGCAATAAAGAACTTCTTGCGGTTAAGCTGGCATTTGAGGAATGGAGGCACTTTTTGGAAGGGGCGGCTCACCCTATCACGGTGTCACGGATCACAAAAATTTGGCATACCTTGAATCTGCTAAGAGGCTTACTCCTAGACAGGCCCGTTGGTCACTTTTTTTTTCACGATTTCAGTTCTCAATTACTTTTCGACCGGGATCCAAAAATGTTAAAGCGGATGCCCTGTCCAGAAGTTTTGATCGAGTGTCTCCCCCTGAGCCGCCGTCCTCCATTCTTCCCCCAGGGGTGGTAGTGGCGGGGGTCTCAACTGAGTTGGAATAAGAAATCCTAAGGGCTCAGGCCCTAGCTCCGGCAACCAGGCCAAGCGATAAACTGTTTGTTCCAGATTCATTGCGGCCTAGACTTCTGCAGGAGTTTCATGATTCTAGGCTGAGTGCTCATCCAGGTATCATGGCCACTAGAGAGGCAGTAACCAGGGGTTTTTGGTGGCCTTCATTAAGGTCCGATGTCAAGGAATTTGTTTCTGCTTGTGGTATGTGTGCCCGTTCCAAAAGCTCGCATAACCGACCGGCTGGGGAACTCATACCTTTACCGGTTCCTGATAGGCCATGGACTCATCTTTCCATGGATTTTATTACCGGTCTTCCATCTTCCAGGGGCAATACCGTGATCTGGGTGGTGGTGGACAGGTTTTCTAAACAGGCCCATTTCATTCCCTTGGCAGCATTACCTTCAGCAGAAACATTGTCAAGGCTGTTTGTGCAGCATGTGGTCCGACTGCATGGGGTACCCCTGAATGTTGTGTCTGACAGAGGTGTGCAGTTTGTGGCCAAATTTTGGAGGGCGTTCTGTATGAAATTGGGCATCTCACTCTCCTTCTCGTCGGCGTATCACCCGGAGAGCAATGGTCAGACGGAACGCACCAATCAATCCCTGGAACAAATTCTCAGGTGTCTGACCTCCGCCAGACAGGAGGATTGGTGTGATGCATTACCGTTGGCTGAATTCGCTTTTAACAACCGGGTGAGTCAGTCCACCAACATGTCCCCATTCCTGATTAACTACGGCTTTAATCCGCATTTTGGGGAGTTTTCTCGGGTGGATTCCGGTTGTCCAGGAGCAGAGGGGTCCGTTCAACGGTTAAAAAACCTCTGGACTGAAGTCCGGCGTAATATCTCTCGGGCCCAGGGGAGATACAAATATTTTGCGGACAAAAAGAGAGCCTCGGGAGACATGTTTCAGGTGGGAGAGAAGGTTTGGCTCTCCACGCGTAACATCAACTTAAAGGTACCATCAGTTAAGTTGGGACCAAAGTTCATTGGTCCGTACGAGATTATGGAGATAGTCAACCCTGTGGCATATAGGTTGCGTCTCCCCGCCTCCTTAAAAATATCTAATGTGTTCCATAAGTCTCTGTTGAAACCAGCAGGATCTGTCAAAGAGAACTCTGAGACTGTTGTTCCTCCAGTGCTGGTGGAGGGTCAATTGGAGTATGAGGTCGGACATATTGTGGACTCTCGGCGGGTGCGCCGCTCTTTGCAGTACCTGGATATGGACCAGAAGAGCGCTCATGGGTCCCTGCTCGTTCGGTACATGCAGATCGCCTGGTTCAGGCGTTCCATGCCAAGTACCCGGGGAAGCCTGGGGGTCCAGAGGCCCCCCGTTGAGAGGGGGGTACTGTCATGATCCCAGTGCAGGTTTTTGAGCTGCACACTGGGGGTTAATGTCTGGAGCTCTGTGCAGGTTTTGACCTGCACACTTGGGGTTAATGATTGTGGCCTCTTTCTGGTTCTGGGAGAGCTTCATAAACTTCTGGGTAGCTTCAATCCCTGCCAGTTATACTTTTGCCTTTATAAAGTAGATATGACAGGCTCAAACCCCAACTTAGGTGCTCTGGGAAAAAACAAGACTAAAGTATAGGAGTAACCCCGGCACGTGCTGACCCTACACATCGTGGTTACTATAGGTACTGTTCCAGCAGCTGGACTACAAAGGCAAACCTATACCACTTATACACACACCTCAAAACCAAGGATCTAGTCATATCCCTGATGAAAGCTCGAGATGTAGAGCTGAAACGTTGGATTGTAACACCACCCTTTTTTGGATTGTAACACCACCCTTTTTTTTCACAATCAATAAAATCACAACAATTAAAGACTGTCGTTGAGAAGACTTTACTTTCATGTTATTAGTGTGCCGGGGTTACTCCTATACTATACTTTTGCCTTTGGCCTAGTGTGCTGACCCCCGTGTGCCTATTTGTTGCTATAGCTTGTTTATATGGTTCTGACCCGATTCTGTTTCCCGTTGTGAGTTTGCCTGTTGTTTTTGTACTGCGTTATTATCTGTGTATGACTCATTGCCTGTGACCTGACTACTCTCTGCTCGCCCCTCTTGTACCTTGCAGCTATCTGTGTATGACTCATTGCCTGTGACCTGACTACTCTCTGCTCGCCCCTCTGGTACCTTGCAGCTATCTCTGTGTGTGACTCATTGGCTACGTCCTGACTATTCTCCCTGTCTATGCCCCTTGGTAACTTTGTCTCGCAGTTACTCTGCTAGGAATTGTCTTGCAGCTCCTAGCTCTGTGGAGTTTAGGCCACGCCTCTAGCAGTCACGTGCTTCAGGTCCTGCGGCTCTGAAGTACGCATCTATTCGGTTGCTGCCCGCTCCACAGGTAGCTTTGAGCACGCTTTTGCTTTACTCAGGGCACGCGCACTGGCTCAGTGAGCAAGTTCAGTGCGGTGTCTCTGACAATGCCCTTCTCAAACATGGTGGTGACCGCTGCCTATGTCATCACGTTGCCCACAGTGTCCGTTCTTCCTGATTGGCTGAAAAAGGGCACTAAAGCACCTTTTGAAACGCGATTTTGGCGCTAAAGTCGCCGACCTCGTGGCCGACCTCACGCTAAGGTCGGGTTTTGTTTCATGAAACCCGACTTTGGCGAAAGTTGGCGACTTTTGAATTTTCTCGACCCGTTTCGCTCAACTCTAGTTACCCCTTCTTTATATGTCAGGTGATCTAACGGACAAGCAGTCCAGAACATATACTAATGTGTCCTCCTTGAAGCTCTTAGTCTCCTTTTCTCCGTACCTAGCTTTATCACCTGGCTGAAGTTTGTTTTCTAAAAACAAGCTGTCCCTTACTCACCCTCCCTGGATCCAGCACTGAGTCTCTGCTACTGCTCGCAGTCTCTGTGATTGTCTGCAGCACTGACACGACATCAGCAGCACTGCAGCCAATAAACAAGCTGAGCGGCTCTGCCCGCGTTGATGCCACAAGCTGCTCAAAGTTCCTGATCTTTTTGGTTGGCTGCAGCGCTGTCCACATATCAGCATGGCAGACGACACCAGACCCCAGAGGCAGCAGCAGGGACTCAGCACTGGACCTTGGACCTTACAAGGATGTGTAAAGCCAGTTTGCTTTTTAACATCAGAGTAACATCTGAATTCAGTAATTTTTAAATAAATAAAATGTTGATAAATGATTTGTGTGATTCAAACAACGTTTAGATTTTCCTGATTTTGTTGAAAATTCTGGGGGAGATTCCACAACAAATCAATTGAAGCAAGCTACTGAATAGGGCAGGGGCGCACAACTCTAGTCCTCAAGGGCCACCATCAGGTCATGTTTTCCGGATTTCATAAGCACAAGGTATTGGAATCATCACCTGTGCAGGCGATTAACTTATGACCTGTGCAATACTAAGGAAATCCTGAAAACATGACCTGTTGGTGGCCCTTGAGGACTGGAGTTGTGCGCCCCTGGAATAGGGTATCACACGTCAGTATTTGTTCAGTCTTTCCCATCTGTATTTGTAATCCCAAATCAGGAATAGACTCCACAGATACAAAGATTCACACCTCTTCTGAGATTTTACTACTCCTTGTTTTGACTGACAAATACTAATGTACTGACCAGAAATACAGATGTGTGAATTAGGTCTTAAAGTGAATCTGACAGTTGGTCCTTGAACAACAGGCAGCATGGACCAGAAACTGTGACACGCTGCCTTTTGGATCAGTCACCTGTGTGGCATGGTTCCTGCTGGCTTTTAAATGTATTGTCTTTCTCTGAAATACCATAGTGTTACAGAATAAAACATACCTGGCTGAAGTGATGGAGACAGTGTCTGATCCATGATGTCCGTGGTCAGGGCCGGTTTTAGGCAAAGTGGGGCCCTTGGCAAAGTTTAAAATGGGGCCCCAAATGCTAACATATTGCACATCACACAGAAGCATTTCGGTTTTATTTACATGCGCTGAGTTCAGGACGCTAAACGAGTGTGATCGACATTACTGAAATAGTTCAACATTTGTTTCCCGGCCTCTTTCCACTGGCTGAGGAACAATGATGGGAACAGAACGATCACTAATGGATCACTAAGGGTGTGTGCACACGTTGCGGTTTTTGCTGCGGATCTGCAGCGGATTTGGTCCTGCGGATCTGCAGCAGTTTCCATGCGGTTTACAGTACCATGTAATCCTATGTAAAACCAAATCCGCCGAGCACATGCTGCGGAAAATTCCGCGCAGATTTGCTCCGGTTTATTTTCCGCAGCATGTTACTTCTTTTTTGTGGAACCGCAGCTGCAGTGTACGTTCCGGGACCTACAAATCAATCAATCTCTCTCATCCGCACTGCCAAACCTCACTAGAACCTGCATCAAATCAGCTGTACACATGCTAGAAATCAGCAGGAAAAATGCATGTGTTTTACCCTGCGGTTTCTGCCAAGAGATATGGATTCTCTGCAGAAAAAGCCGCAGACTAATCCGCAACGTGTGCACACACCCTAACAAATCACCATACAGTATCATGTTACCAGCAGCACATCTACAGTTTACACCCCATAGTCCTCCATATAATATAATCTGCCCCATAGTCCTCCAAATAGTATAATACACTCCTTATAGCCCTCCATATATTAAAATACACTGCTCAGTCCTCCATATAGTATAATACACTCCCCATAGTACTCCATATAGTATAATACACTCCTCAGTCCTCCATATAGTATAATACACTCCTCATAGCCCTCCATATATTAAAATACACTGCTCACTAACACAGATAGAAAGATAGGTTGAGCAAATGATGGGGCCCAAGCTAACTACATAGGACAGGATAGGAAACCTGTGATGGGGCCCAAGCTAACTACATAGGACAGGATAGGAAACCTGCTGTCTGCCATCCGCAAAAACTCTATCAAAATGAGCCAACCGACTGATAGGAAAAACAGGCCCTGAAGTCGCTAGGCTTCAAAAGACTATATCAGCACTCAGGTATATTCTGAAGACAGAGCAAAATATCAACAGATCAGAGACAAAAATGGAATCCAGCTCACCCCCGGCCGGGGATGGCAGAACTCCCAAAAAACAAGGCAAAACAAAAAACAAACTGAAGAGTACAAAGAAGAGCAGAAAAACTTAGCTTTGAGATGCAGGAATCAGACTGGTCTCCAGGAATCCAGCAGGAAAATCACCAGCCAGGAAGAAGGGCGTCAGCAGCCTTATATCCAGTCCTCAATTCCAGCCACCCAGTCATCATCCAGCTGCCCAGGTGTTTGGTAATCAGTCTCACTACCTTCTTTCACTAGAGGAGGGAGTTCATCAGACCTCAATGGTGAGGGGAAAAATGAACTCACAACAGTACCTCCCCCTTGAGGAGGGGTCACCGAACCCTCATCCATGCCACCAGGGCGATCCGGGTGAGCCCAATGAAAGGCACGCACCAATCTTTCGGCATGAATATCAGAGGCAGAGACCCAGGAATTATCCTCCTGACCATAACCCTTCCACTTAACCAAATACTGGAGTCTCCGTCTAGCCAGACGGGAATCCAGTATCTTCTCTACCTCATATTCCATGTTACCTTCAACCAATATAGGGTCAGGAGGTGCCACCACAGGAACTACTGGTTCAACAAACCTCTTCAACAAGGACTTATGAAACACATTATGAATTTTAAATGTGACAGGAAGAGCCAACCGAAAAGAGACCGGATTAAAATCTCCAAAATCTTGTAAGGTCCAATAAATCTAGGCTTAAACTTAGGAGAAGCCACCTTCATAGCAATATTTTTTGATGACAACCAAACCATATCACCCACCTTAAACTGGGGACCAACGGTCCTACGCCGGTTGGAAAACCGCTGGGCCTTTTCCTGGGAGAGAGACAACTTATCCACTACTTGGTCCCAGATCTGGTGCATTCTCTCCACGACAGTGTCAACACTTGGGCAGGCAGAAGGCTCCACCTGCCCCGAAGAAAATCGAGGGTGAAAACCAAAGTTACAAAAAAAAGGTGACATCAAAGTGGCAGAACTAGCTCTATTATTTAAAGCAAATTTGGCCAAGGGCAAAAATGAAACCCAACCATCCTGATCGGCAGAAATAAAACATCTCAAATACGACTCCAAAGTCTGGTTTGTTCTCTCCGTCTGCCCATTGGTCTGAGGGTGAAACGCAGAGGAGAAGGACAACTGAATTCCCAGCTTGGAACAGAAAGTCCTCCAAAATCTAGACACAAACTGAACTCCTCTGTCAGATACAATGTTCTCAGGAATCCCGTGCAAACGAACCACCTGTTGCAAAAACAAGGGCACCAACTCAGAGGAAGATGGCAACTTAGGGAGTGGTACAAGATGGACCATCTTAGAGAATCTATCACAAATCACCCAAATAACCGTCATTCTCTGAGAGACAGGCATATCAGAGATAAAAATCCATTGAATTATGGGTCCATGGCCTCCTGGGCACCGGCAAAGGCATCAACAAGCCACTAGAGCGAGAACAAGGTTTAGACCGGGAGCAAGTCCCACCGGACTGCACAAAATTCCTGACATCATGAGACAAGGCGGGCCACCAAAAAGATCGACTCACCAGATCTCTAGTACCAAAAATACCTGGATGACCAGCCAATGCAGAGCAATGAACTTCAGACATCACTCTCTTCCTCCACTGGTCAGGAACATACAACTTTCCACTGGGACAACGCTCAGGTTTGTCCTCCTGAAACTCTTCCAGAGCACGTCTCAAATCAGGCGAGATGGCAGAAAGAACTACCCCCTCGCCTAAGATGGTAGCAGGCTTAGTCACAACAGGAGAATCAGCAAGGAAACTCCTAGAGAGGGCATCTGCCTTGACATTCTTAGTGCCCGGAAGAAAAGAGACCACAAAATCAAAACGTGTGAAAAACAAGGCCCACCTAGCCTGTCTAGGATTCAAGCGCCTGGCCGACTCCAGGTAAATCAAATTTTTGTGGTCAGTAAGGACCCCGACTTGGTGTTTGGCTCCCTCCAACCAATGTCTCCACTCCTCAAATGCCCATTTCATGGCCAACATTTCCCGATTCCCCACATCATAGTTACGTTCTTATGGGGAGAACTTTCGGGAAAAGAAAGCACAAGGATTCATTTTAGATGTCACAGGATCTTTTTGGGACAACACCGCTCCTGCACCAATCTCAGAAGCGTCCACCTCCACCTGAAACGGGAGTGAGACATCAGGTTGCCGCAAAACCGGAGCAGAAGTGAATCTTCGCTTCAGCTCCTGAAAGGAAGAAACAGCCTCCGGAGACCAATTCAGCACATCAGCACCCTTCCTAGTCAAATCTGTCAATGGCTTGGCAATACCAGAAAAATTAGCTATAAATTTCCGATAAAAATTAGCAAAACCCAAAAACTTCTGGAGGGCCTTCAAAGAAGTGGGCTGAACCCAATCATAAATGGCCTGTACCTTGGCCGGGTCCATTTCAATAGTTGACGGAGACAAAATAAATCCCAAAAATGAAATCCTCTGTACCCCAAAAAGGCATTTCGATCCCTTGACATACAGGGAATTCTCCCTCAAAACCCGGAACACAGTCTGAACATGTTCCACATGAGAGTCCCAATTCTTGGAGAAGATCAAAATATCATCCAGATAGATAATCAAAAATGTATCCACAAAGTCTCGGAATATATTGTTCATGAAGCACTGGAAGACAGAAGGGGCATTAGTGAGCCCAAAAGGCATCACCAGGTACTCAAAATGTCCCTCCGGAGTATTAAATGCTGTCTTCCATTCACCCCCATGCTTAATGTGAATAAGATTATATGACCCCCTGAGGTCAAGCTTGGTAAACCAGCAAGCACCTTTAACTCTGGAGAATAGATCAGAAATCAGGGGTAACGGATACTGATATTTAACAGTAATTTTGTTGAGGGCACGATAGTCAATACAAGGCCTTAATGAACCATCCTTTTTAGCCACGAAAAAAAAATCAGCACCTAAGGGTGAAGAGGACGGTCTAATATGACCCTTCTCCAATGCCTCCTTAATATAGGATCGCATAGCCTCGTGCTTGGGTACAGATAAATTGAAAAGCCGACCCTTGGGGAATTTACACCCCGGGTTCAGCTCAATAGCACAGTCATAACTCCTATGAGGAGGCAAAGACGCAGACTCATTCTCACTAAATACATCATAAAAGTCAGCCAAATAGTCAGGAACATTATGTGACTGGGGAGAGGTGGAGAAAACAGGAGCATCACTAAGCGCACACCGACAACCCCAACTCACCACAGACAAAGATTTCCAATCCAGAACTGGATTATGGATTTGCAACCAGGGAAACCCCAGAACAATGGTATCATGCAAATTATGCAACACCAAAAATCTGCAATTTTCTTGATGGTCTGGGGCGACCCGCATTACCACCTGGGTCCAAAATTGAGGTTTATTCTTCGCCAAAAGAGTAGCATCAATATCCCTCAAAGGGATAGGCGTCCGCAGAGGTGTCATAGGAAATCCACAACGTTTAGCAAAATCCAAGTCCATCAGGTTCAGAGCTGCTCCTGAATCCACAAAAGCTTTGGCGGAAAATGTGGACAAGGAGCAGATCAGAGCAATTGCCAGAAGAAACTTAGGTTGAACACCACCCACAGAAAGCGTGTGTGCACAACGTTTCTCTCGTTTAGGGCAGACAGAAATAATATGCGAGGCATCTCCACAAAAAAAACACAGCTTATTATGCCTTCTGAACTCCTGACGTTGCGCCCTAGACAAAACTCTATCACATTGCATAGGTTCAGACATTTGTTCAACAGGTAGTAACATCTCTCGTGTAGTTTTGCGTTCACGTAAACGCCGATCCACCTGAATGGCTAATGACATAGAATCGTCAAGACCAGAGGGAACAGGAAATCCCACCATAGTATCTTTTACAGTTTCTGACAAACCCTTCCGAAAGAGGGCTGCCAAGGCACCATCATTCCAGGTAGTAAGGACCGACCACTTTTGGAATTCTTGACAGTACAACTCTGCCGAATCCCGACCCTGGCTTAATGCCAACAGGGTCTTTTCAGCCTGATCAATAGCATTAGGTTCATCATACATCAACCACAAGGCTTGAAAAAATGCTTTCACATTATTCAGAATAGGATCATCAGGTTTCAAAGAAAACGCCCAATCCTGGGGATCGCTGCGCAGCAAAGAGATGACAATTTTAACCTGCTACGCGGAGTTCCCCGACGAGTTAGGCTTCAAGGCAAAAAATAATTTACAATTATTCTTGAAATTCAAGAATTTAGACCGATCCCCCCAAAATACATCAGGAGTAGGAATCTTTGGTTCAGCAGCATGTGAATGAGCAAGATAGGCGGAAATTTCCCGCACTTCAGCAGCGAGCTGCTCCACACGATCAGACAATTGCTTCATCTCCATTGAGAGAAAAATTCCCCCTACGGCCTCAGAGATATAGAGGAAAAAATATGCACACCAAAAAAAAAAAAATTCTGACACTTTTTTTTTTTTTACAATTCTCTCCTGCTATTGAGTACCCTAGGATCTGCGGTATGGCTGGTGATTCTGTTATGATGAGTCACCGAAGGAGGAAAAAACAAAATACCAGCTAAGTCCAGAAAAACCAAAGAGGTTGGCAGCTATTGGATTGCAGACCCCTGAACCTATCCACAACAACTAGCAGTAGCCGTGGGGGGTTCCTACGGTGCCCTAGATCCCTCGATCACAGCCGGAGAACTATATAGCCTAAAGACAGAAAGGGGAAAAACTAAACTGCCCCAGAGCAGACCACAAAGCAATAGGCAGCCCCCAACATATAATGACGGTGAAGCAAGATGAAAACACTAACACAGATAGAAAGATATGTTGAGCAAATGATGGGGCCCAAGCTAACTACATAGGACAGGATAGGAAAGCTGCTGTCTGCCATCCGCAAAAACCCTATCAAAATGAGCCAACCGACTGATAGGAAAAACAGGCCCTGAAGTCGCTAGGCTTCAAAAGACTATATCAGCACTCAGGTATATTCTGAAGACAGAGCAAAAAAATCAACAGATTAGAGACAAAAATGGAATCCAGCTCACCCCCGGCCGGGGATGGCAGAACTCCCAAAAAACAAGGCAAAACAAAAACCAAACTGAAGAGTACAAAGAAGAGCAGAAAAACTTAGCTTTGAGATGCAGGAATCAGACTGGTCTCCAGGAATCCAGCAGGAAAATCACCAGTCAGGAAGAAGGGCGTCGGCAGCCTTATATCCAGTCCTCAATTCCAGCCACCCAGTCATCATCCAGCTGCCCAGGTGTTTGGTAATCAGTCTCATTACCTTCTTTCACTAGAGGAGGGAGTTCATCAGAACTCAATGGTGAGGGGAAAAATGAACTCACAACACCATAGCATAATGCACCCCATAGTTCCTCATATAATGTATTCCCCATAGTCTTCGATACAGTATAATGCAGCCACCCAATAGAGCATAATGCAGCCACCCCACAGAGTATAATGAAGCCCCACCATACAATATAATGTAACCCCCATAGAATATAATGCAGCCCCCCTCTTATAGTATAATGCAGCTACCCCAGAGTATAATGCAGCCACTCCACAGAATATAATGTAACCCTGCATAGAATATAATGCAGCCCCTCCATAGAATATATGGCAACCCCCTCATAGGATATAATGCAGCCCCTTATATAGTATAATGTAGCCCCTCCATAGAATACAATGTAGCCCTCCTCATATAGTATAATGCAGCCCCCATCATCGAATATAATAAATAGCCCCCCATAGAATATAATGTAGCCCCAAATAGAATATAATACAGCCCACCTCCCCAAAGAATATAATGTAGCCCCCCACATTATATAACACAGCCTCCCCCTACACAGAATCCTCCACAGAATATAATGTAAAATGTACCCCCCATGGTATATAACACAGCCGCATAGTATATAGCCTAGCACTACATGGTATATAGCCCAGCACCACATGGTATACAGCTCAACCCACCATGGTATACAGCACAGCATGGTATATAGCCCACCCCAGAATGGTATAATACAGTCCAGCAAGGTATATAGCCCCCCCTAGAATGGTATAATACAGCCCAGCATTGTATATAGCCCCCCCAGAATGGTATAATACAGCCCAGCATGGTATATAGACCCCCCAGAATGGTGTATTATAGCCCAGCATGGTATATAGCCCACCCAGAATGGTATAATACAGCCCAGCATGGTATATAGCCCCCCCAGAATGGTATAATACAGCCCAGAATGGTATAATACAGCCCAGCACGGTATAATACAGTCCAGCATGGTATATAGCCCCCCCAGAATGGTATAATACAGCCCATCATGGTATATAGCCCCCCCAGAATGGTATAATGCAGCACAACATGGTATAATACGGCCCAGCATGGTATATAGCCCCCCCAGCATGGTATGATACAGTCCAGCATGGTATATGGCCCCCCCAGCATGGTATAATACAGCCCAGCATGGTATATAGCCCCCCCAGCATGGTATAATACAGCCCAGCATGGTATATAGCCCCCCCAGCATGGTATAATACAGCCCAGCATGGTATATAGCCCCCCAGCATGGTATAATACAGCCCAGCATGGTATATAGCCCCCCAGCATGGTATGATACAGCCCAGCATGGTATATAGCCCCCCCAGCATGGTATGATACAGTCCAGCATGGTATATAGCCCCCCCAGCATGGTATAATACAGCCCAGCATGGTATATAGCCCCCCAGCATGGTATGATACAGTCCAGCATGGTATATAGCCCCCCCAGCATGGTATAATACAGCCCAGCATGGTATATAGTGCCCCCAGCATGGTATAATACAGCCCAGCATGGTATATAGTCCCCCCAGCATGATATAATACAGCCCAGCATGGTATTTAGTGCCCCCAGCATGGTATAATACTACCCAGCATGGTATATAGTCCCCCCAGAGTGACCCCACAGTCCAGTACTCACACTGATTTAAAAAAAAACCAAAAAAAAAAACACTCCTCACCTCCTCGTGCCCGCGCTGCTGGTTGCTTCTGTCTCCTCCTGCTCTGTCTGGCACACAGTGATAGCGCGATGACGTAATCGCGCCCCCGCTGTGTCAGAGACAGAGCAGGGAATGATGGGAGAGGGAGCGTCAGCTGGCGCTCTCTCCTTCATCACTGCCTCCTTCAGTGAGTCGGCGCTGGGGGCAGGCGGGCCCCCCTGCCTCACAGGGGCCCCATAGCGGCTGTGTGATGTGGAGGAGCGGGAGGCACTAGGCAGCTGCCTGGTCTGCCTGCCCATAACGCCTGCGCTGTCTGTGGTTCGGGCAGCCTGTGTCAGCTGTCAGGTTCTCTGTAAGATGTGTTCACCTCTGCATTAGGAGCTGCTGCTTAAGATTCTGGTAAAAATATTGGACAGATTAGCACTGTACGCTACTCTTGACTGACGGATGGACACGCAGAAACCCAACAGAGATCATTATGGTGAATAAGGCTGAGAGCTCACTGTAATTTACCATGTTACTTATTGATTATTATTTCTAGGATATCTCAGATTTGTCTGCATATGACATCTTTCTACTCTTGGTAAGTTTGAGATTTTTAAAATTAATTAATATTTAAAGAGAATCTGTCAGCAGGTTTTTCTACCTCATCTGAGAGCAACATGATGTAGAGAAAGAGATCCTGACTCCAACGATGTAGTTTACCGGGTGCGGTCGTTCTGACACTATTAGATTTATCAAGGCAGAGCTGGGAAAGCTAACCCCGCGCACACCAGGCGCTCTGTGTACAGAGCTATAGACAGTATGCTGTTTAGCACAGAAGGAGGCAGAATCGGACTAACATGTAGCTTCTGTAGCCTGGATAATGATAATCACCTGGAAATTAAACTTTCAGTGTAAGTAAACTACACCACACAGCTTGACATGTGACACATTCTAAATACCCGTATTTTTCTGATCATAAGGTGCACTTTTTTTCCTCCAAATTTGGGAGGAGAGTGTGGGTGCGTCTTATGATCGGAATGTAGCATGTGGGAACGGGGCAGCGGTGGAGTGAGACTGCACTGGGATTCGCAGGAGGCAGGAAAATGTTGCCTGCTGCAGGAATCCAGCCACTGGGGAAACCACGTGGTCCCGATACTTAAAGTGAAGTGAATATTCATGAGCCACTTCCCCGCTCTCCTGTCAGCTGAGCAGTGAGTGGGGAGCAGCAAATGACAAACCTGGGTCGCTCTCCCAGGGCTGTGGGGTACTCGGTACCGGGCCGGTGTCAGCGGGATGTGTCACAGCGGCAGGGACCCGGTCCGTGGCCCTTGGCGCCCAAGTAAAAGGGGAAAATAGAAAAACATGGCACTCAATGAGAAGAGAGGTGCACAAGTCGGGTATCCAGCCACCTAACAATGTAGTACAAAAACTTGGCACTCAAAAAGAAAAATTGATTTGACAGTTCCTTTATTGTAAATAGCATCCAGTTGAGTACATTCCTTTAAACGTTTTCGGTCATACATTTGACCTTCATCAGAAACAGAATTTTTTCACAGTTGGTTTTAACTAGAATGAGTTTACAAAAGACAAGGCATTATAATTGGTGAACAAATGAATATATAACAAATATCAGAGCAACAGGATGCTGATGATAAACGATTGAACATCAAGAAATGGCCGGAGTGAGCCTCCCAACCCCCCTGGAGGAGGCGTGGGCGGAGGCCAACATGACGGGGGGGTTGGAAGTTAGTGAGGGAAGGGGAAGGGTGAAAGGGGAGGGGGAGCTAGGGGGTATTTAAGGCAGGGTCTGGGGGTAGCCCGCCCTCTGTTCCTGTTACCCAGCTCCTGAGCAGTCAGCAGTCCCCTAGCTTACCGGGATGTCGGTGGACCAGGCCCTGGATAGGCTGCGGGCGGCAGCAGCGGGGCAGCCTCCTGGCTGGCTGGAGGCGCAGGTGTCCGGCCTGCTTCGTCGAGCGCCGGGGCAGGCCGAGGTGAGAGAGCGGAGGCCCCGGCGGGCGCGGCCTCCAGAGCGGCTGTCCCCCGACAGCGCTCCCAGGGCCTCGCGTCGCCGCCGGAGCCCCTCCCGGGACCCTCCAGGCCGCGTGACGCAGCCTTCCCCGTCCGGGGGTGCGCGGCCTGGGAGGAATCCAGTCGGGCGGCGAGGCCCTGCGGCGGCGTCTGGCCCCTCCCCCCGGGGCAGGAAGGGGGCGGGGCCGGTGCGCGCCCAACGTCCGGTGGCACCAGGTCCTGCGGGGGGCCGCGGCGGTGATGGCCGAGCCGCGCGGCCTGTCTCGGCTGGCGCTCCAGCCGCGGACAGAGTGGCGGCCTGCCAGGCAGCAGGACAGAGCCGGGTTGCGTCCCCTGGCGGTTGGGGGGAACTGGATGTAACGGGGGGTGCTGCTGCGGTTCCCCTGCAGTGGCGCTTGCCCCTGATCCACCGAGAAGGAGCCATGGCCATATGGCTGCAGCAGGACCGGAGGGCAGCCCGGCAGAGGCGGTGCCGGCTGCCAGAAGACTGGAGCGGAGGACACTGTCGGGCTCCCAGTTACCGTGGGGGGCCCGGGGCTGCCAGGTGCCTCGCGATGGCGCGGCCGACTCGATCCTCGGCGGGGGGAGGCAGGAGCCTTCCTTTGTGGGGGTGTCGCAGTCCAGTTCAGTCGGAGGGTTTAGGCCTCCCACTCCGGCTCAGTCTACAGCATTGTCCGGGCCGCAACAAAGTGGCGGTGACTTCGCCGCCGGGAGGCACGAGGTCCACGTGGCGTCGACATCTGGGGATCCAGGATTTCCGGCTGGAGGGTACACAGCCCCCTCGCAGCCCGGTGAGTATGCGTCTATGTCCCCTGTTTGTCACCCGTTGTTGTCTTCATCTGCGGTGGTAGGGGGCCCCTTAGCTGAGTCCGGGGGCGGTGGGGTAGAGGTTGGTTTTAGCAGTTCAGGGTCACCCGGGGGAGTATGTGATATGTTGGCGGATGTGCGTGGATTGCTTTTTCGTTTGGAGCAGGGTTTGGTGGGGTCGTCGCCAGTAGCAGCGTGGGTTGGGCCACAGGGTGGCGGGTTGATGGGTCAGGGCGCGGCTGCGTCGGGCACTTGTGTCAGTACGCCGGTGTCAGTGTCGGTGCAAACCGAGAAGGAAAAAGGAGTGTCGCGTGCATCTGGATGATCGGGCGCATGGCGAGGTGTATGTGTGTTTTGAGGGTTCGGTGGGAGCTCATTTGAAGAAGGAGGTGAAAGAGTGGATTTGGAAGGATGAATATGTGGAAATATTTTCGCTATTGCCTCTTGGGAAGTTTAATTTGGACAAAAGCAAGAAAGAGGATAGCAAAAAGGAAGAGGAAGAAAAGCGGGGGGTGGCGCTTGATTCCTCAGACATTTGTAAATTGGCAGCAGGCATTCGCTATTTTGGCGAGTGTTATTGGGGAACAGGCCCCTGATAATTGCTCTGCGTTGTTTTGCTATTTGGATGCTATCGGGGAGGCTTATAGAGTTTACGGCGGTCAGGCGTGGCTGCGGTATGACGAGCAGTTTCGTCAGAGGAAAGCGGTGCGTCCGGCTATCCGCTGGGACCAAAAAGACATTGGCTTGGGGATGCGTGTGATAGCGCAAAACAAGTCTGGGAGTTCCTTTCTTGGGGGGGCTGGAAGCACCAGCCAGAATAGCGGCACTGCCGGCTCTACGGGGGGTGGGGGTCAAGGGCAGTCGGGAACGCACAAAGCGGGGGTTTGCTGGCAGTTCAATGACGGCCAGTGTAAGTTTGGGGCCAACTGTAAATTTAAACACCTCTGCTCCAACTGCAACGGTACTTCACATGGGGCATCAAAGTGTTTTAAAAAAGGGAAGTCCAAATCCGGCGGGGGTAATTCGCAAGGGGGAGACTCCAGTGAATCTGGAAAGGATGGTCCCTTATCTAAGTAGATACCCTGATAGGGTAGGTGCGGGGTTGTTGTATTCCGGTTTTCAGGAGGGTTTTCGGATTCCGGATCCTCCGTTTGAAATCCCGTTTGTTTTGAAAAATTTGCGCTCTGCTTTGGAACATCCGTCAGTTGTTTCGGAGAAGATCCAAAAAGAAGTTTCATTGGGGCGCATGGCGGGCCCTTTCGTGTCTCCTCCTTTTCCGAATTTGGTCGTTTCCCCATTGGGGTTGTTCCGAAGAAGGAGCCCAATAAGTTTCGGCTCATTCAGCATTTGTCTTACCCACGGGGTAGGTCGGTTAACGACGGTATTGATCCAGAGATTTGTTCGGTGGTATACTCTTCATTTGATGAAGCGGCAAGTTGGGTTCGGAAATGTGGACGCGGGGCACTGATGGCTAAGACGGATGTTGAATCCGCTTTTCGTTTGCTTCCGGTGCATCCAGACAGCGTGCGGTTGTTGGGCTGTTTCTGGGAGGACAGGTTTTTTGTAGATAGGTGTTTACCTATGGGTTGTTCTTTGTCCTGTGCGTATTTTGAGGCTTTTAGTTCTTTTCTTGAGTGGGTCGTGCGCGACGTTTCTGGTTGCGACTCAATAGTTCATTATTTGGACGATTTTTTGTGCATTGGCACAGCGGACTCTTCACGTTGTTCTAGGATTTTGAAAGCGATTGAGTGGGTGGCGGATCGGTTCGGGATTCCGCTGGCGCCTGGGAAAACTGAGGGCCCCAGTACGTGTTTGCGTTTTCTGGGGATTGTCATCGATACTGTTGAATGGGAATTTCGGTTGCCGGAGGACAAGCTTGATGATTTGAGGTCTGAGGTGGTTCGTGCACGTCGGTTGCGGAAAATATCGTTGCGGGACCTTCAGTCGCTGTTGGTAAAGCTTAACTTCGCTTGTCGGGTGATGCCGATGGGTCGAGTTTTTTCACGTAGGCTGGCTAGCGCTACTTCGGGAGTTCGGGCTCCTCATCATTTTGTGAGATTGTCGGCCGAGCTCAGGGCCGATTTGGTGGTTTGGGAGTCCTTTTTGGAGAAGTACAACGGTCGTTCGTTGGTAATGGCTGATGTGGTCTGCAACGATGCTCTGGATTTGTTTACGGATGCTGCAGGCGGATTCGGTTTTGGTGCCTATTTTGGCGGGCAATGGTGCGCCGGTCAGTGGCCTGCTGCTTGGGTTTCGGCGGGGTTGGTGCGTAACATCGCGTTGTTGGAGATTTTTCCGATTCTAGTGGCTGTTCATTTGTGGGGTCAGGAGTTTTGGAATCGGCGTGTTCGTTTCAATTGCGACAACATGGGGGTTGTGAGCGCGATTAATGGTCTTACGGCATCGTCCCCTCCAGTGGTCAGAGTTTTGCAGAAGTTGGTGCTAGTATGTTTATCTTTGAATGCGCATGTGACGGCGACACATGTGCCCGGGGTGAAAAACGAGATAGCTGACTCTCTCTCTCGCTTACAGTGGGATCGTTTTCGTTCCTTGGCCCCGGAGGCAGAGTTCGAGGGTCTGATTTGTCCGGAGGAATTGTGGAGGGTGGCTTTCGAGCCGCAGTCACTGATCGTATCGTCTTTGGCACCAAAAACCTGGGAGGCCTACCGGAATGTGTGGTGTGCGTGGGAAGAGGTCCTTACGGCTGGCTCCACCGGTGGGGTCAGGCTTGAGCAGGAGGGTTTGTTGCTGTCATGGTTGGGGCAGGGCGCAAACGAAGGTTGGTCTCGGGCAAAGGTGACACGTTTGTTGGCCGGATTGTCTTTCGGTTTTCGATTACGCGGATGCAGGGATTTGACGAAAACGTTTTTGGTAAGACAGGCGGTGAAAGGTTTTCACTGCTTTCGGGGGGGGTGATTTAAGGCGGCCCGTGTCGTTTAATATGCTTGAGCAATTGGGTCTGGTTTTGGAATCGGTATGCGCGGATGGTTATGAGGTTGCGTTGTTTCGTCTGGCTTTTTCCTTTGCATTTTTTGGGGCGCTGCGGATTGGGGAACTCGTGTCTCACAATAAAGAGTCGGTGGGCGGGTTGTTAGCCAGGGATGTGATTTTGACCGCTCAGGGTGTCGAATTTTGGCTGTGTAGGTCAAAAACGGACCAGTCTGGGAATGGCCGTCGAGTTGTGTTGGGGGTTGTCTCTGGTTCCGGTATGTGCCCGGTTCAGTGTTTACGTGGATTTTGGGACCTTCGTCCTAGTCTGGGTGGATCTTTGTTGTGTCACGCGGACGGTGGGAGTCTGTCTCGGTATCAGTTTGGTGCGGTGTTTAAGAAGTCGATTCGGTGTTTGGGATTGGATGATTCTAGGTTTGCTTCGCATTCTTTTCGGATTGGTGCGGCGACTGAGGCAGCTGGGCGTGGTTTGGGTCCCTCTTTCATTCAGCGTATCGGAGGTTGGAGGTCTAATCGTTATCGCAGTTATGTTCGGCCTTAGGGCGTGCGGACGGCGCGTCCGGTTGGTGTGGTCCATGGGGTAGTGTTGGAGCGTTTTCTTTGCGATATGTTCTGTAAGTGTCGTTTTGTGTTTCAGGTTTGGGACCTCTGCTGGTCTGGATATTTGGTCACTCCTTTGTTTACTGGGGAGCGGTGAGAGCCGATGTCAGGACTGACGACAGACAGCTGGGAATTTCCAGATCGGCGGCGGTGGTGCAGTGGATCGGTTTTCGGGCCTGGCGTGGCGTCGGGTGTTGCCGGAAAGTCAAGAGTGTGTTCGTTTGGACCGGGCACCGGATGTTCTTGTTATCCATGCTGGGGGTAATGATCTGGCTGTTGGTCCCTTCCGGGAATTGATCAAGGACATTAAGCAAGATTGCTTGCGGTTGTGGGTGACTTATCCGGAAGTCACGATTGTGTGGTCTGAGATCGTGCCACGCAGGCGTTGGCGGTCCATGAGATCGTTGGAGAAGGTCAACCGGGCCAGGATCAAGGTTAATAGAGCGGTGTCCGCTTTTATAGTTAAAAACGGGGGAGTTGCCGTGCGACATTTTGATTTGGAGAAGGGTGAGGGCGATTACTGGTTAGCGGACGGTATTCACTTGAATGCAGTGGGTTCCGATATTTGGGCCCTTGCCCTTCAGGAGGGTATTGAGAAGGCTGTCGCTTGGCGGGTTGTGGGGGTCTCGGGTCATTGAGGTGTTCAAAGGCCCCTCGTTGTGGCGGTTTTTGGGGGAGGGGGAGTCCTTGAAGTCGGTGGAAATTGGTTTGGGAGACTCTCTGGGTAGGGTCTCCTTCATTTAAAGGTATGCTGGTCGTGATCTGTTGAAAGGTGGATGGGGAGTTTTCCGTCGGAAGAGGGCGGATCCCCAAGGAGTTTGTGGACAACATCTACTGGTGTGCTGGTGCTCCCGAGCCTGTGGGGTAACGGCTGGGAGCAAATGGTCGGGGGTTGTCCACGATATCTGGTTATTTCACCACGATCTTGTGGCTTCAAGGACTTCTCCTTCCAGGGGTTAATTTTATTGTACTCATGTTTCTTATGATACAATGTTTATTGTTGTGTATTGTTATAATAAAAGGCTGCTGTGGCCATAAAATTCCAAAAAGAAATATCGGTGTCCGTGTATTAGTTGGCGCCGAGGTGGGGGTGGTCATTTATGGTCACGGTGGGGTTTCGGGGGTAAATCAAGATACTTGATATCCCCGTACGAGGTAAATACTTGACAATACCAACATCAAGAAATGGCCGGAGTGAGCCTCCCAACCCCCCCTGGAGGAGGCGTGGGCGGAGGCCAACATGACGGGGGGTTGGAAGCTAGTGAGGGAAGGGGAAGGGTGAAAGGGGTGGGGGAGCTAGGGGGTATTTAAGGCAGGGTCTGGGGGTAGCCCGCCCTCTGTTCCTGTTACCCAGCTCCTGAGCAGTCCCACCCTCCCTCCCTTTTTTCTTTTGGGTTGGTAGTACGTGGTTTTAGTTTGGGTCATGGCGGTTTTTGGGGGAGGGGGAGTCCTTGAAGTCGGTGGAAATTGGTTTGGGAGACTCTCTGGGTAGGGTCTCCTTCATTTAAAGGTATGCTGGTCGTGATCTGGTGAAAGGTGGATGGGGAGTTTTCCGTCGGAAGGGGGCGGATCCCCAAGGAGTTTGTGGACAACATCTACTGGTGTGCTGGTGTGCTGGTGCCCGAGCCTGTGGGGTAACGGCTGGGAGCAAATGTTCGGGGGTTGTCCACGATATCTGGTTATTTCACCACGATCTTGTGGCTTCAAGGACTTCTCCTTCCAGGGGTTAATTTTATTGTACTCATGTTGGTTATGATACAATGTTTATTGTTGTGTATTGTTATAATAAAAGGCTGCTGTGGCCATAAAATTCCAAAAAGAAATATAATATGCAAATAAAATGAAAAAAAAACAGACAATGTGATTTTCTGGATTTTTTTTCTCAGTTTGTCTCCCATAGTTGAGGTCTACCTATGATGTAATTTACAGACGCCTCTCATCTTTTTAAGTGGTGGAACTTGCACTATTGCTGACTGACTAAATACTTTTTTTCCCCACTGTTTGTAAGAAACGTGCCCTAGGAAGTTTAAAACAGGCAACAAGTGTGACACTAAGCTGACGCTGCATGCAGATCCTCTGGGACTGGTGGTGTGGTGCAGCAAAGATGTTGAAGCTCCCCACAGGTGGTGCTGTAGTCCCAGGGCACTGTAAAGGGGATGATAGCGGGGAGACGTGGACGGTGCAAAGATATAGCCGTGCTGAGGGTGTTGGTGCTGGAATGAGTGGAGGACACCAGGGCTTGTAGTTCCAAAGCTTTACTCACAGTCTGTAGTACATACAGGTTCCTGCCTCTGTGCTGTGTCCTCCGGGTCAGGGACTCGGTCACCCTCCGGGCAAGATGGAATGCTCCCTTCCAACACTCCACCAACATGTGCCTTTCTGAACGTCTCCTCTAAAGCGCCTTTGAATGAAGTACTCCCAGTACTGAGTTACACTGGAGCTCCTCCTGACAGATGTTCCCAAGAACTCTTCTTTTACGGCAGACAGCTGTAGCCTGCTTCGGGGACTCCTTGCTCCTAAGTCCCAGCTCACTATCAATGTTGCTGTTGTGCCCCCAAGTCTTAGATGGGAGTAGTGCATTTACAGCCCACTACTCCTCCGGTGTCTACTGTAGGATCATTAGTATCCATACAACCTCGGGGACCGGCCCCCGGCCTTGCGCCGTTTGTTCAGCCTATTTTCCTGCCTGTGTTTGTGCTTTCATCTTGTTTCAATGTCAATACATGTGTGGGGGCTGTCTTTCCTTTGGGGTCTGCTCTGGGGCAGTTAGTTTTCCCCTTTTCTTGCTTCAGGCTTATTTAGTTCTCCGGCTGTGACGAAGCGTCTAGGATCATCATAGGTACGCTCCACGGCTGCTGCTAGTTGTGTGGTTAGGATCAGGGATCTGCAATCCACATAGTTACCAACCTCTCTGGTTTTTCTGTGACTTAGCTTGTTTTGTATTTTTCTCCTCGGTGACCCATTCATAACAGAATCACCAGCCATACCGCAGCTTTTAAGGTACTCAAAAGCAGGAAAAAGTTGTTAAAAAAAAAAAAGGGTCAGAATTTTTTTTTTTTTTCCTCTGGGGCCGTAGGAGGATTTTTTTTTTTTCTAATGAAGATTAAGCAATGGTCTGATTGTGTGGAGCAACTTGCTGCTGGAGTACAGGGAATTTCCACCTACCTCATTCAGTCACATGCTGCTGAACCTAAGATCCCTACTCCTGATGTGTTTTCTGGGGATCGGTTTAAATTTCTGAATTTTAAGAATGATTGTAAATTATTTCTTGCCTTGAAACCTAACTCATTGAGGAGCTCTGTGCAGCAGGTTAAAATTGTCATCTCCTTGCTGTGCGGCGATCCCCAGGATTGGGCTTTTTCTCTGACACCTGAAAATCCTATTCTGACTAATGTGGATGCATTTTTTCAAGCCTTGGGGTTGTTGTATGATGAACCTAATGCTGTTGATCAAGCTGAGAGAACCCTGTTGGCATTAATCCAGGGTCAGGATTCTGCAGAGTTATACTGTCAAAAATTCCGAAAGTGGGCGGTCCTTACTACATGGAATGATAGTGCATTGGAAGCTCTCTTTCGGAAGGGTTTATCAGAGACCGTACAAGATGTTATGGTGGGATTTCCTGTTCCTTCTGGTCTGGATGATTCTATGTCATTAGCCATTCAAGTTGATCAGCGTTTACGTGAACGTAAAAGTACACGGGAGGCGCTGCCACCTTTTGAACAAACGTCTAAACCTATGCAATGTGATAGCGTTTTGTCTAGGGCGCGACGTCAGGAGTTTAGAAGGCGTTATAAGCTGTGTTTTTTCTGTGGAGACGTCTATCATTCTATTTCTGCCTGCCCTAAATGAGAGAAGCGTTTTGCACACACATTTGCTGTGGGCAGTGTACAACCTAAGTTCCTTTTGGCAATTACACTAATCTGCTCCTTATCCACGTTTTCCATGAAGGCTTTTGTGGATTCAGGAGCAGCGTTGAATCTGATGGATTTGGACTTTGCTAAACGTTGTGGTTTTTCCGTGACGCCTCTGCGGACGCCTATTCCTTTGAGGAATATTGATGCTACTCCTTTGGCGGAGAATAAACCTCAGTTTTGGACCCAGGTGACAATGCGAGTTGCCCCAGACCACCAAGAAAATTGTAAATTTTTGGAGCTGCCTAATTTGCATGATACTATTGTTCTGGGTTTTCCTTGGTTGCAAACTCATAATCCAGTTTTGGATTGGAAATCTGGGTCTGTGGTGAGTTGGGGTTGTCAGTGTGTTCTTAGGGACGCTCCTGTTTTCTCCACCTCTTCTCAGTCTCATGATATTCCTGATTATCTAGCCGATTTTTCTGATGTATTTAGTGAGAGCAAGTCTGCGTCTTTGCCTCCTCATAGGAGTTATGACTGTGCAATTGAGTTGATGCCTGGGTGTAAATTTCCCAAGGGTTGGCTTTTCAACTTATCAGTACCCGAACATGACGCTATGCGATCCTATATTAAGGAGTCGTTGGAGAAGGGTCATATTAGACGATCCTCGTCACCTTTAGGTGCTGGGTTTTTTTTTGTGGCCAAGAAAGATGGTTCATTAAGACCGTGTATTGATTATCGTTCCCTTAACAAGATGACGGTTAAATATCAGTACCCGTTACTAGAGTTGAGCGACTTTTGGTTTTTTAGGGTCGAGTTTCGTTTCGTGAAACCAGACTTTTCCAAAAGTCGGGTCGAGCAAGATCGGCCGATTATAGGGAAAAGTCGGGGTCGTCCCAAAACACGAAACCCAATGTAAGTCAATGGGGAATAAAAGTCGGCAGTGAGAGGAGGACAGGAAACACACCTACAGTGCCCATTTGAATGCCAAAAGCATCAATTCTTATTACTTAAGCTTGTCAACCTTAATTTACTTCATAATACTAGTTACGCACTGAAAAATGGGGGTTATTTGGCTAAAGTTGTGGGGGGGTAGGGCTGGCTCCAGATTTTCATGTGCCCTGGGCGAAAGAGCGCCCCTTTAACACATACCACAACTCATGATGCTCCGATACGGCAGAGAAATAGCGGTATAGTACAATGACAAATACTTCACTTTTTACATCTCATGACGAGGCCCATCTATTTCTCCATACAGAATCATTGGTCCCATATAATGTTTGAAACAGTATATGATGCGCTCCACATAATGCAACAGTATATGTTGGTCCCCATGGATGAAGCTCCACTGTCTTATGGGCCCAAATAATGCTCCAAACATAATGGGCTCCATTTCTAATGCTCTAGTGCAGGGGTCCCCAACCGCCGGTCCGCGGCCCAGCACCGGGCCGCTGCAGTGCCCTTGCCGGTCCGCGGACACAAGGTGAGCCAGGGGCGGTCAGTGGCATAGCGGGGGCTGGGGCGGCGCGCAGCAGCTCTTAGCGGCGGCCAGGGAGCGATCAAGCAGCTCCGCTGCCTGCAAGAGGGAATAGCAGGAGCGGAGCTGCAAGGACCCGTCCAGCTTCCTGTCCGCCGCCCGCGCTTCCTGTCTCTGACTGACACAGAGAGGAGCGCGCCGCTGCTGTGTCAGAGCGAGGAAGCACGGGCGGCGGGCAGGTGAGAGGAGAGAGGTGGTGTGTGTATATTTAATGTGTGTGTGTGTGTATAATGTCTGTCTGTGTGTGTGTGTATGTCTGTGTGTGTGTTGGTCTGTGTTTGTGTAGCCTGGCCCTGGAGGAGATGGGGACATGAGGAGAAGGCCATGAGGGGAGTGATGGGGTGAAGGCAATGATGGGGAGAGGGGAGTGATGGGGTGAAGGCAGTGATGGGGAGAAGGGAGTGATGGGGTGAAGGCAATGATGGGGAGAGGGGAGTGATGGGGTGAAGGCAGTGATGGGGAGAAGGGAGTGATGGGGTGAAGGCAATGATGGGGAGAAGGGAGTGATGGGGTGAATGCAGTGATGGGGAGAAGGGAGTGATGGGGTGAAGGCAATGATGGGGAGAAGGGAGTGATGGGGTGAAGGCAATGATGGGGAGAGGGGAGTGATGGGGTGAAGGCAATGATGGGGAGAAGGGAGTGATGGGGTGAAGGCAATGATGGGGAGAAGGGAGTGATGGGGTGAAGGCAATGATGGGGAGACAGCAGTGATGGGGTGAAGGCAATGATGGGGAGAGGGGAGTGATGGGGTGAAGGCAGTGATGGGGAGAAGGGAGTGATGGGGTGAAGGCAATGATGGGGAGAAGGGAGTGATGGGGTGAAGGCAGTGATGGGGAGAAGGGAGTGATGGGGTGAAGGCAATGATGGGGAGAAGGGAGTGATGGGGTGAAGGCAATGATGGGGAGAGGGGAGTGATGGGGTGAAGGCAATGATGGGGAGAAGGGAGTGATGGGGTGAAGGCAATGATGGGGAGAAGGGAGTGATGGGGTGAAGGCAATGATGGGGAGAAGGGAGTGATGGGGTGAAGGCAATGATGGGGAGAGGGGAGTGATGGGGTGAAGGCAATGATGGAGAGACGGCAGTGATGGGGTGAATGCAATGATGGGGAGATGGCAGTGATGGGGTGAAGGCAATGATGGAGAGACAGCAGTGATGGGGTGAAGGCAATGATGGGGAGACAGCAGTGATGGGGTGAAGGCAATGATGGAGAGATGGCAGTGATGGGGTGAAGGCAATGATGGGGAGACAGCAGTGATGGGGTGAAGGCAATGATGGAGAGATGGCAGTGATGGGGTGAAGGCAATGATGGGGAAAGGGGAATGATGGGGTGAAGGCAATGATGGGGAGAAGGGGGTGATGGAGCACTTATTCAAAACCTATGGTGAGTTGAGTCACATTATAAATGTTATTTAATTATAAGTATGCACTGCTACACTACAACCGTGTCCATAGCCCCGCCCCCTTATGACCAAAGCCCCGCCCCTGCCACACCTCCATCCCCGCCCTGCCGGGCCATGGAAGAATGGTCTTGCTTGAAACCGGTCCCCGGTGCAAAAAAGGTTGGGGACCACTGCTCTAGTGTATAATGGGCCCTGTAAATGCTGCTCCAGTGTCTGATGTCCACCTTTGGAATGTTCCAGTGCATGGTGGGCCCCATCTATCATTCTCCAGAGTATAGTGCTCCCCAAAAATTGCTGTCCCAACATTGAAAACAATGAAATAAGTCTCCTCGCTAGGGAATCCCTGTACTAGTCTGGACTCCTCGTCGTCCCCATCTTCCATCTCACTGCACAGTATTTCAACCTTGCAAGTGCTGTGATCCTGAGCAAGCAGGGGGGGCCCACTCGTTGGCGACGGCACTGGCACGGGGCCCCTGATAGTACGGTGGTGTGTCTGATGGCGGATGGGATGAACCTGCACTTTCATCTGCAGCTTCCTCTTTGTCACCGTGTAAGATGAAACTGTATATGGGAAGGGTAACCTGAGTTTCATCAGGGTCAGATTCAGGCCGTGTAGTGTGCGAGGTGAATGTAGTGGTCTGGGTCAATGTACCAGCAGATTCATCGAGCAGTGGCTGGGCATCAGTGCACTTGTGTCGCCCCCAGGAGTACGGTCGCCACAGTGGCATTACCTTCCTCCTAGGGAGTGTGATGTCATGCTTGGGAGCAACGAAGGATCTCTCTAGCAGGTTAACTGATTGGGCTGCGTTATTCCCACGAGTCATGACCCTCCAAACAGCGTTCATGAAGGCAAAGTGTTTGTTTTACGTGGGCAGTATGGTTGCAAAGCTGAACCTTAAAGGAATGTCCAGAAGGGCACCACCAGGAGTGGAGCCTACGGTTAAATTCGACTCCACCTGGGAAACCTCAACCATGCCAGCTACAGAAAAGATGCACACATTGCAAGCTTAATTCCGTTAACGAACGAGACTCCGTCATGCCCCGCGGTCCGAGTCCGGCTTACTAGAGGGACACGTGAGGCTCTGGCACATGAGATTGGCCAATAACTGGTGTGTCATGCCCTTACATGTCCGTGGCTGCATGTGCGCTACACTGAAAAGGCCAGCGTTTGTCGCTTACAGGTGCAGATAACCCGCTGAACAATGTTAGTGATGGGGATCTGTGATTACAATTATTACCCGCGAACGATGGTTTCCCAGTAAGTGCAGGTCAATCGCAGTTCCGGAATTAGGCCTAACCGTCATTCCTGAAAAAATGAAAAACTTACGTGTGCAAACCACAGGTGCTGTAGCTTGCTTAACAGCTCGCCAGCCGTTCTCACGCCCAGTATGGATTACATGTGATTGCACAAAGGTGAGAAAGGGTACCGTATCCCCGGATAACATGTATGAATAGCGTACACATTCAAAATATATGTCTATACATCAGGAGGCAGGCACAGGCGGTGCTAGGCCCAGTATGGATTGCACGTGATTGCACAGAGGTTAGAAAGGGTACCGTATCCCCGGATAACATGTATGGATAGCGTACACATTCAAAATATATGTCTATACATCAGGAGGCAGGCACAGACGGTGCTAGGCCCAGTATGGATTGCACGTGATTGCACATAGGTTAGAAAGGGTACCGTATCCCCGGATAACATGTATGGATAGCGTACACATTCAAAATATATGTCTATACATCATGAGGCAGGCTCAGACGGTGCTAGGCCCAGTATGGATTGCACGAGATTGCACAAGGGTTAGAAAGGGTACCGTATCCCCGGATAACATGTATGGATAGCGTACACATTCAAAATATATGTCTATACATCAGGAGGCAGGCACAGATGGTGCTAGGCCCAGTATGGATTGCACGTGATTGCACAAAGGTTAGAAAGGGTACCGTATCCCCGGATAACATGTATGGATAGCGTACACATTCAAAATATATGTCTATACATCAGGAGGCAGGCTCAGACGGTGCTAGGCCCAGTATGGATTGCACGTGATTGCACAAAGGTTAGAAAGGGTACCGTATCCCCGGATAACATGTATGGATAGCGTACACATTCAAAATATATGTCTATACATCAGGAGGCAGGCACAGATGGTGTTAGGCCCAGTATGGATTGCACGTGATTGCACAAAGGTTAGAAAGGGTACCGTATCCCCGGATAACATGTATGGATAGCGTACACATTCAAAATATATGTCTATGCATCAGGAGGCAGGCTCAGACGGCGTTAGGCCCAGTATGGATTGCACGTGATTGCACAAAGGTTAGAAAGGGTACCGTATCCCCGGATAACATGTATGGATAGCGTACACATTCAAAACATATGTCTATACATCAGGAGGCAGGCACAGACGGTGCTAGGCCCAGTATGGATTGCACGTGATTGCACAAAGGTTAGAAAGGGTACCGTATCCCCGGATAACATGTATGGATAGCGTACACATTCAAAATATATGTCTATACATCAGGAGGCAGGCACAGACGGTGCTAGGCCCAGTATAGATTGCACGTGATTGCACAAAGGTTAGAAAGGGTACCGTATCCCCGGATAACATGTATGGATAGCGTACACATTCAAAATATATGTCTATACATCAGGAGGCAGGCTCAGACGGTGTTAGGCCCAGTATGGATTGCACGTGATTGCACAAAGGTTAGAAAGGGTACCGTATCCCCGGATAACATGTATGGATAGCGTACACATTCAAAATATATGTCTATGCATCAGGAGGCAGGATCAGACGGCGTTAGGCCCAGTATGGATTGCACGTGATTGCACAAAGGTTAGAAAGGGTACCGTATCCCCGGATAACATGTATGGATAGCTTACACATTCAAAACATATGTCTATACATCAGGAGGCAGGCACAGACGGTGCTAGGCCAAGTATGGATTGCACGTGATTGCACAAAGGTTAGAAAGGGTACCGTATCCCCGGATAACATGTATGGATAGCGTACACATTCAAAATATATGTCTATACATCAGGAGGCAGGCTCAGACGGTGCTAGGCCCAGTATGGATTGCACGTGATTGCACAAAGGTTAGAAAGGGTACCATATCCCCGGATAACATGTATGGATAGCGTACACATTCAAAACATATGTCTATACATCAGGAGGCAGGCTCAGACGGTGTCAGGCACAGTATGGATTTGACGGCCCAGACTACACAGCGGAGGAGCAGGGAGAGGTAAAGATTGCAAATGCTGGGGCCCTGCCCCAGCAAGGGGGGCCCACTCGTGGGCGTCGGTACTGGCACTGGGCCCCTCATAGTACGGCGGTGTGTCTGACGGCTGGTGTGCACCACCACCGTCAGAGACACTTGATTGCACTATGAGGGACCCTGTGCCAGTGCCCGCGCCCAAGAGTCGGCCTACCCACCTGTCCAGGGCAACGGCACTCGCACGGTGTCGTGCGCTAGGTGGTGACCCCGGCCATGGGGGGGGAGGCAGCACAGTTAGGGAGTTTTAAAAAGTGGCATATGTTGATGTTGGACATTCAGCTGATGCAAAAGGTGAAATAGGTCAAGTCCCAGGAAGAGGTGGACCAAAGCAAGCCATTTTTCTGTCACCCTATGTGTCATCAGGGGAAGGTGGGACAAAATCCTTGGAAACCCATGCGTGGTTCATTTTAATGAAGGTTAGATCATCCACATTTTGGGTTGACAGACGGGTCCTTTTTTCTGTCAGGATTGATCCAGCTGCACTGAAGACTCTTTCCGATAGCACACTTGCAGCTGGGCAAGCGAGCTCCTGTAAGGCATATTGGGCCAATTCAGGCCAGGTGTCCAGTTTAGTGGCCCAATAGTCAAAGGGGAATGACCTGTGTGGTAGAACATCGATATGGGAGGAAAAGTAGTTTGTAACCATAGTTGACAACTGCTGTCTCCTGTCACTTTCCATCGATGCAGTATTACCAGTTGTGTGAGCGGTACTTGAAAAATCAGTCCACAACATTGTCATGAAAACCCTGTCTCCAACGCCACTTCTGCTGTGTGCACCACGAACACCTCTGCCAAGCTGCCCCCGGCCCGTATGGCTCGTGTGAGAACCATCACCGCTGTTGTGTGCTGGGAATGCCTCAAGCAACCGATTTACCAGAGTTGCTTGTTTATTAGCCAATATTACGTCAAGGTTGTCCTGTGGCATGATGTTTTGTAATTTGCCTTTATAGCGTGGATCCAGGATGCTGGCCAACCAGTCGTCGTCATCGTTCATCATTTTGGCAATGCGGGGGTCCCTTTTTAGGATCTGCAAGGCATAATCTGACATGTGGGCCAATGTTCCCGGTGTCAATGATGCACTGCGAGTGCTGGGTGGAGGAGCACTTTCTGGAAAATCCACATCCCTCCAGTCACGCACAAACCCTGTACCAGACCTTGGCACGCCAACATTTTCACTTGCCCCACGAGATGCATCCTCCTCCCCTAAGTAATCATCCCCATCATCCTCCTCCTCCTCCTCCTCTTCTTCCTCCACCTCGTCCAGGAGAGGTCCCTGAGCAGACAATGGCTGAATGTCATCAAGGATTCCCTCCTCCTCTTCCTCCTCATCAACATTGGCTGCAGAAGCCTGCTCCTTAAGGTGCGTCAAAGTTTGCATGAGCAGACGCATAAGTGGGATGCTCATGCTTAGGATGGCGTCGTCTGCGCTTACCAGCCGTGTGCATTCCTCAAAACACTGAAGGACTTTACAGAGGTCTTTCAGCTTCGACCACTGCACACCTGTCAACTCCATGTCTGCTCTCAAAGTGCCTGGCCGTGTATCCTCCCACAAATGCATTATGGCCTGCCTCTGCTCGCACAGCCGCTCCACCATGTGCAGGGTGGAGTTCCACCATGTTGCAATGTCGATAATGAGGCGGTGGTTGGGAAGGTGGAGCAATCGCTGCAGCTTCTGCATACGAACGGATTGTACAGGCGACCGGCGGATGTGCGCGCACAGTCTTCGCACTTTCTGGAGCAGGGCTGTTAACTCCGGATAATTTTTGAGGAAGCACTGCACCACCAGGTTCAAGGTGTGAGCCAAGCAAGGTATGTGGCTGAGTTTTGAAAGGGCTATGGCTGCCACAAAATTACGGCCGTTATCACTAACTACCTTGCCTGCCTCAAGATGTACACTGCCCAGCCATGACTCAGTTTGTCGCTTCAAGTACTCGGCCAGCACCTCGGCGGTGTGTCTGTCGCCCAAACACATCATCTGCAACACAGCCTGCTGACGCTTTCCACTAGCTGCTCGATAGGGGGACACCTCGTGTGCAACAGTGGCAGCTGCAGATGGAGTGCTCGTACAACTGCGCTCTGTGGACGAGCTTTCGCTTCTGGAGGAGGAGGAGGAGGAGGGTCGAACGCCTACAGCCAACTGTTTCCTATACCGTGGGCTAGGCAGCACTGTCCCACCACCGCTGTCCCCTGTGGACCCTGCATCCACCACATTAACCCAGTGCGCAGTGATGGACACGTAACGGCCCTGGCCATGCCGACTGGACCATGCATCAGTTGTGAGGTGCACCTTTCCGCTCACTGACTGCTTGAGTGCATGGACAATGCGGTCTTTCACATGATGGTGGAGGGCTGGGATGGCTTTGCGAGAGAAGAAGTGGCGACTGGGTAGGTCATAGCGTGGTACTGCATAGGCCATGAGTTTGCGGAAAGCTGCGCTTTCCACCAACCGAAAGGGCATCATCTCAAACGAGATTAGTTTGGCAATGTGGGCGTTCAAACCCAGTGTACGCGGATGAGAGACTGAGTACTTTCTTGACCTACTCATAGTGTCTGGGAGGGTGAGCTGGACTTGAGAGCTGCATATGGTGGAAGTAGCGGTGGACAGGGCGGACTGAGAGAGGGTTGATGATGGTGATGGAGTTGGTGTTCTTTCTGATGGCCTAGAATCAGTCTTTCGTTGATATAACAGTGGGATTCCCTGACTGCTGTGGCCTTGCAACGACACCTCAACATTTGCTGCTGTGCTAACCGGTGGGCTTACAGTGGGGGAAACAATGTAGCGTTGCTGACTACCTTCGTTGTGATCAGTTGCACATGAGGTTTGGTGTTGTGTCCACGCTTGCAAGTGCATGGTGGTTAAATGTCTAAGCATGCAACTGGTATTCAAATTTTTCAGATTTTTCCCTCGGCTAAAGGTCTTTGCGCACTTCTTACAGATAACCTTGGCCTGATCATGAGGATTTTGTTCAAAAAAGTGCCACACTGCACTCTTCCTACTTTGGCAGACATTTTGCGGCCTAGCACGCTGTGATCTTTTGACACTCTGGACAAGCTGTCCAGCAACTCTTTTGATTTTTGGAACCTGTCTTTGGAGTGCTCCAGGCCTGCCAGATAACAGCTGATGCGATGTCGATGTCTGCTGTGGATGCTCCTCATCTGAGCTATTGGAAGCAGCACCCTCTTCCCCCAATGGATGTCAATCTGGGTCAACAACTGGGTCATCCATCACCTCCTCTTCAATGTCATGTGCACCTTCCTCTGTGTCACCGTGTATGGTGGTATAGTGTGCGGGAAGGGGCACCTGAGTCTCATCAGGGTCAGAATCCGGCTCTGTACACTGCGAGGACAATGTAGTGCTCTGAGTGAATGTACCAGCAGAATTATCCATCAGCGGCTGTGCATCAGTGCACTCCATGTCAGATTCATCTTGGCCTGGGTAATTCACCATTTCACTTGATAATCCAGGCATGGTATGTGAAAACAGCTCCATGGAGTAATCAGTAGTATGGCCTGCGTCATCCTTCAATCTTGGTTGGGGTGAAGGACACAAGGAAAGGTGTGGTTCATGAACATGAGCCTCCAATGACGACTCAGTGCTTTTACTTTTTACAACTGAAGAAGAGGAGGCGATAGAGCTGGAGTCTGAGTCAGCAATGTAAGACAAAACTTTTTCGTGATGCTCTGGCTTTAAAAGCGGTTTGCCAACTCCTAGAAAACTAAGCCTTCGAAGCCTTATGGAGCCAGACGATGACGCAGGCTCAACACCTCCTGCATTCGGTCCTATTTTGCTCTTGCCACTACCATCAGATCCACCACCAACACCATCATTACCAGCTGCCAACCCCCGCCCAATTCCACGGCCTCTTCCACCAGACTTCCTCATTTTTTGTAGAAATGTAGACAAAATCCAACAAACTATATAGTAATGTAAAACAAGGTACAAGGTGTCTATAGGACAGGGGAGATTTTGAATTTCTGCACACACTAGTGGACACTGGACACTTTTGGATTGTGTGAGGCCCACTGATATCTGAGCGCTATGTCACAGGCTTGATGGCACAGCTGTGACAAAAGTGACTAGAGGATAAGGGAGATTTTGAATTTCTACAGACACTTGTGGACACTGGACACTTTTGGATTGTGTGAGGCCCACTGATATCTGAGCGCTATGTCACAGGCTCGATGGCACAGCTGTGACAAAAGTGACGAGAGGATAAGGGAGATTTTGAATTTCTGCAGACACTTGTGGACACTGGACACTTTTGGATTGTGTGAGGCCCACTGATATCTGAGCGCTATGTCACAGGCTCGATGGCACAGCTGTGACAAAAGTGACGAGAGGATAAGGGAGATTTTGAATTTCTGCAGACACTTGTGGACACTGGACACTTTTGGATTGTTTGAGGCCCACTGATATCTGAGCGCTATGTCACAGGCTCGATGGCACAGCTGTGACAAAAGTGACGAGAGGATAAGGGAGATTTTGAATTTCTGCAGACACTAGTGGACACTGGACACTTTTGGATTGTGTGAGGCCCACTGATATCTGAGCGCTATGTCACAGGCTCGATGGCACAGCTGTGACAAAAGTGACTAGAGGATAAGGGAGATTTTGAATTTCTGCAGACACTTGTGGACACTGGACACTTTTGGATTGTGTGAGGCCCACTGATATCTGAGCGCTATGTCACAGGCTCGATGGCACAGCTGTGACAAAAGTGACTAGAGGATAAGTGAGATTTTGAATTTCTGCAGACACTTGTGGACACTGGACACTTTTGGATTGTGTGAGGCCCACTGATATCTGAGCGCTATGTCACAGGCTCGATGGCACAGCTGTGACAAAAGTGACTAGAGGATAAGGGAGATTTTGAATTTCTGCAGACAGTTGTGGACACTGGACACTTTTGGATTGTGTGAGGCCCACTGATATCTGAGCGCTATGTCACAGGCTCGATGGCACAGCTGTGACAAAAGTGACTAGAGGATAAGTGAGATTTTGAATTTCTGCAGACACTTGTGGACACTGGACACTTTTGGATTGTGTGAGGCCCACTGATATCTGAGCGCTATGTCACAGGCTCGATGGCACAGCTGTGACAAAAGTGACGAGAGGATAAGGGAGATTTTGAATTTCTGCAGACACTTGTGGACACTGGACACTTTTGGATTGTGTGAGGCCCACTGATATCTGAGCACTATGTCACAGGCTCGATGGCACAGCTGTGACAAAAGTGACTAGAGGATAAGGGAGATTTTGAATTTCTGCAGACACTTGTGGACACTGGACACTTTTGGATTGTGTGAGGCCCACTGATATCTGAGCGCTATGTCACAGGCTCGATGGCACAGCTGTGACAAAAGTGACGAGAGGATAAGGGAGATTTTGAATTTCTGCAGACACTTGTGGACACTGGACACTTTTGGATTGTGTGAGGCCCACTGATATCTGAGCGCTATGTCACAGGCTCGATGGCACAGCTGTGACAAAAGTGACGAGAGGATAAGGGAGATTTTGAATTTCTGCAGACACTTGTGAACACTGGACACTTTTGGATTGTGTGAGGCCCACTGATATCTGAGCGCTATGTCACAGGCTCGATGGCACAGCTGTGACAAAAGTGACTAGAGGATAAGGGAGATTTTGAATTTCTGCAGACACTTGTGGACACTGGACACTTTTGGATTGTGTGAGGCCCACTGATATCTGAGCGCTATGTCACAGGCTCGATGGCACAGCTGTGACAAAAGTGACGAGAGGATAAGGGAGATTTTGAATTTCTGCAGACACTTGTGGACACTGGACACTTTTGGATTGTGTGAGGCCCACTGATATCTGAGCGCTATGTCACAGGCTCGATGGCACAGCTGTGACAAAAGTGACGAGAGGATAAGGGAGATTGGATTGCTTTTAAAAAAGCAGTTTGCAGAGCAGTGGGTAAACAGCAATGCAGCGGTCAGGAAGCCTTAGAAGGCAGCCCAACAACCAACACCACTGATACACCACAATATAGCCTCCCCTTGCACTGCACACACAGTGACTGGTGTGTTGTACAGGCACAATCTCTAGCAGCAGAAGTAGTTTTTTTGTCTTCTTCCCTGCCTAACGCTCTCCCTACAGAATCAGCAGCATCAATCTCTCCCTATGCTAAGGTCGACAAGAATTGTGGAGACCACAGTAAAAAATGCGACCATAGATCCATAAAATTACTTCTCTTTATTGAATTATAAATAAGACAGGACAAAAAATGGGGAACTGTGCAAGGAACAATCAAAAAGTGCAATAGTATGAGTGCTCATGCAAGCAGGACCCGCCCCAGTCAGCCTGAACCATCATATACCGAGATAAATGCATATATTTCCTGTATTAATACTCCATATAAGGAGCATTATATATCTTACATAAAGAGGGAAACAATGCCCATCATCTATCACACAGGATAAATCTATACATTATCCCAAAAGGAGGTAACTAGAGGGGTTAACAAGATAAACAATACTACCCTCGGGCCATATGAAACACATCTTACATATATAGAAAGACGGAGGATGGTGCAGCAAACAATGCCAGAGTTGCACCGGCAGGCAATTACCCGCCCTAAGAAAATGAAGACCCAAACCGTTACCTTAATGAGGCTCCAGGATGACCGGGCGGACCGCTCGTTACCCCGACGCGCGTTTCGGAGCAATAAGCTCCTTCCTCAGGGGGCATAAATATCAGCCACAAAAGCATCTTATTTAAATGCGCCTGCCGGAAGTGCCGCAGCACGCGCCGTCCATCCCTCCCCCCTGCGGACACATCCCCCACCGGTGACGAGGCCGGAAACACGTGGGCCCACGTGATCCGGCACCCGACGTCGGCAGGATACGTCACACAAGGGGAGGAGAGTGCGCGCATGCGCAGTATGATTGAGGCTCCGGCGGCCATTTTGCAAGAGGGCCGATAGATGGATTCTACCCACGACAGTACATCAATGCAAAACCATGTGAACAAGGAAAAAACAACCAAAGAAAAAGCAACATAACATTATAAAATCATTATATATAAGGTCATTCAACATACTGAGATCCAATACTCGGTTATTTAGGTAACCTTAATAAGAACCATGATTATTAAGAAGGGGGAGACGGAAGGGGGAAGGGAGGGAAAGAAAAGGGAAGAAAGGAGGGGAAGGAAAGGAGGGGGGGGGAAGGGAGGGGGAAGAAAAAGGGGGGGGGAAAAGGGAGGAGAGAGGAGGTAAGATAAGGAAAAAGGGGATGAAAAAAGGGGGGGTATGAGACAGTATACAAAACTATAAAAAAGTTATACCTGTCTAAATACTCCCTATTATTAAATATACTGTTACATCCAAAACAGGATTATCTATAATGTATAGTATGTCCCATATAACCCCACAAATACTTAAAAATCACAATAATAAGGCCAAATAATCTCATATATATAATAATCATATTCACAGACTCAATACCCAGATAAGGAGGCCCAATACTATCCCCCAATTAGCACAAAATGTCCCATATAGATGTATTACACTGCAAGGTATCAAAACATAATATCTGCATACAAATATGGGATCAAAATGTCTCAATAGATGTGCCAAAATTCACATCACTTCAGTCATGAAGAAAGCTGTATACCACAATGTCCAAAGTAAGGAAATCTGGGTCTTCTCCATATGGTTCCATAAGAATTACCAGATAGCCAAAATTCTGTTCTTCTTCACCGAGAGAAATATTTAGAGATATCCCCAGACCATCACCTTTAAACGACCTTAATGATAAATCAATAAAAACTAATGTTAAAAACAATTAAAACCAATGACTACTGCACCATTGTATGACCCCTCACAGTCCCAAAACGAAGAACTGTCATCACAGGAAAGGGGCATAAGATAAACTTTCATTTAATCCCCTAGGATGCACCGTATTAAGTGTCCAGATCCAACGTGATTCTTTTTGAGCTAATCGTTGGGAGATATTCCCCCCTCGAATACCCATATCCACTATATCTATACCCTTAAATTTGAGGCCACTACTATCACAGTTATGATATAATTTAAAATGTTTTGGTAACGTTTTTAGTAGTTGCACCTCTTCCTCATTGGCCGCGGCCTGTATGCCCAGCACATGCTCCCTAACCCTAACTTTCAGTTGCCTAGTGGTAAGCCCTATATAGATCAGGGAGCATGGGCATGTGGCATAATAAATGACATTCCGGGACAAACAATTGATTTTTTTCTTAATTTTAAATTGTTTCTGTCCTGAGGAATCCGTAAATGTATCATCTGTAATCATGTTAACACATGCCACACAATGTCCACACGCTGCACTACCACCTTTCTTATCACGAGTAAAATTATCCAGAAAGGTTCTGGGAGGGTCTCCGACATAGTGGCTACGTACAAGATGGTCACGTAGGTTCCTAGCTCTCCTGAAAGTGATTTGTGGTTTCTCCGGAATGATCTTACCCAAAATAGGATCAGTTTGCAGGATATTCCAAAATTTATTTAGAATACCCCGCACCTGACCAGACCGGGCATTAAAACTCGTGATAAACCTAACTATGTCAGGTTTCATAGACTCATCCTTCTTTTTATATAGAAGGGCATCCCTATTGTTATGTTTGGCTCGTATGTAGGCCCTTTTTATTGACCGGTTGCTATATCCCCTGTCTGCAAAACGGCCCCTCTTGTCCTTAGCTTGAATTTCAAATTCTTCCTCTGTAGAACATAAACGTCTAAGACGTAAGAATTGACCTATCGGTACAGCACGTACCATGTGTCTCGGATGTGAGGAGGATGCGTGTAGGAGCATATTTGTGGCCGTTGGTTTCCTAAAGATCGTAGTCTGTATAATTCCTTCCTGGCCCTTACTAATTAGGACATCCAAAAATTCAATCCTTTCCCTGTCGTAATTGGCAGTAAGATGGACATTCAGACAATTATCATTTAATTCCAAAATGAATCCATCCAATTGATTCATAGCGAAAAAATTATGCGTGAGGGCAAATTCCAAAACTTCCAAAACCAAAGTCCTCAAACTCGGGGAAAGACTGGATGTCGATAGAAAGAACTTAACTGCTTGTAATCCATCGTCATGTCGAATATTCGTATATAACGATTCGACATCCATAGTGACGAGGATAGTATCAGCATCTAACGTCAAACCATCCATTTTACACAGCAATTGATTAGTATCCTTAAGATAAGATGGTAGATCTTCCACCAATGGCTGAAGGAAATAATTTTTTCACGTTCAGGGGGTCCTTCTTCCTACAGCTCCAGGGGACAGCGATGGGGGCAGCCTTTGCGCCCTCCTATGCCAACCTGTTCCTGGGGCTGTGGGAGAGAGACCTCCTGATGTCAGATCAACTGTCGTCTATGGAGCGCGTCCCCTTTTGGACGCGCTACATAGACGACATTTTATTGTTCTGGCAGGGGGATATGAATCAATTGGATGGATTCATTTTGGAATTAAATGATAATTGTCTGAATGTCCATCTTACTGCCAATTACGACAGGGAAAGGATTGAATTTTTGGATGTCCTAATTAGTAAGGGCCAGGAAGGAATTATACAGACTACGATCTTTAGGAAACCAACGGCCACAAATATGCTCCTACACGCATCCTCCTCACATCCGAGACACATGGTACGTGCTGTACCGATAGGTCAATTCTTACGTCTTAGACGTTTATGTTCTACAGAGGAAGAATTTGAAATTCAAGCTAAGGACATGAGGGGCCGTTTTGCAGACAGGGGATATAGCAACCGGTCAATAAAAAGGGCCTACATACGAGCCAAACATAACAATAGGGATGCCCTTCTATATAAAAAGAAGGATGAGTCTATGAAACCTGACATAGTTAGGTTTATCACGAGTTTTAATGCCCGGTCTGGTCAGGTGCGGGGTATTCTAAATAAATTTTGTAATATCCTGCAAACTGATCCTATTTTGGGTAAGATCATTCCGGAGAAACCACAAATCACTTTCAGGAGAGCTAGGAACCTACGTGACCATCTTGTACGTAGCCACTATGTCGGAGACCCTCCCAGAACCTTTCTGGATAATTTTACTCGTGATAAGAAAGGTGGTAGTGCAGCGTGTGGACATTGTGTGGCATGTGTTAACATGATTACAGATGATACATTTACGGATTCCTCAGGACAGAAACAATTTAAAATTAAGAAAAAAATCAATTGTTTGTCCCGGAATGTCATTTATTATGCCACATGCCCATGCTCCCTGATCTATATAGGGCTTACCACTAGGCAACTGAAAGTTAGGGTTAGGGAGCATGTGCTGGGCATACAGGCCGCGGCCAATGAGGAAGAGGTGCAACTACTAAAAACGTTACCAAAACATTTTAAATTATATCATAACTGTGATAGTAGTGGCCTCAAATTTAAGGGTATAGATATAGTGGATATGGGTATTCGAGGGGGGAATATCTCCCAACGATTAGCTCAAAAAGAATCACGTTGGATCTGGACACTTAATACGGTGCATCCTAGGGGATTAAATGAAAGTTTATCTTATGCCCCTTTCCTGTGATGACAGTTCTTCGTTTTGGGACTGTGAGGGGTCATACAATGGTGCAGTAGTCATTGGTTTTAATTGTTTTTAACATTAGTTTTTATTGATTTATCATTAAGGTCGTTTAAAGGTGATGGTCTGGGGATATCTCTAAATATTTCTCTCGGTGAAGAAGAACAGAATTTTGGCTATCTGGTAATTCTTATGGAACCATATGGAGAAGACCCAGATTTCCTTACTTTGGACATTGTGGTATACAGCTTTCTTCATGACTGAAGTGATGTGAATTTTGGCACATCTATTGAGACATTTTGATCCCATATTTGTATGCAGATATTATGTTTTGATACCTTGCAGTGTAATACATCTATATGGGACATTTTGTGCTAATTGGGGGATAGTATTGGGCCTCCTTATCTGGGTATTGAGTCTGTGAATATGATTATTATATATATGAGATTATTTGGCCTTATTATTGTGATTTTTAAGTATTTGTGGGGTTATATGGGACATACTATACATTATAGATAATCCTGTTTTGGATGTAACAGTATATTTAATAATAGGGAGTATTTAGACAGGTATAACTTTTTTATAGTTTTGTATACTGTCTCATACCCCCCCTTTTTTCATCCCCTTTTTCCTTATCTTACCTCCTCTCTCCTCCCTTTCCCCCCCCCTTTTTCTTCCCCCTCCCTTCCCCCCCCCCTCCTTTCCTTCCCTTTTCTTTCCCTCCCTTCCCCCTTCCGTCTCCCCCTTCTTAATAATCATGGTTCTTATTAAGGTTACCTAAATAACCGAGTATTGGATCTCAGTATGTTGAATGACCTTATATATAATGATTTTATAATGTTATGTTGCTTTTTCTTTGGTTGTTTTTTCCTTGTTCACATGGTTTTGCATTGATGTACTGTCGTGGGTAGAATCCATCTATCGGCCCTCTTGCAAAATGGCCGCCGGAGCCTCAATCATACTGCGCATGTGCGCACTCTCCTCCCCTTGTGTGACGTATCCTGCCGACGTCGGGTGCCGGATCACGTGGGCCCACGTGTTTCCGGCCTCGTCACCGGTGGGGGATGTGTCCGCAGGGGGGAGGGATGGATGGCGCGTGCTGCGGCACTTCCGGCAGGCGCATTTAAATAAGATGCTTTTGTGGCTGATATTTATGCCCCCTGAGGAAGGAGCTTATTGCTCCGAAACGCGCGTCGGGGTAACGAGCGGTCCGCCCGGTCATCCTGGAGCCTCATTAAGGTAACGGTTTGGGTCTTCATTTTCTTAGGGCGGGTAATTGCCTGCCGGTGCAACTCTGGCATTGTTTGCTGCACCATCCTCCGTCTTTCTATATATGTAAGATGTGTTTCATATGGCCCGAGGGTAGTATTGTTTATCTTGTTAACCCCTCTAGTTACCTCCTTTTGGGATAATGTATAGATTTATCCTGTGTGATAGATGATGGGCATTGTTTCCCTCTTTATGTAAGATATATAATGCTCCTTATATGGAGTATTAATACAGGAAATAAATGCATTTATCTCGGTATATGATGGTTCAGGCTGACTGGGGCGGGTCCTGCTTGCATGAGCACTCATACTATTGCACTTTTTGATTGTTCCTTGCACAGTTCCCCATTTTTTGTCCTGTCTTATTTATAATTCAATAAAGAGAAGTAATTTTATGGATCTATGGTCGCATTTTTTACTGTGGTCTCCACAATTCTTGGTGTATACATCAGCGATTGATTCTATTTTGTCCAAACAGAGTGACACCTATGAGGAGTGATATATAATATATTTAGGATGCGGCTCTGTACCGTTGCTATTATAAACTATGCTAAGATCGGCAGAAGTAAGATGGCGTTTGGCATGCACGCCCTTTTATACCCCCTGTGACGCCCACCAAAGCAAGCCAATCACTTGCATGCCCTTCTGAAAGATGGTGGTGACCCGTGCCTATGTCATCACGTTGCCCACAGTGTCCGTGGATCCTGATTGGCTGAAAAAGAGCGCAAAACAAACTTTTGAAACGCGACTTTGGCGCATAAGTCGCCGACCTCGTGGCCGACCTCATCCTAGGGTCGGGTTTCGTTTCATGAAACCTGACTTTGCCAAAAGTCTGCGACTTTTGAAATTTTTCGACCCGTTTCGCTCAACTCTAATAATGACCCCTACCTTCTGGTTTTCATCCCCAGAGGAACGTGGTCTCAAACTAAAAAAAGTTTGCACCCCTCCATGAAGACCCTGAACTCCTTTGTTCCCAGAAAAAAAGTCAGGCAGTTTAACAGGTGGTTCTGGGGACACCAGAACAACATCCCTCGCCCCAGCCCCCGGGGACCCAGTAGATAAAGCCCCTCGCACTGTCTCAGAAACCTGCTGCTGAGAACGAGCCAGAGCTTGATGCTCCAGAGACAAACCCTGAAACATCTGACTCAGATTTTTCATCTGGTCAGCCAGAGACTGTATGGGATCCATAACTCTCTGCACAAAAAACCCCAAAAACTTAATGGTCAGTTATAATGTCAGGATCCTGTCAGCGCCGGCGTGCAGCCTCCGCTGAGCAGGGACTCACCCGCACTGTAGGGGTACCGGGGTCAGGTACAGTCAGAAAGTACCGATACACAGGACCTGTGGACGCCGAAGTTTAGCAAGCAGACACAGGACCTACGGTCATGTAACTGCAAGGGGGTGGGGCTTAGCATCCTGCTCAGTGAGATGGCAAGACACTATGCAGAATTACTCAGAGTCAGGAAAAACGGGATTCATACACAGAGATAGCAGTAACGTACCAGGGATGAGACAGAATGGATAGTCAGGGCCAAGCAGAAGTCAAAACCAAACAGACATAGAAGGTACCAAGCAGAATCCAAAGCAATATCCAGAGAACAGACCGAGTCGTACACAGATTATCAAGCAACCAGAACACAGCACAATTACACTCAAGGGTAACCACACTATGCCAAGGGCAAGAGTATAACTGACGGGGGATGGGAGCTTCCTGTGGCTATAAGAAGCTTTCCCAGAATCAATGAGAGGCCACCATAATAGGACCCAGGTGAGCAGGTAAGAGTCTGCACTGAGATCAAAACATTAACTCCAGAAGTGCCGGTCCACCAGCACTGGTATCATGACAATGAATGAATGAGTCGTGATGCCACCTGTGGTGTTCGGCAATTTAGATGTTAAGCCGACGCTGCAGACACATCCTCTGGGACAGATGGTGTGGTGCAGCAATGATGTTATAACTAGAGTTGAGCGATACCGTCCGATACTTCAAAGTATCGTATCGGATGGTATCGGCCGATCTTTAAAAAAAGTATCGGTATCGCCGATTCCGATACCGGAAGTCCCATTCAAGTCTATGGGACTTCCGGTATCGGAATAAGAAAAACCCTTTCCTGCCCTTGTACAGCCTCTCTGGGGTCTGTACGGGCCTTTCGGGGGGCTGTGCCGGCCTGCCAGGGGGTCTGTGCAGGCTCCGGTGGTCTGTGCCGGCCTGCCGGTGGTCTGTGCAGGCTCCGGGGGGCTGTGCCGGCCTGCCGGGGGGCTGTGCCGGCCTGCCGGGGGGCTGTGCCGGCCTGCCGGGGGGCTGTGCAGGCTCCGGGGGGCTGTGCTGGCCTGCCGGGGGGCTGTGCAGGCATCGTCCGATGGGACTACAAGTCCCATCGGGCGATGCCTGCTACCATGACAGTGATTGACACATTAGCCAATGATGGGACAGTAGTAGTCCCATCATCCGGCTAATGTGTTAAATGTAAAAAAAAAAAAAAAAAAAAAAAAATTACATGCTACATACATACAACATGCATACTACATACATGCTACATTCATACTACATACTACATACATGCTACATGCATGCTACATACATACCACATACATAACACATATATACTACATGCATGCTACATACATACTACATGCTACATACATACCATATACATACTACATGCATGCTACATACATACTACATGCATGCTACATACATACTACATGCTACATACATACTACATATATACTACATGCATGCTACATACATACTACATGCTACATACATACTACATATATACTACATGCATGCTACATACTACATGCTACATACATACTACATATATACTACATGCATGCTACATACATACTACATGCATGCTACATACATACTACATGTTACATACATACCACATACATACTACATATATACTACATGCATGCTACATACATACTGCATGCTACATGCATGCTACATACATACTACATACATACTACATGCTACATACATACCACATATATACTACATACATACAATACATTCATACAATACATACATAGACATACAGTACATATAACATAGAGTAACATACTTACCAATACTTGTCACATTGTTCCCCGAAGCCATTGTTTTTTCCGGAATAAATATTAACATAACAAACCACAAAAATACTCACCCACGATCCGAAGCAGTCCACGAGTGTGTCCCACGACGATCTTGGGTAGAGAACTGCAGCATCAGCTGTTGCTGCCGTTCTCTACGGGCTGCAGGAATCCAATGACGGAAGGTAGGTATCCTTCCGCACTGTATTCCTCCGCCACTTAAAAAAAAAAAAAGTCCCTAGTCTCACTTTATGCCATTGCTGTGTGGGAAATTCCCACGCAGCAATGGCATAAAGTGAGACTAGGGACTTTTTTTTTTAAGTGGCGGAGGAATACAGTGCAGAAGGATACCTACCTTCCGTCATTGGATTCCTGCAGCCCGTAGAGAACGGCAGCATCATCTGATGCTGCAGTTCTCTACCCAAGATCGTCGTGGGACACACTCGTGGACTGCTTCGGATCGTGGGTGAGTATTTTTGTGGTTTGTTATGTTAATATTTATTCCGGAAAAGACAATGGCTTCGGGGAACAATGTGACAAGTATTGGTAAGTATGTTACTCTATGTTATATGTACTGTATGTCTATGTATGTATTGTATGAATGTATTGTATGTATGTAGTATATATGTGGTATGTATGTAGCATGTAGTATGTATGTAGTATGTATGTAGCATGCATGTAGCATGCAGTATGTATGTAGCATGCATGTAGCATATATGTAGTATGTATGTGGTATGTATGTAGCATGTAGTATGTATGTAGCATGCATGTAGTATATATGTAGTATGTATGTAGCATGCATGTAGTATATATGTAGCATGTATGTAGTATGTATGTGGTATGTATGTAGCATGTAGTATGTATGTAGCATGCATGTAGTATATATGTAGTATGTATGTAGCATGTAGTATGTATGTAGTATGTATGTAGTATGTATGTGGTATGTATGTAGCATGTAGTATGTATGTAGCATGCATGTAGTATATATGTAGTATGTATGTGGTATGTATGTAGCATGTAGTATGTATGTAGCATGCATGTAGCATGCATGTAGTATGTATGTAGCATGCATGTAGTATGTATGTAGCATGCATGTAGTATGTATGTAGTATGTATGTAGTATGTATGTAGCATGCAGTATGTATGTAGCATGTATGTAGTATGTATGTAGTATATATGTAGTATGTATGTAGCATGTAGTATGTATGTAGCATGCATGTAGTATGTATGTAGCATGTAGTATGTATGTAGCATGCATGTAGTATGTATGTAGCATGTATGTAGTATGTATGTAGTATATATGTAGTATGTATGTAGCATGTAGTATGTATGTAGCATGCATGTAGTATGTATGTAGTATTTTTTTTTTTTTTTTTTTTAACATTTAACACATTAGCCGGATGATGGGACTACTACTGTCCCATCATTGGCTAATGTGTCAATCACTGTCATGGTAGCAGGCATCGCCAGATGGGACTTGTAGTCCCATCGGACGATGCTTGCACAGACCCCCGGACATCAGCACAGCCCCCCGGCAGGCCGGCACAGCCCCCCGGCAGGCCGGTACAGACCCCCACAGGGTGCACAGACCACCGGCAGGCCGGCACAGCCCCCCGGCAGGCCGGTACAGACCCCCACAGGGTGCACAGACCACCGGCAGGCCGGCACAGCCCCCCGGCAGGCCGGTACAGACCCCGGGCAGTCCACACAGCCCCCCGGCAGGCCGGCACAGCCCCCCGGCAGGCCGGCAGAGACCCCCGGAAGGCCCGAAATGACGGCGCATCATGATGCGCACACACCGCGCATCATGATGACGTCAGTCTGTCAATCAACTTTGAACTTCCGATTCCGATGCCGAATTCCGATATTGAAAAAATATCGGAAGTCGGTATCGGAATTCCGATACAGCAAGTATCGGCCGATACCCGATACTTGCGGTATCGGAATGCTCAACACTAGTTATAACCCTCCACAGGCAGGGCTGTAGTCCCAGGGCAGAGTAGGTGAAGTGACACGTAGATGGCATAGTGTCAGGCGCAGTGGATATAGCAGTGCTGGGCAGGTTGACGCAGGAATAAGTGGAGGACACCAGGGCATGTAGTTCCAAAGCTTTATTCACAGTCTGTGGTGGCACAAGAGCCCGCATCCATGCCATGTCCTCCGGTTCAGGAGCTAAGCCAACTTCCAGGCAAGATGAAGTATTCCTTTCCAACACTCCGCCAACTTATGTGCCTTTTCTGAACGTCTCCCTCTTAGCGCCTTTAGTGAAGTACGCACAGTACTGAGTTACACTGGAGTTATGTAAACTAAGACTTATGTAAAACCAAGAAAGGGCACCTTAAGAGGTGCAACTATTTACATTACAGTCCTGGATCATTCAGTGTCCATGATCTCCACAGTTCAGTAAGAAAAACGCTGCCAATAAAACTGGGCAACAAAACTGGAATCAACAGGGAAACAGCATGATAACAAAAATAGAAAAATAGAAAAACAGGCACAATGGTGCAAATACCCTCCTGGGTAACAGAGTTAGTTAGTTATCTTTAGTGTTGGTGGTCCCCTCCTGGGGTACTGGAAGCTGATGACTTGGACTGCTTCCAGGGAAGAACTTGTGAACATCCTCTTCCTGCTTACTGGCCACAAATTGCAGGTACTCCTTTTCTCCTGGAGGGAGGTTGGCATTTGCCTGTGAGGGTAACACGTCAACTGCTGCTGGTGGTATTTCTGCTGCCTGTAATTCTGCAGAAGTTGCAGCTGGTACCAATGCATGTTGTTCCTCAATTTCAGGCGGTACTGCAGTTAGCGGCACTACTATCTGTTGCTGCCGGTATACCGCCATTTGGGTGCTGTCGCTTGATGCCTGAGCAATCACTGGACCGTTTCTGTCCACAGGCGCTGTCCCTAACACCAGGATCATGGTCGGGGCAGTGACCCTACCTGGAGCCTTCTGGCGATGCTCCGGCTCCAATGCAGGGTTAGAACGGTAATCAACGGCAGGAACATCCACCGGAATATTCCAGTTAGTTGTCGGAGGCGGCGGTGGAGCAGATTGCGGCTCCGGGTCCGCAGGGGTTTCCGGTGGGACCTGCGCAGCCGCGCTAGGTCCAGGCGGGAGCACAGCTTCTTCCTCAGCTCCCGAACCTTCCGGTAACTCCTCCTGGCAGGTCGTGACCAGCGGTACTTGCAGCGTGGAGGTGGAAACAGCTGCTGCCGGTAACATTGCAGCAGCTGTCGGTTCCATGGGTGCTGCCTGAAGGAAGTCCTGTGTGGCGGCGGCAGGTACCGCAGGTGAAGGTACTAGTATGGCAGCAGCAACAGCGGGTACCAATGGGGAAGGCACAGGGAATGGAGGTGCCGATGGCATGGAACCCTCCTGGGCGTGCTGCCAGTTCAACATCCAGAGCGCCTCCTGTCTCAGCCGTAGACGGTTTGTCAGCTGGGTGATCTCAGCCTCCAGCTGCTGGCGGTCCATCTTGGAAGTCGTTTCGGAGCCTTCAGCCAATGCGCCGGGGAGGTTCAGCTCAACCTCCTTGCACTCTTCGGGCCTCCCTCCTTCTTCCATCATGGCATTCTCTCTTCCTTCTTCTTCCTGTCTGGACTCTTTTCCCACCACCGGCTCTCGCTCCTCCTTCTGAGGGTGGCGTCTTCTTCCTACTCCTCCATACCAAGCCAGTGTACGAACACTTCGGGGGGTGGGCCATGTTGCAGTTGCATAGAAGTTCAGGCAGGTGAGGCCCAGGACAGTTCACGGTCTTTTCTTAGGACCACCCATATTGTCATGCCCTTCTTTTCAGTGCCGGCGGCCATTTTTAGAGTCCATTTTACAGTCTATCAATTTGGTTATTCTGCACATTGTCAGCAATCTTTAAGTCCAATAAATCCTAGGCACACAGAACCCGGTAGCACTGGGATTCATCATCCTGTTCGTGACGCCAAAATGGGTCGCCCTCCCAGTGTTGTGGGGTACTCGGTACCGGGCCCGATGAATTTCAATGGGAGTTGTCAAGGCAGCTGGGACCTGGCCCGTGGCCCTGGGTGCCCCATTGTAAAAGGGGAGAAGTTCAGTGTGCTTATGATGATTAAAGTTTATGAATGAATGAGTCGTGACGCCACCTGTGGTGTTTGGCAATGAAGATGTTAAGCCAACGCTGCAGACAGATCCTCTGGGACAGATGGTGTGGTGCAGCAATGATGTTATAGCCATCCACAGGCAGGGCTGTAGTCCCAGGGCAGAGGAGGTGAAGTGACACGTAGATGTTATAGTGTCAGGCGCAGGGGATGTAGCAGTGCCGGGCAGGTTGACGCAGGAATAAGTGGACGACACCAGGGCATGTAGTTCCAAAGCTTTACTCACAGTCTGTGGTGGCACAAGAGCCTGCATCCGTGCCGTGTCCTCCGGGTCAGGAGCTCAGCCAACTTCCAGGCAAGATGAAGTACTCCTTTCCAACACTCCGCCAACTTATGTGCCTTTTCTGAACGTCTCCCTCTTAGCGCCTTTAGTGAAGTACGCACAGTACTGAGTTACACTGGAGTTCCTCCTGTCAGATGTTCCTATGAACTCTACATGTACGGCAGACAGCTGTAGCCTGCTTCGGGGACTCCTTACTACCTAATACCGGCTCACTCACGATGCTGTGGGGCCCCCAAGTCTGGTGTGGGAATAAAGTGGTGACAACTTCTATTCCTCCGGTGTCTGCTGCAGGACCATTAGTATCCATACAACCTCGGGGACCGGACCCCGGCCTTGCGCTTAGAACTTGGGAAGGGTTCTCCTCTAACCAAATCCGTAGTTCTCTTCTTCTCCTTATGTTCCGTACTAATCCTTTCCTTCTTATGGAGAGTCAGGCTTTCTATCAGTGTTCCTCTCCTGTGCCAGCGGACCCAGATCACTGAGGTCGGCTGCAGCACTTCCCTTCATCCATCCCTCTCAGGGGATCTTCACTCCTCCTCTGACTCTGTCAGACTGACTCAACCCTCAACTCTTCCCGCCTCCCAGCATGCTTCGTGTTCCAAGCAGGGAGCCACCAAAGGGTGCTTTGCTACACTACTATGTTGTGTGGGATGCAGGTGTTGGAGCATGGTCAGGTGTCTCCACCTCACCTGAATGGTGGGGCACCACACCTCAGGAGGAGGTGCAGTACCTCTGTGGCGACTGAACCCTCAGGGGCGCCACATTTGTGTTTTCATCTTGTCTCACCGACGATATAAGTTTAGGGGGCTATCTATTCCTTTGGGGTCTGCTCTGGGACAGTTTAGATTTCCCCTTTTATTGCTTTAGGCTTATTTAGTCCTCCGGCTGTGTCAAGGTGTCTAGAATCATCGCAGGTACGCTCCATGGCTACTGCTAGTTGTGTGGATAGGTTCAGGGGTCTGCAATCTGCTTAGTTACCAACCTCTCTGGTTTTCTGTGGCTTAGCTTGGTCTTGTTTTCCTCCTCGGTGATCCAATCATAACAGAATCACCAGCCTAAACCGCAGATTCTAGGGTACTCAAAAGCAGGAAAGAATTGTAAAAAAAGCGTCAGAATTTTTTTTTTATATGTATTTTTTCCTCTTTTTCTCTGGGGCCGTAGGAGGATTTTTTCTTTAATGGAGATTAAGCAATTGTCTGATCGTGTTGAGCAGCTCGCTGCTGAAGTGCGGGGAATTTCCGCCTATCTCGCTCAATGACATGCTGTTGAACCAAAAATTCCTACTCCTGATGTGTTTTCTGGGGATCGGTCTAAATTTTTGAATTTTAAGAATAATTGTAAACTATTTCTTGCCTTGAAGCCTATCTCATCAGGGAGCTCTGTGCAGCAGGTTAAAATTGTCATCTCCTTGCTGCGCGGTGATCCCCAGGATTGGGCTTTTTCTCTGACACCTGAAAATCCTATTCTGACTAATGTGGACGCATTTTTTCAAGCCTTGGGGTTGTTGTATGATGAACCTAATGCTATTGATCAACCTGAAAAAACCCTATTGGCATTGAACCAGGGTCAGGATTCTGCAGAGTTATACTGTCAAAAATTCCAAAAGTGGGCGGTCCTTACTACATGGAATGATGTTGCATTGGCAGCTCTCTTTCGGAATGGTTTATCAGAAACCGTAAAAGATGTTATGGTGGGATTTCCTGTTCCCTCTGGTCTTGATGATTCTATATCATTAGCCATTCAAGTTGATCAGCGTTTACGTGAACGTAAAAGTACACGGGAGGCGCTGCCACCTTTTGAACAAACGTCTGAACCTATGCAATGTGATAGTGTTTTGTCTAGGGCGCGACGTCAGGAGTTTAGAAGGCGTTATAAGTAGAGTTGAGCGACTTTTGGTTTTTTAGGGTCGCGTTTCGTTTCGTGAAACCCGACTTTTCCAAAAGTCGGGTCGAGCAAGATGATCCGATTATAGGGAAAAGTCGGGGTCGTCCCGAAACACGAAACCCAATGTAAGTCAATGGGGAATAAAAGTCGGCAGTGAGAGGAGGACAGGAAACACACCTACAGTGCCCATTTGAATGCCAAAAGCCTCAATTCTTCTTTCTTAAGCTTGTCAACCTTAATTAACTTCATAATACAAGTTACGCACTGAAAAATGGGGGTTATTTGGCTACAAACTGTGGGGGGGAGGGCTGGCTCCAGGTTTTCATGTGCCCTGGGCGAAAGAGCGCCCCTTTAACACATACCACAACTCATCATGCTCCGATACGGCAGAGAAATAGTGGTATAGTACAATGAAAAATACCTCACTTTTTACATCTCATGACAAGGCCCATCTATTTCTCCATACAGAATCATTGGTCCCATATAATGTTTGAAACAGTATATGATGAGCTCCACATAATGCTACAGTATATGTTGGTCCCCATGGATGAAGCTCCACTGTCTTATGGGCCCAAATAATGCTCCAAACATAATGGGCCCCATTTCTAATGCTCTAGTGTATAATGGGCCCTGTAAATGCTGCTCCAGTGTCTGATGTCCACCTTTGGAATGTTCCAGTGTATGGTGGGCCCATCTATCATTCTCCAGAGTATAGTGCTCCCCAAAAATTGCTGTCCCAACATTGAAAACAATCAAATAAGTCTGCTCGCTAGGGAATCTCTGTACTTGTCTGGACAGGTGCTGTAGCCTGCTTAACAGCTCGCCAGCCGTTCTCATGCCCAGTATGGATTGCACGTGATTGCACAAAGGTTAGAAAGAGTACCGTATCCCTGGATAACATGTATGGATAGCGTACACATTCAAAATATATGTCTCAGGAGGCAGGCTCAGACGGTGTCAGGCCCAGTAAGGATTGCACGTGATTGCACAAAGGTTAGAAAGGGTACCGTATCCCTGGATAACATGTATGGATAGCGTACACATTCAAAATATATGTCTCAGGAGGCAGGCTCAGATGGTGTTAGGCCCAGTATGGATTGCACGTGATTGCACAAAGGTTAGAAAGGGTACCGTATCCCTGGATAACATGTATGGATAGCGTACACATTCAAAATATATGTCTCAGGAGGCAGGCTCAGACGGTGTCAGGCACAGTATGGATTGCACGTGATTGCACAAAGGTTAGAAAGGGTACCGTATCCCCAGATAACATGTATGGATAGCGTACACATTCAAAATATATGTCTCAGGAGGCAGACTCAGACGGTGTTAGGCCCAGTATGGATTGCACGTGATTGCACAAAGGTTAGAAAGGGTACTGTATCCCCGGATAACATGTATGGATAGCGTACACATTCAAAATATATGTCTCAGGAGGCAGGCTCAGACGGTGTTAGGCCCAGTATGGATTGCACGTGATTGCACAAAGGTTAGAAAGGGTACCGTATCCCCGGATAACATGTATGGATAGCGTACACATTCAAAATATATGTCTCAGGAGGCAGGCTCAGACGGTGTTAGGCCCAGTATGGATTGCACGTGATTGCACAAAGGTTAGAAAGGGTACCGTAACCCTGGATAACATGTATGGATAGCGTACACATTCAAAATATATGTCTCAGGAGGCAGGCTCAGACGTTGTTAGGCCCAGTATGGATTGCACGTGATTGCACAAAGGTTAGAAAGGGTACCGTATCCCTGGATAACATGTATGGATAGCGTACACATTCAAAATATATGTCTCAAGAGGCAGGCTCAGACGGTGTCAGGCCCAGTATGGATTGCACGTGATTGCACAAAGGATAGAAAGGGTACCGTATCCCTGGATAACATGTATGGATAGCGTACACATTCAAAATATATGTCTCAGGAGGCAGGCTCAGACGGTGTCAGGCACAGTATGGATTGCACGTGATTGCACAAAGGTTAGAAAGGGTACCGTATCCCCGGATAACATGTATGGATAGCGTACACATTCAAAATATATGTCTCAGGAGGCAGGCTCAGACGGTGTTAGGCCCAGTATGGATTGCACGTGATTGCACAAAGGTTAGAAAGGGTACTGTATCCCCGGATAACATGTATGGATAGCGTACACATTCAAAATATATGTCTCAGGAGGCAGGCTCAGACGGTGTTAGGCCCAGTATGGATTGCACGTGATTGCACAAAGGTTAGAAAGGGTACCGTATCCCTGGATAACATGTATGGATAGCGTACACATTCAAAATATATGTGTCAGGAGGCAGGCTCAGACGGTGTCAGGCACAGTATGGATTGCACGTGATTGCACAAAGGTTAGAAAGGGTACCGTATCCCCGGATAACATGTATGGATAGCATACACATTCAAAATATATGTCTCAGGAGGCAGGCTCAGACGGTGTTAGGCCCAGTATAGATTGCACATGATTGCACAAAGGTTAGAAAGGGTACCGTATCCACGGATAACATGTATGGATAGCGTACACATTCAAAATATATGTCTCAGGAGGCAGGCTCAGACGGTGTTAGGCCCAGTATGGATTGCACGTGATTGCACAAAGGTTAGAAAGGGTACCGTATCCCCGGATAACATGTATGGATAGCGTACACATTCAAAATATATGTCTCAGGAGGCAGGCTCAGACGGTGTCAGGCACAGTATGGATTTGACGGCCCAGATTACACAGCGGAGGAGCAGGGAGAGGTAAAGATTGCAAATGCTGGGGCCCTGCCCAAGCAAGGGGGGCCCACTCGTGGGCGTCGGTACTGGCACTAGGCCCCTCATAGTACAGCGGTGTGTCTGACGGCGGGTGTGCACCACCACCGTCAGAGACACTTGATTGCACTATGAGGGACCCTGTGCCAGTGCCCGCGCCCAAGAGTCGGCCTACCCACCTGTCCAGGGCAACGGCACTCGCACGGTGTCGTGCGGTAGGTGGTGACCCCTCATCCACATTTTGGGTTGACAGACGGGTCCTTTTTTCTGTCAGGATTGATCCAGCTGCACTGAAGACTCTTTCCGATAGCACACTTGCAGCTGGGCAAGCGAGCTCCTGTAAGGCATATTGGGCCAATTCAGGCCAGGTGTCCAGTTTAGCGGCCCAATAGTCAAAGGGCAATGACCTGTGTGGGAGAACATCGATATGGGAGGAAAAGTAGTTTGTAACCATAGTTGACAACTGCTGTCTCCTGTCACTTTCCATCGATGCAGTATTACCAGTTGTGTGAGCGGTATTTGAAAAATCAGTCCACAACATTGTCATGAAACCCCTGTCTCCAACGCCACTTCTGCTGTGTGCACCACGAACACCTCTGCCAAGCTGCCTCTGGCCCGTACGGCTCGTGTGAGAACTATCACCGCTGCTGTGTGCTGGGAATGCCTCAAGCAACCGATTTACCAGAGTTGCTTGTTTATTAGCCAATATTAGGTCAAGGTTCTCCTGTGGCATGATGTTTTGTAATTTGCCTTTATAGCATGGATCCAGGATGCTGGCCAACAAGTAGTCGTCATTAGAGTTGAGCGAAACGGGTCGAAAAAATTCAAAAGTCGCCGACTTTTGGCAAAGTCGGGTTTCATGAAACGAAACCCGACCCTAGGATGAGGTCGGCCACGAGGTCGGCAACTTACGCGCCAATGTCGCGTTTCAAAAGTTTGTTTTGCGCTCTTTTTCAGCCAATCAGGATCCACGGACACTGTGGGCAACGTGATGACCTAGGCACGGGTCACCACCATCTTTCAGAAGGGCATGCAAGTGATTGGCTTGCTTTGGTGGGCATCACAGGGGGTATAAAAGGGCGTGCACGCCGACCGCCATCTTACTTCTGCCGATCTTAGCATAGGGAGAGGTTGCTGCTGATTCTGTAGGGAGAGCGTTAGGCAGGGAAGAAGACAAAAGAACTGCTTCTGCTGCTAGCGATTTGGCCTGCACAACACACAAGTCACTGTGTGTGCAGTGCAAGGGGAGGCTATATTGTGGTGTATCAGTGGTGTTGGTTGTTGGGCTGCCTTCTAAGGCTTCCTGACACGCTGGCATTGCTGTTTACGCACTGCTCCGCAAACTGCTTTTTTAAAAGCAATCCAATCTCCCTTATCCTCTAGTCACTTTTGTCACAGCTGTGACATCGAGCGTGTCACATAGCGCTCAGATATCAGTGGGCCTCACACAATCCACAAGTGTCCAAAAGTGTACGCAGAGATTCAAAATCTCCATTATCCTCTCGTCACTTTGGTCACAGGCAGCTGTGCCATCGAGCGTGTCACATAGCGCTCAGATATCAGTGGGCCTCACACAATCTACAAGTGTCCAGTGTCCAAAAGTGTACGCAGAGATTCAAAATCTCCATTATCCTCTCGTCACTTTGGTCACAGGCAGCTGTGCCATCGAGCGTGTCACATAGCGCTCAGATATCAGTGGGCCTCACACAATCTACAAGTGTCCAGTGTCCAAAAGTGTACGCAGAGATTCAAAATCTCCATTATCCTCTCGTCACTTTGGTCACAGGCAGCTGTGCCATCGAGCGTGTCACATAGCGCTCAGATATCAGTGGGCCTCACACAATCCACAAGTGTCCAGTGTCCAAAAGTGTACGCAGAGATTCAAAATCTCCATTATCCTCTCGTCACTTTGGTCACAGGCAGCTGTGCCATCGAGCGTGTCACATAGCGCTCAGATATCAGTGGGCCTCACACAATCCACAAGTGTCCAGTGTCCAAAAGTGTACGCAGAGATTCAAAATCTCCATTATCCTCTCGTTACTTTGGTCACAGGCAGCTGTGCCATCGAGCGTGTCACATAGCGCTCAGATATCAGTGGGCCTCACACAATCCACAAGTGTCCAGTGTCCAAAAGTGTACGCAGAGATTCAAAATCTCCATTATCCTCTCGTCACTTTGGTCACAGGCAGCTGTGCCATCGAGCCTGTCACATAGCGCTCAGATATCAGTGGGCCTCACACAATCTACAAGTGTCCAGTGTCCAAAAGTGTACGCAGAGATTCAAAATCTCCATTATCCTCTCGTCACTTTGGTCACAGGCAGCTGTGCCATCGAGCGTGTCACATAGCGCTCAGATATCAGTGGGCCTCACACAATCTACAAGTGTCCAGTGTCCAAAAGTGTACGCAGAGAATCAAAATCTCCATTATCCTCTCGTCACTTTGGTCACAGGCAGCTGTGCCATCGAGCGTGTCACATAGCGCTCAGATATCAGTGGGCCTCACACAATCCACAAGTGTCCAGTGTCCAAAAGTGTACGCAGAGAATCAAAATCTCCATTATCCTCTCGTCACTTTGGTCACAGGCAGCTGTGCCATCGAGCGTGTCACATAGCGCTCAGATATCAGTGGGCCTCACACAATCCACAAGTGTCCAGTGTCCAAAAGTGTACGCAGAGATTCAAAATCTCCATTATCCTCTCGTCACTTTGGTCACAGGCAGCTGTGCCATCGAGCGTGTCACATAGCGCTCAGATATCAGTGGGCCTCACACAATCTACAAGTGTCCAGTGTCCAAAAGTGTACGCAGAGAATCAAAATCTCCATTATCCTATCGTCACTTTGGTCACAGGCAGCTGTGCCATCGAGCGTGTCACATAGCGCTCAGATATCAGTGGGCCTCACACAATCCACAAGTGTCCAGTGTCCAAAAGTGTACGCAGAGATTCAAAATCTCCATTATCCTCTCGTCACTTTGGTCACAAGCAGCTGTGCCATCGAGCGTGTCACATAGCGCTCAGATATCTGTGGGCCTCACACAATCTACAAGTGTCCAGTGTCCAAAAGTGTACGCAGAGATTCAAAATCTCCATTATCCTCTCGTCACTTTGGTCACAGGCAGCTGTGCCATCAGGCGTGTCACATAGCGCTCAGATATCAGTGGGCCTCACACAATCTACAAGTGTCCAGTGTCCAAAAGTGTGCGCAGAGAATCAAAATCTCCATTATCCTCTCGTCACTTTGGTCACAGGCAGCTGTGCCATCGAGCGTGTCACATAGCGCTCAGATATCAGTGGGCCTCACACAATCCACAAGTGTCCAGTGTCCAAAAGTGTACGTAGAGATTCAAAATCTCCATTATCCTCTCGTCACTTTGGTCACAGGCAGCTGTGCCATCGAGCGTGTCACATAGCGCTCAGATATCAGTGGGCCTCACACAATCCACAAGTGTCCAGTGTCCAAAAGTGTACGCAGAGATTCAAAATCTCCATTATCCTCTCGTCACTTTGGTCACAGGCAGCTGTGCCATCGAGCGTGTCACATAGCGCTCAGATATCAGTGGGCCTCACACAATCCACAAGTGTCCAGTGTCCACAAGTGTGTGCAGAAATTCTAAATCTCCCCTGTCCTATAGACACCTTGTACCTTGTTTTACATTACTATATAGTTTGTTGGATTTTGTCTACATTTCTACCAAAAATGAGGAAGGCTGGTGGAAGAGGCCGTGGAATTGGGCGGGGGTTGGCAGCTGGTAATGATGGTGTTGGTGGTGGATCTGATGGTAGTGGCAAGAGCAAAATAGGACCGAATGCAGGAGGTGCTGACCCTGCGTCATCGTCTGGCTACGTAAGGCCTCGAACGCTTAGTTTTCTAGGAGTTGGCAAACCGCTTTTAAAGGCAGAGCATCAGGAAAAAGTTTTGTCTTACATTGCTGACTCAGCCTCCAGCTCTATCGCCTCCTCTTCTTCAGTTGTAAAAAGTAAAAGCACTGAGTTGTCATTGGAGGCTCATGTTCATGAACCACACCTTTCCTTGTGTCCTTCACCCCAACCAAGATTGAAGGATGACGCAGGCCATACTACTGATTACTCCATGGAGCTGTTTTCACATACCATGCCTGGATTATCAAGTCAAATGGTGAATTACCCAGGCCAAGATGAATCTGACATGGAGTGCACTGATGCACAGCCGCTGATGGATGATTCTGCTGGTACATTCACTCAGAGCACTACATTGTCCTCGCAGTGTACAGAGCCAGATTTTGACCCTGATGAGACTCAGGTGCCCCTTCCCGCACACTATACCACCATACACGGTGACACAGAGAAAGGTGCACATGACATAGAAGAGGAGGTGATGGATGACCCAGTTGTTGACCCAGATTGGCATCCATTGGGGGAAGAGGGTGCTGCTTCCAATAGCTCAGATGAGGAGCATCCACAGCAGACATCGACATCGCAACAGCTGTTATCTGGCAGGCCCGGAGCACTCCAAAGACAGGTTCCAAACATCAAAAGAGTTGCTGGACAGCTTGTCCAGAGGGTCAAAAGATCACAGCGTGCTAGGCCGCAAAATGTCTGCCAAAGTAGGAAGAGTGCAGTGTGGCACTTTTTTTGAACAAAATCCTCATGATCAGGCCAAGGTTATCTGTAAGAAGTGCGCAAAGACCTTTAGCCGAGGGAAAAATCTGAAAAATTTGAATACCAGTTGCATGCTTAGACATTTAACCAGCATGCACTTGCAAGCGTGGACACAACACCAAACCTCAAGTGCCACATGTGCAACTGATCACAACGAAGGTAGTCAGCAACGCTACATTGTTTCCCCCACTGTAAGCCCACCGGTTAGCACAGCAGCAAATGTTGAGGTGTCGTTGCAAGGCCACAGCAGTCAGGGAATCCCACTGTTATATCAACGAAAGACTGATTCTAGGCCATCAGAAAGAACACCAACTCCATCACCATCATCAACCCTCTCTCAGTCCGCCCTGTCCACCGCTACTTCCACCATATGCAGCTCTCAAGTCCAGCTCACCCTCCCAGACACTATGAGTAGGTCAAGAAAGTACTCAGTCTCTCATCCGCGTACACTGGGTTTGAAAGCCCACATTGCCAAACTAATCTCGTTTGAGATGATGCCCTTTGGGTTGGTGGAAAGCACAGCTTTCCGCGAACTCATGGCCTATGCAGTACCACGCTATGACCTACCCAGTCGCCACTTCTTCTCTCGCAAAGCCATCCCAGCCCTCCACCATCATGTGAAAGACCGCATTGTCCATGCACTCAAGCAGTCAGTGAGTGGAAAGGTGCACCTCATAACTGATGCATGGTCCAGTCGGCATGGCCAGGGCCGTTACGTGTCCATCACTGCGCACTGGGTTAATGTGGTGGATGCAGGGTCCACAGGGGACAGCGATGGTGGGACAGTGCTGCCTAGCCCACGGTATAGGAAACAGTTGGCTGTAGGCGTTCGACCCTCCTCCTCCTCCTCCTCCTCCTCCAGAAGCGAAAGCTCGTCCACAGAGCGCAGTCGTACTAGCACTCCATCTGCAGCTGCCACTGTTGCACACGATGTGTCCCCCTATCGAGCAGCTAGTGGAAAGCGTCAGCAGGCTGTGTTGCAGATGATGTATTTGGGCGACAGACACACCGCCGAGGTGCTGGCCGAGTACTTGAAGCGACAAACTGAGTCATGGCTGGGCAGTGTACATCTTGAGGCAGGCAAGGTAGTTAGTGATAACGGCCGTAATTTTGTGGCAGCCATAGCCCTTTCAAAACTCAGCCACATACCTTGCTTGGCTCACACATTGAACCTGGTGGTGCGGTGCTTCCTCAAAAATTATCCGGAGTTAACAGCCCTGCTCCAGAAGGTGCGAAGACTGTGCGCGCACATCCGCCGGTCGCCTGTACACTCCGTTCGTATGCAGAAGCTGCAGCGATTGCTCCACCTTCCCAACCACCGCCTCATTATCGACATTGCAACAAGGTGGAACTCCACCCTGCACATGGTGGAGCGGCTGTGCGAGCAGAGGCAGGCCATAATGCATTTGTGGGAGGATACACAGCCAGGCACTTTGAGAGCAGACATGGAGTTGACAGGCGTGCAGTGGTCGAAGCTGAAAGACCTTTGTAAAGTCCTTCACTGTTTTGAGGAATGCACACGGCTGGTAAGCGCAGACGACGCCATCCTAAGCATGAGCATCCCACTTATGCGTCTGCTCATGCAAACTTTGACGCACCTTAAGGAGCAGGCGTCTGCAGCCAATGTTGATGAGGAGGAAGAGGAGGAGGGAATGCTTGATGACATTCAGCCATTGTCTGCTCAGGGACCTCTCCTGGACGAAGTGGAGGAAGAAGAGGAGGAGGAGGAGGAGGATGATGGGGATGATTACTTAGGGGAGGAGGATGCATCTCGTGGGGCAAGTGAAAATGTTGGCGTGGCAAGGTCTGGTACAGGGTTTGTGCGTGACTGGAGGGATGTGGATTTGCCAGAAAGTGCTCCTCCACCCAGCACTCGCAGTGCATCATTGACACCGGGAACATTGGCCCACATGTCAGATTATGCCTTGCGGATCCTAAAAAGGGACCCCCGCATTGCCAAAATGATGAACGATGACGACTACTGGTTGGCCAGCATCCTGGATCCACGCTATAAAGGCAAATTACAAAACATCATGCCACAGGAGAACCTTGACCTAATATTGGCTAATAAACAAGCAACTCTGGTAAATCGGTTGCTTGAGGCATTCCCAGCACACAGCAGCGGTGATGGTTCTCACACGAGCCGTACGGGCCAGAGGCAGCTTGGCAGAGGTGTTCGTGGTGCACACAGCAGAAGTGGCGTTGGAGACAGGGGTTTCATGACAATGTTGTGGACTGATTTTTCAAATACCGCTCACACAACTGGTAATACTGCATCGATGGAAAGTGACAGGAGACAGCAGTTGTCAACTATGGTTACAAACTACTTTTCCACCCATATCGATGTTCTCCCACACAGGTCATTCCCCTTTGACTATTGGGCCGCTAAACTGGACACCTGGCCTGAATTGGCCCAATATGCCTTACAGGAGCTCGCTTGCCCAGCTGCAAGTGTGCTATCGGAAAGAGTCTTCAGTGCAGCTGGATCAATCCTTACAGAAAAAAGGACCCGTCTGTCAACCCAAAATGTGGATGATCTAACCTTCATTAAAATGAACCACGCATGGGTTTCCAAGGATTTTGTCCCACCTTCCCCTGATGACACATAGGGTGACAGAAAAATGGCTTGCTTTGGTCCACCTCTTCCTGGTACTTCACCTATTTCGCCTTTTGCATCAGCTGAATGTCCAACATCAACATATGCCACTTTCTAAAACTCCCTAACTGTGCTGCCTCCCCCCCCATGGCCGGGGTCACCACCTACCGCACGACACCGTGCGAGTGCCGTTGCCCTGGACAGGTGGGTAGGCCGACTCTTGGGCGCGGGCACTGGCACAGGGTCCCTCATAGTGCAATCAAGTGTCTCTGACGGCGGTGGTGCACACCCGCCGTCAGACACACCGCTGTACTATGAGGGGCCCAGTGCCAGTACCGACGCCCACGAGTGGGCCCCCCTTGCTTGGGCAGGGCCCCAGCATTTGCAATCTTTACCTCTCCCTGCTCCTCCGCTGTGTAATCTGGGCCGTCAAATCCATACTGTGCCTGACACCGTCTGAGCCTGCCTCCTGAGACATATATTTTGAATGTGTACGCTATCCATACATGTTATCCGGGGATACGGTACCCTTTCTAACCTTTGTGCAATGACGTGCAATCCATACTGGGCCTAACACCGTCTGAGCCTGCCTCATGCTGTATAGACATATATTTTGAATGTGTACGCTATCCATACATGTTATCCAGGGATACGGTACCCTTTCTAACGTTTGTGCAACCACGTGCAATCCATACTGGGTCTAACACCGTCTGAGCCTTCCTCATGCTGTATAGACATATATTTTGAATGTGTACGCTATCCATACATGTTATCCGGGGATACGGTACCCTTTCTAACCTTTGTGCAATGACGTGCAATCCATACTGGGCCTAACACCGTCTGAGCCTGCCTCATGCTGTATAGACATATATTTTGAATGTGTACGCTATCCATATATGTTATCCAGGGATACGGTACCCTTTCTAACCTTTGTGCAATGACGTGCAATCCATACTGGGCCTAACACCGTCTGAGCCTGCCTCATGCTGTATAGACATATATTTTGAATGTGTACGCTATCCATACATGTTATCCAGGGATACGGTACCCTTTCTAACCTTTGTGCAATGACGTGCAATCCATACTGGGCCTAACACCGTCTGAGCCTGCCTCATGCTGTATAGACATATATTTTGAATGTGTACGCTATCCATACATGTTATCCAGGGATACGGTACCCTTTCTAACCTTTGTGCAATGACGTGCAATCCATACTGGGCCTAACACCGTCTGAGCCTGCCTCATGCTGTATAGACATATATTTTGAATGTGTACGCTATCCATACATGTTATCCGGGGATACGGTACCCTTTCTAACCTTTGTGCAATGACGTGCAATCCATACTGGGCCTAACACCGTCTGAGCCTGCCTCATGCTGTATAGACATATATTTTGAATGTGTACGCTATCCATACATGTTATCCGGGGATACGGTACCCTTTCTAACCTTTGTGCAATGACGTGCAATCCATACTGGGCCTAACACCGTCTGAGCCTGTCTCATGCTGTATAGACATATATTTTGAATGTGTACGCTATCCATACATGTTATCCGGGGATACGGTACCCTTTCTAACCTTTGTGCAATCACGTGCAATCCATACTGGGCCTAACACCGTCTGAGCCTGCCTCATGCTGTATAGATATATATTTTGAATGTGTACGCTATCCATACATGTTATCCGGGGATACGGTACCCTTTCTAACCTTTGTGCAATGACGTGCAATCCATACTGGGCCTAACACCGTCTGAGCCTGCCTCATGCTGTATAGACATATATTTTGAATGTGTACGCTATCCATACATGTTATCCGGGGATACGGTACCCTTTCTAACCTTTGTGCAATCACGTGCAATCCATACTGGGCCTAACACCGTCTGAGCCTGCCTCATGCTGTATAGACATATATTTTGAATGTGTACGCTATCCATACATGTTATCCAGGGATACGGTACCCTTTCTAACCTTTGTGCAATGACGTGCAATCCATACTGGGCCTAACACCGTCTGAGCCTGCCTCATGCTGTATAGACATATATTTTGAATATGTACGCTATCCATACATGTTATCCAGGGATACGGTACCCTTTCTAACCTTTGTGCAATCACGTGCAATCCATACTGGGCGTGAGAACGGCTGGCGAGCTGTTAAGCAAGCTACAGCACCTGTCCAGACAAGTACAGGGATTCCCTAGCGAGGAGACTTATTTGATTGTTTTCAATGTTGGGACAGCAATTTTTGGGGAGCACTATACTCTGGAGAATGATAGATGGGGCCCACCATACACTGGAACATTCCAAAGGTGGACATCAGACACTGGAGCAGCATTTACATGGCCCATTATACACTAGAGCATTAGAAATGGGGCCCATTATGTTTGGAGCATTATTTGGGCCCATAAGACAGTGGAGCTTCATCCATGGGGACCAACATATACTGTAGCATTATGTGGAGCTCATCATATACTGTTTCAAACATTATATGGGACCAATGATTCTGTATGGAGAAATAGATGGGCCTCGTCATGAGATGTAAAAAGTGAGGTATTTTTCATTGTACTAATCCGCTATTTATCTGCCGTATCGGAGCATGATGAGTTGTGGTATGTGTTAAAGGGGCGCTCTTTCGCCCAGGGCACCTGAAAACCTGCAGCCAGCCCTCCCCCCCCACAACTTTAGCCAAATAACACCCATTTTTCAGTGCGTAACTTATATTATGAAGTTAATTAAGGTTGACAAACTTAAGTAAGAAGAATTGATGCTTTTGGCATTCAAATGGGCACTGTTGGTGCGTTTCCTGTCCTCCTCTCACTGCCGACTTTTATTCCCCATTGACTTACATTGGGTTTCGTGTTTCGGGACGACCCCGACTTTTCCCTATAATCGGACGATCTTGCTCGACCCGACTTTTGGAAAAGTCGGGTTTTACGAAACGAAACGCGACCCTAAAAAACCAAATTCGCTCAACTCTAGTCGTCATCGTTCATCATTTTGGCAATGCGGGGGTCCCTTTTTAGGATCCGCAAGGCATAATCTGACATGTGGGCCAATGTTCCCGGTGTCAATGATGCACTGCGAGTGCTGGGTGGAGGAGCACTTTCTGGCAAATCCACATCCCTCCAGTCACGCACAAACCCTGTACCAGACCTTGCCACGCCAACATTTTCACTTGCCCCACGAGATGCATCCTCCTCCCCTAAGTAATCATCCCCATCATCCTCCTCCTCCTCCTCTTCTTCCTCCACCTCGTCCAGGAGAGGTCCCTGAGCAGACAATGGCTGAATGTCATCAAGGATTCCCTCCTCCTCTTCCTCCTCATCAACATTGGCTGCAGACGCCTGCTCCTTAAGGTGCGTCAAAGTTTGCATGAGCAGACGCATAAGTGGGATGCTCATGCTTAGGATGGCGTCGTCTGCGCTTACCAGCCGTGTGCATTCCTCAAAACACTGAAGGACTTTACAAAGGTCTTTCAGCTTCGACCACTGCACCCCCTGTCAACTCCATGTCTGCTCTCAAAGTGCCTGGCCGTGTATCCTCCCACAAATGCATTATGGCCTGCCTCTGCTCGCACAGCCGCTCCACCATGTGCAGGGTGGAGTTCCACCTTGTTGCAATGTCGATAATGAGGCGGTGGTTGGGAAGGTGGAGCAATCGCTGCAGCTTCTGCATACGAACGGAGTGTACAGGCGACCGGCGGATGTGCGCGCACAGTCTTCGCACCTTCTGGAGCAGGGCTGTTAACTCCGGATAATTTTTGAGGAAGCACTGCACCACCAGGTTCAAGGTGTGAGCCAAGCAAGGTATGTGGCTGAGTTTTGAAAGGGCTATGGCTGCCACAAAATTACGGCCGTTATCACTAACTACCTTGCCTGCCTCAAGATGTACACTGCCCAGCCATGACTCAGTTTGTCGCTTCAAGTACTCGGCCAGCACCTCGGCGGTGTGTCTGTCGCCCAAACACATCATCTGCAACACAGCCTGCTGACGCTTTCCACTAGCTGCTCGATAGGGGGACACATCGTGTGCAACAGTGGCAGCTGCAGATGGAGTGCTCGTACGACTGCGCTCTGTGGACGAGCTTTCGCTTCTGGAGGAGGAGGAGGAGGGTCGAACGCCTACAGCCAACTGTTTCCTATACCGTGGGCTAGGCAGCACTGTCCCACCACTACTGTCCCCTGTGGACCCTGCATCCACCACATTAACCCAGTGCGCAGTGATGGACACGTAACGGCCCTGGCCATGCCGACTGGACCATGCATCAGTTGTGAGGTGCACCTTTCCACTCACTGACTGCTTGAGTGCATGGACAATGCGGTCTTTCACATGATGGTGGAGGGCTGGGATGGCTTTGCGAGAGAAGAAGTGGCGACTGGGTAGGTCATAGCGTGGTACTGCATAGGCCATGAGTTCGCGGAAAGCTGTGCTTTCCACCAACCCAAAGGGCATCATCTCAAACGAGATTAGTTTGGCAATGTGGGCGTTCAAACCCAGTGTACGCGGATGAGAGACTGAGTACTTTCTTGACCTACTCATAGTGTCTGGGAGGGTGAGCTGGACTTGAGAGCTGCATATGGTGGAAGTAGCGGTGGACAGGGCGGACTGAGAGAGGGTTGATGATGGTGATGGAGTTGGTGTTCTTTCTGATGGCCTAGAATCAGTCTTTCGTTGATATAACAGTGGGATTCCCTGACTGCTGTGGTCTTGCAACGACACCTCAACATTTGCTGCTGTGCTAACCGGTGGGCTTACAGTGGGGGAAACAATGTAGCGTTGCTGACTACCTTCGTTGTGATCAGTTGCACATGTGGCACTTGAGGTTTGGTGTTGTGTCCACGCTTGCAAGTGCATGCTGGTTAAATGTCTAAGCATGCAACTGGTATTCAAATTTTTCAGATTTTTCCCTCGGCTAAAGGTCTTTGCGCACTTCTTACAGATAACCTTGGCCTGATCATGAGGATTTTGTTCAAAAAAGTTCCACACTGCACTCTTCCTACTTTGGTAGACATTTTGCGGCCTAGCACGCTGTGATCTTTTGACCCTCTGGACAAGCTGTCCAGCAACTCTTTTGATGTTTGGAACCTGTCTTTGGAGTGCTCCGGACCTGCCAGATAACAGCTGTTGCGATGTCGATGTCTGCTGTGGATGCTCCTCATCTGAGCTATTGGAAGCAGCACCCTCTTCCCCCAATGGATGCCAATCTGGGTCAACAACTGGGTCATCCATCACCTCCTCTTCTATGTCATGTGCACCTTTCTCTGTGTCACCGTGTATGGTGGTATAGTGTGCGGGAAGGGGCACCTGAGTCTCATCAGGGTCAAAATCTGGCTCTGTACACTGCGAGGACAATGTAGTGCTCTGAGTGAATGTACCAGCAGAATCATCCATCAGCGGCTGTGCATCAGTGCACTCCATGTCAGATTCATCTTGGCCTGGGTAATTCACCATTTGACTTGATAATCCAGGCATGGTATGTGAATACAGCTCCATGGAGTAATCAGTAGTATGGCCTGCATCATCCTTCAATCTTGGTTGGGGTGAAGGACACAAGGAAAGGTGTGGTTCATGAACATGAGCCTCCAATGACGACTCAGTGCTTTTACTTTTTACAACTGAAGAAGAGGAGGCGATAGAGCTGGAGGCTGAGTCAGCAATGTAAGACAAAACTTTTTCCTGATGCTCTGCCTTTAAAAGCGGTTTGCCAACTCCTAGAAAACTAAGCGTTCGAGGCCTTACGTAGCCAGACGATGACGCAGGGTCAGCACCTCCTGCATTCGGTCCTATTTTGCTCTTGCCACTACCATCAGATCCACCACCAACACCATCATTACCAGCTGCCAACCCCCGCCCAATTCCACGGCCTCTTCCACCAGCCTTCCTCATTTTTGGTAGAAATGTAGACAAAATCCAACAAACTATATAGTAATGTAAAACAAGGTACAAGGTGTCTATAGGACAGGGGAGATTTAGAATTTCTGCACACACTTGTGGACAGTGGACACTTTTGGATTGTGTGAGGCCCACTGATATCTGAGCGCTATGTGACAGGCTCGATGGCACAGCTGCCTGTGACAAAAGTGACGAGAGGATAATGGAGATTTTGAATCTCTGCGCACACTTTTGGACACTGGACACTTGTGGATTGTGTGAGGCCCACTGATATCTGAGCGCTATGTGACAGGCTCGATGGCACAGCTGTGACCAAAGTGACGAGAGGATAATGGAGATTTTGAATCTCTGCGCACACTTTTGGACACTGGACACTTGTTTATTGTGTGAGGCCCACTGATATCTGAGCGCTATGTGACACGCTCGATGGCACAGCTGCCTGTGACCAAAGTGACGAGAGGATAATGGAGATTTTGAATCTCTGCGCACACTTTTGGACACTGGACACTTGTGGATTGTGTGAGGCCCACTGATATCTGAGCGCTATGTGACACGCTCGATGGCACAGCTGCCTGTGACCAAAGTGACGAGAGGATAATGGAGATTTTGAATCTCTGCGCACACTTTTGGACACTGGACACTTGTAGATTGTGTGAGGCCCACTGATATCTGAGCGCTATGTGACACGTTCGATGGCACAGCTGCCTGTGACCAAAGTGACGAGAGGATAATGGAGATTTTGAATCTCTGCGCACACTTTTGGACACTGGACACTTGTGGATTGTGTGAGGCCCACTGATATCTGAGCGCTATGTGACAGGCTCGATGGCACAGCTGCCTGTGACCAAAGTGACGAGAGGATAATGGAGATTTTGAATCTCTGCGCACACTTTTGGACACTGGACACTTGTGGATTGTGTGACGCCCACTGATATCTGAGCGCTATGTGACACGCTCGATGGCACAGCTGCCTGTGACCAAAGTGACGAGAGGATAATGGAGATTTTGAATCTCTGCGCACACTTTTGGACACTGGACACTTGTGGATTGTGTGAGGCCCACTGATATCTGAGCGCTATGTGACAGGCTCGATGGCACAGCTGCCTGTGACCAAAGTGACGAGAGGATAATGGAGATTTTGAATCTCTGCGCACACTTTTGGACACTGGACACTTGTGGATTGTGTGAGGCCCACTGATATCTGAGCGCTATGTGACACGCTCGATGGCACAGCTGCCTGTGACCAAAGTGACGAGAGGATAATGGAGATTTTGAATCTCTGCGCACACTTTTGGACACTGGACACTTGTGGATTGTGTGAGGCCCACTGATATCTGAGCGCTATGTGACAGGCTCGATGGCACAGCTGTGACAAAAGTGACTAGAGGATAAGGGAGATTGGATTGCTTTTAAAAAAGCAGTTTGCGGAGCAGTGGGTAAACAGCAATGCCAGCGTGTCAGGAAGCCTTAAAAGGCAGCCCAACAACCAACACCACTGATACACCACAATATAGCCTCCCCTTGCACTGCACACACAGTGACTTGTGTGTTGTGCAGGCCAAATCGCTAGCAGCAGAAGCAGTTTTTTTGTCTTCTTCCCTGCCTAACGCTCTCCCTACAGAATCAGCAGCAACCTCTCCCTATACTAAGATCGGCAGAAGTAAGATGGCGGTCGGCGTGCACGCCCTTTTATACCCCCTGTGACGCCCACCAAAGCAAGCCAATCACTTGCATGCCCTTCTGAAAGATGGTGGTGACCCGTGCCTAGGTCATCACGTTGCCCACAGTGTCCGTGGATCCTGATTGGCTGAAAAAGAGCGCAAAACAAACTTTTGAAACGCGACTTTGGCGCGTAAGTCACCGACCTCGTGGCCGACCTCATCCTAGGGTCGGGTTTCGTTTCATGAAACCCGACTTTGCCAAAAGTCGGCGACTTTTGAATTTTTTCGACCCGTTTCGCTCAACTCTACTTATAAGCTGTGTTTTTTCTGTGGAGACGTCTATCATTCTATTTCTGCCTGCCCTAAATGAGAGAAGCGTTTTGCACACACATTTGCTGTGGGCAGTGTACAACCTAAGTTCCTTATGGCAATTACACTAATCTGCTACTTATCCACATTTTCCGCTAAGGCTTTTGTGGATTCAGGAGCAGCGTTGAATCTGATGGATTTGGATTTTGCTAAACGTTGTGGTTTTCCCATGATACCTCTGCGGATGCCTATTCCTTTGAGGGGTATTGATGCTACTCCTTTGGCGGAGAATAAACCTCAGTTTTGGACCCAGGTGATAATGCGGGTCACCCCAGACCACCAAGAAAATTGTAAATTTTTGGTGCTGCACAATTTGCATGATACTATTGTTCTGGGTTTTCCCTGGTTGCAAACTCATAATCCAGTTTTGAATTGGAAATCTGTCTCTGTGGTGAGTTGGGGTTGTCAGTGTGTTCTTAGTGACACTCCTGTTTTCTCCACCTCTCCTCAGTCTCATGATATTCCTGATTATTTGGTGGATTTTTCTGCTGTATTTAGTGAGAGTAAGTCTGCGTCTTTGCCTCCTCATAGGAGTTATGACTGTGCAATTGAGTTGATGCCTGGGTGTTAATTTTCCAAGGATCGGCTTTTCAACTTATCGGTACCCTAACATGATGCTATGCGATCTTATATCAAGGAGTCGTTGGAGAAGGGTCATATTAGACCATCCTCTTCGGGCAGCACGGTGGCTAAGTGGATAGCACTGCAGCCTTGCAGCGCTGGAGTCCTGGGTTCAAATCCCACCAAGAACAACATCTGCAAGGAGTTTGTATGTTCTCCCTGTGTTTGTGTGGGTTTCCTCCGGGTACTCTGGTTTCCTCCCACATTCCAAAGACATACTGATAGGGAATTTAGATTGTGAGCCCCAATGGGGACATTGATGAAAAGGTGTGCAAACTATAAAGCGCTGCGGAATATGTTAGCGCTATATAAAGATTATTATTATCCTCTTCACCGTTAGGTGCTGCTTTTTTTTTGTGACCAAGAAATATGGTTCATTAAGGCCTTGTATTGACTATTGTTCCCTTAACAAAATTACAGTTAAATATTAGTACTCGTTACCCCAGATTTCTGATTTACTTTCCAGAGTTAAAAGTGCCTGCTGGTTTACCAAGCTTGACCTCAGGGGGGCGTTTAATCTTATTCGCATCAAGCACGGGGATGAATGGAAGATGGCGTTTAATACTCCGGAGGGACATTTTGAGTACCTGGTGATGCGTTTTGGGCTCACTAATGCCCCTTCTGTCTTCCAATCCGTTATGAATGATATTTTCCAGGACTTTGTGGATACGTTTTTGATCATCTATCTGGATGATATTTTGATCTTTTCCAGTGATTGGGATTCTCATGTGGAACATGTCCGACTGTGTTCCGGATTTTGAGGGAAAATTCCCTGTATGTTAAGGGATCGAAATGCCTCTTTGGTGTACAGAGGATTTCATTTTTGGGATTTATTTTGTCTCCGTCGGCTGTTGAAATGGACCCGGACAAGGTACAGGCCATTTATGATTGGGTTCAGCCCACTTCTTTGAAGGCTCTCCAGAAGTTTTTGAGTTTTGCTAATTTTTATCGTAAATTTATAGGTAATTTTTCTGGTATTGTCAAACCACTGACTGATCTGACCAAGAAGGGCGCTGATGTGGTGAATTGGTCTTCAGAGGCTGTCTCGGCATTTCAGGAGCTTAAGCGGAGATTCACTTCTGCTCCGGTTCTACGGCAACCTGATGTCTCACGTCAATTTCAGGTGGAGGTAGATGCTTCTGAGATTGGTGCAGGAGCTGTTTTGTCACAAAAAGATCCGATGACTTCTAAAATGAATCCCTGTGCCTTCTTTTCTCGAAAATTCTCCCCATCTAAACGTAACTATGACGTGGAGAATCGGGAATTGTTGGCCATGAAATGGGCATTTGAAGAGTGGAGACACTGGTTGGAGGGAGCTAGACATCAAGTTGTGGTCCTCACCGACCACAAGAATTTGATTTATCTTGAATCGGCCAAACTCTTGAATCATAGACAGGCTAGGTGGGCCTTGCTTTTCACGCGTTTTAATTTTGTGGTCTCTTTTCTTCCGGGCACTAAATATGTTAAGGCAGACGCCCTTTCTAGGAGTTTCTTTGCTGATTCTCTTATTGTGACTGAGCCTACTACCATCTTAGGTGAGGGGGTAGTTCTTTCTGCCATCTAGCCCGATTTGAGACGCTCCCTGGAGGAATTTCAGGAGGACAAACCTGAGCGTTGTCCTATGGGAAAATTGTATGTTCCTGACCAGTGGGGGAAGAGAGTGATGTCTGAAGTTCATTGCTCCGCATTGGCTGGTCATCCAGGTATTCTTGGTACCAGAGATTTGGTGAGTCGGTCTTTTTGGTGGCCTGCCTTATCTTGTGATGTCAGGAATTTTGTGAAGTCCTGTGGGACTTGTTCTCGTTCTAGTGGGTTGTTCATGCCCCTGCCGGTGCCCAAGAAGCCATGGACCCATATCTCAATGAATTTTATTTCTGATCTTCCTGTTTCTCAGAGAATGACTGTTATCTGGGTGATTTGTGATAGATTTTCTAAGATGGTCCATCTTGTACCACTACCAAAGTTGCCATCTTCTTCAGAGCTGGTGCCCTTGTTTTTACAACAGGTGGTTCGGTTGCATGGGATTCCTGAGAACATTGTGTCGGACAGAGGAGTCCAGTTTGTTTCCAGATTCTGGAAAGCTTTTTGTTCCAATCTGGGAATTCAGTTATCTCTCTCCTCTGCGTTTCATCCTCAGACCAATGGGCAGACTGAGAGAACAAACCAGACTTTGGAGTCCTATTTGAGATGTTTTATATCTGCTGATCAGGATTACTGGGTCTCATTTTTGCCCTTGGCCGAATTCGCGCTAAATCATAGAGCTAGTTCTGCCACTTTGATGTCGCCCTTTTTCTCTAACTTTGGGATTCATCCTCGATTTTCTTCAGGGCAAGTGGAATCTTCAGCCTGCCCAGGTGTGGACACTGTAGTAGAGAGAATGCTGCAGATTTGGGACCAAGTGGTGGATAAATTGTCCCTCTCTCAGGAAAAGGCCCAGCGGTTTTCCAACCGGCATAGGACCATTGGTCCCCGGTTTAAAGTGGGTGATATGGTTTGGTTGTTGTCAAAGAATATTTCTATGAAGCTTGCGTGTTATGATTGAGTCACCGTAGGAGGCAAAAACAGAAATGCTATTTAAGTCCAGAAAACCAGAGAAGTTGGCAACTATCAGATTGCAGACCCCTGAACCTATCAACACAACTAGCAGTAGCCGTGGGGGGTTCCTACGATGACCTAGACCCCTCGATCACAGCCGGAGAGATACATAGGCCTAAAGAAGGAAAGGGGAAATCTAACTGCCCCAGAGCAGACCCCAAAGCAATAGGCAGCCCCCCACATATAATGACGGTGAAGCAAGATGAAAACACTTACACAGACAGAAAGACAGGCTGAGCAAAGACGGGGCCAAAAACTACCTAGATAGGAACGGATAGGAAGACTGCTGTCTGCAATCTGCCAAAACCCTATCAGAGACAAAAGCCAACAAGCTGATATAAAAATGGCCCTGAAGCAACTAAGCTTCAAAAACTAAATCAGCACTCAGGTACTTTCAGAAGACAGAACTAACGGAACACTGCACACTCCAGCAGGGAGTGGCAGAATCCAAAAAGCAAGAAAAACAAAAACAAATCTTAAATGCAAAAAGGCACAACAGAAAACTTACCTTTAGGAGAGCAGGAATCAGACTTGTGTCCAAAAATCCACAGAGAAATCACCCGCAGGGCAGAAAGGGCGTAGGCTGCCTTAAATCCAGTCAGTGACTCCACTCAGCCAATCGTCTTCATTAGTCCCAGGTGCCTGATAATCAGGCTCACTACCTTCCTTCACTAGAATAGGGAGTTCACCAGGCCTCAGTGACGGAGGGGAGAATGAACTCACAACAGTACCCCCCCCTTGAGGAGGGGTCACCGAACCCTCAACAACACTACCAGGGCGATCAGGGTGAGCCCGATGAAAGGCACGCACCAATCTTTTGGCATGAATATCAGAGGCAGAGACCCAGGAGTTATCCTCCTGACCATAACCCTTCCACTTAACCAAATACTGGAGTCTCCGTCTGGCCAGACGGGAATCCAGAATTTTCTCTACCTCATATTCCAAGTTGCCTTCAACCAATACAGGGTCCGGAGGTGCCACCTCAGGCACAACTGGCTCAACAAACCTCTTCAACAAGGACTTATGGAACACATTATGGATCTTAAATGTGACAGGAAGAGCCAAACGAAAAGAGACCGGATTAATAATCTCCAAAATCTTGTAAGGTCCAATAAATCTAGGCTTAAACTTAGGAGAAGCCACCTTCATAGCAATATTTTTTGATGATAACCACACCATATCACCAATCTTAAACTGGGGACCAATGGTCCTATGACGATTGGAAAACCGCTGGGCCTTTTCCTGGGAGAGAGGTAACTTATCCACCACTTGGTCCCAGATCTGGTGCATTCTCTCCACCACAGTGTCAACACCTGGGCAGGCAGAGGGCTCCACCTGCCCTGAAGAAAATCGAGGATGAAACCCAAAGTTACAAAAAAAAGGTGACATCAAAGTGGCAGAACTAGCTCTATTATTTAAAGCAAATTCGGCCAAGGGCAAAAATGAAACCCAATCATCCTGATCAGCGGAAATAAAACATCTCAAATACGACTCCAAGGTCTGGTTTGTTCTCTCTGTCTGCCCATTGGTCTGAGGGTGAAAAGCAGAGGAGAAGGAAAACTGAATTCCCAACTTGGAACAGAATGTCCTCCAAAATTTAGACACAAATTGAACTCCTGTGTCAGATACTATGTTCTCAGGAATCCCGTGCAAGCGAACCACCTGTTGCAAAAACAGGGGCACCAACTCAGAGGAAGATGGCAACTTAGGGAGTGGTACAAGATGAACCATCTTAGAGAACCTATCAGAAATCACCCAAATAACAGTCATTCTTAGAGAGACCGGCATATCAGATATGAAATCCATTGAAATATGGGTCCATGGCCTCCTGGGGAACGGCAAAGGCATCAACAACCCACTAGAGCGAGAACAAGATTTAGACCGGGAGCAAGTCCCACAGGACTGCACAAAATTCCTGACATCATGAGACAAGGTGGGCCACCAAAAAGAGCGACTCACCAGATCTCTAGTACCAAGAATACCTGGATGACCAGCCAATGCTAAGCAATGAACTTCAGACATCACTCTCTTCTTCCACTGGTCAGGAACATACAACTTTCCACTGGGGCAACGCTCAGGTTTGTCCTCCTGGAACTCTTGCAGAGCAAGTCTCAAATCGGGCGAGATGGCAGAAAGAACTACCCCTTCGCCTAAGATGGTAGCAGGCTTGGTCACCACAGGAGAATCAGCAAAGAAACTCCTAGAGAGGGCGTCTGCCTTGACATTCTTAGTTCCAAGAAGGAAAGAGACCACAAAATCAAAACGTGTAAAAAACAAGGCCCACCTAGCCTGTCTAGGGTTCAAGCGTTTAGCCGACTCTAGGTAAATCAAATTTTTGTGGTCAGTGAGGACCACAACTTGATGTTTGGCTCCCTCCAACCAATGTCTCCACTCCTCAAATGCCCATTTCATGGCCAACAGTTCCCGATTCCCCACATCATAGTTACGTTCAGATGAAGAGAACTTTCGGGAAAAGAAAGCACAGGGATTCATTTTAGATGTTACCGGATCCTTTTGGGACAACACTGCTCCTGCACCAATCTCAGAAGCATCCACCTCTACCTGAAACGGGAGTGAGACATCAGGTTGCCGCAGAACCGGGGAGGAGGTAAATCTACGCTTCAGCTCCTGAAAGGAAGCAACCGCCTCCGGAGACCAATTCAACACATCCGCACCCTTCCTGGTCAGGTCAGTCAATGGTTTGGCAATACTAGAAAATTTTGCTATAAATTTCCGATAAAAATTAGCAAAACCCAAAAACTTCTGGAGGGCCTTCAAAGAAGTGGGCTGAACCCAATCATAAATGGCCTGTACCTTGGCCGGGTCCATTTCAACAGCCGACGGAGACAAAATAAATCCCAAAAATGAAATCCTCTGTACACCAAAGAGGCATTTCGATCCCTTAACATACAGGGAATTTTCCCTCAAAATCCGGAACACAGTCCGGACATGTTCCACATGAGAATCCCAATCACTGGAAAAGATCAAAATATCATCCAGATAGATGATCAAAAAAACAAGTCTCGGAAAATATCATTCATGAAGCACTGGAAGACAGAAGGGGCATTAGTGAGCCCAAAACGCATCACCAGGTTTTCAAAATGTCCCTCCGGAGTATTAAACGCCGTCTTCCATTCATCCCCCTGCTTAATGCGGATAAGATTATACGCCCCCCTGAGGTCAAGCTTGGTAAACCAGCAAGCACCTCTGACTCTAGAGAATAGATCCGAAATCAGGGGTAACGGATACTGATATTTAATAGTAATTTTATTGAGGGCACGATAATCAATACAAGGCCTTAAAGAACCATCCTTCTTGGCCACAAAAAAAACCCGGCACCTAAGGGTGAAGAGGATGGTCTAATATGACCCTTCTCCAACGCCTCCTTAATATAGGACCGCATAGCCTCGTGCAACTAAGCTTCAAAAACTAAATCAGCACTCAGGTACTTTCAGAAGACAGAACTAACGGAACACTGCACACTCCAGCAGGGAGTGGCAGAATCCAAAAAGCAAGAAAAATAAAAACAAATCTTAAATGCAAAAAGGCAAAACAGAAAACTTAGCTTTAGGAGAGCAGGAATCAGACTGGTGTCCAAGAGTCCACAGAGAAATCACCCGCAGGGCAGAAAGGGCGTAGGCTGCCTTAAATCCAGTCAGTGACTCCACTCAGCCAATCGTCTTCATTAGTCCCAGGTGCCTGATAATCAGGCTCACTACCTTCCTTCACTAGAATAGGGAGTTCACCAGGCCTCAGTGACGGAGGGGAGAATGAACTCACAACACTTGCGTCTCCAAAGTTCCAGCCAAGATTTATTGGACCTTATAAGATTTTGGAGATTCTTAATCCTGTTTCTTTTCGATTGCCTCTTCCAGTTACGTTTAAGATTCATAACGTGTTTCATAAATCTCTGTTGAAGAGGTTTGTTGAGCCAGTAGTTCCTATGGCAGCACCTCCTGACCCTGTATTGGTTAAAGGCAATGTGGAATATGAGGTAGAGAAAATACTGGATTCTCGTTTGGCTAGACGGAGACTCCAGTACTTGGTCAAATGGAGGGGTTATGGCCAGGAGGATAATTCTTGGGTCTCTGCTTCTGACATTCATGCCGACAGATTGGTTCGTGCTTTTCACCGGGCCCATCCTGATCGGCCTGGTGGCGTGGATGAGGGTTCGGTGACCCCTCCTCAAGGGGGGGTACTGTTGTGAATTCACTTTCTGGTCTACCTCTGGTTGCTGGTGAGGGTGGTGGAGCTGGTTGTATTGGTTATATTGACAGAGGAGTCGTGAGTTCTCTTTCCGGGCTCCCTCTGGTGGTGGCAGGAGGTAATGAAGCTGATCTAATTAACAGAGACCTGACACCTGATAATGAGGATGACGATTGGACATCTGGAGTCTCTGACTGGATTTAAGACAGCTGACTCCCTCTATCCCTGCTGGTGATTTTTTTCCTGCCTCCTGAGGTCTTAGTTTCCAGTTCAGTCCCTGCATTCTAAAGCTGAGTGTTCTTTGCTATTGTTCACATTTGATTTGGTTTTGCCTATTCAGTTTTGTGTGCTCAGCCAGCCCCGGCTGGGGCTGTGCTGAATTTCCATTCTTATGTTACTATTTGTGCCAGTTTGCCTTTTGTCCCTTATTAGATTGGCCTCTTTTTGCTCTGTTTTCAGAATATGCCAGAGTGCGGATATAGTGGGTGAAGTCTAGTGACTTCAGGGTTTTTTTTGCTATCAGAAGTGTTGGACATTTTTGTAGGGTTTTTTGCGTGATTGCAGACAGTATCTTTCCTTTCCTGTCCTTTCTAGTTAGTGTGGGCCCCTTCGTTTGCTCAGCCTATTTTCCTACCTGTGTTTGTGTTTTCATCTTGTCTCACCGACAATATATGTTTGGGGGCTATCTATTACTTTGGGATCTGCTCTGGGGCAGTTTAGATTTCCCCTTTTCTTGCTTTAGGCTTATTTAGTCCTCCGGCTGTGTCGAGGCGTCTAGAATCATCGTAGGTATGCTCCACGGCTACTGCTAGTTGTGTGGATAGGATCATGGGTCTGCAATCCGCTTAGTTACCAACCTCTCTGGTTTTCTGTGGCTTAGCTTGGTCTTGTTTTCCTCCTCGGTGATCCAATCATAACAGTAAATGTCTAGAATTGAATAACTCTTTTAGGATTATGTAAAAATTACCACTAGAAAGACACCCAGGAGACAGGGCTCAGGAACCAGGCGTGAGGTGTAATCTAATAACACTAAAGGATAACAACAAAGCCTTTAAGGTAATATACAAATGTAGAATAGGAATTAAAGCCAATTGAGACTGCCTGAAATGGAAGGCTACAGTATGTGATAACAGGTTTAGGCAGAAGAACTAGTAAAATACAAGATATTTGTTAAAATTTAGTCAATATGGAATTAAAACTTTCTATAATGACCACAAATGATGCAGAAAATATGACTTATTGAGCTGCTTTAAGACACCAACCTATTTTCTATTATTTAAACCAATAAAGAAGATCAGAACTTTTTTAGAGAAATCAAAGATTCATAATGAGTATTATACTGAGATATGCACAGTCTGTAAATATCCACAAAGGGAAGGAATACTGGGGGGGGTAATTAAACCCAGCAACTCCTTATTAGGAAAGTAGCAATTCGACTCCCAATAGTAATGTTTACCTGAAGCTGTTGTCAAATATAATAAAAAGAGGCAAGGCAATGAAAGAGTTACTGTGTCCCAAATCAGAATCAGAAATCGCTGACAAAAGGCCATCATAGTAGTGTCCCCCCAGCACTGCCCGCCCTATAACCCCTTCACTACCAAGGGTGGTTTGCATGTTAACTCCCGGGTCAATTTTTTCAATTCTGACCACTGTCCATTTATGAGGTAATAACTCTGAAACACTTCCATGGATCCTGGAGATTCTGACATTGTTTTCTCGTGACACATTGTACTTCATGTTAATCATAAAATTTCATTCAAATAACTTGTGTTTATTTGTGAAAAAAATTGAAATTTGGCGAAAATTTTGAAAATTTTGCAGTTTTCCAACTTTGAATTTTTATGCCCTTAAATCACAGAGATACGGCACACAAAAAACTTAATAGGTAACATTTCCCACATGTTTACTTTACATCAGCACAATTTGGGAACCAAAATTTTTTTTTGTTAGGAAGTTATAAGGGTTAAAAGTTGACCAGGGATTTCTCATTTTTACAACACCATTTTATTTTTACGGACGACATCACATTTGAAGCCACTTTGAGGGGTCTATATGATAGAAAATACCCAAAAGTGACACCATTCTAAAAATTGCACCCCTTAAGGTGCTCAAAACCACATTCAAGAAGTTTATTAACCCTTCAGGTGCTTCACAGGAATTTTTTGAATATTTAAAAAAAATGAACATTTAACTTTTTTTCACAAAAAAAATACTTCAGGTTCAATTTTTTTTATTTTACCAAGGGTAACAGGAGAAATTGGACTGCAAAAGTTATTGTGCAATTTGTCCTGAGTACGCTGATACCTGATATGTGTGGGGGAACCACTGTTTCGGTGCATGGCAGAGCTCAGAAGAGAAAGAGCGCCGTTTGACTTTTTCAATGCAAAATTGGCTGGAATTCAGATCGGACACCATGTCGCGTTTGGAAAGCTCCTGATGTACCAAAACAGTGGAAACCCCCCACAAATGACACCATTTTGGAAACTAGACCCCCCAAGGAACTTATCTAGATGTGTGGTGAGAACTTTGAAACCCCAAGGGCTTCACTGAAGTTTATAACGTACAGCCGTACAATTAAAAAATCATATTTTTTCCAGAAAAATGATCTTTTCACCCTCAATTCTTATTTTTCCAAGGGTAACACGACCCTAAAAGTTATTGTGCAATTTGTCCTGAGTACGCTGATACCCCATATGTGGGTGTAAACGACTATTTGGGCACATGGCAGAGCTCGGAAGGGAAGCAGCGCCATTTGACGTTTTTGGCTGGAATTGAGATCAGACACCATGTCGCGTTTGGAAGCCCCTGATGTGCCAAAACAGCAGAAACCCCCCACAAATGACACCATTTTGGAAACTAGACCCCTCAAGGAGCTTATCTAGATGTGTGGTGAGCACTTTGAACCCCCCAGTGATTCACAGAAGTGTATAATGCCCGGGCGTGAAAATAAAAAAATTGTATTTTTTCCACAAACATGATCATTTTGTCCCCAATTTTTTTTTATTTTCCCAAGGGTACCAGGAGAAATTGGACCCCAAAAGTTGTTGTCCAATTTTTCCTGAGTATGCTGATACCTCATATATGGGAGAAAACTACTATATGGGCACACGTCGGGGCTCGGAAGGGAAGTAGTGACGTTTTGGAATGCAGACTTTGATGGAATGATCTGCGGGTGTCATGTTGCCTTTGGAGAGCCCCTGATGTACCTAAACTGTGAAAACCCCCCACGAATGACACCATTTTGGAAACTAGACCCCCTAAGGAACTTATCTAGATGTGTGGTGAGCACTTTGAACCCAAAGGGCTTCACAGAAGTTTATAATGCACGGGCGTGAAAATAAAAAAATTGTATTTTTTCCACAAACATGATCATTTAGTCCCCAATTTTTTTATTTTCCCAAGGGTACCAGGAGAAATTGGACCCCAAAAGTTTTTGTCCTGAGTAGGCTGATACCCCATATGTGGGGGTAAAACCCTGTTTGGGCGCATGGCAGAGCTTGGAAGTGAAGGAGCACCATTTGACTTTTTCAACACAGAATTGGCTGGAAATGAGATCAGATACCGTGTTGCATTTGCAGAGCACCTAATGTGCCCAAACAGTGGAACCCCCCCATTCTAACTCCAACCCTAACCCCAACACACCCCTAACCCTAATCTCAGCCCTAACCCTAGCCCTAGCCCTAACCCTAACCCTAGCCCTAACCCTAACCCTAATGGGAAAATGGAAATAAATACATTTTTTTAATTTTATTATTTTTCCCTAACTAAGGGGGAGATAAAGGGGGGTTTGATTTACTATATATGGTGGATTTTTATGTTTGGTAGCTGTCACACGCTAAAAGACGCTTTTTATTGTAAAAATAGTTTTTGCATCACCACATATTGAGAGCTATAATTTTTCTATATTTTGACCCACTGAGTCATGTGAGGTCTTATATTTTGCGGGACGAGTTGACATTTTTATTGGTATCATTTTCGGGCATGTGACATCTTTTGATCGCTTTTTATTCCGATTTTTGGGATGCAGAATGAACAAAAATCAGCGTTTCATGAATTTCTTTTGGGGGGTGCGGTTACACCGTTCCGCGTGCGGTAAAATTTATAAAGCGGTTTTATTCTTCGGGGCAGTACAGTTGCAGCGATACCTAATTTATGCCATTTTTTATGTTTTAGCACTTTTATGCAATGAAAACAATTTTATATAAAAAATAATTATTTTTGCATCGCTTTATTCTGTGAGCTATAACTTTTTTACTTTTTCGCTGATGATGCTGTGTGGTGGCTCGTTTGTTGCAGGAGATGACGTTTTGAACGGTACCATGGATATTTATATGCGTCTTTTTGACCGCGCGTTATTGTACTTTTTGTTCGGCGGTATGATAATAAATCATCATTTTTTGCATCGTTTTTATTTTTATTTTTTAAGGGGTTCGCTAAAGAGGTTAACTAATGGGACAGTTTTATAGGGCGGGTCGTTACGGACGCGGCAATACCAAATATGTGTACTTTTATTGTTTTTTTTTATTTCCAAAAAATGAATTTATTAGGGAAAAAAATTTTTAATTTATTTAGCGATTTTTAAAAAATCATTTTTACACTTTTTTTTTCTTTATTACATTGTCCCAGGTGGGACATCACTGTCCTGTGACAGATTGCTGATCTGTCACATCACAGATCACTGTGACAGATCAGCATTCTGTCACAGGCAGTGCAGAAGGCTTTCTCCTTGCCTGCGCTTTGCAGGTATGAGGAAGCCAGCTCCCTGCAGGCCCCCAAAAGTCCCTGTCACCATATTGGATCCGGGGACCTGCAAGGAAGGAGCCCCACACAGCAGTTCTGCACATTGCGCTGCTGTGGGGGGCTCAGGGAAGCACGGAGGGAGCCCCCTCCCTGCCGATGCTACCCTTTAACCCCCAGTACACCGCAATCGTGTTTGATCGCGGTGTGCCAGGGGTTAACGTGTCGGGGGCGGTCCGTGACCGCTCCTGACACATAGTACCGGATGTCAGCCGTGATAATCAGCTGACACCCGGCCGCTATTAGCGGCGCTCACCACGTGGGCATCGCTGATCGCTATGACCTGTCAAAGACTGAACTCCTGGTGTTTCCTCCCTCTACTAATGTACCTATACCCGACATTGCTATTTCTGTGTGTGGTTCCACTATTACTCCCCAGCAACAGGCCCGCTGTCTTGGGGTCATACTTGATTCCGAGCTTTCCTTTGCCCCCCACATTCGATCACTGGCTCGCTCTTGTCATCTGCACCTCAAAAACATTTCTAGAATTCGACCTTTTCTTACTTTTGACTCTGCAAAAACTCTTACTGTTTATCTTATTCATTCTTGTCTCGACTATTGTAACTCTCTTCTAATCGGTCTCCCTCTTACCAATCTCTCCCCCTCCAATCTGTCTTGAATGCTGCAGCCAGGATCATATTCCTCACCAATCGTTACACCGATGCCTCTACCTTGTGCCAGTCATTACACTGGCTACCCATCCACTCCAGAATTCAGTATAAACTTATTACCCTGACCCACAAAGCCCTCCATGGCTCAGCACCACCTTACATCTCCTCCCTTGTTTCAGTATACCACCCTACCCGCGCCTTCCGTTCTGCTGATGACCTGAGGTTAGCATCCTCAATAGTCAGAACCTCCCACTCCCGTCTCCAAGACTTTACACGTGCCGCGCCAATCCTTTGGAATGCACTTCCCAGGTCAATACGATTAGTCCCCAATCCCCACAATTTTAAGCATGCCCTGATAACGCATTTATTCAGACTGGCCTATCGCCTCAACACATTAACCTAATCTATCCCTGTGTGGCACAGCCAAAAGTTTTACCATAACCAGATTTCCCGCATCATCTTTCCACATGCTTTATGCATCCATTAGCCCTCTGTGTTTGTACTGTTACACACTTAACATTATGGCTAGTCCATACAATCAGGGCAACTGTTACCACCCACCTTTCGTGTCTACCTCTTTCCTCATAGACTGTAAGCTGGCGAGCAGGGCCCTCTTTCCTCTTGGTATATGTTATAATCTACTGTATGTGATTATTGTTATGCTGTAATGTCTATTGTCTGTACAAATCCCCTCTGAAATGTAAAGTGCTGCGGAATATGTCGGCACTATAAAAATAAAATTTATTATTATTATTATGACGTAATATTCCGTCCATGGGAATTAGGTCCCAGGTCACATGGACAGAATATTACGTCCATTGTAGGAAAGGGGTTAAAAAGATGCAGGACAGTACCAGGAAACACCGACCACGGCACCTCTCCTGTGCAGTACTATAAATAGTAAATCCAAAATGGCTTCAGATGACCAGGTGACAGGCAGGCAGGTCCAGAGATATCAAGGAAAAGTCCATCCAGAAAGACTGTTTCTGCAGCAGTGGTTTACCTATCGAAGGGTCCAGCAGACCCCTCCTTCACAAAATAATCCACGACAGCCGTATGGTGAAGGAGGCACAGAGCAACTAATGACGAGCAGGGAGGGATGTTCTCGCCGCGGCTTCTCCCGCCTTTTCCGGGATTCTGTCTCTGTGACTCAGCAGCCGTGAGTTCCTGTCAGGATTAAGTAATGGCCGACAATCCTCACAGAAAACACTGAAAGCCACCCAGAGCAACTACACTGTGTTCCAAATTATTATGCAAAAAGAGTTTCGGAGTGATAAGGTTAGAATTTTTTTGTTTGTCATTTAAACTCATTGATGGTGATGTGTGTCAGGGCTCTTTATATCACTGAACGCAATTGCAGATACCTGTGCAGATTAGTTTGGCAGGTGTGTCCAAATAAAGGCAAGACTACTGAAGAAGGCTGTTCCACATTATTAAGCAGCCTACATTTTTTGCCAAAATGGGAAAGAAAAAGGATGGGTCGGCTGCTGAGAAGCAACAAATTGTGGAGTATTTAGGTCAAGGCATGACTACAATCAACACTGCCAAGACACTTCATCGTGATCATCGCACAATCAAGAAGTATGTAGCGGATTCCCAGCACACACGTGTGCGTGCTGATAAGGAAAAATTGAGGACTCTTTCCAACAGGCAATTGCGTCAAGTTAAATGAGCAGCTGCAAAAATACCTTGTCATAGCAGCAGACAAGTTTTTGAAGCTGCTGGTGCCTCCAACGTCCCCCGAACAACAAGATGCAGGGTCCTTCAGAGGTTTGCAGCTGTGCGTAAGCCATGCTGTCGACCACCTCTATCCACTGCACACAAGCAGAAACGGCTCCAGTGGGCCAAACGATACATGAAGACTGACTTCCAAACTGTTTTGTTCACCGATGAGTGCCGTGCAACGCTCGATGGTCCAGATGGATGGAGTGGAGGATGGCTGGTTGATGGACACCCCATGAAAACACGGCTAAGGCGCCAACAAGGAGGAGGTGGAGTAATGTTTTGGGCTGGAATCATGGGGAGGGAGATTGTCGGCCCCTTTAAGATCCCTGAAGGGGTAAAGATGAACTCCATAATCTATGTGGAGTTTCTAAAACAGCACTTCCTGCCATGGTTCAAGAGGAAGAACCGTGCTTTCCGCAGCAAGATCATTTTCATGCATGATAATGCTCCGTCTCATGCTGCAAATAACACATCTGCTTCTCTGGCTGCTATGGGCATAAAAGAGGACAAACTTATGGTGTGGCCACCATCTTCCCCTGACCTCAACCCCATTGAGAACCTCTGGAGCATCATCAAAAGGAGTGTCTATGATGGCGGGAGGCTGTTCACATCTAAGCAACAGCTCTGGGAGGGTATTCTGTCCACAGGCAAAACAATTGAAGCACAAACCATCCAAAAACTGACAAATTTAATGGACGAGAGAGTTCAGAAGCTTCTTTCGAACAAGGGGTCCTATGTGCAAATGTAACATCACCGAGAATAAAGTTTTGACTTGAAAACTGTTTGATTTCATTTTGTAATAAGCTGATAATGCTTATAATTTCACAATTCACCATTTTTTTGTTCAAAATAAAAATAAAAAGGTTGAAAACGCTGCTGTGCATAATAATTTGGAACATGTATTTTGAGTGTTTCTTATTTTTAAAAATATACTGTTTTCATAGGTAGTTTGTTCAAAAACATTGCAATTATACTAGAATATTAGATGACTGGAAAATAACAATGACTGCAATTCATATAGGTAATTTAGAGAAAATATGAGGAAATATTTTTTGCATAATAATTTGGAACACAGTGTAATGACAGGTAGGAAGGGAGAGTCACAGCATTGTTGATTCAGTCGCCACTAGGATTTCTTTTCTCTGAGGCGCTGACAGCGGGCTATTGTCCAGACCCACTCGGTGTTGTCAGCCACGCGCTACTGCGCGCACTCAGCTGAGACGCAGGCTTGTCACAGCCGCATATACTGTACTTATTCCTGCCTCAATTACCGGCAATTATGTTTTATTAACCAACCTGAACCACAGGGCTTTATGAAGTTAAGCTGTTCATAAAGTTTCTCTAACAATTCCTGTGAGGAATAATATTCCAGTGAGCGGGATATTACCGCAAAGCAGGTCCAAATGCGTCCATTAAGTGCTGCTGACAGGAATTGGAAGTCAATCAATCCTTTTGCAAGAAAAAGAGAATTTGGTCTCAAAAAACTCCTTGAGTTGTGCACAGATCAGGGCCGGCGTCAGTACCCGGCGCACCCGGGCAAGTGCCGGGGTCCTGGTGAGATGGGGGGCCCACTCATGCTGTCTGGGATACCCACCGCCACGCCTCCCATGCACCGACCCCATCCTCACCCTCCCAGAGACCCACCGCAGCCAGCAAAGAGTCATCCCTGCGCTGTTCTCTTCTGGCACAGGACCTGTGAAGAGGTCACAGGAAAGGAGGAGTCAGAGCGGAACCGTGGGTGTACGAAGTGTACGGAGCAGAGCCACGTGTGTACGATGTGTACGGTGTGGAGCCTGGAGCCGTATGTGCACGAGGTGTACGGAGCGGAGCCACGTGTGTACGAGGTGTACGGTGCGGAGCTCAGAGCTGTGTGTGTACGAGGTGTACAGAGCGGAGCCGAGTGTGTGCGAGGTGTACAGAGCGGAGCCACGTGTGTACGAGGTGTGCATAGCAGAGCCACATGTGTACGAGTTGTGTGGAGTGGAGCCGCGTTTGTACGGGGTGTATGGAGCTGAGCCATGTGTGTACAAGGTGTACAGAGCGGAGCCGTGTGTGTACGAGGTGTATGGAGCGGAGCCGCACGTGTACGAGGTGTACGGTGCGGAACCCGGAGCCATGTGTGTACGAGGTGTACAGAGTGGAGCTGAGTGTGTGCAAGGTGTACAGAGTGGAGCCGAGTGTGTGCGAGGTTTGCGGAGCGAAGCCACGTGTGTACGAGGTGTGTGGAGCAGAGCCGAGTGTGTACGGAGTGAAGCCACGTGTGTATGGAGCGGAGCCGTGTATGTACGGAGCGGAGCCGTGTGTGTACGGAGCTGAGCTGTGTGTGTACGAGGCGTACAAACCGGAACCATGGGTGTATGAGGTGTGCGGTGGAGAGCATTTTTACCTCCCAACTGTCCCGGATCCAGCGTGACAGTCCCGATTTTGAGAGAGAGCCTGCCCCAGCAGGGAGCTTACTTTCTTGCGGACACAGGAGTACACGGCGGAGCCCCAAGGAGCACTTTAAAACTCGCACGTGACATTCTACCGGAAGTGACATGCTGGAAGCTGACCGGAAGTGAGGTAATTTTGTGATGAGATTTTGACAGAACCATGGAGGCACTTCAGGGAATACTTCAGATCCATCACCATGTCGTCCCTTCAGACAGCATGAACAGCGGTATCGCCTTGGAATCGGGGATGCTGGCTATGTGAGCGGATCATGTTATGTCCTGCATCGGGATGCTCAGGTGGGCACTACAATGGGAGCCGGGCTGCTATGGTATTTTTATAGAATATTTCTTTCTCTCTCTGTTTCTTTCTCTCTGTCTGTTCTTTCTCTCTAATCTTTTTTTTTCTTCTTTCTCTCTGTTCTTTCTTTCTCTCTCTGTTCTCTTTCTTTCCCCTCAGGGGAAGAGTCTTGAGGAGATCATTTGCATATTCCCAGTGCCTTCTGGGATAAGTGAAGAGTCTCCGCGAGCTCAACGATCACTGGGTTTTGGCCGTTGCAGCTGAAAAGAGGAAATCGGAAAACCAGGGGAAGAGTTTTGAGGAGATCATTTGCATATTCCCAGTGCCTTCTGGGATAAGTGAAGAGTCTCCGCGAGCTCAACGATCACTGGGTTTTGGCCGGTGCAGCTGAAAAGAGGAAATCGGAAAACCGCGCGCCGAATTTTGGCTCATCTTTCATCGTTTTTAAGAAATCTCAATATGGAAGAGGCCAGGAGCCATTTGGTGAGATGCACTTCTTGCTACATGTTCACAGACTTACCAGTGGAAAAGCAAAACTTCACATGCCACAAATGCAAGCTTGTGTCCCTGTTGGAGGAAAAGTTGCAAAATCTCGAAGAGAGGTTAGCTACGTTGAAGATCATTAAGGAAGGTGAAGAGTTCTTAGACAGAGCAGAATTATCTCTTCATGTTACAGAAAGAGAAGACATTCGAAGTGCACCTGAAGAAACAGAGGAATGGAGACATGTGATCCAGAGAAGCAGGAGGATCAGGAGGCAGTCAGCACCCATACTTCTCAGAAACCAGTACCAGGCTCTCACGCAGGAAGACGATGAAGAAATACATCAGGATAAGACTTTGCCCACAAACAGCAAACTTGTACACCTTCAGAGTCCTCCTGGATGGAGAAAGAAAACTGTTGTGAAGAAGAAGCAGAGAGTGGTGGTCATGGGGGATTCCCTGTTGAGAGGAACAGAGGCCGCTATCTGCAGAACGGATATAACGTCAAGAGAAATGTGCTGTCTTCCAGGTGCAAAAATTAAAGATGTGTCTGACAGGATATCAGGACTCTTCAGACCTACAGATGACTACCCATTCCTGTTACTACATGTGGCGACAAATGACACCGCAAGAAACGACCTGGAAACCATCTGCAGAGACTTTGAAGACTTAGGCAAGAAAGTGAAAGAACTGGGAGCGCAGGTGGTCTTCTCTTCCATCCTCCCAGTGGATGGCCATGGAACAAGGAGGTGGAATAAGATTCTGCAGGTGAACAACTGGCTACGTCGATGGTGCCGTCAGCAACGATTTGGAATTATGGATCACGGAGTGAATTACCTTTACGATGGACTACTTGCTAGAGATGGGGTGCACCTTACGAAGACTGGAAAACATGTATTTGGAAGTTGCCTTGCTACACTTGTAAGGAGAGCTTTAAACTAGAACAACATGGGAAGGGAAGCAAAAGACCAGAAAAAGTCACACACCTGACAAATGCTATTGAGAACTCTGCTACTAGAAGTGGAAAGGAAGAACAAAGACAAAAGAATCTAATTAATAAAAATATTGGAGAAAGAGAAACCAATCACAAACTAAAATGTTTCTATACTAATGCACAAAGCATGGGCAACAAACAAGGAGAATTGGAACTACTAACACAGGAAAAGAAATATTATGTCATTGGAATCACTGAAACTTGGTGGGACAATACACATGATTGGAATACAAGACTAGAAGGATACAACTTATTTGCAAGAAACAGACTTGATAAACGAGGAGGAGGTGTCGCATTGTATGTTAGAAACGCGTATATCTGCACAGAGATTGAAGCTTTAGAGACTGGGAGTTCTGTGGAAACTGTTTGGGTAAGAATACAAGGACAGAACAATGGAAAGGACACCATTGTAGGCATTTACTACAGGCCGCCTGTGCAAGCTGAAGATATGGATGAACTCTTTATGCATCAAATGGCCAAGTTCTCCAAAAAATATGACATAGTTGTCATGGGAGATTTCAACTATCCAGACATTTGTTGGGAATCTCTCTCAGGCAAAATTATCAGGTCAAGGAAATTCTTATCCTCTCTTGCTGACAACTTTATCTTCCAAAAGGTAGGGGAGAAAACAAAGGGAACTGCTACCTTGGATCTAATCCTTATAAACAGGGAGGAAATGGTTGAGGAGGTAAAAGTGGCTGGGACCCTAGGAGGTAGCGACCATGCTATTTTAGAATTTTGGATAACTAGAGGAGGAAGACCTGTGAAGACTCAGACGTCAAGGTTAGATTTCAGAAAGGCAGATTTTAAGGGATTCAGAAAGAGAATTGGAGGGATCCAATGGCTGGATATCCTTAAAGACAAAAATGTCCAGGAAGGATGGGACATCTTGAAAAATGAAATTCTCAAAGCACAATTGTTAACAATTCTGAAAAGAGGGAAGAATAGGAAGCATTTAAGGAAGTCAGGATGGATGAACACAGAACTTAAGTACATGCTAAACAGGAAGAAAAAATGTTTATAAAATGGAAAGAGGGAGGCATATCTAAAGAAGAATATAATGCTGTCTGCAGAACCTGCAGGGCACAAATCAGATTAACTAAAGCTGACAATTAATTGAGGCTTGCAAGAGATGTCAAAAGCAATAAAAAAGGATTTTGGCGATATGTCAAAAGTAAAAGAAAATTCAAAGATGCTATAGGATTTTTACAGGATGAAAATGATGAAATGGTAAGACAGAATGTTGAGAAGGCCGAACTTTTAAATTCCTATTTTGCATCTGTTTTCTCTCAGAAAGGAAATGTAACATCAACTGTTCTTCGCTGTCCTACTAAGGGAATAGAAGAATCCAGGATATCTATAAACAGAAAGATAGTGAGGAAACACTTAGCTAACCTAAATGAATTCAAGTCTCCAGGTCCAGATGAATTACACCCCAGAGTACTGAAGGAGATAGCAGAAGAAATTTTTGAACCCCTCTCCATAATCTTTGAAAATTCTTGGAGAACAGGAGAAGTCCCAGAAAACTGGAGAAGAGCAAATGTTGTTCCTATCTTCAAAAAGGGGAAGAAGCTGGACCCAGGCAACTATAGGCTGGTGAGTCTGACTTCTATACCAGGAAAGATCTTTGAACAAATAATTAAACAACATGTATGTCAGTACCTGGATAAGAACGAAGTGATTAAACAGAGTCAGCATGGGTTTGTAACTAATAAGTCATGTCAGACTAACTTAATTTCCTTCTATGACGGAATCACTGATTGGGTGGATCAAGGAAATGCTGTAGATATAGTATATCTTGACTTCAGCAAAGCATTTGACAAAGTATCTCATACAATCCTTATTGAAAAAATGACTAAGTATGGAATGGACAAGGCAACTATTAGGTGGATTCATAACTGGCTTAGTGTTCGGACCCAAAGAGTGGTCGTAAATCGCTGCACATCCAGTTGGAAGAATGTCTCAAGTGGGGTACCACAGGGCTCTGTCCTGGGCCCTGTATTGTTCAACATCTTTATCAACGATTTAGATGAAGGAATTGAGGGTAAACTGATTAAATTTGCTGATGACACAAAGCTAGGAGGGATAGCTAATACTAGAGAAGAGAGAGAGAGGATTCAAAAAGATATAAATAAACTGGAGAAGTGGGCAGCAACTAACAGAATGGCTTTTAACAGGGAAAAATGCAAAGTACTACATCTGGGCAATAAAAATGAAAAAAGCATATACAGAATGGGAGGAATAGGGCTAAGCAACAGCACATGTAAAAAAGACTTGGGTATACTAATAGATCACAGACTGAATATGAGTCAACAGTGTGATGCAGCAGCAAAAAAGGCAAATGCAATTCTAGGATGTATTAACAGAAGCATACAGTCTAGATCACGTGAAGTCATTATTTCCCTCTACTCCTCTTTGGTCAGACCTCATCTGGAATATTGTGTCCAGTTTTGGGCACCACATTTTAAAAAAGACATCAACAAACTGGAGCAAGATCAGAAAAGAGCGACCAGAATGGTGACCGGTCTGCAAACCCTGTCTTATGAGGAAAGGTTGGAGGATTTGGGAATGTTTAGTTTGCAAAAGAGAAGACTGAGAGGAGACTTAATAGCTGTCTACAAATATCTAAAGGGCTGTCACATTGTAGAAGGATCAACTTTATTCTCATTTGCACAAGGAAAGACTAGAAGCAATGGGATGAAACTGAATGGGAGGAGACACAGATTAGATCTTAGAAAAAACTTTTTGACAGTTAGATTGATCAATGAGTGGAACAAGCTGCCACGAGAAGTGGTGAGTTCTCCTTCAATGGAAGTCTTCAAACAGAGGCTGGACAGACATCTGACTGGGATGATTTAGCGAATCCTGCTTTGAGCAGGGGGTTGGACCAGATGGCCCAGGAGGTCCCTTCCAACTCTATGATAAAATGATTCTTTCTTTCTCTGTTCTTTCCTCTCTTTCTATCTCTGTTCTTTCTTTCTCTCTTTGTTCTTTCTTTCTCTCTCTCTGTTCTTTCCCATCTTTCTTTCTCTCTCTCTCTCTGTTTCTTTCATTCCCCTCTTTCTTTCTCTCTCTGTTCCTTCCCCTCTTTCTCTCTTACACTCTGTTCTTTATTTCTTTCCCCTTTCTTTTTTCTCTCTCTTTTGTTTTTTCTGTCCACTCTTTCTTTCTCTCTCTATTCTTTATTTCTTTCCCGTCTTTCTTTCTCTCTCCCTCTCTGTTCTTTTTTCCCCTCTTTCCTTCTTTCTCTGTTCTTTTTTTCTGTCCACTCTTTCTTTCTCTCTGTTCTTTTTCTTTCTTTCTGTTCTTTCTTTCCCCTCTTTCTCTCTCTCTGTTCTTTCTTTCCCCTCTTTTTTTCTTTCTTTCTCTCTCTCGGTTCTTTCCTTCTTTCCCCTCTTTCTTTTGCTCTGTTCTTTCTTTCTTTCTTTCTTTCTTTCTTTCTTTCTCTCTCTCTGTTCTTTCTCTCTGTTCTTTCTTTCTCTCTCTCTCTGTTCTTTCTTTCCCATCTTTCTTTCTCTCTCTGTTCTTTCTTTCTTTCCCCTCTTTCTTTCTCTCTGTTCTTTCTTTCTTTTCTTTCTTTCTTTCTTTCTTTCTCTCTGTTCCTTCCCCTCTTTCTTTCTCTCTACCTCTCTGTTCTTTCTGTCAGGAACACCACACTGCACTTGCTCACTGAGCCAGTGCGCGTGTCCTGAGTAAGGCAACTCTCCTCACGTTGCCGGTCATGTGACGAGGGGGTGGGTCTATGCCCGGGTCATCATGGCGGCGCGCGCGCCTCAATAGGTCTGGTCCATGCCCATTAAGCATCACAAGAGTATTTAGGTGTCCGGTTCAGAGCTGACACTACCCCCGATGAAGAATTCATTCCGAAACGCGTGTCGGGGCTGTGCTGCTCAGTGACGGACGGGCCTAAAAGGTATATACCCCGAATTGCTCTTCCCCCTTTCTTCTATTTGGCACTTTTGGCACTTTACACATTTAAAACAAAGGCACTGTTATAATTCTTTTTATATATTTGAGTGTTACCATATTATTACACTTTGTATTTTTGCACTAATCACTTTCAATTAGGAGCCTTCATGTGGTTCAATATAGCTCCTTATTTTTCACTGCCATTTTTTATGGGATGAGCTTACTAAGGGCAATATACATTAACCAGCATATGTAATTTTGATGAATTATATCGCCCGTCATGTCTCTTTATTAATTATTATGGATATATTGATATATGGTATGTTTTGAGCACACAATGCTTTTGTTATTATTTACCACTATAATTTAATAAAGGTATTTTAATAATATTATATTGTTCTTATTTTTTGTTACATTATTGACCTTAAGATTCAAGGTTTCTTGGTTCGGTATTATTTAATTCTCGAATGGTCTGCCATTCTCCGTTAGCTACTATAAACACGGTTGATTAAATTTTAGTTTAGCCTTATATGGTGATATAATACTCTTTTTTATTTGTATTTTTATATTTATTTTTATATATATATAATAATTTTTTTGATCGTGTATTATAGGCATTGCTTCAATCAGGTTGTCTCTGTGTTCGTATCCTGAGTAAGACAAACTGTGCTCAGAGATACCTGTGGAGCGGGCAGCAGCAGAGAAGATGCATGCTTCAGACCCGCAGGACCTGAAGCATGTGACTGCTGGGGGCGTGGCCTAAATTCCAGAGAGCTAGGAGCTGCAGGAAAACAACTAGAATGGTAACTACGGAACAAAGTTACTAATTGGCGTAGACAGGGACATAAAAAACCAGGTCAGGCCAGGGTCAAAGCACGAGATAGCATGACAATTACCAAAGGGCTAGACAGAGCGGATAGTCAGGAGACAGAGTCAAGAAGTCAGAAACCAGAGAAGCAGATATACAGTACAGAATCAACAGGCAAACTCACAACGGGGGACAGAACCGGATCAGAACCATATAAGCAAACTATAAGACAATGAACAGGCACACAGGGGTCAACACACTCGGCCAAAGGCAAAAGTATAACTGACAGGGATTGGAGTTTCTCAGGGCTATAAAAAGCTCTTCCTGGACCAAAGAGAGGCCACATTAATTAACCCCAGGCGTGCAGGTCAAAGCCTGCACTGAGCTCAAGACATTAACCCCTGACGTGCAGGTCAAAACCTGCACTGGGATCATGACAATACCCCCCTCTCAACGGGGGGCCTCTGGACCCCCAGGTGTTATGAGCTCATTTTCTGCTCCTCCAGTTGAGAGTTCTCCTTCCGTTTTCCCTCTGGTTGTGACAGGAGGTAGTGAGGTTGGTTTAAGTGGTAGTGATCTGCCACCTGATGAGATGGATAACGATTGGATCTCTGGAGTATCAGACTGAATATAAGACAGCCGACGCCCTATCCTGCTGCTGGTGATTCAGTCTGCTTCTCAGGTCTTGGACTTCAGCTCTCTTCCAGTCTTCTTAAGTTAAGTTTGTTTTTTGCTAATGTTCACACTTGCGCTTGTTGGTCAAATCAGTTTCTTGTGTGGTCAGCTTGCCCCTCCTGGGGCTATGCTGAACTTCCACTCCTATTTATCTGTATTTGCCAAATTGCCTTTTTGTCCCTTATTAGATTGGCCTCTTTTTGCTCTGTTTCAGAATATTTCAGAGTGCTGATATAGTGGGAGAAGTCTAGTGACTTCAGGGTTAATTTTGCTATCAGACGTGTTGGACATTATTTTTGGTAGGGTTTTTTGGCAGATTGCAGACAGTGGCCAAACCTTCTCCCCCACCTGAAACATGTGTCCTGGGGCCCTCTTTTTTTCAGCAAAATATTTGCACTTCCCCTGGGCCCGAGAGATATTACACTGGACTTCAGCCCAGAGGTTTTTTAACCGTTGGACGGACCCATCTGCCCCTGGACAACCGTAATCCACCCATGAAAAGTCCCCAAAATGAGGATTAAACCCATAATTGTTTAGGAATGGGGACATGTTGGTGGACTGACTCACCCGGTTGTTAAAAGCGAATTCCGCCAACGGTAACGCATCACACCAATCTTCCTGTCTGGCGGAGGTCAGACACCTGAGAATTTGTTCCAGGGATTGATTGGTGCTTTCCGTCTTACCATTACTCTCTGGGTGATATGCCGACGAGAAGAAGAGTGAGATGCCCAATTTCATACAGAATGCCCTCCAAAATTTGGCGACAAACTGCACACCTCTGTCAGACACCACATTCAGGGGTACCCCATGCAATCGGACCACATGCTGCATAAACAACCTTGACAATGTTTCTGCTGAGGGTAGTGCTGCCAAGGGAATGAAATGGGCCTGTTTTGAAAACCTATCCACCACCACCCAGATCACGGTACTGCCCCTGGAAGGTGGAAGACCGGTTTATAAAATACATGGAGAGATGAGTGCAAGGCCTATCAGGAACCGGTAAAGGTATGAGTTCCCCAGCCGGCCGGTTATGCGAGCTTTTGGAACAGGCACAAACTCCACAAGCAGCAATGAATTTCTTGACATTGGACCCCAGTGAAGGCCACCAAAAAACCCTGGTTACTGCCTCTCTAGTGGCCGTGATACTGGGATGAGCACTCAGCCTAGACTCATGAAACTCCTGCAGAAGTCTAGGCCGCAATAAATCTGGAACAAACAATTTATCCCCTGGCCTGGTCATCGGAGCTAGGAAACGAGCCCTCAAAATTTCTTGTTCCAACTCTGATGAGACCCCCGCCACTACCAACCCTGGGGGAAGAATGGAGGACGGCGGCTTGGGGGGAGACACCGGGTCAAAACTTCTGGACAGGGCATCCGCTTTAACATTTTTGGACCCTGGTCGAAAAGTAATGGAGAATTGAAAGCGTGAAAAAAAAAAGTGATCAACGGGCTTGTCTAGGAGTAAGCCTCTTAGCAGATTCAAGGTATGCCAAATTTTTGTGATCAGTGATAACAGTGATAGGGTAAGCTGCCCCTTCCAAAAAGTGCCTCCATTCTTCGAATGCCAGCTTGACCACAAGAAGTTCTCTATTGCCTACATCATATTTTCTCTCGGCAGATGAGAACTTCTTGGAGAAGAAGGCACAGGGTTTGAGATTAGTAAGGGTGGCCGGACCCTGGGACAACACTGCCCCCACCGCTACTTCAGAAGCATCCACCTCCACAATAAATGGTTTGGACGGTTCTGGCTGGACCAACACCAGGGCGGACATGAAACATTTCTTAAGAGCTGAGAAGGACTCCTTAGCGATTTCCGACCAATTTTTTACATCAGCCCCCTTCTGGGTAAGATCTGTGAGTGGTTTAACCACTTGAGAGAAACCTTCAATGAATCTCCGGTAATAGTTCGCAAATCCCAAGAAGCGCTGGAGCCCCTTGAGATCACGAGGCTGAACCCAGTCTGCGATCGCCAGCACCTTCTTAGGGTCCATACAAAACCCCTCACAAGATACAATCAGCCCCAAAAAAGACAGTTCCTGTACGAAAAATTAACATTTTTCCAATTTAGCAAACAAGTGGTTCTCCCTGAGTCTCTGGAGAACTGTCTGTAGATGTTGTAAGTGAGACTGACTGTCCGGGGAATACACCAAAATGTCATCCAAATAAATGACAACAAAATGGCCTATCAGGTCAGAAAACACAACGTTTATAAAGTTCTGGAAAATAGCGGGGGCATTAGTTAACCCAAAGGGCATAACCAGGTTTTCAAAGAGTCCCTCTGATGTGAGGAACGCAGTTTTCCACTCGTCCCCTTCCCAAACCCTTATCAGGTTGTAGGCCCCCCGGAGATCTAATTTGGAGAATCATTGGGCCCCAGATAACTGGTTACATAGGTCTGGGATGAGGGGAAGTGGATAAGTGTTCCTAAAAGTTATCTTGTTAAGTTCCCGGAAGTCGAGGCACGGCCGCAAACCACCATCTTTCTTCTTCACAAAGAAGAATCCTGCTGCCACGGGTGACACAAGAAGGCCTGATATGCCCTTTGCGGAGACTCTCAGCTATGTACTCCTTCATGGCTTGGCGCTCAGGCCCGGACAAATTGAACAATCGAGCCTTAGGTAACCTGGCTCCGGGTACTAAATCAATGGCACAATCGTAGGGCCTATATGGTGGCAGCGCCTCAGCCTCACTTTCGGAAAATACGTCTTCGAAATCCTTCAGGTACTCGGGAAAACCTTCCAGACCGACAGACGACACAGATACGGTTTTAACAGAGTTAACAAGAGGCCCCAGGTTACAACATTTATCTTTACATCCCCATTGAGTGATCTCCCCCGTCACCCAATCAATGGTAGGATTATGGCGTTGTAGCCAAGGCATCCCCAGTACCAGTCCTGCAGGCAAGTTATCTAACACAAGACAAGTTAATTTTTCCACATGAGTGGGACCCACTTTCAGAGAAAAAAGTTCAGACATGAAACAGATACCGTCCCGGGTAAGAGAGGACGAGTTAATTGCCACAAGTTTAACAGGATCCTGAAGCCTGACTGTCCCTGTCTTTTTAAGAGTCATAATCCGGGCATCAATCAGGTTAACAGCAGAGCCACAGTCAACAAAGGTGGTAGTCTGAACAGGAACATCACCAAGTTCCAATTCCACCTGAAGCACAATTTTTGCAAGTGAGGAAAAAGGTACCTGAAGGTCTGGGTAGCCTCCTCGACTACTACCAAGAACTAGTAATTTCCCACCACCTTGGAGGATGACGGACAGGAGGAGCAGTCCTTCTTCCAATGTCCAGATTCCCCACAATAGAAGCACAACTGCTTCTCCTGGCGGCGTCTTCTTTCCTTCTCCTCAGAGGTGACAGCGCTGACCTCCATAGCCACCGGAGGAGTCCGGGTCTCATCTCCACTGGAGAATAATGATGTTTCAAGTTGCATACCACCTTTTGCCCGCAGTCTGCGATCCATGCGAACCGCTTCGGTCATGGCATCCTCCAGGGAGTCAGGTGGAGGATGGAGTGCTAGGTCATCCTTCAGACGTTCACACAGGCCTCTACGGAACAGCCCCCGAAGGGAGGCATCACTCCAAGAAATCTCGGCTGCCCAACGTCTAAATTCCGAACAGACCCACTCGGCCGAGTGCTTCCCCTGACAGACACTCATCACCTTGTCCTCAGCCAAACGCACTATATCTGGTTCATCGTACATAAGCCCTAAGGCCTCAAAAAACGCATCCACAGTCATTCTCTCCGGGGCAGAAGAGGAAAGAGAAAATGTCCAGGCTTAGGGACCCCCTAAGCAGGGAAATAACCACCTCCACCCTCTGTTTCTCATCCCCAGAGGAACGGGGTCTCAAGGAGAAAAAGAGTTTACAGCCTCTTTAAACGCCCTAAATTCATTTCTGTCACCAGCAAACGTACCTGGTAACTTAACCGGCTATTCGGGTGGGACTAAAATTACATCTTTATTCCCCACCTGCTGAAAGCCTGCAGAAAGCGCCCCCTGAACCGAGTCCGCAACCTGCCATTGGGACTGGGCCAGAGTTTGGTGTTCCAAACTTAGCTTCTGCAGCGACTGAGTCAAGAATTTCACCTGCTCAAATAAGGCATGCATTGGGTCCATGCTGCAGAAGTGAGAGAGAAAAAAAAAAAGTTCACGGTCAGTTATAATGTCAGGAACACCGCACTGCACTTGCTCACTGAGCCAGTGCGCGTGTCCTGAGTAAGACAAACTGAGCTCAGAGATACCTGTGGAGCGGGCAGCAGCAGAGAAGATGCGTGCTTCAGACCCGCAGGACCTGAAGCACATGACTGCTGGGGGCGTGGCCTAAACTCCAGAGAGCTAGGAGCTGCAGGAAAACTCCTAGAATGGTAACTACGGAACAAAGTTACTAATTGGCATAGACAGGGACATAAACCAGATCAGGCCAGGGTCAAAGCACGAGATAGCACGACAATTACCAAAGGGCTAGACAGAACGGATAGTCAAGACGTAGCAAAGAAGTCAGAAACCAGAGAAGCAGATATACAGTATATAATCAACAGGCAAACTCACAACGGGGGACAGAACCGGATCAGAACCATATAAGCAAGCTATAAGACAACGAACATGCACACAGGTGTGAACACACTCAGCCAAAGGCAAAAGTATAACTGACAGGGATTGGAGTTTCTCAGGGCTATAAAAAGCTCTCCCTGAACCTAAGAGGGGCCACAATAATTAACCCCAGGCGTGCAGGTCAAAACCTGCACTGAGCTCAAGACATTAATCCCTGACGTGCAGGTCAAAACCTGCACTGGGATCATGACACTTTCTTTCTTTCCCCTCTTTCTTTTTCTCTCTCTCTCTCTGTTCTTTTTTCTGTCCACTCTTTCTTTCTCTCTCTGTTCTTTCTTTCTCTGTTCTTTCTTTCTTTATTTCCCCTCTTTCTCTCTCCCTCTCTGTTCTTTTCTCCCCTCTTTCTTTCTTTCTTTCTTTCTCTCCCTGTTCTTTTTTTCTGTCCACTCTCTTTCTCTGTTCTTTCTTTCTTTCCCCCGCTCTGTTCTTTCTTTCCCCTCTTTCTTTCTCTGTTCTTTCTTTCTTTCCCATCTTTCTTTCTCTCTCTAATCTTTCTTTCTCTCTCTGTTCTTTCTTTCTCTCTCTATCTGTTCTTCTTTTCTTTCTCTATGTTCTTTCTTTCTCTTCTTTCTTTCTTTCACTCTCTCTTTCTGTTCTCTCTCTGTTCTTTCTTTCTCTCTCTCTCTGTTCTTTCTTTCTCATCTTTCTTTCATACGTACACAGTTACGGGCTGGCAGAACGCACCCAAAAAATAAAGATGAAATAATAGAAGAGGTGCGTTCGCAGCACGGGGCCACCATGCAGAGGCGACCAACTGCCGCTGAACAATGAGGGAAAGGCATGTAGGAGGAAAGCCGGAAACCAGTGGGTAACCACTGAGCCGGTGCTAGCAGGCACGAGCTCCGTTACTTCATGTAACCAGCCGGCGAACAACCGCAACCTGTTAGCGTCACAGGTCACAGTGTTGTGAACCACTGCTTGCAACGTGTGCAGTGTCCGCCCTGATGGACACCACTAACCAGCCAAACAACTGTGCTGGAAAGCGCACACACGGTGCACGGCGCTACAGTAGCGGACTCTGCGGTAGCAGTGGCCAAGGAGGCCAATACTGGCCGACGCCCTAGGCGCTAGCGGTAGATGAGGAGCAACACTGCGGCACTATGCAGTGTTAGAGCTAATATGCTGACTCTAATTCCTAACCCATGCATAATATCCAAGGAGGGGGAATTATAATGCATCAGTCACCAGGCTCATCCATCCATCATCATACATACACTAAATACATTAGCCTCAGAGTCTATCATAGCGCATGGCGGGGCGGCCATGCGAGTCTTTTATAGCCGTGCCCTTCCAGGACCTTCCTGATCCTCCAGATGGACCAATCAGAACTGGAGAAGGACCTGAGCATGTGACTCCTGATCCCCAATGGGAGATCGTCTCATGAGCATGCTCAGTAGACTGAAGGACTTAGACTCTGGAGTCTTTTGCTGCTGGACAGGTTGCATTGCCATAACTGGGCCAGAGGTGGCAGCAGCAACCGAACCCACAGTGCTGGTATGGGCAGAACGCCGGGATCATGGAGTCTGCTGAGCAGGCTCCACTGCAGCCGGAGGGGAATGGGAGACCACCGACGGCAAGGCTCGGGATTCCCACTATGCAGCGCCCGGAACCCGACGCCTAACGTACACTACTAGTTAATAGCCTCCTTCACATGAATGTGTTTTGCCACAGAGAGTGTGTCCGTTTGGATCACTTGCGTGTCCGTGTGATCCACACGGAGACAAGTCTGTTTTTGTCCAGCACCACGGATGCCACACAGCATGAATCGTGGTATGTGTTAAAGGGGGGGCCCACTGAGACTCTTTCACCCGGGGCCCTGGCACAGATATTCTCAAGTGGAAAAATATAAAAATGAAGCTTTTTTGCCGCTTTTTAGTAGGTCTTGAGGATGTTACCTCAGGACTCAAGGACCGCATGTCTCACTACATCACAGTCCTAGGCCACGCCCCCTCTACAGCTTAATTTCAACCCAACAAAATGACAAAGTGTGATACGGCGGGGTTGTCTAACTTTTTGCAACTGAAAAATTATACATTTTTTTAATGTGCCTTAGGTCTGCAGACATTTTCATATCACCACAGCACTAAATGACAAGGTCCGATACAGCAGGCTGTTTCACATTTACCTACTGAAAAAATATTATTTAGAATGCTATACTCATGAATGGAGCACAATAGAAGCAGTGCACAACACACTTGTAGGACATATGCCCTGCTGGCTTTGTCTGTGGACCTCAGTAATGGCCAAAAAAAGTGCTGGAAGTTAAATTTAACAGCCACAGTGAACACTAGCTAGCTACACTATCTGACTGATATACAACCACCTAGCTAACTAGCTAAATTCTTGCTGGTAACAGTGCCAGCGTCAGGAGCAGCCTCTCTGCGCTGTTACAGTGTCAACCTTGCACTAAAACAAGATGTCTGCTATTTATATGGAGAGGGACGTGATTTCAGCAGCCAATTACACAAGCCTTTGTGTCAGGACATTGTGGGTGTTTCCTGTGTCCTGATTGGCTATCCGCAATGTGTACACATAAAGTTATGAAGACGAGAAAAAGATCCATGCATCTAAGGGCGCACACCCAAAAATAGACATATATACAGTACATACAAATATGTGTATAGATATATTGAAATTTTATTGGTAGACAAAAAGCCCACGATAAAATCATTTAAAAAAGGACAAAACACATCACTATAAGTCCCATGGAACAACAATATGTCAAAATACAATACCACTTAGATAAGGTATATACATGTGGGAAAACAGTCCCTAGAAAATAGCAGTGTATATGAACAGTCTCCTAATGCATGAGTATAGTGCTGGCCTGGGCGTCCCCAGGGGCTGTGAGGAGAGGAACCCTGTATAAAGCATCAGAAAGCCCATAGAGTACTATGGGAGAGAAAATATATGTTTGGAGAGATGTCCCTAAAGCAAAGGGAGGTCTCCCTAACGTGCAGAGACAAAAGTAAACTGCAACAGAGATAACACCAATAGAAAAATGAAGGCTTAAATAGCCAGCAAGTCACCAAACAGAGCCATCCATGTCAGAGCATCAGAGGCGTCAGGACAAAAGGAGCAATGGTCCCGGGACAAAAGTGATGTGGGGAGCCCCACACGTATCGCTGCTAGCCGCAGCTTCCCCTGACTAAGCAGTATGATGGCCCCTAGATGCACTATAGAGCATCCTTCTCACTATGATGGATCACTCATCTCTCACACACAGTATTATGACAGCCACAGCCAAACAGTCTCCTCACATGGTAAGAGGGCTCCTACACAGTAAGATGGCCTTCCAGTCCCCCCATACAGTATGATAGCCCCGCACAACAAAGAATGATGGGACCCCACACACACAGTATGATGGACCTACAGCATATCCCCCCTCACAAAGAGTACAAAGTGCAATAACCTCTGACATAGTATGATCCCACAAAACTTGGGAGATGTTCCAGCAACTTCGACCAAAGGATGGTTAAAATCAAAAGACTTTATTCCAAAAAAATGATTAAAAACAGAATAGATGCATAAAAAACATATGGTTCACCAATGTGACAGACGCTTACGCGTTTCGGACTAGAGGGTCCTTACTCATAGGTATGAGTAAGGACCCTCTAGTCCGAAACGCGTAAGCGTCTGTCACATTGGTGAACCATATGTTTTTTATGCATCTATTCTGTTTTTAATCATTTTTTTGGAATAAAGTCTTTTGATTTTAACCATCCTTTGGTCGAAGTTGCTGGAACATCTCCCAAGTATTGTGCCTACAAGATTTTCCGGAATCCAAGTTCCCTGCACCGCCCAGGATTGATTGCATTCCTCCAGACTTCGCATTTGCTACGGTTTGGTGAGCTGACAAAAAACTTTTTCCTTTATGATCCCACAAAGTATGATGGCCTCACTAGATCCCATCACACAGTATAATGCCCTAAAAACTGACTATAATAAAAAAAAAAATGATATGCCCCCGTAGCCCTTCATCCTGAAAAGTCCGCCGGCACAATCAGCATCTCTGCATAGTCATACCAACATGATGATGCTTTATGCCACAGGCCTAAAGCAATCTGTGGTTTACAGAACAGGGAGCTGTAGAGCAAGAAGACAATGGCTTGCTGCTCTGCGACAGTGCTTAACTGTATTGGCATGCTGTGCACATCAATAGTGTGGTGGTCGCTCTAGGATGGTCCCAACACGTGAGTGAGCCTGGGGAGACCATCCCCTTTGCTTGCCTAGTAGCTACTCTATTGCTTGAGGCCCATTTGAAGAAGAAGGCCCTGGGCATTTGTCCAGTTTACACCCCTCAATGCCGACTTTGGACACTGAATGTGCTTTTTTAAACTATTTTTTACCACCTCACTTGGCCCATTAACACATTCTTGAAATGTAGTGGAGAGACCTTTTAATGGAAAGACCGTGTATCTACACATATCTATCTCAGCACCTTTTTACATTAGGCCACTCAAAGCTTCTATTATAATCTAATATATAAAGCTCAAAGTGAGTATGTATGTGTGTATGTATGTATGTGTGTGTGTACGTGTGTATGTGTGTATGTCCGGAATAGGCATCCACACCGTCGCAGCTACAGCCAAAAAATTTGGCAGTCACACGTCTGGACCCCGAGAGCGTCCTAAGCTATGTTGTGAGGTGAAATTTTAACCCCGTGCGTTCCAATTCACCAAACAATTTTGCCCCCATCTACATACTGGGGGAAAAAGTGTGTGCGCATCAAGCCCCGCCCCTCATTATGATGTCATAATGCCCCTATTTGCATACTGGGGAAACAGTGTGTGCGTATCAAGCGCCGCCCCTCATTATGATGTCACAATGGTTGCCATGGCGACGCTGATGTCATCATTGGTTGCAAGCCCTGCCGCCGCTCATTATGATGTCATAATAGTTGACTATGGAATGGAGAATGTGTGATGGGTATATGGGCACTGGACTATGGGATGGCGGATATGTATATGGGCACGGGACTATGGGATGGAGGATGTGTGATGGGTATATGGGCACTGGACTATAGGATGGAGGATATGTATGATGGGTATATGGGCATGGGACTTTGAGATGAAGGATGTGTGATGGGTATATGGGCACTTGACTATGAGATGGAGGATATGTATGATGGGTATATGGGCACGGGCCTATGGGATCATGGATATGTATGATAGGCATATGAGCACGGGACTATGGGATGGAGAATATGTATGATGGGTATATGGGTATGGGACTATGGGATGGAGAATATGTATGATGGTATATTGGCATGGGACTATGGGATGGAGGATGTGTGATGGGTATATGGGCACTTGACTATGGGATGGAGGATATGTATGATGAGTATATGGGCATGGGCCTATGGGATCGTGGATATGTATGATGGGTATATGGGCACGGGACTAAGGGATGGAGGATAATTATAATTGGCTATAACTAACCACAGTTAGTTACTATGCCCGGGCAGCGCCGGGCTCTTCAGCTAGTATAAATTAAAATTGGTGCAAAGCATTTCACTCCCGTACATTTATGCCAAGTGAAATTTGGCCCTGATCTTTACGTCCCCTTTCATCTGCCACCAAAATGTTTATTTTATAATTACACTTGTGTATACAGTTTCACCTACTAAATAAATATCATAGATGTTTTCCTTCCTTCTGTTTGGAGTAAACTTCACGTATGCACCGATGAACAGTCTGTTGCTTCAAAAACAAGCAACCTCAAAATTCTAACATAAAAAAGGGGTGCTTCAAGATACAACTTAATTTTCATTGGAAATCTCTATTTAATGCCATAATCTAAACTATTTTATAATATATTTAAATGAAAACTTCCTTATTCTTCCATAACTATACGATATAACTGCTTTTCTTTTTTTCACAACTTACTTTTTGATGATGCTTCGTTTGAGAATCCCAGTGCATGCTGGCATACTCAAATGAAATGTCATCATGGGGCAGAGGCAACAGTTCCTGCCGGAGACCCTGCCCCCTCCCTGAAGTGAAGTGTTATCAGAGATGCTTGTTTCAGGGGCTGTGCTAGTCCCTGTGGATCGCCCGCCAGGACCGAGGGGTACTCGGTACCGGGCCGGTATCCCAGAGGGAAGTGTCACAGTAGCGGTGACCCGGTTGTGGCCCTGGGCGTCCATGTAAAAGGGGTAGAGTGATGGGGATAAAGTCATTGAGATGATTCGTGATGCCACATGTGGTTTCTGGTCAGTTTGACCAGCGCTGCAAGGTTGCTTCTCTGGGACAGATGGTGTGGTGCAGCAATGACGTTGTAGCCCTCCACAGGTAGGGCTGTAGTCCCAGGGCGGAGTAGATGAGGTTGGCAAATAAGAAGATAGTGAGAAGTAGATGGTGCAGTGTTAGGCACAGAGATGTAGCAGTGCTGAGTGGGTTGGCGCAGGAAGAAGACAATGAGACAGATGAATGCAGTTCCAGTTCTTTTACTCACATTCTTGGCACCGACAGGTGCCCGCTTCAATGCCGCGGTCTCCAGATCAGGGGCTTAGCCAACTCCCAGGCAGATGGAATTAACCTTTCCAGCTCTCCCTTTCATGTGCCTGTTCTGAACATCTCCTCACTAGCGCTTATATTGAAGTACTTGTAGTTGTGTGTTAAACCCAAGTTCCTCCTTTCAGATGTTCCTTTGAACTCTACTCGCATGACAAGTGACTGTAGCCTGCTTCGGGGACTCCACTCGTCATGTCCCGGCTCACACATAGGTTGCCACCGTGTCTTCGAGTCTGTTGTAGGAATAGAGTGGTCACAGCTCCTATTCCTCCGGTATCTGCTGCTGGAACATTAGTTTCACAAACAGCCTCGGGGACCGGATCCCGGCCATGCGCTTCAAACTTGAGGAAGGGCTCTGCTCTGACCCTAGTCCTTAGTTCTCTTCTTCTCCTTATGTTCTGTACTAAACTAGCTTCCTTCTGAAGAATCAGGCTTTCTATGGCTCTTTCCTGTGCCAGCAGCTCCAGGTCACAGGAGTCTGCTGCAGCACCTCCTTCACTCCATCCCTCTCAGGGGCTCTTCTCTCACAGACTGACCTTTTCCTAATATTCTCCCGCTCTCTTGTGCAGTCTAAGCTCCACCCACCTCCCAGCACTCTTTGTGTTCCAAGCAGGGAGCCACCAAAGGTGCTTTGCTACACTACTATGTTGTGTGGGATGCAGGTGTTGGAGGCTGGCAAGGTGTTACCATCTTACCTGGAGAGTGGGTTACTACACCTCAGGAGGAGGTGCAGTACCTCTGTGGTGACTGAACCCTCAGGGGCGCCACATACCCCCTCCGTTAACCACAGCACATTCGCGGGCTGCAAACAAATGAGTAGTAAGATGTTACATAAGGAACATACAAAATTTTTAAAATGCATTTTAACAAGTAAACAATTTTTAAACTAAACTTCCCAATATGGGAGGCACTGATTCTTAAATGTTGCAGAACAAGTTAACAGACTACCTATAATTTACACATTTTACCTAATTTAAAGTGCTATTGGCAGTAACCATTGCTAAGAAGTTCACTACCAGTTCAAGTATTACTATTTTCACTTCAACACCTTTTTCTTTTGTCATTCACATTTCCACATTCCGCTGTTTCTTCTAGACCCATAGGTGACAACCGCTAACTCCTGGTTCGTCACCGGAATTCAAAATTTTTATTCAGAGTTTCACATTTTTATTAAACATTGCTACCAACTAAGTCCTATAGAAAACCTGTTCTAATGCCCTAACTATACTCTACTGCTATCAACATTTTTATTAAAGGCACATTATAAAATACTTCACAGTAAGACAACAGTAATTGTTGCACGTGCTGGACACCGCTCCCAGCCGGGATTTCTTGCAGTATCCTTGGGGTTGGAGTAGAACTCCAGGTCTGAGGTAGTCCTTATTTGAAGAAGGTTCATGTAAAATCAAGAGAGAGAACCTTAAGAGGCGCAACTATTTACTGGAAAGTTTGTGAATCATTTCAAGTTCATGATCACTGCAATTCTGATTTCAATGCAACAAATGCCAAAAACTAGGCAAAACTGAAGAAAAGAAAAATCAACAATGAGGGCACAACAGTGCCCATACCCTCCTGGGTAACATTTCAGTTACTGGTCAATGTTCTAGTGATGGTCTCCTCCTGGGGTGGTAGAAGCAGATTTCTTTTGCTTCCAGGGAAGACTTTCAGGATGTCCGCGTCCTGCTGGCTTAATATATTGTCCATAGTCCTCCTGTTGGGCTTTGGGGATGGCTGCCTGTGGTAGCTGTTGATGGTGCGGTAGCTGTTCTGGTTTTTGGTCGCTTGCATGTTAAAACTTGGGTGCTGCCACTTGATGGCTGTGCAAGCGCAGGACCATTTCTATCCATAGGCACCTTGCCTAGCACCAGGATCATGGATTCCACACCCGGTGTCTGTGTGGCTGGTGCGCACAGTGTTGGTGGGGGCGCAGCTGGTGTCACTGCTGCTATGGACATGGAGGCTGCGGTGACTGTTGGGACAAGCGGGGACCCGATGGGGCCTGGCAGGGCTTCCCAGGACTTAGGGGCGACGGCAGTATTTCCTCATGGCCGTTCAGGTCCTCCGCAGGCGTCAGCAGCAGGTCGGGTGAAGCATCATCCACAGAGATGTCGGTCCCTGGACCCGTGGATATCACCTCCTGGCAGGCGATGGCGTCCGGCAGCGATGCCAGGGTGGAGGCGGCAGCAAACGCTAGCGGCGATGTTATGGGTGCCACGGAGGTAGCATATGCTGCCGGCGATGAGGCTGGTGCAACGGTGACGGGTACCTTTTCAGCAGGCCCCTCCTGGGTGCGCTGCCTCCGCTGCTTCAGCAAGGCCTGCCTCAGCTGCAGGTTGTGCTCCAGCTCCATGGTTTCCAGCGGGCCAGTGCTTGTGACTATTGCGCCGGTGGAGAGGTGTTCTTCTCCGTGATCTCCTGGCCTCCGTCCTTCTTCCATCATGGCGTCCTGGTGTTCTCTCTCCTTCCTGGGCTCCTTTCCTGCCACAGGGCTTCGCTCCTCCTTCCTGGGGTGGTGTCTTCTTCCTCTTCCTCCATACCAGGCCAGTATACGAACCCCTCTGGGGGTGGACCATGTTGCTGTTGCATAGAAGTTCAGGCAGGGGAGGCCCAGGACAGTTCGCGCTCTTTTCTTAGAGCCACCCATGTTGTCACGCCCTTCTTCACCGCGCCAGGGGCCATTTTGAGAGTCCATTTTACAGTCTATCATTTTGGTTATTTTGCACATTTTCAGCAATTTTAAGTCCAATAAATCTTCAGCACACAGGACCCGGTGGTACCGGGCTTCGTCATCCTGTTTGTGACGCCAAAATGAATTGCCCGCCAGGGCCTTGGGGTACTCAGTACGGGGCCGGTATCTCAGAGGGAAGTGTCACAGTAGCGGTGACCCGGTCTGTGGCCCTGGACGTCCATGTAAAAGGGATAGAGTGATGGGGATAAAGTCATTGAGATGATTCGTGATGCCACCTGTGGTTTCTGGTCAGTTTGACCAGTGCTGCAGGGTTGCTTCTCTGGGACAGATGGTGTGGTGCAGCAATGATGTTGTAGCCCTCCACAGGTAGGGCTGTAGTCCCAGGGCAGAGTAGATGAGGTTGGCAAATGAGGAGGCAGTGAGGAGAAGTAGATGGTGCAGTGTCAGGCACAGAGATGTAGCAGTGCTGAGTGGGTTGGCAATGAGACAGGAAGAAGGCAATGAGACAGATGAATGCAATTCCAGTTCTTTTAATCACGTTCTTGGCACCGACAGGTGCCCGCTTCAATGCTGCGGTCTCCAGATCAGGGGCTCAGCCAACTCCCAGGCAGATGGAATTAACCTTTCCAGCTCTCTCTTTCGTGTGCCTGTTCTGAACGTCTCCTCACTAGCGCTTATATTGAAGTACTTGTAGTTGTGTGTTAAACCCAAGTTCCTCCTTTCAGATGTTCCTTTGAACTCTACTCGCATGACAAGCGACTGTAGCCCGCTTCGGGGACTCCATCCATCTTGTCCCGGCTCACACATAGGTTGCCACCATGTCTTCGAGTCTGTTGTAGGAATAGAGTGGTCACAGCTCCTATTCCTCCGGTGTCTGCTGCTGGAACATTAGTTTCACAAACAGGCTCGGGGACCGGACCCCGGCCATGCGCTTGAAACTTGAGGAAGGGTTCTGCTCTGACCCTAGTCCTTAGATCTCTTCTCCTTACGTTCCGCACTAATCTTTCTTCCTTCTGGAGAATCAGACTTTCTATTTCTATTTCCGTTGCCAGCAGCTCCAGGTCACTGAAGTCTGCTGCTGCACCTCCTTCACTCCATCCCTCTCAGGGGCTCTTCTCTCACAGACTGACCTTTTCCTAATATTCTTCCGCTCTCTTGTGCAGTCTAAGCTCCACCCACCTCCCAGCACTCTTCGTGTTGCAAGCAGGGAGCCACCAAAGGTGCTTTGCTACACTACTATGTTGTGTGGGATGCAGGTGTTGGAGGCTGGTAAGTTATTACCATCTTACCTGGATTGTGGGATACTACACCTCAGGAGGAGGTGCAGTACCTCTGTGGCGACTGAACCCTCAGGGGTGCCACACCTGCGTTATGTGTACTGCGCGATATGCACAAAGTCAGTGCGTTCTCTCACCGGCTTAGATCAGTAGTAACAAGCCAGCTCCAGAGCACACTGTTAGTGTGTGTTGTAAGACTACCTGTCATGCAGAGACCAATGTAGCCCCTCAAGTGACATAGAGGAGGCTCTAGAGAACCTGATATGTCTGGTTACAGTGGTGGCAAGTCATGAATGTGAGCATTTTATAAGTTTTAGTTCTTTTGCACATTGCCCCCAGATGATTCTTTGGCAGTCTGCAGGCTGTGCAAGAAGAAAATAAGCAGTGGACATCCCAGCTCATATAGACTAATATCTAAGGCTCTCCATCAGCATATGAAGCGACACATTGCCTGGTCATTTAGCAAAGTTAAGTTGGCCATCAAATAGATCAAGCATCGAGTTGCTCTCTTCCTCAATCTCACCACGCTTGTCTTTCTGTACGCAAATCCGCACTCTCAAGTGGTATCTTTTCAGTGTCACACCACCATCATCACTGTCATCCCCCATTACTGACTGTAGCACTCTGATCACGCTTACTCCTCCGACTCTGTCACAATGGCAAATATCAATCCCTGATTGTATGTTGAAGTAACATGTATGCTGTCAACTAAACTTTCATATGGACAAGTTGATGGTGGTGCAGAAACTGCTGTACTACCTTGTGGACTCTGTTGCCTCTCAAGAAATGATGTTTACTCAGCCTTAATAAAATAAACCCAGTCACTACTATTTCTCATAGCAAGAGGTGCCTACTTTCTGTTCTCATGTACAGAATAATATAGGCCACTGTGTCAATGTGTCTTTGAGCTCCAAAGTGCACTGCACCATAAACCTAGAGCAGCAACTACAATACTTGAGATTCACAGCTCACTGGGTGAATGTTTTTAATGTCAACGATGCACCTCTACAATTATGACAAAGAGTGACGCCTCTGCAACATGGAGCTAAGTCTGATTCAACCACCAGGTGTTGGTTCCCTGTTTCCGCCTACATGTTCTCTAGATCTTGCTCAACTGACGTAACTCTGTTCTCAACATACATAGAGTACATCATTGATTCAATGTGGTATTACAGCTTGAAATCTTGGGGGAGAAAAGCCATACGGTGTACAAGTTACTATCTACATATAACTGAAGCTAATAACCACAGTGATACATATCTATCCTCCAATACTTTGCCTGTGACTTTGTCACAGTTTATACTGAAAGGAGCCTTTGTCTCCTTGTGAAGCAGCAGACTTAAGGTCTCTCAGGACAGCTAGAATATTGTTCACTTAACTTGCTATTAGAATTGTCATAGGAAAGCACAGTCCAAGTAATGATTTTCCTAAGGAGGGACATTTATGGGTTGGCTCCCTGTGGTGACAAACTAGTAGTCGGGATGACACACTAGTAGTCGGGGATGGCTTCCAATGACAACATGGCAACACTACAGCTTTCGGGGTTGGCTCCCCATGGCAAAACACTAGTACTCAGGCTCGGCTCCCCAGTGGCGACTTACTAGTAGATGAGGTTGGTTCCCAGTGGTGACAAATTAGTTTATGTGTTTGGCTCCCCGTGACTACACATTAGTAGTCAGGGTTAGCTCCAAGTGGAGACAGACTAGTAGTTGGGGATGGCTCCCAATGGCGACACACTAGTAGTCGGACATAGCTCTCAGTGGCAACACTCTAGTAGTGGGGATGGCTCCCATGGAGACACACTAGTAGTCAGAGTCGGCTCCCCTGTGGCGACACACTAGCAGTTGGGGTTGGCTCCCCATGGTGACACACTAAGTTACTGACAGTTACTCACAGACATGCAAAGTGCATTGCTCAGGGAGACCCCCGAAATGAGGATGACCTGGCTGGCCTAGTGGAAAGATATCAGGTGGTCGAGAAGTCCCTAAGGAAGCCATGCATTATTGCATCCCCATACTGGGGTGCTCAGAAGAAGTCTAACTCTCAAAAGAATGGTAATACAGCCACAACTGGAGGGACTCCAAGGTCCCAAGGAGTTGCTGATGGGGTACCACTGAAAAACTCCTCTGCCAGGAGCATAGCTCAAGAGCTAGTCCATATTTTTTCTCGGACAGGCCTGTCAAAGGAGATGTTGATGAACCAAGGAACTCCTTTCATGTCGAAAGTGGTAAGTGAATTGTGTAAGGCTCTCCAGATTACAAAACTCAGGACGTCGATGTACCATCTGCAGACGGATGGCCTGGTCAAGAGGTTCAATAAGACCTTGCTGTCCATGCTTAAGATGGTTGTGGAGAAGGATGGCCAAGACTGGGATAGCCTACACCTGTAACTGCTGTTCTCTATTAGGGAAGTTCCACAGGTCTCTACGGGGTTCTCAATGTTTGAGCTGTTATATGGAAGGCATCCTCGGGGACTCCTGGATATTGTGAATGAGACTTGGGAAGCAGAGTTTATACTCCACTGGAGCATCCTCGAGCATGTGGCCCAGATGCAGGACAGGATCACAAGGATGATGCCAATTGTGAGGGAGAGCCTCCTTCAAGCTCAAGAGGCCCTGGCAAGGGTCTACAATTGATCGGCGAGGATGAGAATGTTTAGCCCTGGAGACCGGGTGCTGGTGTTGGTCCCCAAAGTTGAAAGTAAGTTTCTGTCCAAGTGGCAGTGGCCATACAAGGTATTCAAAAAGCTGAGTGACGTGAACTACAAGTTCCATCAGCCAGGGCGAAGAAAACCATACCAGGTGTACCACATCAACCTGCTTAAACCGTGGCGAGCCAGGGAACTGGTGTAAGCTATGTGGGGGCCAATTCTGAAGCCAAGGTCAACAATTAGTGATGAGCGAGTATACTTGTTGCTCGGGTTTTCCCGAGCATGCTCGGGTGATCTCTGAGTATTTGGATGTGCTCGGAGATTTAGTTTCTGTCGCCGTAGCTGCATAATTTGCGACTTCTAGCCAGCCTGAATACATGTGGGAATTGCCTGTTTGTTATGAAAAATATTTTTCCACAGTTCTAATGGCTATTGCGGATGCCGAGTGTAAATTTGTTGCCATGGACATTGGCTCTTTCGGACGAGGCAATGACTTGCAGAAGTTCAAAAACTCAGACATGGGCCAGCATCTGTATGGTAATAATTTTAATTTTCCGCCGCCACGACCTCTGCCCAACACTGATGGACCGCCAATGCCTTTTGTTGTTGTTGGTGATGAGGCCTTCCAAATGTGTGCCAACCTCATTAAACCATACTCTAGTAGAAATTTAAATCATACCAAAAAAAATTTCAACTACAGACTGACAAGGGCAAGAAGAACCGTGGAGTGTGCATTTGGATTGCTGGTATCGAAATGGCGCATATTGTGTAAATCCATTAGCCTAAAAATTGACACTATTGATGAGGTTGTGAAAACATGTGCTCTTCTGCACAACTGCATAATGGTAAAAGAGCGACCAAGCTTACAACCTGAGGAACCTGTTATATTGCATGACTACCAATTTCACCCTCTGAGAATCACAGTTGAAGTAGCCCCATTGTTTCAGATAATGGACGTGTGGCCTGGTAAGACAAAATGATTTAAGCCACTAAGTTAAATGTACCTGTTATGTTTTGTGCCTGTTATGTACCTGTAAAATCAAATATTAGATACCTTTTATGTTTAAATGTACCTGTGATGTTAACATGTTCATGTAATAATTTACCCCTAATGTTTCCTGATTTAAATATAAACTACCTTGCCTCCCAGCAAAAGTGTGTTTGTGTTGTACTTCACCTAAAAAAAAAGTGTGTTTGTGTCAGCGGTGGCACAGAAAGATTAGAAAAGAAAACAAGGTATAGTGGTAACAAAATACAACAACTTTTATTTTCAAGACTTATACAGCTTTTATTTTGAACATTTTTTTTAAAAAAAAGGTTAATGTTGGGGTGATTTATTTTTTCTTCAGGGTTTATGTGAGGGTGAAATGGGTAGGACCTTGGGGGTGTGGAGCTGTGAGGATTGGGTGGTAGTTGATGAGGATGGGGTTACAGGGGAAGGGTCTACAGGGGAAGGGGCAACCAATTGAAAGATTGGATCAGGGATGGCAGTGGAGACATTGGGGATAAATGACTAAGTGGAATCATGGGAATCGGAAGGAACAAACAGAGTCACAAGGGAAGGTAGTGACAAATTGGTAGGTGAGGGTGGAGGTGGTGGGTTCAAGGTGGATGTTTTTTGGCTCCTGGTTTTGGTCCTGATGCCAAGATTTTTATTTTAGACCTTGCTTTTCTTGGCCAAGTGGGAGTGCTGGGGTCTGTAGCAGTCATCGGCGGTGGTGCTGGACTGGGCCGCATTAGGGGTTCTGCAGTGGGCAGGGGTGCTAGACTGGACAGGGGTACTGTAGTGGGCAGGGGTGGTGGACTGGGCAGCATCGTAGATCCTGTTGGCTGCAGGGGTGCTGTACTCTGGAACATGGTGGATGATGTTGGCTGCAGGGTTGAAGGACTTGGCAGCGTGGTCGCTCGGTGAACTGGAGGTGGTGGTGGTGGCGGATAGTTTAGTGCTGTGGGAGCTGGATAGTACATTTGCTGCTGGTAGTATCCTCCGGCCTGTTGAGTGTAGGATTGTTACTGCTGCTGGGACTGCTGCTGCTGTAATGCGTGGCTGTAAGCAACCTGGCAGGCCTGCTTGACGGACAGCTGGAGTTGAGGCGTAAGGTTTTCCGACACGCTCCGCTCAATTGCAGAAAAAAAATGTTGTACCAGTCTATTAAGGTCGGCTTCCAGGCGGTCTAGGCGATTCTTGACTTCCTTGAACCCACTCTTTACTCTGTCAGTGTGACAACTCCTGGAGTGGACCCTCTGGGTCGTGGCACCAACCCTCCCGGGGTGAGCTGACCTAGTGAGGACCACCCCCTATACAGGGAGTGTCAGGGGCAAGCCCAAGGGGGTAAGGTACCATGACTGCTGGCACCAGGTGACCGGCTCGTAGGAGACACGAGTGAGTGTGTCTGCAGGAACGTGTAAAGCGTGGGCGTGGGAGTGCGCTAGATACAGAGTAGTACCAGATGGGCACACAAGAGCACGTATGGCGTGCAGCGACTAGTACGTCCAGGTGTGAGCAAAGCAGGACGCGTGCAAAGGAGCACGTCAGAGTACTGAGTTAGGCAGCAGGAGTGCCAAGAGGTGCAACAGAGTACAGGAACAGAGTGTGTGCCAGGAGGCACAACTGAGCACAAGTGAGAGTACAGGATCAGAGCGTGTGCCAAGGGGCACAACTGACCATAAGACAGAGCACAGGATCAGAGTGTGTGCCAGGAGGCACAACTGAGCATAAGACAGAGCACAAGATCAGAGCGTGTGCCAGGAGGCACAACTGAGCACAAGGCAGAGTGCAGGTTCAGAGCATGTGCCAGGAGGCACAACAGAGTACAAGGCAGAGTGCAGGTTCAGAGCGTGTGCCAGGAGGCACAACTGAGCACAAGGCAGAGTGCAGGTCCAGAGCATTCGCCAAGAGGCACAACAGAGTACAAGGCAGAGTGCTGGTTCAGAGCGTGTGCTAAGAGGCACAGCGGAGTACAAGGCAGAGGACCCGAATACAGCGCACAGCCAGGCAGGGACACGGCAGACCAAGCCAGGAAGCACAACAATAATCAGGCACCTCCCATAGGAAGAGGTAGCCTGATATAGCACATGATCACTAGGGCTTCCGGGTCAAGTCCTCCAATACCATAGAGAGGACGGACCTGGAGACAGAGCTGAGAGGAGAGCGCGTGCGCACACAGAACATGGTGCAAACATGAACCTAAGTATGAGAGGTGCGCGTGCGCACCCGGCGGGACCCCCGGAGCGGCCGCGGCTCCGGAAGAGATGACGTCGAGACCGAGGTCCTGCCCCCAGGTGAACGCGGCGTGACAGGCGGCGTGACAGTACCCCCCTTTACGCCCCCTCTTTCTAAAGCTGGAGAGGAACTTAGACAAAATCTGGGGTGCGTGGATATTTTCCCTGGGTTCCCATGACCTTTCCTCAGGGCCAAAACCCCTCCAATCAATCAAGAACATGGTTCTCCCTCTTACCTTCTTCATGGCCAAAATGTCATTCACCTCAAACTCATCCCCCATGCCAACAGGCTGGGGTGTGTTGCCTGGAGAAGGATGAAACCGGTTAAGTACCACAGGTTTAAGGAGAGACACATGGAAGGAATTGGGAATGCGGAGCGAAGGAGGTAACTTCAGTTTGTATGCAACATCATTAATACGCCTGAGGACCTCAAAAGGACCAATGTAACGGGGACCCAGTTTGTAAGATGGTACCTTAAGGGGGATGTATTTGGAGGAAAGCCACACCTTGTCACCAGGGAGATATGGAGGAACATCCAGGCGCCTCTTGTCAGCCTGTAATCTCATTCTGTCCCGTGCTTTCTCGAGAGCGGTTTTGGTCTCCTGCCATACCGTGGAGAACTCCACAGACAGAGAATCGGCAGCAGGTACCCCCGAGATAGGAAGTACCAGTAGAGGCACACTGGGATGCTGTCCAAAGACGATGAAGAAAGGAAACTTGGTGGACGATTCACTGGAGTGATTATTGTAGGCGAACTCAGCCCAAGGAAGTAGACTGACCCAGTGTTAAGGACGGCGGAGCGCACTAATAAATAAATAATAAGTACGTTCGCTGCCCGGGGTCCACCGTGCAGTAGGTGTGTTACACCGCTGCTAGATAATTGCAGACGCACAATATGGCGGTATATCGCACACGGGTTGACCGTCACCCAGTGTGCACAGAGCGCAGGTCTGTTATCTCCACAGAGTCGCTTGGAACATAAACGTGAATACCGAGCTTGTTGACCTCACAGGACTCGGTGGTGTGCACACACGGTAATCAGTCACAAGACTAGGCCCTAGGTTCTGGGTCAAAGTCCTTCTTGACCTACCGTGAGTGCGGCGTCGCTACCACGAACGCCCCAAGTGCTGCTGACTGCAGCGTGGCGAGTAAACTAGCCGCAATACGACAATGCCCGGACAGGCGCACTTAGCCACTGGAGTGGCTTGCTGCAGGGCAGTCTGCGCTGCTATTGCTGACCCAGAGGTGGCAACAACAACCAGTCCTACAGAGCTGGTCTGAGCAGAGCGCCTGTGATGCTGTGCAGGCTCCTGAGCGGTCGGAGAATGGGACACCGCAGGATGCAAGGCTCTGGATTCCTGCTGTGCAACTGCAGGAACCCGACGCCTAACATTACCCCCCCCTAGGGCTCCCTCCCCTCTGAGCCTCGGCACACTCAAACACCGCGATCAAGAGCGGGGCGTGGATGTTCTCCACTGGCTCCCAGGTCCAGGCCTCCGGACCATGACCCTTCCAGTCCACCAAATAAATTTTTTTGCCACGCACAATCCTGTGTCCCACAATGGCGTTGACCTCAAACTCATCCGAGGACAGGTCTGATGTCCAGGCAGATGACTCGGAAAACCGAGCCATATGAACAGGCTTGAGAAGGGACACGTGGAAGACGTCAGAGATGGCCAAGTGTGGTGGAAGAGCCAGACGGTAGACCACTGAGCTCATGCACTCAAGGACCTTAAAGGGACCAATGTATCGCGGAGCGAACTTGGAGGACTCGGCCCGCAGCTTGATATTACGCGCAGAGAGCCACACCAAGTCGCCAGGGGCAAAAGTTGGAGCGGGATGCCGATGTGTGTCAGCTGACGCTCTCATTCTCTCTTTAGAGGCTCCAATAGCATCCTGGGTGTGATCCCAGATGTCGCAAGCCTCCACTGCCCAGTCTGCCACCCTGGAATCAGTGGAAGACACTGGCATCGGGACAGGGACGCACGGATGCTGGCCGTAATTGAGAAGGAACGGCGTCTGACCAGTGGAATCAGTCACTGCGTTATTCAGGGCAAATTCAGCCCACGGTAGTAAGGATGTCCAGTCATCCTGCCTGGCAGAGACAAAATGTCGCAGGTATGTGACCAGAGTTTGATTGGCTCTCTCAACCAACCCACTCGTCTTGGGATGATATGTGGAGGACAAATTGAGCTTGATACTGAGTAGACTGCAGAGCTCCCTCCAAAATTGAGACGCAAACTGGGGACATCGGTCACTGACTATTTTGTCTGGCATACCGTGCAAATGAAATACATGCTTTATGAACAGTGCGGCGAGACCACGAGCGGAAGGCAGCCGCGCGAGTGGCACCAGATGCACCATTTTAGAGAAATGATCGGTGACCACCCAGGTGACCGTGCTGCCACCAGATTTGGGCAGGCCAACAAGAAAGTCCATGCCGACCATCTCCCAGGGTCTGTCTGCGGGATACAGTAACCCAGCCGGCCTCTGCCTAGAGGACCTGTTCCGAGCACAAGAGACGCATGCTTGAATGTACTCTTTTGTGTCCCGAGCCATGTCGGCCACCAATAAGACCTTGTCAAGAGTTCTGTGGTTCGCTTAATGCCAAAGTGACCACCTACCCTGGACGGGTGTGCCCACGCGAGGACCTCCGGCCGCAGGCGAGGAGGGACAAAGGTCTTGCCCGGCGGAACTGCCTCAAGAGCGACCGGAGCCACGGTCCTCAGGCTCTCCGTGGGGACAATTAGCCGAGGCTCAGCCTCCTCTTCCTCCGCTGAGACCACCGAGCGAGAAAAAGCATCCGCACGGACGTTCTTCTCTCCAGACAGGTAATGCAAGGTGAAGCGGAAGCGGGAGAAGAAGAGCGACCACCTAGCTTGATGAGAGTTCAAGCGCCTGGGCCGTTTGCAAATAGACCAGGTTTTTTGGTCAGTGTACACCTGGAAGGGAAACCAGGCTCCCTCCAGGAGATTTCTCCACTCAGAAAAGGACAATTTCATGGCCAGCAATTCCCTGTCCCTGATGGAGTAGTTTCTCTCCGCCGGTGATAAGGTCTTAGAGAAGAAGAAGCAGGGATGCTTCTGACCTTGAGCATCCTTCTGGAAAAGGAGTGCTCCTGCTCCAACGGACGAGACATCTACCTCTAGGATAAAGGGTTTATCCATATCGGGACGGTGGAGGATGGGAGCGCCAGCAAAATGGGTTTTCAGAGACGAAAAGGCCGTGGAGACCTGCTCTGACCAAACCTTTGGATTGGCTCCTTTCTTGGTGAGAGCGACCAAAGGAGCTACCAGTGTGGAGAAGTGGGGAATGAACTGGCGGTAATAGTTAACGAACCCCAAAAAACGCTGCACCGCTTTTAGAGAATGGGGCTCCTGCCAGTCCATTACCACTTGCAATTTGGCAGGATCCATAGCCAACCCCTGGGCCGAGATGATATAGCCCAGGAACGGCAAGGACTCCTGCTCAAACTGGCACTTCTCCAGCTTGGCAAAGAGGGCAAACAGTCGAAGACCTTGCAGACGTCTCTCCGGTGAGAGGCCATATCTGGAGAAAAGATGAGGATGTCATCCAGATAGACCACCACCGAGGTAGAGAGCATATCACAAAAGACGTCATTTACGAAGTCCTGGAAGACAGCAGGCACATTACAGAGGCCAAAGGGCATGACTAGATACTCATAGTGGCCATCCCTGGTATTAAAGGCTGTCTTCCACTCGTCTCCTTCGCGTATGCGGATCAGGTTGTACGCCCCCCGTAGATCTAATTTCATAAAGAACCGGGCCCCTTGCAGCCTGTCAAACAACTCAGAGATCAAAGGAAGAGGGTATTTGTTTTTTACGGTAATGGCGTTGAGACCTCTGTAGTCAATGCAGGGGCACAACTCCCCACTCTTCTTCTGCAAGAAGAAGAACCCTGCACCAGCCGGCGACACCGATTTTCGGATAAACCCTCTTGCCAGGTTCTCCCGGATATATTGTGACATGGCCTCTGTCTCCGGGAGAGATACAGGGTACACGCGGCCTCTAGGAGGCTCCCCGCCTGGCAATAGGTCTATCGGGCAATCGTAAGGACGGTGCGGCGGAAGCGTCTCCGCTGATTTTTTGGAGAAGACATCCGCGTACTGCCGGTAGTGTCCAGGGAGCGTGGAAAGATCCACGGGCACCTCCGTGGATGCCACTTGAACATTGCCCCTCATGCACCTTCCCTCACAGTCCTTGCTTTTATAGCCGTACGGGACCTTCCAGATCTCTGGGATGGACCAATCAGATCAGGAGAAGGACCTGAGCACGTGACTCCTGATCTCCAATGGGAGATTGTCTCGTGAGCATGCCCAGTAGCATGATGAGAGGACTTAGCCACTGGAGTGGCTTGCTGCAAGGCAGCCTGCGCTGCTATTGCTGACCCAGAGGTGGCAGCAACAACCAGTCCTACAGAGCTGGTCTGAGCAGAGCGACTGTGATGCCGAGATTGCTGTGCAGGCTCCTGAGCGGTCGGAGAAGAATGGGAGACCGCAGGATACAAGGCTCTGGATTCCCGCTGTGCAGCTGCAGGAACCCGACGCCTAAAGGACCTGTCACACTAAGCGATATCACTAGCAATATCGCTATAACTTGTGACGTTATAGCGATATTGCTGTGTCTGATACTCACCTACGACCCGCTCCCCCGTTGGTTATCACTGATCGCGCGAGAACGTCCAGGACTGTTTCTCGTCGTCAGCTTCCTGCGGCGCTTCCTGTGGAGCATGGAGCCAGGCGGGAGGACATCAGGATCGCCTAGTGTGACAAGTAAGTAGTGACCCCTGTCCCCAGCGATGTCACTGGTGAGATCTGCCTGTGTGGCAGCTCACTAGTGACCACTTAGCGATGTACCAGCGATCCTGACCGTGTCATATCGCTGGTCGGGATCGCTGGTGCATCGCTAAGTGTGACAGTACCTTAACACCCAGTCATTCTGATGAGCATTTGAAAAGTGCCGGGTGTAGGATGTAAGGATCTGGTTGGTACGTTCCACCTGCCCACTGGTTTTGGGGTGATAGGCGGAAGAGAAATCCAATGACACTTTCATGAGTCCACATAGAGCTCTCCAGAACCGGGAGGTGAATTGGACCCCTCTCTCCGACGCGATGTGCAGAGGGAAGCCGTGACTTCTGAAGTTATGAGAAATGAAGATCTTCGCCAAGTCAGGAGCAGAGGGTAGTCCGCGAAGAGGAATGAAGTGGGCCATCTTCGAGAATCGGTCTACAACCACTAAGACCACAGTACAACCAGAAGAACGAGGCAGATCAGTAATGAAATCCATGGCTATGTGCTGCCATGGAGCCGACGGTACGGGAAGCGGGAGTAGAAGACCGGAGGGTGGTTGTCTGGGTATCTTGTTCTGGGCACAGGAAGGGCAAGATGCCACAAAGTCTTTAACATCCTGGGAAAGGGAAGGCCACCAATAGGAGCAAGAGATTAAGCAAAAAGACTTTTTGACACCTATGTGGCCGGCAATCATGGACGAATGTCCCCAGTTTAACACTCATTTTCGGTTATTCTTAGCCACAAAGGTTCTTCCCGGAGGTAAGGTGGTTAACTTGATAGGAGCCACACTAATTACTTTGGACGGGTCAATGATATGAGAAGGTTCTTCCTCTGTATCAGAAGACAGGAATGATCTTGACAACGCATCCGCTCTAACGTTTTTATCGCCTGGCCGAAAATGTAGTTCAAAGTCAAAGCGGGTGAAGAATAGGGACCACCTGACTTGCCGAGGGTTGAGCCTCTGTGTGGACTGGATGTACGCCAGGTTCTTATGGTCCGTGAAGATCTTGAATGGATGTATGGCACCTTCCAGTAAGTATCTCCATTCCTCCAAGGCCAATTTAATGGCCAATAGCTCTTTGTCGCCAGTGGAGTAGTTCTGCTCAGTGGAGAATACTTTAGAAAAGAAGCCACAGGTGACGAAACGCCCAGAAGAAGATTTCTGCAGAAGGACTGCACCAGCCCCGGAAGAGGATGGGTCCACCTCAAGAGTGAAAGGTCTACTAACTTCAGGACGATGAAGCGCTGAAGCAGAGGCGAAGGCTTGTTTCAGCGACTGGAAGGCGTCTTCAGCCTCAGAGGGCCAAGCCTTTGGGTTAGCTCCTTTGCAGATAAGGGACGAGATAGGGCGAACCAACAAGGAGAAATGGGGAACGAACTGTCGGTAGTAGTTCGCAAAACCCAGGAAGCGTTGGATTGCCTTCACCCCATGGGGCCGTGGCCAATCGAGAACGGCGGACACCTTTTCCGGATCCATGCGTAGACCAGAGTCCGAGATAATGTACCCTGAGAATGACAAGGATGTTTGCTCGAAGGCACATTTCTCGAGCTTGGCAAAAAGACGGTTCTCCCTCAGGCGCTGGAGGACTTGACGCACGTTCTTTCTGTGGGCCGAGAGGTCTGGAGAAAAAATGAGGATGTCATCCAAATAGACTACCACGCAGGAGTACAGCATATCCCGGAAGACATCATTCACAAACTCCTGGAACACCGCTGGGGCATTGCAGAGGCCGAAGGGCATGACCAAGTACTCGTAGTGACCGTCTTGGGTGTTAAAGGCGGTCTTCCACTCATCACCGGACCGAATGCGGATCAAGTTGTAGGCCCCACGAAGATCCAGAATGGTGAAAATTCGAGCTCCTCTAAGCTGGTCAAAGAGCTCTGGGATCAGTGGCAATGGGTACTTCTTCTTGACCGTGATATTGTTTAGCCCTTGGTAGTCTATGCAGGGACGGAGGGAGCCGTCCTTTTTGACAAAGAAAAATCCCGCTCCTGCGGGTGAGGAGGACTTATGGATAAAACCTCTAGCAAGGTTCTCCTGGATATACTCAGACATTGCTTGGGTTTCAGCGGGGATAGCGGATATATTCTACCCCTGGGTGGCGTAGAACCAGGAACGAGGTCAATTGGACAGTCGTATGGCCGATGGAGGGGCAGAGTCTCGGCCTCCTTCTTGTCGAAGACATCTGCAAAGGACCAGTAAGCCGACGGCAGACCTGTAGGTGCCGAAGACGGACAGGCAAATTTCATTGGATGGACGTGCAACAGGCACTTCTCCTGACAGAACGGTCCCCAGCAGAGTATATCGCCTGACCGCCAGTCCAGGGTTGGCTCATGAGTCCGTAACCAAGGGAGACCTAGAAGAAGCGTGTGAGACATAGTAGACAAGACGTGGAAGGGGATCTTCTCTTCCGGGTTCAGGGCTCCGATCTGCAGCTGGATCTCTTCGGTGGCCTGGGTAACGATCTCCTGCAAGGATGTACCATTGACCGAAACTATCGACCGAGGAGTCTCCAGGGATCTGACAGGAATCCGGTATTTTTTAACCGCCTCGAGTGTGATAAAATTCCCAGCCGCACCAGAATCTAGAAAAGCCTCCTCTGAATAACGCTTGGTACCCAGATTCAGTAACACGGACACGACCAGGGAGGGAGAGGAGTCACGTACACCTAGGGAGGCCTCTCCTAACAATCCTAGGCGGAGAAGTTTCCTAGCTTCTTGGGACAGGAATGAAGGAGATGAGAGGGACTCCCACAGTAAAGGCAGAGGCCAAGAGTAAGTCTCTCCTCGCGACGCTGTTCGTCCGACTTGCAACGGTCCACCTCCACAGGCTCTGAAACGGATGTCGCAGAAGGTACGGGGCGCGAGTGGAGAGGTCTGCGGGTATTCGACGGGAGACGAGAAGGCCTTCTTTCTCTGGCTGATTCACGGGCACGCTCCTGGAACCGCAGGTCTATGCGTGTCGCCAGAGAGATCAGATCCTCTAAAGAGGTGGGAGTATCCTGGCCCGCCAGTTCATCTTTGATCTGACCGGACAGGCCACGCCAAAAAAACCCTACGAGGGCTTCGTTGATCCAACCGAGTTCAGAGGACAAGGTACGAAAATGGATGGCATACTGCCACACCGATAGGGTACCCTGATGGAGGTTAAAGAGGGACTCGGTGGTAGAAGCCAGACGACCCGGCTCGTCGAACACCTTGCGGAAGGTGTCCAAAAAGGTGGAAAGCTGAGAGACGAGTGGATCATTGCGCTCTCAGAGGGGATTCACCATTGCTAATGCCTCCCCCTCTAAGTGGTAAACAATAAAGTCAATTTTGGCACGCTCGGTGGGGTAGTGCTGCGGCAAAAGCTCAAAATGTAACCGGCACTGGTTAAAAATACTCCACAAAACTTAGGGTCACCACTATATCGGTATGGCTTGCAAAAGCGCAGCAGCGGGTGCGGGACAGAGGATTGGGCAGAAACAGATTGTATGGAAAGGAGCCGATTATCTACCGACGCCATATAGTTGAGGATATGGGCCTGGGTGTCTCGTTGCTGCGTGAGTTCTTCCTGGAGGCTGGCCAACTGGGAAGCATTCCCAGGGTCAGAGGACTGTAAGGCAGATAAACGGGACTCCATGGACTTAAGAAATGACAAAATCCTAGTCTGGTTTTCCCGGAGGAACACCAGCTCCTTTTGGACGGGAGCCGCGGTACCAGCGGGGTCCATGGCCTGATTATACTGTGACGACTCCTGGAGTGGACCCTCTGGGTCATGGCACCAACCCTCCCGGGGCGAGCTGACCTAGTGAGGACCACCCCTATACAGGGAGTGTCAGGGGCAAGCCCAAGGCGGTAAGGTACCACGACTGTTGGCACCAGGTGGCCGGCTCGCAGGAGACACGAGTGAGTGTGTCTGCAGGAACGTGGAAAGCGTGGACACAGGGACACGTGGAGTACAGGACAGTACAGGGTGAGTGTAACTGCAGGAACATGTAAAGCGTGGGCGCGAGAGTGTGCTAGATACAGTGTAGTACCAGACGGGCACACTAGAGCACGTATGGCGTGCAGTGACTAGTACGTCCGGGTGTGAGCAAAGCAGGATGCATGCAAAGGAGCATGCCAGAGTACTGAGTTAGGCAGCAGGAGTGCCAGGAGGTGCAACAGAGTACAGGAACAGAGTGTGTGCCAGGAGGCACAACTGAGCACATGTGAGAGTACAGGATCAGAGCGTGTGCCAAGGGGCACAACTGAGCATAAGACAGAGCACAGGATCAGAGCGTGTGCCAGGAGGCACAACTGAGCATAAGACAGAGCACAGGATCAGAGTGTGTGCCAGGAGGCACAACTGAGCATAAGACAGAGCACAAGATCAGAGCGTGTGCCAGGAGGCACAACAGAGTACAAGGCATAGTGCAGGTTCAGAGCATGTGCCAAGAGGCACAACAAAGTACAAGACAGAGTGCTGGTTCAGAGCGTGTGCCAAGAGGCACAGCGGAGTACAAGACAGAGGACCCGAATACAGTGCACAGCCAGGCAGGGACACGGCAGACCAAGCCAGGAAGCACAACAATAATCAGGCACCTCCCATAGGAAGAGGTAGCCTGATATAGCACATGATCACTAGGGCTTCCGGGTCAAGTCCTCCAATACCATAGAGAGGACGGACCTGGAGACAGAGCTGAGAGGAGCGCGCGTGCGCACACAGAACATGGTGCAAACATAAACCTAAGTGCGAGAGGTGCGCATGTGCACCCGGTGTGACCCACGGAGTGGCCGCGGCTCTGGAAGAGATGACGTCGAGACCGAGGTCCTGCCCCCAGGTGAGCGCGGCATGTTTGTCTTAACTGAGACTTGGCACTTACACGTTTCTCTGGAGGAAGATCGTAGATCCACTGGGGGTCCTTTTGTTCTGTTGCAGTGTAGAATCTCAATAACTGGTTATACAGTTGGTCTTCCATGGTTGTCAAAATTGGAAAACTTATTTTGGTGTTGGGGGATGTTGCAAAATCACTTTACATATCTTATCAGGATAGAATAGGAACTCACACTGGAGAAAAGAGTGCATATCATAGAGAGCAGAGAGAAACATACACATAGCAAGTTACAATACAACATAACATTATCTATGCACTGATGGAAGAGAGCCATCTGCTGTCAGTGTAATGCAACTCCTCCAACACATACTGTAAGTGTAGCCCTACTTTCTGCCTTTGTAGTTATTCTGTAGAACAACTACAATAGGAAAAAACACACCAATATTCGGGCTTGGAGAGGTATAGTTTAGCCTAGGCTAGAATATACCCGGGGTATACTTTGGCCTACGCCTGTCAGGACTCTGAACATTTTTACCTTTTTGCATTACTGCCCTTTTCCAAGATGGTGTCCTTGGTCTCATGTGCATTGTGTCCTCCTGCTATAAAACTCCACCCCAGCCTTCAGTCTGTGCTTGAGTATTCTGCCTTGCATCCAGCTCCTGACCGCTGATTGCTCCCTGGCTATATACCGGCTCCTGTGAACCTGTGTGGTGATCCTGCTGCTCTGCTCTGAGTTCCTGCTGCATACTCCAGTTTCCAGAACTCTTCTTCCTCTGCTGCTCATGTTTCACTTCCATCTGCATTTGCTGGACATGTAAGCTGTTCCTGCTCTGCAAGAGCCTGAGACTATTTTCCTGGTCAAGCTAAGATAAGATTTGAACTGCCTTTTAAGCTTACCTATCTGTGTCTGGACTAAGACAAGGATTTATTCATGCCAAGTATCCTCAAGAAATAACTGTGCGTCATAGACTTTTTGCTTGATTGCATCTTCCTCTAAGTTCCTATAGACTGCTAAGCTGCTTCTTATAATTTCTCCAAGTGTTATGGACTTGAGTTTCTTTCTGCATCTGTTGTATCACCGTGTGTTAATATAGACTTTATCACTTATAAAGCTGTGTCCTGTAGTCATCTTGTTCCATGCACAGAGACTCCTGAGTTATCCACTATAATTATTACAACGCCACTTTAACCCCATGCATAGTCTGGCCCAGGCTATTTTGCTTGGACGGGTAAAGTTTAGCCTAAGCTAGAATATAAGTGGGGTATACTCTGGCCTAGGCCACTTTAACCCTGGGCATAGTCTGGGACAAGGTATATTCTGGCCTGTTACACCGGGATACCACAAACTGTACCTTCTATGTGGTGCACTTTTACATGTTTATTTGTCCAGAAGCGTTTTTGTTACCAAATTTCCTGCATCATTATCGCCTGTAAAAAAAATTGTAACACTTTTTAATCATTTTTTGTTGGCACAGCCCCCTGAGGAGGCCCAAGCGAAACGTGCGTTGGGGCTGCACGGTGTGACCTGTTACGTGGATCTATTTGGGTGAGATTTTTTTTCTTAGCAGTAGATTATTAGTTCAGTTCCAATTGTGGGTATATAGGCTATAGTGGTAACATGTTGTGAGTTTTCTTAATTTATCCCATATGGTCTCTGATGATGTACAGTTGTGGCCAAAAGTATTGACACCCCTGCAATTCTGTCAGATAGTACTCAGTTTCTTCCTGAAAATGATTGCAAACACAAATTCTTTGGTATTATTATCTTCATTTAATTTGTCTTAAATGAAAAAACACAAAAGAGAATGAAGCAAAAAGCAAAACTTTGATCATTTCACACAAAACTCCAAAAATGGGCCAGACAAAAGTATTGGCACCCTCAGCCTAATACTTGGTTGCACAACCTGTAGCCAAAATAACTGCGACCAACCGCTTCCAGTAACCATCAATGAGTTTCTTACAATGCTCTGCTGAAATGTTAGACCATTCTTCTTTGGCAAACTGCTCCAGGTCCCTGATATTTGAAGGGTGCCTTCTCCAAACTGCCATTTTTAGATCTCTCCACAGGTGTTCTATGGGATTCAGGTCTGGACTCATTGCTGGCCACCTTAGAAGTCTCCAGTGCTTTCTCTCAAACCATTTTCTAGTGCTTTTTGAAGTGTGTTTTGGGTCATTGTCCTGCTGGAAGACCCATGACCTCTGAGGGAGACCCAGCTTTCTCACACTGGGCCCTACATTATGCTGCAAAATTTGTTGGTAGTCTTCAGACTTCATAATGCCATGCACAAGGTCAAGCAGTCCAGTGCCAGAGGCAGCAAAGCAACCCCAAAACATCAGGAAACCTCTGCCATGTTTGACTGTAGGGACCGTGTTCTTTTCTTTGAATGCCTCTTTTTTTTCTCTTGTAAACTCTATGTTGATGCCTTTGCCCAAAAAGCTCTACTTTTGTCTCATCTGACCAGAGAACATTCTTCCAAAACGTTTTAGGCTTTTTCAGGTAAGTTTTGGCAAACTCCAGCCTGGCTTTTTTATGTCTCGAGGTAAGAAGTGGGGTCTTCCTGGGTCTCCTACCATACAGTCCCTTTTCATTCAGACGCCGACGGATAGTACGGGCTGACACTGTTGTACCCTCGGACTGCAGGGCAGCTTGAACTTGTTTGGATGTTAGTCGATGTTCTTTATCCAACATCCGCACAATCTTGCATTGAAATCTCTTGTCAATTTTTCTTATCCGTCCACATCTTGGGAGGTTAGCCACAGTGCGATGGGCTTTAAACTTCTTGATGACACTGCGCATGGTAGACACAGGAACATTCAGGTCTTTGGAGATGGACTTGTAGCCTTGAGATTGCTCATGCTTCCTCACAATTTGGTTTCTCAAGTCCTCAGACAGTTCTTTGGTCTTCTTTCTTTTCTCCATGCTCAATGTGGTACACACAAGGACACAGGACAGAGGTTGAGTCAACTTTAATCCATGTCAACTGGCTGCAAGTGTGATTTAGTTATTGCCAACACCTGTTAGGTGCCACAGGTAAGTTATAGGTGCTGTTAATTACACAAATTAGAGAAGCATCACATGATTTTTTCGAACAGTTCCAAAACTTTTGTCCACCCTCTTTTTTATGTTTGGTGTGGAATTATATCCAATTTGGCTTTAGGACAATTCTTTTTGTGTTTTTTCATTTAAGACAAATTAAATGAAGATAATAATACCAAAGAATTTGTGTTTGCAATCATTTTCAGGAAGAAACTGAGTATTTGTGTACATATATTCCCTTAAAAAACTTTTATTGATAATTTGAATAAAAAACACCTATTCCCGTGTAATCCACAAAGACAAAAAGCCCTAATCAAGGACTACAATAACCTATCTAGACACCTTCCTAGCCGTGGAGGTTGGCACCCTAGAATAAGTCGATTATTTGGCGCCCCCACTCGGATGTCGCCTGTCCCTATCTCCCCTAGCTTACCCTGAATAAAAAGGTGAGAAAACAATAAATGAAAGGAATGAGATGAAGGAAGGGAAAAAAAGGTTATATATAGAATATATATATTAATGGGCAAGAAACATCTTATATCATATTTGGAGTGACCCTAAAGAAGGTACTAATCTCAATAAGAGACCAACAGAAACCGCATACAGCAATGTTATTGCACCCAAAGTACAAGTGCTGATAGAATGAAATATGGATATAAAATCCAAAGGTGCATCACAATGCGGTTAATAAACAAAAAAACTATTTTTCTCCATGAAAAAAACAAACATGGCCTACATATATAATGCTCATATGAGATAACATATGGATATAATTAATCCAAAAAAAAGAAAGAGCATGTATGACCATGCAGTTACTTATCAGAGAGAGTAGAAAATCGCCTCAACGCGTTTCCCCGTTGTTGCGGTTCCTCAGGAGGCCTATAACTTTAGTACCATCAATGCTGGATATGTTCTATGATGCCCCAGATACCATGATGAAAAAGGCATAGGGGCGGTCTCAAAAGAAGGGGGTTAAATAGCCCTCATAGTAAACAATCTGTCAGCACGCCCAATCAGCATGTCTCACACTAAAAGCAGTCCCAGGAAATATAACCGCTCACTTGCCTCACCAATCAGCCATTGCTTAAGAGGTAAAAGATCCCTCTGCGTTCCATCCATAGTCGGCGTGCGTGTCAGCCCAACTGCGCATGTGTGGAAATGTCATATTCCTCCTACTCAAAGCGCCAGCTTCAAACTGCGCAAGCGCAGGGGCCGCATAGATCCGAGATCCATCAGATCAACAGCGCATGTCCGAAATGAATGCCAAAGATATTACTCATAAAGATAAGGCCTACTACGCATGCCCAGAAGTAATATAATAAGTAATTCAAGAAAAAAGAGCTTCAAACCGCGCTGGCGCAGGACACCATTAGAGGTAGATCATTATATCCAAAGCGCTTGCACAAATGTATAGAAAAGATATATAGAAAAAATATTATAGAGCCCGGGGATTTTAACCCCTTACAAATCTGGACAAATATGCTAAGCCTCAAAAATTGATATAGCAAGCAACAAAGGGGTAGAAGTAAGCTTAAATCAGAATAAAAAGATATAAATGACAAAATTAGATACATAATAATGATATTCCTCATAATTGAGCTAGTGTGCCAATAATAACACACTACTTGTAATAAGCTAGCTAAGTCCTTTCAAAACTACCAAAACCCGTTGAAAAAACAAAGGAAAACCAAATAAATCAAAATAAATAAGCATAAAAAGCAAGTATAGGATAGACATTCATTAAGGCCTTTAGGAGAGAGGGATTGGAGCCTATATATCCATTCAACTTCTCTTCTCTGTATAATTTTGTCCAAATCCCCCCTCTGGGTTTTGGTCTAAACAGCTCTATAATGCCAAATGTGATCTCCCTAAGAGATCCACCATGAACCTCATTCATGTGTCGGGCGACGGGTTTATCTCTCTTATTCTTAACCCCTTCACCCCCAAGGGTGGTTTGCACGTTCATGACTGGGCCAATTTTTACAATTCTGACCACTGTACCTTTATGAGGTCATAACTCTGGAACGCTTCCATGGATCCCGGTGATTATGACATTGTCTTCTCGTGACATATTGTACTTCATGTTAGTGGTAAAATTTCATTCAAATAACTTGCGTTTATTTGTGAGAAAAACGGAAATTTGGCGAAAATTTTGAAAATTTCGCAATTTTCCAACTTTGAATTTTTATGCTCTTAAATCACAGAGATATGGCACGCAAACAACTTGATAACTAACATTTCCCACATGTTTACTTTACATCAGCACAATTTTGGAACCAAAATTTTTTTTTGTTAGGAAGTTATAAGGGTTAAAAGTTGACCAGCGATTTCTCATTTTTACAACACCATTTTATTTTTAGGACCACATCACATTTGAAGCCACTTTGAGGGGTCTATATGATAGAAAATACCCAAAAGTGACACCATTCTAAAAACTGCACCCCTTAAGGTGCTCAAAACCACATTCAAGAAGTTTATTAACCCTTTAGGTGCGTCACAGGAATTTTTTTGAATATTTAAAAAAAAATGAACATCTAACTTTTTTTCACAAAAAAAATACTTCAGGTTCAATTTTTTTTATTTTACCAAGGGTAACAGGAGAAATTGGACTGCAAAAGTTATTGTGCAATTTGTCTTGAGTACGCTGATACCTGATATGTGGGGGGGAACGACTGTTTCGGCGCATGGCAGAGCTCAGAATGGAAGGAGCGCCGTTTGACTTTTTCAATGCAAAATTGGCTGGAATTCAGATCGGACGCCATGTCACGTTTGGAGAGTCCCTGATGTACCTAAACAGTGGAAACCCCCTACAAGTGACCCCATTTTGGAAACTAGACCCCCAAGGAACTTATCTAGATATGTGGTTAGAACTTTGAACCCACAAGGGCTTTACAGAAGTTTATAACGTACAGCGGTACAATTAAAAAATCATATTTTTTCCACAAAAATGATTTTTTCACCCCAATTTTTATTTTCCCAAGGGTATCAGGACCCTAAAAGTTATTGTGCAATTTGTCCTGAGTATGCTGATACCCCACATGTGGGGGTAAACCACTATTTGGGCGCATGGCAGAGCTCAGAAGGGAAGCAGCGCCATTTGACGTTTTTGGCTGGAATTGAGATCGGACATCATGTCGCGATTGGAAAACCCCTGATGTACCAAAACAGTGGAAACCCCCCACAAATGACACCATTTTGGAAACTAGACCCCCTAAGGAACTTATCTAGATGTGTGGTGAGCACTTTGAACCCCCCAGTGCTTCACAGAACTTTATAACGCCCGGGCGTGAAAATAAAAAATTTGTGTTTTTTCCACAAACATGATCTTTTAGTCACCATTTTTTTATTTTGCCAAGGGTACCAGGAGAAATTGGACACCAAATGTTGTTGTCCAATTTGTCCTGAGTATGCTGATACCCCATATGTGGGAGAAAACTACTGTATGGGCACACGTCGGGGCTCGGAAGGGAAGTAGTGACGTTTTGGAATGCAGACTTTGATGGAATGGTCTGCGGGTGTCATGTTGCCTTTGGAGAGCCCCTAATGTACCTAAACAGTGGAAACCCCCCACAAATGACCCCATTTTGAAAACTAGACCCCCTAAGGAACTTATCTAGATGTGAGGTGAGCACTTTGAACCCCCAAGGGCTTCACAGAAGTTTATAATGCCAGGGCATGAAAATAAAAAAAATTGTATTTTTTCCACAAACATGATCAATTAGTCCCCAATTTTTTTATTTTCCCAAGGGTTACAGGAAAAATTGAACCCGAAAAGTTGTTGTCCAATTTGTCCTGAGTACGCTGATGCCCCATATGTGGGAGAAAACTACTGTATGGACACACGTCGGGGCTCGGAAGGGAAGCAGTGACGTTTTGGAATGCAGACTTTGATGGAATGGTCTGCGGGTGTCATGTGCGTTTGGAGAGCCCCTGCTGTACCTAAACTATTGAAACTCCCCACAAGTGACCCCATTTTGGACACTAGACCCCCCACGGAACTTATCTAGATGTGTGGTGAGCACTTTGAACCCCCAAGTGCTTCACAGAAGTTTATAACGCTCGGACGTGAAAATAAAAAAATCATTTTTTTCCAAAAAAATGATATTTTTGCCCCCAATTTTTTATTTTCCTAAGGGTAACAGGAGAAATTGAACCCCAAAAATTGTTTTGCAATTTGTCCTGAGTAGGCTGATACCCTACATGTGGGGGGTAAAACACTGTTTGGGCGCATGGCAGAGCTTGGAAGGGAAGGAGCACCATTTGACTTTTTCAACTCAAAATTGGCTGGAATTGAGATCAGACACCATGTTGCATTTGGAGAGCCCCTGATGTGCCCAAACAGTGGAAACCCCCAATTCTAACTCCAACCCGAACCCCAACACACCCCTAACCCTAATCTCAGCCCTAACCCTAACCCTAGCCCTAACCCTTGCCCTAGCCCTAACCCTTGCCCTAGCCCTAACCCTAGCCCTAACCCTACCCTAGCCCTAGCCCTAACCCTAGCCCTAACCCTAACCCTAGCGCTAACCCTAACCCTAATGGAAAAATGGAAATAAATACATTTTTTAAATTTTATTATTTTTCCCTAACTAAGGGGGTGATAACGGGGGGTTTGATTTACTATTGATGGCGGTTTTTATATTTGGCAGCTGTCGCACGCTAAAAGACGCTTTTTATTGTAAAAATAGTTTTTGCATCACCACATATTGAGAGCTATAATTTTTCCGTATTTTGACCCACCGAGTAATGTGAGGTCTTATTTTTTGCGGGACGAGTTGACATTTTTATTGGTACCATTTTCTGGCACGTGACATTTTTTAATCGCTTTTTATTCCGATTTTTGGGACGCAGAATGAACAAAAACCAGCGTTTCATGAATTTCTTTTGGGGGGGTGCGTTTACACCGTTCCACGTGCGGTAAAATTGATAAAGCGGTTTTATTCTTCGGGTCAGTACGGTTACAGCGATACCTCATTTAGGTTGTTTTTTTATGTTTTGTCGGTTTTATGCAATGAAAACTATTTTATATAAAAAATAATTATTTTTGCATCGCTTTATTCTGCGAGCTATAACTTTTTTATTTTTTCACTGATGATGCTGTGTGGCAGCTCGTTTTTTGCGGGACAAGATGACGTTTTCAGAGGTACCATGGATATTTATATGCGTCTTTTTGATCGCGCGTTATTATACTTTTTGTTTGGCGGTATGATAATAAATCATTATTTTTTGCTTCGTTTTTTATTTTTTAAGGGGTTCGCTAAAGGGGTTAACTAATGGGACAGTTTTATAGGGAGGGTCATTACGGACGCGGCGATACCTAATATGTGTACTTTTATTGTTTTTTTTTTTATTTCCAAAAAATGGATTTATTTGGGGGAATATTTTTTTTTTTTTTTTTTTTACTAATTTATTTGGCGATTTTTTTAAAATTATTTTAACACTTTTTTTATTTTTTTTTTTAACTTTATTAAATAGTCCCAGGTGGGACATCACTGTCCTGTGACAGATCGCTGATCTGTCACATCACAGATCACTGTGACAGATCAGCGATCTGTCACAGGCAGTGCAGAAGGCTTCCTCATGCCTGCGCTTTGCAGGCACTGAGGAAGCCAGCTTCCTGCAGGCCCCCGAAGGCCCCCGTTGCCATCTTGGATTCGGGGGCCTGCAGGAAAGGAGCCCCCCGCAGCAGCGCTGCACATTGCGCTGCCATCGGGGGCTCAGGGAAGCACGGAGGGAGCCCCCTCCCTGCCGATGCTTCCCTTTAACCCCTGGTACACCGCGATCATGTTTGATCGCGGTGTGCAAGGGGTTAACGTGTCGGGGGCGGTCCGTGACCGCCCCTGACACATTGTGCCGGGTGTCAGCTGTGATAATCAGCTAACACCCGGCCGCGATCAGCGGTGCTCACCACGTGGGCGCCGCTGATCGCGATAGACGTACTATCCCGTCCATGGGCATAGGGGCCCGGGTCCCATGGACGGGATAGTATGTCGGATGTCAGGAAGGGATTAATATCATTTAAATGTTCACCCACCCTAACTCTGAGCTCTCTAATTGTCTTCCCAACATAATCAAGCGGGCATGTGCATGTTGCTTTGTAAACCATACCAGAAGATCTACAATTCCCAAAATCTCTAATATAATATACCTTAGCGTCCACTGAACTACAGAATGTTTTTGACTGGAACATAACTTCACATCTAGAACAATTACCACACCTAAAAAAACCTTGCGGTCTACAATCCAGCCAAGTACCCTCCTTTTTTGGTCTCTGATAAAAGCTATGGGCCAAATGGTCCCCAAGAGATCTACCTCTTCTGTAGGTAATACTAGGCATAGGAGCAATAAAGTCTTTTAAATCAGGATCAGCTAAGAGAATACCCCAATGCCTTTTAAAGATTTGATAGACTCTCTCAGCCTGACTGTCATAGGTACCTATCATCCTAGTTATATCCTTATCATCCTTTTTGTCCTTAATTCCCAAAAGGGACGATCTGTCAACAGATAGAGCTTCCTTATAAGATCTCCTCAGAACATATTCTGGATAACCTCTCGCTTTAAACCTACAGTACAGATCGTCAGCTTGGTTCTTAAAAGTATCCAAATCTGAGCAGTTTCTCCTAAGACGGAAAAACTGCCCTTTTGGTATACCTCTTTTTAGGGGAATAGGGTGATGGCTGGTCCACCTAAGTAGATTATTTGTGGATGTCGGTTTGCGATAAGTGCAAGTCTCAATATTCCCATTCTGCTTCTTCGTGATAGTTAAGTCAAGAAAATTAATACTCCTATACTGACACTCTGACGTAAAGCGCAACCCAATTTCATTCTTATTTATACTTTCCATAAAGTGGTGGAACTCACTCTCAGTGCCAGACCAAAATACCAAAATATAGTCAATATATCTGGCCCATAGAGCGATATAGGAGTTCCACCACATATCCTCATCACCAAAAATGAGTGTTTCCTCCCACCAGCCCAGGAATACATTAGCATACGTAGGGGCAGAGGGGCTCCCCATCGCTGTACCCCTGAGCTGGTGGAAGTACTTCCCATCAAAAAGAAAGTAGTTATGAGTCAAAGTAAATAATAGAAGCTCCTCAACAAAGATATTGTGGTCCCCACATTCCACTGCTCTTGACTGAAGAAAGTGACCAATGGCTCTCATACCACATTTATGTGGAATGCTGCTATAAAGCGCTTCTGCATCAATCGATGCCAAGATTGTCTTCTCCTCGATTGATATGCCTTCCAGCAAATTAAGCAAATGCGATGTATCTCGTACAAAGGAGGGAAGCGATGTCGCAAATGGTCTTAAAACCTTATCTAGGTATATACCAACGTTCTGCGTTAAAGATTCTATGCCTGCTACAATAGGTCTACCTTTTAAGGGATTTAAACCTTTATGTATCTTGGGCAGTGCATAGAACGTAGGTATAACCGGCTTGTTAGGCAGCATAAATTTAAGTTCATTCAAAGAAATGAGACCCATCACCTTAGCTTTAGTCAAAATGTCAGTCAAAGCAGCTAGATATATTTTAGTGGGATCTCCACTCAGTACCTCATAGGTACCGTGCTCATATAACAGAGAATGACACATGTCTAAGTAATTTTTGTGGTCCATTATAACCAGATTACCACCCTTATCTGAGGATTTTATTATGATTTCCTTACTATTTTCAAGTGCACAAAGGGAATCTCTTTCCCCCTGAGAAAGATTACCCACACCTTTATTGTAATCATTCTTAATTTTACACAAATCCATTTCCACCATTTTCATAAAGATATCAACACTGGTAGTATTTATGATTGGTGGCATACGGGTACTCCTATTCCTCAAGTCAGTAAAGGGACCTTTACCACGTACTTGATTATTCTCCCCCAAAAGGGATGTTAATACTTGAAAGGTATCGAAATCCTCCTCTAAAATACCCAGTCTTTTACATTCATCTCTATTATGCTGTTGAAAAAAAGAGTTTCCATTTCAAATTACGTCCAAATAGATTTAAATCCTTAACCCACCTAAAGCAATCAAAACAAGAGGTGGGCACAAAATTCAAACCTTTCTGCAACAAAAGGTAATTATTTCCAGAGAGTTCACAAGATGACAAATTAATGATCTGACCCTGATTTATACTTGTCTTCTCCTCAAATCATAACCCATTATTGGGCCCCTGTCCAAAAAAGACTGCGGTAATAATGAGGAAGGTCCAGATGATGTAGAGGGAGAATTTCTCAAATCCCTCCCATTTCCCTTCTGCCTGTGTTGATTTCTTGGCATACGCCATTTGCCCCGATTTTGTCTACCCCTTCCACGATAATAATCTGAACGTTCAGTGTCTGAGGTATCTAAGTTTGATGAGGACACTTCCGTAGCTGATTTTGTTTGGTATTCAAAAGCTTTATTATCCTTGAATTCAGCAAAGTCCCGCACAAACTGTGCGTGTTTTCTATCCTTCAACCTTGTTTGAAATTTTTCTACTGACGTTTGAAGGATATTTTCCCGTCTCGAAAAATCGGGATCAGTTTTAAACTTTTGAACTCTTTCAATAGCACTATTGAGCTTTTTAATAGATTCCTCAAACAATTTCTTTTCTTCCACAAGAATCAATTGCATGAATCTGGTGGAGGCCTCAACAGACTCCCTTGTCCAGGCTGCCAGCAGAAGGGGATTAGCTGTATGAGGTGAGGGTTGTAGATTAATTCTTAACCCTTTGGGTACTATTTTATTCTTTATATAATTTTCAAGACCCTTCACCTCCCACCAAGACCGTATATTCTCTTTATAGCACTGATACACTTCATTAAAGAGAGTTTTCAGGGAAGGATTGTCAATACTTTCTGGAGTAGTACTGGTAGAAAAAACTAAATTGGCATCCTGTGCCCATAATTCAACATTGATGGGGTTTGAAAGGAAGCTAGCCATATTACGCAAATTTCAAAACATAACAAACTCTTTAAATAAGCAAAGGAATAAATCCATATTATTTGTGTACATATATTCCCTTAAAAAACTTTTATTGATAATTTGAATAAAAAACAAACACCTATTCCCGTGTAATCCACAAAGACAAAAAGCCCTAATCAAGGACTACAATAACCTATCTAGACACCTTCCTAGCCATGGAGGTTGGCACCCTAGAAGAAGTCGATTATTTGGCGCCCCCACTCGGACGTCGTCTGTCCCTATCTCCCCTAGCTCACCCTGAATAAAAAGGTGAGAAAACAATAAATGAAAGGAATGAGATGAAGGAAGGGAAAAAAAGGTTATATGTAGAATATATATATTAATGGGCAAGAAACATCTTATATCATATTTGGAGTGACCCTAAAGAAGGTACTAATCTCAATAAGAGACCAACAGAAACCACATACAGCAATGTTATTGCACCCAAAGTACAAGTGCTGATAGAATGAAATATGGATAGAAAATCCAAAGGTGCATCACAATGCGGTTCCTAAACAAAAAAACTATTTTTCTCCATGAAAAAGACAAACATGGCCTACATATATAATGCTCATATGAGATAACATATGGATATAATTAATCCAAAAAAATGAAAGAGCATGTATGACCATGCAGTTACTTATCAGAGAGAGTAGAAAATCGCCTCGACTCGTTTCCCCGTTGTTGCGGTTCCTCAGGAGGCCTATAACTTTAGTACCATCAATGCTGGATATGTTCTATGATGCCCCAGATACCATGATGAAAAAGGCATAGGGGCGGTCTCAAAAGAAGGGGGTTAAATAGCCCTCATAGTAAACAATCTGTCAGCACGCCCAATCAGCATGTCTCACACTAAAAGCAGTCACAGGAAATATAACCGCTCACTTGCCTCACCAATCAGCCATTGCTTAAGAGGTAAAAGATCCCTCTGCGTTCCATCCATAGTCGGCGTGCGTGTCAGCCCAACTGCGCATGTGTGGAAATGTCATATTCCTCCTACTCAACGCGCCAGCTTCAAACTGAGCAAGCGCAGGGGCCGCATAGATCCGAGATCCATCAGATCAACAGCGCATGTCCGAAATGAATGCCAAAGATATTACTCATAAAGATAAGGCCTACTACGCATGCCCAGAAGTAATATAATAAGTAATTCAAGAAAAAAGAGCTTCAAACCGCACAGGCGCAGGACACCATTAGAGGTAGATCATTATATCCAAAGCGCTTGCACAAATGTATAGAAAAGATATATAGAAAAAATATTATAGAGCCTGGGGATTTTAACCCCTTACAAATCTGGACAAATATGCTATGCTATGCATTCGCTCCCCATACTGTCTGCACCAATCCCCCATACTGTTTCCTCATACATACTCTATTTTGTGTCCTCAAATCTCCCCACACATTAAATCCCCCCATCCCCAATCCCCCACACACATTAAGTACCCCCCATCCCCACTCCAAATCCCCCCACACATTAAATAACCCCCCATCCCCACTCCAAATCCCCCCACACATTAACCCAATCCCCACTCATTAACCCCCATCAGCACTCCAAATCCCCCACCCCCACTCCAAATCCCCCCACACATTAACCCCAACCCCACTCATTAACGCCCCCACACATTAACCCTCATCCCCATTCATTAACCCCCGTACACATTAACCCAATCCCCACTCCAAATCCCCCCACACATTAAATAACCATCTCCACTCCAAATACCCCCACACATTAACCCCATCCCCGCTCATTAACCCCCACACACATTAACCCCAATCCCCATTCATTAACCCCACACACATTAACCCCCATCCCCACTCATTAACCCCCATCCCCATTCATTAACCCCCGCACACATTAACCCAATCCCCACTCATTAACCCCCATCACATTAAATAACCCCCATCTCCACTCCAAATCCCCCCACACTTTAACCCCATGGCATCCCCACTCATTAACCCCCACACACATTAACCCCCATCCCCACTCTAAATATCCCCACACATTAACCGCCATCCCCTCTACAAATCCCCCCCATCTCCACTCATTAACTCCCCCTCATCTCCCATCTTCGGTGGTTCTTCAGCTCCACAGAGGAGCACACTTACCACCAACGTTTGCTTTGGGCGCCGGGGAGTGACGTCAGCAGCGTGATCACATGACCTGATCACGATGCTGACGTCGCTCTGGCCCGGCGGTCAGAGCTCCATTTGTACTGGCGTCTGTATAGACACCAGTACAATTGTTCCCTGGGAGCCGGCACGCGCTCCTTCTCTGCGCCGGCTGTCAGCTTAACAGCTGACACAGAGAACCGCCGACTCTCAGGCCGGGGGGTGCGGCAGAACGCAGCCGCCAAGGAGGACACTGCAGACCGCTGCATTAGGTGGCCCGACTGCGCCCCCCTGCTGGCTGCGCCCGGGGCAACTGCCCCGGCTGCCCCCCCTAGATACGCCACTGGTGCTGACAGAGGTGCTGGACGGCTGCAGCAGCAATTGTACGTAAATCAAACTATCTCCTCATCCCTCCCTTCTCCCCCTGTTAACGATGCCAGGGGCATATACATCCACTGCCCTTACCCCTATTTATGCCCCTGTGTGAGAGGGGGAGCATCTGGAGTGTACATAGAAATCATGAGGCCCCATAGCAGAAGTTCTCATTGGGCCCCTTCTCCCCCCCAAAAAAAGCACAACAAACTTGATATTCAGCTGGGTCCCAGAAGAGCATATCTCACAACTTTGCAGCCCTTACAAAGTAATTCTCCTCCTATAGAAGCCCGTAGATTTCCCTTTCATTTCCCTCATAAAGTATGATGCCAACAATAATGTGCCCCCCCCAAACACAGTATGATACCCCCACAGTGATTTCTTCCACAGTACCCTCCACACACACGGTATGATGACCCTACTGTACCACCCTTCACTCATTCCTTCTCTGGCAAAGTATGGTGACGCCAACTTAGTATGATGCCCCAACTGTGATTGCCAAATGGCCCTCCATACAGTATAATAGCCCCACACTTCTCCACTCAGTATGATAGACCTATCACAATCATCCACACTGTATAATGGCATCCACTAGCCCTTCAAACAGCATACTGGCTCCTACACAGCCATCTACACAGGATGGACCCCAAAAAAACTTTTACATGTATAATTGCTTGCATACAGTATAATGGCCCCCACACTGCTCCCCAACCAGTATAATGACCCCCATATAGCCTTGAAAACAGTATAATGGCCAGTCTTCACACAATCTGGTCTTTTTTCCACCTTCCTCTTCTTTCACACATCCTCACCACTCAGCTGTCCCTCACCACTCAGCTGTCCCTCACCATGCACCTGCCTCTGGTCCTCTGTACACTGCCGCCTATTTTTTCCGCCGTCCTCTTTTTTTCTGATATCTTGTTGTTTACTCTGTGCTGAGGCTTTGGAGCAGACTAAAGGCCCTTTTACATTTAGCGATGCACCAGCGATCCGACCAGCGATCCGACCCGGTCAGGATCGCTGGTGCATCGCTAAATGATCGCTAGTGAGCTTTCATACAGAAAGATCTCACAGCGATGCAGCAGCGACGCAGCGCACGATACTTACCATTCACACACAGCGATCCTGACGTCCTTCCGCCCGCATCCACGCGTCGCTCGTCGTCACAGCAGGAAGTCTCAGCAGGAAGCAGACGACGAGAAATGGAGCCGGACATTCTCGCGCGATCAGCGATGGACAGCGGGGGAGCCGGTTGGAGGTAAGTATCACACATAGCGATATCGCTAGCAATATCACTATAACGTCACAAAACCAGTGACGTTTTAGCGATATTGCTAGCGATATCGCTTAGTGTAAAACCCCCTTTAGTCCCAGATGGCGCAAACACGTCAGGACATGATACGAGATTTCACACATGCCATCATAACACCCATTGGGACATCACAACATGCACTGTGACGTCAATGGCCTAGTTGGTACCATAAATCATGGGACAATTTTAACCCCTTCATGACTGAAGGTATTTTCGTTATTTGCTCCCCTTCTTCCCAGACCCATAACTTTTTTATTTTTCCGTCAATATGGCCACGTGAGGGCTTGTATTTGCAGGAAAGTTGTACTTTTCAATGACACCATTGGTTTTACCATGTCGTGTACTGGAAAATGGGAAAAAAAATCCAAGTGCGGTGAAATTGTAAAAAAAGTGAAATCCCACACTTGTTTTTTGTTTTGCTTTTTCACTAGGTTAACTAAATGCTAAAACTGACCTGCCATTACGATTCTCCTTGTCATTACAAGTTTATAGTCACCAAACATGTATAGGTTTTTTTTTTTATTTAAGAAGTGAAAAAAATTCCAAACTTTATAAAAAAAAATTGTGCCATTTTCCAAGACCCGTGGCGTCGCCATTTTTTGTGATCTCGGGTTGAGTGAGGGCTTATTTTTTGCATGCTGAGCTGATGTTTTTAATTGTATCATTTTGGTGCAGACACGATCTTTTGATTACCCTTTATTGCATTTTAATGCAATGTAGCGGCAACCAAAAAAAGTAATTCTGGCGTTTTTACTTTTTTCTCACTACACCGTTTAGCGATCGTGTTAATCCCTTTTTATTGATACATCAAGCGATTCTGAACAAGCCGATACCAAATATGTATATGTTTGATTTTTTTAATGTTTTATTTTGAATGGGGCGAAAGGGGGGTGTTTTGAACTTTTATATATATTTTTTAAATATTTTAAAATATTTTTTTTTTTTACTTTTGGCATGCTTCTATAGCCTCCATGGGAGACTAGAAGCTGCCATAACCTGATCGGCTCTGCTACATACAGGCGATAATCAGTTCGCCTGTATGCAGCTGAACTACTCACTTGCCATGAGTGCCGACCACCTTGCTCACAGTAAGCCGGCACTGACAACCATAGATGTCTCCAGGAGACCTTTGGTTGTCATGCAAACCCACCAGTGACTCACGATCACATGGTTGGTGTCATCGGTGGGCGGATTTCCGGCATGGTTACTGGAAGCACATGTTAAATGCCACTGACAGCTTTTGACAGCAGCATTTAACAGGATAAAAGCCACAGGTGGATCGCGATTCCACCCGCGGCTATTCCAGGCACATGTCAGCTGTTCAAAACAGCTGACATGACCCCGGAAAGATGTGGGCTCACTGCCGGAGCCCACATCAAAGGGAGGATGTCCGACATCGGTGTACTATTACACCCGATGTCGGAAAGGGGTTCATGTCAATTGAATTTTTCTACCAAATTCAAGTGATGTGGTGAAATCGAATCTCAACAGATTCGCTCCTCTACAGCCACAACGAACAAGTGCATGCTCGTATTTCACATTCACTATACAGTAAGTGGACTTCTTTGCTCTCAAATGTTCAAGACTGAATTCCAGTCTCAGCTCGACAAATCATGGGTGTAGTTTAGATTTAATGAAAAATCATTAAACTTTGTCATTAATAAGAACAAACCAGAAACATTGATGTCGAACACATGAGCAGCTTTACAATGAAATAAAGATGTAGATAGAAAACAGCACCATCTGCTGGGTAAACTTGTAGAGTCATACAGTAGTTGAAGTTTTTGTTGGGTAACTTCCATTGCCTCTGTTTGATAAGGTTCAATTAATTAAAAGTTTGTGTTATCCCACAACATGTTTGCCTGTTTGGGAGGTTAATACTAACCTGTACAGGAAATAGCCATTTTTTTTGCTTTTGTTTTTTTCTTTTCCACCAACTAAACCACATTTTTTCTTTTAATTTTTCTGTCAACATGTTGACTTTGTTAACTTTGTTCTACTTCTCAGCACAGTTATGTTGTATATCAATGTCTCTAGTACCAAATACCAAATGTATAAAACTTTTTGTATATGCAGCCGTATGATATTCTGAGAATCAAAACTTTGTTTTTTTTCTTGGTCAATGTACAGTAGTTATAAAAAGTGTTTGTATTGAGATGAGATGTAGGTTCTGTTGGTACCAAATTTAGGTGCACATTATGTTTTGATTAGCTTTTGTTACATATTTTACATAAAAAAAAAACAGAAAATCTGGTATTTTGATTATTTTAAGTCATTCACTATTACGTATCTCCCTCGGCTCAGTAGGGCTCCACGACGTTCCCCTATGGCTGCTGCCCTCTGCTGTGCTCCACATCAGTTTTTACAAGTGTCCCGGCATGCTCCAATGACTCTTAGTGCTGTTTTTTTTTCTCTTGGTCTGGATCTGCCTGCGCTGTTTTGGACTTTCCTACATCCTGTCTGCCTGTGGCCTCCAGTGTTCCAAGTCCTCGTTCCACACATGGCTTCCTACTGTTATATCAGGCCCGAGATCTGCGTGCCCACCCGGACCTGAGGCTTAGAAGACCCAACTCGCCTGATGAGCCTAACATTCACTGTGCAGGATAAATTCTAATTTTACTATTTTGGAATGTTATCGACTAGGCTACACCCAATATGCTCCTTTTTCTTATATTGAACTTGTTTTTTGTTTACAAAGTTCACAATAAAAAATATTTTCTTTGGTTTTTCATCCAGTAAGAAACTTGAACCTGTTATCACTTGTACTATACACCTACACTTCTATGAAGACATGCATGAGAGCTTTGATCACAGCAGTTACAGGCTGATGTCTGCTGTATAACACAGCCAGTACCAGCCTCCTGAGCCTTTCTGCACACATATACTGTACATTTAGGGCAGACAGGGTCGGACTAGGTTGTCTGGGGATCACAGGGGGAATTGACCCAAGGGACCCACCCTACAGCTATATGCAAATACCTGTAAGCCGTTATCCCTGTTATAGTGGAGCATCGACTGTAAAACACAGGAGGCTCCTGCACATCTACTGTGCGCCACCATATCTGGGATGTACAATTACGGTAGTTTACATTAAAAGGGTTCTTTGGTTAAAAGCAAGTTATAACCGATCCATGGGCTCTACAGGATAGGTGATCACTTAGGTCCAAGCATTAGAAACTGCACTGATTGGAAGAATGAGAAAGTGTTATGCCTGACAGGACACTTATCCCCATTTTAAAATGCAGCGGCAGGTGGAATGTCTGGAGCAGGTGGATCAGTGGTCAAGTCGCACATGTCACTCCAGTCTAATAGGGATAAAAACTTTACATTCTGATGATTGCGTCCAAACAGTCAAACCTCCACCAATCAATACGATATTGCTTATCTTGTGGACAGGTGATTACATTTTGTATGTACAGGTAATACGGTGATCACCAGTGATATTATACACAGGAGCTCTGTATGTAGTGTATAGTGTACAGGTAGCACAGCATTCATCAGTGACATTATACACAGGAGCTCTGTATTTAGTGCATAGTGTACAGGTAATACAGTGATCAACGGTGACAATATATACAGGAGCTCTGTATATAATGTCAGTGCACAAGTAATACATTGATCACCAGTGACATTATACACAGGAACTGTGTACATAGTATATAGTGTATAGTGTGCGTGTCCATGTAATACACTGACTCACCAGTGACGTCTGTAGTTGAAGTCCTTCATCTTCGCTTTTCTACTTCATCTGACACAGACCGCCATCACTTCTTCCAACCAGGACTTGTCTCTGCAAAAAAAATAACACAGTCATCAATAGCTGAACGCTTCCAGAGCACATTCCCCACTTTTTCCCTGACTTCTTCACTAAGTCTCATGAAGAAAAAAAGCCCCGCTTTGCACAGTAACAGAACCCCCCTTTTGTTCCCTCCATGGAAAACAGTTTCCTAAAAAGTAAATTATATCAAAGTAGTAATAATGTCCCTAATTGGACCCTAAAGAAATTATATTCCACACTTGTCACAATAAACTAATATAGCATGTTCCTCATTCTAGCCCCCAAACAGTAATTAAGTCCCCTATTCTGGCCCCCTTATTTAATAATATCGCCAGCCTAGCATCTTTTATTTTATAATATGCCCCATCCTGTTCCCTTGTCCTGGCCCCTCTCTATCCATCCTGCTCCCCCATATATCCATCCTGGCCCCTTCATATATCCATCCTGGCTCCCCCATATATCCATCATGGCCCCTTCGTATATCCATCCTGGCTCCCCCATATATCCATCATGGCCCCTTCCTATATCCATCCTGGCTCCCCATATATCCATCCTGGCCACTCCATATATTCCATATATCCATCGTGCCCCCCCATATATCCATCCTGCCTCTACATATATCCATCATGGCCCCTTCGTATATCCATCCTTGCTCCCCATATATTTATTCTGGCCCCCTCTACATATCCATCCTGGCTCCCCCATATATCCATCCTGGCTCCCCCATATATCCATCCTAGCCCCCCATATATATGTATCTTGGTCCTTTGTCCTGGCCCCCCATATATCCATCCTGGTCCTTTGTCCTGGCACCCCATATATCCATCCTGGTCCTTTGTCCTGCCCCCCATATATCCATCCTGCCCCCCCATATATATGCATCCTGGCTCCCCCATATATCCATCCTGGCCCTCCATATATATACTTCCTTGCCCCCAATTATACGCATCCTGGCCCACCATATATCCCATATGGTCCCTTGTCCTGGCCCCCCTCATATATTCATCCTGCGCCCCAAATATCAATCATGACCCCAATATATGTGCATCCTGGCCCCCACATGTGTATGCATCCTGGCCCCCATATATATATTTGTACCAAGGACTGTGACAAGAACAAGGGTGCATTCTCTTCGTTTGGAGGAGAGACAATTTCTGCACCAGCATAGAAGAGGGTTCTTCACGGTAAGAGCAGTGAGGCTCTGGAATTCTCTTCCTGAGGAAGTGGTGATGGCCAACTCACTGAATGAATTTAAGAAAGGAATGGATGCTTTTCTTGTGAGTAACAGTATAGAAGGTTACGAATAACAGAATATTATAGGTAGATGGTTGACCCAGCTTAGGGGAAGGAATTTTTTTCCCTATGGAGAAAATTGGCTTCTACTCTGTGGGTTTTTTGCCTTCCCCAGGATCAACAATGCAGAACAGCTGCACTAAAAATAGGCTGAACTAGATGGGCATAAGGTCTTCCTTCAGCCTTCAAAACTATGTTATTTACAATAATAGAAATTCATTGGTGAAAATACTTTATTTCACAACATACAAAATCACGGTAACAACGTGCGCTATTGGTGTATTCAACATATACAGAAAAAACAGGTCACAATTGAATCCAGAAATGAAAATAATTACAAATAAATGTAAAGGCCATAAAACCGAGGACAGCGTGAATCAGGTCCTGGCTGAACAGTTGCATCCGGGTATATTTTTCTGTGAAATGCTCTTCTGACGTTTCAGGGAAAAATATAGCTAGAAGTTCCGGCTGAGGACCAAAGCCGGAGATGAGACTAATCTGGCACTGTCCCTGGCCGACTCTTCCCTGCACCGGTTCAGATGATTGAAAAGGTCTCTTGCTATGGTAGACATCTGTCAATCACCTTTAGGATACCTGTGCGAAGAAAAAAACATTACTAAAAGTAATGCAGAAATTGCAGCTCCGTCTCCATATGCCAATATGAATCATGGATGTTTGCAGCTGTTTGCCATTGAACAATAACACTGTCTTATCAGATCTCATCGGATGAGAGTAGGGCGATATTTACCCACAGACCATTGGTCCATGTATAAGATCGCTCTTTTGCTCTAGCACTATGACTTTCGCTGGTCAGTGTGCTGTCCTTGGTAATGGATGGCACACTGACTGATAAGATGTTCATGTGAGCAAACTCTACAGCTAGGTTTACAGGCACAGAATTTGCCCATCAGACCAATCCTTTAGAAGATAAAGTTGCATTACCTGGATGTTAAGACTTAGACAGATTTCAGGGTTTCCTACTGTAGTTTGCAATAATGCATTTATCAAATTACATAACAGCAAAATCTGGCAGACAGAAAAGCTAAAGCGTAAAACAGCATCATGGTATATTAATGTTTACATTTAGCGCAGGATGTGAAATATTGGCAAATGTTAAATGATGTCTTAGCTAAACCAATAAACTTGATTGAAATAGTTCTAGCATCAAAGTTACCACCTTCTAGGACAGTTTCCAATGTGCGTAGGGCCATATTGTGTGTTGAGCGTTGCCACCCATTTTTGGGCTATAAAAGAAGGGCACTGGCTGGTGCTTTTCATGCCTTGAGCTCCACTATCTGCAGAATGAAGATGATCATATTCCTTGTTCTGGCTGGTCTCAGCCTCGCTGCAGGTATGTAGATAGATTGTGACATTGTGTTGCAACCTTGATTATATTGATGCATTCTGAAATAACTTGTCTGTGTTTGCTCGATTTGTGAAGGAGATACAGATCCTGGATCCAGATGGCAATGCTTGTTTGATGGACTAGAGGTAAGATTCCTGAAGTGAAAAATGTCAATAATTAATTTCACACTCAAATTTGAACACATCTATAATAATAAACGCTAAGTTGTTTTTATTCAAACATAATTTCTGTATAGTAGCAGCGGTACACTGTATAGTACATACTGTATGTTCATTTGATTGTACCAACATTATTACGCCTACACTGACTGATCATGTTGATTGTCTTCTCTCAATTAGACGACGCCAACAGCCCTGCAAAAATTGGCTGAATTTATTTGTAAATATAGAGGCAAAGTAAGTACAATATATCTCATTATGTCAGTCTTCATTAATGATGATAAAATAAATTCACTGCATTTTAAAAATATGAGCATCAATTAGCAAAAACTCTGTTCCTGCTAGTGTTCAGAGCTTACTGTGCTTTTTTTATTATAAAAAAAGTTCAACCTATAGTGTAAAAATACCAGAGCCCTAATAGAACCCCCCAAAAATGATAGTATTTGTTAGAAAATGGATTCAGCATTGTTGATATCATTATACGCAAAATCCATGATCTAGTGTGAGCAGAGTCATTAGCAGCCTGTTCCTATATTGTACTTGTGTTCTACTTCACACTTGAGATAGTGTGCCTCCTCTCTCCCGTCCTGTAGATGAGTTAGAAAAGAAAGTATGAAGGAAAACTGACGTGTTATTGCTGTCAGTCATTAATATTCCCTATAGTGAATGCTGTAAAAATGGTAGAGATTATTCTACATATAACTATTACTCCTTTATAGAAGTTTAAGAAGAAGTTATAAACCTCAAAGACAAATCATCCCGCTATACAATACTACACCATGATAGTACAAGAATGATAACTTGTTACCAGCACACTGAGTAACTTTTTTACGCATTAAATGTATGTGTCTATACATCTAATGTAGTGTGAGTGTATTAATATCCTCTATAAAAAGGCCAAAAATCAAACAAAGGTATAAAAATGGTCCAATCTCACCCATTTGTTTTCACGCAGATTCAGCGTGGAGAAATGACTCAGGGTCTTGGGGGTATGGGAAATGTGCTAGGTCCCCTCTTGTGCGCTCTCGATGGCTCCCGCCCTGACGAGTGCAGTACCCTGCGCAGCACTCTACACCGCCACTGTGGGGATTCCTGTCACTACAGGACTCCGCATCGTAACCATGTTGTAACTCTATCATTACACCACAGGGGATCTAGCACGTTTCCCATACCCCCAAGCTCCTGAATTGAATCTCTATGACAATAAATAACTGAGCTCAGACCATTTTAATATACACTGTTGTGTTGAGCACCCTTGTTTGAAATTTTTGACCTTTTTATAGGGTCTCGTTTGGTTTATGGTTTGTTTGTCAGATAACTTAACTCCTCTTAATGGCTGTAATAAAAGTTTATTTTTAGGAATACAAAAATTATTCTCTCTCCTCGCTATTTCTCTGTACTAATTTTTGAGAGATTGGTACTGCTAGTATTAGAACAGAAAACACGTCACTCCGTAGCAATGGTGCGGGGTGCACAGAACAGGATACCAGTCCAGATTCAAATGCAAAAGAAAATATCCGGCACTCCCAGATGCTAAAAAATAATCTATTTTTATTAACAATTTATAAGTCCACAAGATTCACATTCAATTGTTTGTGTTTGTAACGTTTCGGTCACTATCCAGACCTTCTTCAGACAATGTGAACACTTGGACCTATATGAATCACTCAAATGCGAGGACTAGAAAGCAATAAGAAGGCAGTGATGGACATTTAGCAGTTGATCCCGCTCCGGATGAAAGGCGAGCGCTGCAAGGAGTGTGCCAACGGGCTGTGAGCAGAGGTGGGATCGACTGCTAAATGTGCACCACTGCCTTCTTATTGCTTTCTAGTCCTCGCATTTGAGTGATTCATATAGGTCCAAGTGTTCACATTGTCTGAAGAAGGTCTGGATAGTGACCAAAACGTTACAAACACAAACAATTAAATGTGAATCTTGTGGACTGATGAATTGTTAATAAAAATAGATTTTTTCGCATCTGGGATATTTTCTTTTGGTCCTGCTAGTATTGGCTGGGACCTAGTGCTGGTTAAAGTATTAATATACTTACCTACCGCCGCTTTCTCCGGTGTCCAGCACCGCTCTTCTCTGCTTCTCTGTGATATCACCGCTCTGCAGACTCTCCAGCTCACGCTGCGCTCTGCATAACCCGAAAGTCTCTTTACAATGAAAACCTATGGAGCATCAGAACGAGACTTTTATAGGCTTTCATTATAATCACGCAGACCGCAAGGAGTGAGCCGGCTAGTCGCAATTATTGTGGTGACATCACTGAGAAGCAGAGAACGGGGCTGGACACCGGAGAAAGCAGCGGAAGGTGAGTATATTAATCCAAAAAAGGGCCACTAGATGGGGCACTGAGCTCAACTAGTGAGAAGACTGTTAGGAGGGAACCTGAGAGGAGTGGCCAGTGAGAGCCAAAAAGGAGAGCATTTTCCCTCATGGGGAGTTGAGCCGGGGTTAGCTGGACTGGACAGAAGTGAACACAGCGAATGCCTACAGCAGTAGCCAGCACGTAGCAGTGCTGGAGGTCCTGTAGATAGAGACTGGGAACTGCAGGACTAGGGAGACCGAAGAAGGAGTCTCAGTAGTCAAGTCAGCTAGCAAGGAAGAGCTGAAGTGACAACCAGCCAGTCTATTGAAACCAGCCCGTGTCTGGGGTTTTGCAAGCCAAGGAGGTCAGTGTGAGCCCCTGTGGAAGTAGCAGCTGGAGTACGGGAGCTTTGTGAAGAGTCTTGTGCACTGTGAACCTAGGACACGAACAGGAGCAACAGTGCCGTAAAGGGGTGAGCTGTAACGGATAAGTCAGGTACCTTCGTGGGCTGAAGTCGGGCTCTGGAAGAAGGGAAGTGTTCCGTGTTCATTGTGCTTCATGTGACGAGTCAGCTTGTCTGTGTGGTTCATACATGTGAAGTGAAGGAAGAAGTGAAGTACTGCTGTAGATGAAGATGTATTGCTGTTACCGGGTAAAGAGTCCTGTAGCCGTTGTGGACATGCTGTGCCCTGAATAAAATAAAGTTGAACTGTTTAAGTTGTTTCCAGCCTCTGTCTGCAGTCATTTGGGTCCCCAAAGTGGACAGCCTACCGGAGTTGAAACAGCCTCCAGCACAGTGAGTACTGGAGCGGCTGCAGAAGCTACCCCCCGACGGCCATGGTATTACACATGTACAGACACATTTAATGCATAAAAAAGTAAGTGTAAGTACTTATTTAAAGAGTAGCCATCATTTTAATTTATATTTCATAAATCAATAGTACACATCAAAATAAGAAATTTTGTAAATATATCTTATCAGAGAAACCTGTTTATTTCTCCTCCTGGACTTTTCTTTCATTCAAAACATTCACAGTTAATGGATGAAATCTGTATCCAGTGATTTAGTGAAGGCAGATTTATAAATTACTAAGATAGGAGACGACAGCTGGTGCTCATAATGTTCTATGGAGAAAGGAGGAGGAGCTAGAGGCCAACACAGTCATTCTGCTGCAAATTCACTGACTATAATCTCATATCTCAGTAATGGGAAAGTCTATAATTACTGAAGACAGATTTTACCTGTGAACTGAGAATGAAGATTAGTCCAGGAGAAGAAAACAGCAAATTTCTCTGGTAAGATATATTACAAAGTTTGTTATTTTCGCATGCATTACTGATTAACGGAGAAAAAAAATAAAATGACGGTTACTGTTTGAACTCATGGCCATTTCTGCCAAACCATATTGTGTTTGACTTTACTACGTGATCTTACCTAATTGGAAAACAGTATAAAGGAGTAAAGGGGTGCATGTAATTGCATATTAATTTAACCTATTTTATATTTTGTCATTGAAATTTTCAAAACGTCGCTTTCTTGTCATTGAGTGTAAACATTTGCTGAAACCTTGGCCAATCATTTGCTAATCACAGAAACGTCAATATTTCAGTATGAGCAGGAATAAGGCATAGGCGGCTTATTCTCCGAAGCAATGTATAATGCGTATAGTAACAAAGACCCAGACGTTCACATGTGCCGTCCTCAAGACTTCAGCTGCACCAACCTGACCTACAGAACGCATTAGGGCCTTTCACTACCGATTTAGTATTGCCCACCAGCCTTATGGGCCAGGGAAACTTCCAAAGCTTAGATCAAAGATATCCATAAGCTCCCATTAACTTGACAAAGGCTAAAACCTTATAACCTCCGACAGGGGAGTGTGCTGTATAGTGGGAATACCTCTTAGCTGATCAGTTGATAATGTAATTTTACATACATTTAATTATAGATATTTTGTCAATTCTTATTTCACAGTTTGACGGCAATGTAGAAAACTATAAAAATGCCTTTGCTGAAGTGAAAGACACATTGGTAAGAAATACACAATAACAGTCTGTTGTTGAATGTGAAGATATAGTGCTCTCACATTAATGATAGTGTAACCCTTTAAGATCCTGTACATATAAGGACATATAAAGGAATCAGGGCCTGGCTGCATGATTGCATCCAGGTATGTTTTTCTCAGAAACGTTGGGCGTTCCACTGAAACCATAACTTGAAAAGCCGACCGGGAGCTATAGAGAGAGACCCGCCTAGTCCGCTCCAAACCGGCTTCTGCTCGCACCACTGCAGGTGATTGATAGTTCTCTCTCTTGTGGGCACATAGTGAAAAACCTGTCAATCAACTATAGCTGGAGAAGGAGAAGCCGGAAAGGGGCTGCACTAGACAAGTAACGCTTTACCCTATGGTCCCCGGTCACCTCTTCAAACTTCAAACTATAGAGAGACATTTCAGAGGAAAACACACCTGTCTGGAGACCCACAGGCTCTGATTTATGTTACCTGTGGTTCGGACAGCATGAATCTAGTGACATATTTCTCTTAATACTGTAAGCCTATCATAATTCTCTAAATTCACTGAAGTTCTCTTTAAGCCACTTTCTTACCTTCCTAAAGGGATTGACCCATTTTCATGTACTGTACCTATTAGTGAATTCTGAGTTAATGTAGTTAACATCTTCATCTCCTGACAACAGTGGAGAGTGAGTAGAAAACTATCTCCTATGGCTCATGCAGATGTTTGTGCAAATCAGTCCGATCTTGGATTGCAATGCACACACTGGCTGCGGCTCCACCAACCTGAGCATCACAGCATCACGGAAATATATGAAGCGGTCATATTCCGGTCAGGAACCCACCGCCAGTCTATTGTGCTCAGAGATCACACCGATTTGCATGGACGTCTACATGAGCCCTTAGTCTAAGGATCTGTTCTGCATAACACTGATAGTTTAAAGATCTGAGTGGATGTTCATAAATGGCTATTTTTTGTCATGTTGGAACTATATCAATATCGCTTACATGCTGCCAGATTTACACTCCATGATCCGATCGTTTTGACTCAGTTTGGACAAGTCCTAAACTATATGTAGTTGACTGCATGCGGTTTTTACATAGATGACGGTGTTGACAGTGGGTTTTCTGACTGCGTGACACAAATGTAAAAGGGCAGATGAGGAACACCTCTGTAATATCCTGCTAAACAACCGGCTATCAGAAAATCTTGCTTGTCTATGCAAAAACTGCGCAGTTTCGGAGTGATCCACATAAAAAATAAATTATGTGGCTTTACCGTTAATAGATTTTATTATTCCAAAATTGCACACAGTTATCTTTATGCATACAGTGGGGCAAAAAAGTATTTAGTCAGTCAGCAATAGTGCAAGTTCCACCACTTAAAAAGATGAGAGGCGTCTGTAATTTACATCATAGGTAGACCTCAACTATGGGAGACAAACTGAGAAAAAAAAATCCAGAAAATCACATTGTCTGTTTTTTTTTTCATTTTATTTGCATATTATGGTGTAAAATAAGTATTTGGTCAGAAACAAGCAATCAAGATTTCTGGCTCTCACAGACCTGTAACTTCTTCTTTAAGAGTCTCCTCTTTCCTCCACTCATTACCTGTAGTAATGGCACCTGTTTAAACTTGTTATCAGTATAAAAAGACACCTGTGCACACCCTCAAACAGTCTGACTCCAAACTCCACTATGGTGAAGACCAAAGAGCTGTCAAAGGACACCAGAAACAAAATTGTAGCCCTGCACCAGGCTGGGAAGACTGAATCTGCAATAGCCAACCAGCTTGGAGTGAAGAAATCAACTGTGGGAGCAATAATTAGAAAATGGAAGACATACAAGACCACTGATAATCTCCCTCAATCTGGTGCTCCATGCAAAATCCCACCCCATGGGGTCAGAATGATCACAAGAACGGTGAGCAAAAATCTCAGAACCACGCGGGGGGACCTAGTGAATGAACTGCAGAGAGCTGGGACCAATGTAACAAAGCCTACCATAAGTAACACACTACGCCACCATGGACTCAGATCCTGCAGTGCCAGACGTGTCCCACTGCTTAAGCCTGTACATGTCCGGGCCCGTCTGAAGTTTGCTAGAGAGCATTTGGATGATCCAGAGGAGTTTTGGGAGAATGTCCTATGGTCTGATGAAACCAAACTGGAACTGTTTGGTAGAAACACAACTTGTCGTGTTTGGAGGAAAAAGAATATTGAGTTGCATCCATCAAAAACCATACCTACTGTAAAGCATGGTGGTGGAAACATCATGCTTTGGGGCTGTTTCTCTGCAAAGGGGCCAGGACGACTGATCCGGGTACATGAAAGAATGAATGGGGCCATGTATCGTGAGATTTTGAGTGAAAACCTCCTTCCATCAGCAAGGGCATTGAAGATGAAACGTGGCTGGGTCTTTCAACATGACAATGATCCAAAGCACACCGCCAGGGCAACGAAGGAGTGGCTTCGTAAGAAGCATTTCAAGGTCCTGGAGTGGCCTAGCCAGTCTCCAGATCTCAACCCTATAGAAAACCTTTGGAGGGAGTTGAAAGTCCGTGTTGCCAAGCGAAAAGCCAAAAACATCACTGCTCTAGAGGAGATCTGCATGGAGGAATGGGCCAACATACCAACAACAGTGTGTGGCAACCTTGTGAAGACTTACAGAAAACGTTTGACCTCTGTCATTGCCAACAAAGGATATATCACAAAGTATTGAGATGAAATTTTGTTTCTGACCAAATACTTATTTTCCACCATAATATGCAAATAAAATGAAAAAAAACCAGACAATGTGACTTTCTGGATTTTTTTTTCTCAGTTTGTCTCCCATAGTTGAGGTCTACCTATGATGTAAATTACAGACGCCTCTCATCTTTTTAAGTGGTGGAACTTGCACTATTGCTGACTGACTAAATACTTTTTTGCCCCACTGTAGATAAGCATGATTTTAATGGCGTCTGTTTAGTAGCAGGGGAATTACCCCAGGTGTCCCTCAAATAAATTGCCCTATTGAATATGGGTCATGCAGTAAAATAATACTGTAAAAACATCATGTTTACCTATGAAGAAGACCTCGAGCATAAGTGCCGCACTCACTATTACCACCCGCTATTTCCTTTGTGAGCCTCTATAGTTTCTCCTGTTTTCTCATGTGAGGAGTTTTTGTAGCTTTTTTTTACCTTAAGAGGTTTTGAATAATTCCAGGGAGGAAAATATAAATTGCATATCACTACAAGTACACAACATCAAAAAGTCACCAAAAACTCATTGTATGAACGTAGCCTAACAGCACACATGCAGATCCTGTGTGTCACTGACAAAGCCCTGAGATCCGCAGGCATTTCCCAGCAGTAAGGGTATGAGCACAAGACAACTTTTCCAGGTGGAGAATCCATCATGTTTTTCAAACAGAAGATGCTTCAGAAAACTCTGGTAGTTTCTTCCTGAAGAGTCTTTTCTGCAGTTTTTTTTCAGTTTCTTCAGCATTTTTCCAACGGTTTTGACCATTGCTGTTTTTTTCAGATGTTTTTTTCCATGGTTTTTGTAATGTCTTCTTAACAGTTGTTTTCCGGTCATCTTTTTTTCACTCTATTAAATAATGAAGAAACCGCTAGCATTTTCTTAAGTAACAAAATTATGGTAAAAAGCGCCAATTGACATCCAAGCGTCTGTGGGCATATTTTTAGCTTTCCCTATGATTTACATTATAAAGTACACAGCATCTTCCGAGGGGAGAAAATGGACGTCACCGCTTTTAACCGCGTGACATTTCTAGAAACCTGAAGCTGTGAAAAGCCTGAACACATGCACCGAAAGTCATTTATACATAAAAAATGCTTATGTTTATTCTTTTCAGGTTTTTCTAACAGGTTTTTGAGATGGTTTATATGGTGAATATCTGCCTGATAAAGACGTCGTCTTATGCTCAGACCCTAAGGATGGTTTCCTACTTGTAAAAAAAACTCCTGTCACAAATGAAGAAATAATACAACTAAAATACAATTATTTTCATTTAGATTCAAAGCTTGAACTTGACTTTATTTTTCTTTCTTCTAATCTCTTAATAGGAAAAGCTTACATGTCATCTTGATGAAGTACTTGGAACAGATGCAACAATTGTAAGACAACAGAAAACAAATTAAAATGTCACAGGATAATGTTCATAGTTTACACTGTGTTATACAGGGTAGCGTCTTCAGAAGATTCAGTTTCACTTCTTATTTAAGTAAAAAAAGTAAAAGATTGGAAAGAAAAATCTGCCTGGAAAAATAGTACAAGTAATACAGAATTTGAGTGTTATTCCCAGCTGTTTTGTTGGCATCAGCTGGGACTAAAATCTGTCTTGAGAAAGTGTATGCGAAAAGAGAAGCAAGAGGGAAAATCAAATCTTCAATTTTTGGAAATTTCAAATAAATAAATGGAGACACCGCTGCACGTACAGCCACCTCTCCACTGACCGCAATGCACGATAGCGCCCCCCGCCATTCCAGAGAGAGATACTTGTCTGCAAACTACTCTGCTAATACAAAGGTATTCCAATAGATTACATAATATAGGTATAAATGGCCGTCAAAAGCTCCTAAGTGGGACAAAAGACGTAAGAAATTATATATATATATATATATATATATATATATATATATATATACACACACGCAAACAAAAAAAGCAGAGCCTCAATTTTTCCCTCAATATATAATAACTTTAATTTTTAAAATGTTATAAACAGCATTATTTATTGAAATAATTAAAAAAACATCGTGGGGACCCCTCAATTTTAGAGAACCAACCTTGATGCAGCTGACAGCTGAGGGTCACAGCCCCCAGTTCTGTTTCGTCTGGTTGGTTCATAAAATGAAGGGGACCCCATGTCGGGTTTTCATTCATTCTTCTCTCCTGCTGGCAGAGCAGGAGAGAAGAATCACAGCCATGGTCAGCACCAGCCGCCGGGGACAGCGCTTACTGAAGTGCTTCTTCCCGGCGGCAGTCCGTGAGCACGGAGGACAGTGTAAACTGTTCTCCATGTGTCCATGTTAAAACGGACATGTCTCCGTGTTTTGCACGCGGACACATGGTCTGTGAAAACATGCTGACATCTGCATAGACCCATTCATTTGAGTGGGTCTATGTGTATCAGTGTCTCCGGTACGTGAGAAAACTGTCACTACACGTACCGGAGACACTGACGTGTGAAAGAGGCCTTATTGTGGATTCTACCACGCTTCTATAATATACCATGTGTATGTTCTCTACATCCTGTAATTGATAACACATCCAGTCCATTAAGAAAACAAAATTAAATAAAGCTTTAAACAATATGTTTTTGTTTTGCAAAATTGAAATCAATGCGTACGGTATACTTGTATTAACCCATAGAAAGAATTCCAAATCTAAATTATGAATCTGAAAGTCCGAATTTCATTTATGTATTCATGAAAGCTTTTATAGCTAAGTCAAATAATAAAATAATGATTAGAAAATCTATTTGTTAGTCTGAAATGACTGTAAAATATTTATACATTTGTATCCCACTACAGGAAGATATTGGTGGAGATGCAGCAAAGGCTGCAGAACATGCTGGCAGCGTTGTTCTCAGACTTACTGTAAGTTATTTATTTGTTTTTTTTTTGTTTTTTTAAATACTATGAATATGGATACATTTTAGTTTTTCAGTATAATTTTTCCAGTTTTACATAAAACAAGCAATAACATCTAATACATCTGATAAGTAAATGACTATTCATTGAGACATTTGCCAGCATAGACTTGGCTTGTGCTGAAAGGTGAATGCAACAAATAATGATGTCATCTAAACCAAAGGGCGCTAATACTTACACGATGTAACCCTGGGTGTAATCCTGGCGTTACACATAAGATAACTGCCCACTAGACGCCTGTCTACCCATAGAGAAGCCCTAAATTCCTTTGGGTTAATTTTTGCTGTATATGTATTGTGTTTTTATAACCCCAGTGTGATGTATTGTATAATAATTATAGGGCATTTTTGGTGCAGATCTGCCATGTTTAAAATTACATTTGCATACCCTCAAATATATAGGGTATGTCCTGTTATTTTGAGATGATTTACCAAAATTGCTTTGAAATGCTGGAAAATTTGTGAAACTTAAGAAAATCTACCGCATTTTGCTGTGAATTTGCAGCAGCCGCAACAATAAACAACAGCATGACCACTATATTAGAATATAACCTGAGGCCATTTCAGATTTGGCAGATTTGTTTCTAATCCGCACTGAGGCCGGGGTCAGAGGATCATATATTTGGATCCATTATGTTAATGACACTTTGCTCAAACTCTGCTTCAAGTTTCATCCGAGTGTCACCTTAGTGTGATCCAATTCTCTCGCATGAGAAAATCGCAGCACAGATGTAGAGAATATGGATTTAGTTTCTCCATCTTCTCCATTGTCTGAGTCTGCGGAAATGGGACTGCACTCGGAGGACATCTGAGTGCAGTCTGATGTTGTACACGCCCCCATAGACTTGAATGGGTGAGCGTGATCCGAATGGTGGATCTACTCGCAGCAAGCATGCGGTTTGAGAAAAAAATGCAGATCTGCAGTGCCGCATAGATTAATATTTGGCTGAGTGCTAACACCGGATACGCTCATGTTAGCGAGATCTAAGGCCCACAAAAAAATTCAGAAATTACATTGTTTTCCTTAACTGCAGCAAAGCAACTCTATTTTTGACACAATTTTAGAATCACAGCAAAACTGTGCCGTATGATCTGTGTCTTATGAAAATCACAGCAAACAATGTGCAGTATTGCAGCAATTGACAAATTATTACCATATCCTGCAAGGTTGGGGTGCAGCTGAGATATCTGAAGAATATGCCTGGAGCGCTTACCAGCATGCAGGGTCCAGTGGAAGAGCCTGACTGATAGATGGGCTTTCTGCCCGGCATGAAGCTGCTGTGTAAGAATCTAATTGGTTTTTTGCTTTATGCTGCTTAGGCCACATTCACATGTTCAGTAGAGTTGAGCAACTTTGGTCAGATCGGGTTTCATGAAACAAAATTTGTTTCAGATAAAACTGGTCCGACTAGGGCAAAAAAAGTCGGAGTTTCGTCCGAAACCCAACCCCAATGCAAGTCAATGGGAAATAAAAGTCGGCATTGAACGGATGATATTCCCCATGAAACAAATTTTGTTTCATGAAACCCAATCCGACCAAAGTCGCTCAACTCTAATGTTCAGTATTTGGTCAGTATTTTACATCAGTATTTGCAAGCCAAAAACAGGAGGAACAATCAGAGGAAAAGTATAAAAGAAACACGTCACCACTTCTGCATTTATCACCCACTCCTGGTTTTGGCTTACAAAATCCCATCTGCAGCTGCTGCATCCTCTATCGTTACATCACATTATTATCAATTGATATTAAGCTTCCAATACATTTTCCTTGGTTGCTGCTGATGAACTCTGCAATTTCCATCTGGCTCAGTAATCACAAGATTGGGATGAGCTTGAAATATATTCAGCATTAATAATCAGCATTCATATAGTAATAAACAATGACATTCAATCAGGATAAATTCTCCAGTTTTAGGAAATCTTTATACTATTGCCAACCTGATCTACTCGCTCTCTGTCAAATGTTTTATACATAAGATATATATACCGTATATATATATATATATATATATATATATATATATATAATCATTTTGTATGTTCTTTAACATTGCAGGGAGGACTAGGGTTAAATGAAGCTGCTACAGACCTGTTGTGCCAATTGGTAAGGACATAATTATACACGGAGACTGTATTTTTCTGGTATCATAAGTATTTTTTAACTAAACAGAAAAAAGGAGTGATGCAGCGTGTAATATATTGAAAGAATGTACTTAATGGGTCTGTGAACTTATTAATTGGAATTAAAGGGAACCTGTCAGCAGGATTGTGCACAGTAACCTACACACAGTGTCAGGTCGGCGCCGTTATACTGATTACAGTGATGCCTGGTGATGAAATCTGTTGTTGTCTAATCTTTATTTTCAGTTTTCAGTAAATGATAAGCTCGTATCCCGGGCGGCCTGTGGGGGGGTCTTCATGTGGTGCTCTGATTAGGTATTGTTGTGTATGGCTTATGACAGGACAATGATCCCTCACTGCCCTCTATTTTACATAATGAATATTATATATATTGTAAAAAAAAAAAAAAAATCACCTGCAGCAGGCAAGCGGCGGTGCCTGTGCTGCAGCCTGATCGCATGTGTAATGTGTTTTAAATTGTTTTATTTGATGATAGAAGTAAATTTAAAAATAAAAGTCTCCTAGATAGCGGCTATCTGCGATCGCTGATAGATGCTGCAGTGTAGGCGCGGACGGCGCCATCTTAGCGAAGACAATTTTTTTTTACGCTAGCAAGATGGTGCCACCGGCGCCTGCACAGTAGCATCTGCCGGCGATTGGCGATAGCTGATACCCAGCGGCACTATCTTAGAGGAGGCATTTTTTTTTTATTTATGAATTTACTTATATCATCAAATAAAACAATTTAAAGGGAACCTGTCACCCCCTCCAGGCGTTTTTACGTAAAAGAGCCACCTTGTGCAGCACTAACGCTGCCTTCTGTCAAGGTGGCTCTTTTATTTAGCGTCTCTTCCACCGCCAAAATAATCGTTTTTAAAATTGGTCAGACATACCTGATATTTGTCAGGAGGGCAGGTCTTTCCCCCCTGGACACAGACGCCTCAAATCCATCAGTCATGTCCAGCTTTTGAATTTGGTGCTGCCTCCTCAGCGTTCATTTATTTTTCTCGCACCTGCGCTGTAATATTCTTTTCAGTGGTGCAGCAGGACCTGTGATGATGTCAGCACCGTGTGACCAGTAGGGGCGGAGCTCAGCAAGCATTGGTGCCAGCAGGACCTGTGATGACGTCAGCACCATGTGACCAGTAGGGGCGGAGCTCAGTAGAGCAGTAGGTGCCAGCAGGACCTGTGATGACGTCAGCACCATGTGACCAGTAGGGGTGGAGCTAAGCAGGGCAGCAAAGCAGTAGGCACAAGAAAAAGAAATGAATGCTGAGGAGGCGGCGCCAAATTCTAAAGCTGGACATGACTGACGTATGTGAGGAGTCTGTGTCCAGGGGCGAAAGTTCTGCCCCCCTGACAAATATCAGGTATGTCTGACCAATTTTATAAATGATTATTTCTGCGGTGGAAGGGATGCTAAATAAAAGAGCCACCTTGACAGAATGCAGCATTAGTGCTGCACAAGGTGGCTATTTTACTTAAAAACTCTAGGGGGGTGACAGGTTCCCATTAATGTACATTACACATGCGATCATGTTGCTGCGCAGACACCGCCGCCTGCCTGCTGCAGGTGATTTCTTTTTTTACAATAAATATAATATTCATTATGTAAAATAGAGGGCAGTGAGGGATCAGTGACCTGTCATAAGCCATCAGTATGAATACCCAAGCAGAGCACCATATGAAGACCCCCACCAAAGGCTGCCCTGGAGCACGAGCATATCATTAACTCAAAACTGGAAATAAAGATTAAACAACAACCACAAGACGGATTTCCTCACCAGGTATCTCTGTAATCAGTATAACGCCGCCGACCTGACACTGTCTGCAGGTTACTGTGCACAATCCTGCTGACAGGTTCCCTTTAAAGGGGTGGAAGCACATTCTGGCCTCTGATTCATTGACTGTGTATGAACTGACAAAGATAGCGGAGTACATTATACATGTGTGGCCTCCACTCCATTCCACAGGGGCACCTCAGAGCACAGGACTCTCAGGATTAGGCCGGGATCACACATGCGAGGAAAACGGCCGTGTCTCGCATGTTAATACCCGGCAATGCCGCCAGCCTCGGGAGGAGCGGGTGGCCACATAGCAATACATGGAGCTGAACGCTCCGCTCCCGAGGCCGGCAGCAGTGCCAGGTATTAACATGCGAGACTCGGCCGTATTCCTCGCATGTGTGATCCCAGCCTTAGGGCGGTTTCCAGTTGTAGGCCCAGTGATCAAGAAGTTTTAACCTGTCCTGTGGATAGTTGATAACTTGCATAGATGGGAATAACTGTTTAATGATAAGAACATAATACAGAGGAATAAGATAAAGTAACATTATGCTAAAATATGTGAGTAACATTTTTTTCACATCTCTTTAAGTGTTCATGTATTATTCAAGTAGAGGAAAACCAAAAAAGAATGTTTATGTAAAATGCATCATTACTGGGAAAAAATGACATAATGATTGTTATGTTTTTCCTTTCACAGGCCGGAGGTGTTTTGACTTCAGACTGTTTGGCTGCAGCTATTGCGGTAATATCATTAATTACACATATATGAGCATATATAACAGTGTTAATAATGTACATATAAATGTATTTATAAATAAATATATGTAAATAAATAAATATAAAGAAAAAATACATATATATATTTCTACATATACAGAGAGATATGCATATATCTATATACAGGATTTCTAGATAGATCGTAGATATCTCTACATACATTCATTTATAGAAACATTGAAGTGTGCATTATTAACACTTTTTTTTATATGTTTATATATTAGTAGAACATATAACTTTCGATATTAACCTGCTCATCAACATATAATATGCTGAATATACTGTATTAGCCTATTATATTTATGCAGCAATGGGCAAAGCAAGTCTCTTGAGGATTGATGAAAACTAATTCATAACTGCGGTAAATTTATTTTCAACTCCCATATATCGAATTATAAAAAAAAACCCAGGATCAATGAAAATTCTTTTTTTTCACAGTTTTGTTTACTTTTTTAGTTTTTGTTTGCAAACAGAAATTGTTATTTGTGAAACCTTTTAGGATTCATATTATGTATTTCCCTTCACATTTATTTTCTAAACTCAAAATGAAAATGACTAATAACAATTTTTTGTTTGATTTTTTTTTTTCTTTAAATTGAAGACGAAACTTCCAGCCGTGATTACAGCTATAGACGATACATTTTGTAAGGTAAGAATGTGAATGGCATGAGGAAGAATAAGATTAAAGAAGTTACAATTTAGATTAGAAATTAGATTTAACAAATTAGCTAATCTGAGTTACACCTTTGAATTCCCCCCCCTTCTATATAGGTCATGTGATCCAAAGTCTGACCAGCAGTCCAGCACATACAGTATACTAAGGTCTTTTCCTGGCAGCTATTGTCTCTTTTTCCAGCCACCCAGCTTTGTCCTGCCTGACCTTTTATATGTCCTTACTACTGTCTAAAATAAAAACTGGCTTTCTGTCCAGAGTAACCAATCACAGAGCAGATTATGTTTTGCATTCTGCTCTTTAAAAATGAATAGTGCCCACAACAACCAATCGCAGCACAGCATTCAGTCTACAAGAATAGAAAAAAATGAAAGCTGTGCTGTGATTTATTAGAAGCAGCAAAGATATAATTACTTCTAAATAGTTTTTATTTTAAAAAGACTCACAAATCTGCCAATATAATGTGTGCCATTATATAAGAGAACAGTGATATCACTGATCTGCATCACATAGGAAACATTGTAGGAAACATTTTAATAGAGACACTGCTATATGCAGAATATAAGATACACTGCGAATGCTGTATACATCATATACGATACACTAAGACTCTGCTATATATATGACATATGATGAACTGAGACTGCTATATATACGACATAGGATACACTCCGATTCTGCTGTATACATCACATAGAATACATTGAGACGTTGCTGTATACATCATATAGGATACACCACTGAGACTCTGCTGTATACATCACATATGAAACACTGAGACAATTCTGTATACCTCACATATGAAGCAGACTATTCTGCATACATCACATATGATACACTGAGTCTCTGCTGTATACATGATATAGGATACCCTGAGACTCTGCTGTATGAATAGCACTGAGACTCTGCTGTATACATCATATAGGATAGAGTGAGACTCTGCTATATATATGACATATGATAAACTGAGACTCTGCTATATATATGACATAGGATACACTGCATTTCTGCTATATATATCACATAGAATAGCACTAGGAGACTCTGCTGTATATATCATATATGAAACACAAAGACTATTCTGTATATATCACATGATACACTGAGACTATTCTGTATACATCACATAGGATACACTGAGACTCTGTTGTATACATCAAATAGGATACACTGAGACTGAGACACTGCTATATACAACACATAGGATACACTGAGACTCTGCTGTATACATCACATAAGATACACTGAGACTCTGCTATATACAACACATAGGATAAACTGAGACTCTGCTGTATACATTAGAGGACAACAGTTCTATGTTACTGATCTGTCACTGGCAACCATTAGATGGCAGCAGGAACAATATGATGAGACCCATGCATTATTGGAATGTAGACTGAATTAGGCTGGGGATAGACATCGATTTTGACTGTGACACAGGTCATTGTACATTGTAGCACAATCAAGGTACACCATTTACTTGTATTGTGCCACAATATATGATAACACAATTTGTTACTGCCAAAGAGTTGCCATGCAGACCCAGCCAAAGGGAAACCATATCAGAGATTGAAAGAAGGAATCAAGATGACAGACAATCCAAACCTGGCACATCTACCAAAACATATATAAACAAGCCATTCACAAAAAGTACTACATTATTCTCTAAAGGGGTTTTGGGTTCTAGAAAACCCATGTCCTCTGGTTGCAATTTGTTTTCTAAAAACAAACTGTTCCTTTCTCACCTTTTCTCGCCCCCGTCACTGAAACCGGAATACTGCCGGTGGGAACAAAGTTCATTTTCTCCCAACAGCGTACGGCTAAGTGAGGGCACCGGGCAGGTTAGTAACACTATTAGCCTACAGATTTGCCCCATATTTCAGATTAATAGTGCTTTTTCTGGTGATAGGTTCCCTTTAACCAGATCGTCATATCACACAAAATACATAATGAATAACAGTTACCACATGTCTACTTTATATCTGCATCATTTTTGAAACATCATTTTTTTTGTTCGGACGTTAGATGGGTTAAAAGTTGATCAGCAATTTCTCATTTCTGCAACAAAATTTACAAAACCAATTTTTTGAGGGACCGCATCACATTTGAAGTTACTTTGAGGTGCCTGCATGACAGAAAATACCCAAAAGTTACATAATTTTATAATCTGCACTCCTGAAGGTGCTCAAAACCACATTTGAGAAGTGTATTAACCCTTCAGGTGCTTCACAGGAATTAAAGCAATGTAGAAGGAAAAAAATAACATTTTACTTTTCCCCACAAAAATGTTACTTCATTCACAAATTTTGCATTTTCACAAGGGTAACAGAATAAATTTCACCATACAATTTGTTATGCAACTTCTCCTGAGTATGGTGATATTCCATGTTACAGAACCACTCAGCACCCAGAATATGTTGTGCAGTTATATGTATATATAATAGGTTCCATGTGAGATGCATGTCCCTAATGTATCAGCATGTCCGCCCTCCCCCCACCTTTGTAGTTCCCACAGTAAACATCTGCAGGCTCCGGCCACCTGCGGCTTTTGTAATGCATGTCTGGCCTGACGCTTGTCTATTGGCCGGCCCTCTGTATCTGTGTGATATATTCTGTGTCCTGTGAGTAAAGTGTGTTCAGACTGGAAATACATGGAGAAGCAGTGATCTTTTATATGCGCCCATGCACTCAGAGGAATTCCAGCCAGCGTCCTTCATTCAGACTCCAGCCAATGCAGAGTGGACCTCCGAAAACACGGGGTGGTACTGAAAGAGGTACCCCAGCTTGGATGACCCGTTACACCAGTGGCAGCCATCGGGACTTGATACCCCTTCTACAGGAGGAAAGGAATGAATGGAAAATAATTACCAGAAGTTAAGAGGACTACATTAAAAGACCTGGTGGAAGCCCGAGGGTTGATCGCCAGCAACAAAACAAAAGCGGATTTGATAGCAGCCATCATGGAACACGACAGTGCAGCGCCCCCCAATGTGAATGTGGAGGAGACCGAATTCCAGAGGGAGGTAAAGGACAGACTGGCGTTCTATGGCCCAAACCCTGCAGTAGAGATCATACGAGAGGTGATGGCTGATGTGCGTACTGATCTTAAGGAAAAGATGGCCCGAGCGGACCAGGATAGAGCTAGCCAAGATGGAGACGGCAGAGCGGATCAAAGTGGAGCTGGCCAAGATGGAGATGGCAGAGCGGAGAGAGGAGAGTCAGCGAGCAGGGGGAGCTCTGGCCTTCGACCAGGTACCTTCAACAGTAAGCCACAAAAAGATCCAGTACAATGCCTTCCGACAGTTGGGGGAGGCAGAGGAAGACATTGATGGCTTTCTGCAGGACTTTGAGCGGCAGTGTGCCCTTCATCAAGTAAAGCCGGAGGAACGGGTTCAGATTCTGGCCAGCAAGCTGACAGGCCGGGCAGCGGACGCCTATCGCACGGTACCTGATGAGGACTGTATGGACTATGAGTGGATCAAAGAAGTGATCTTGGCCCGGTATGCGCTGACACCAGAGGCATACCGCCAAAAGTTCTGCGGACTTATAAAATGCGTAACCGATACCCACGCTGAATGGGCCTGTAAATTACGGCGGTCACTGCTACAGTGGGTACAAGGGAGCCAAGCAACCACTAAGGAGGACGTCCTCCAGCTCTTCCTGTTAGAACGATTCTTTAATGGACTAAACCCCGAGACACAGGAACGGCTTCGGGACAGGCGGCCAACGACTCTTGAGGAAGCCGCTCGTCTGGCCGATGAACATCATGATGCCAGGAGGCCACAGATGTCCGGATCAAAGGTGGTCACTATGGGCCCGCCCATGGACCTGGAGGGCCTCAAACCACCGAAGATTGTAGGGGGACCAGCTAGAAACCTACCACAGTCCCCCTGGGGCGCGATGCCACACCTGTCGTCAGCTGGGCCACCTGCAAAGACAATGCCCCAACCGGACTCAGCATACCCAGTGGCCAAAGGCGGGAACAGCTACCTTCAGCCGGTCTGCTGTACACTGCTACCAAGGCAAAGCTGACCCGGCATTGGGAGCTACGATTAACCAAGGGGTGGAAGAGATGGAGGAAGTGCTGCATGAAGTAGACCCCGTGCAGGCAGCCCGGGCAGATAATCGACAACAGCATCGACAGGTTGTGTGGGTTAATGGGAAACGTATGCAGGGACTAAGATTCCGGGGCAGCTTTGACCCTTGTGAAGCCTCATCTCGTCCGGGACGAAGAGAAGATGGACCGGACAGTGGCAGTCTGTGTAGCAGGGGGAGCCATACATCGACTACCCACTGCCAGGATTCACCTGAACTGGGGAGTCGGGGATGGCCTTGTTGAGGTCGGCTTGATGGAGGATTTGCCTGCAGACGTCTTGCTGGGAAATGACTTGGGGCCCATGTTGTCTGCATTCTCGGTGGCCCCTCTGGCTGAGACATATCCTGTGACCACCCGGAGACCAGCTCGAGCTGCGGAGGCGGAATCACACTCAGAGGCCCAGGTAAGACATTCCAGCCCTACACGTATTCCCATAGCCAGACACATTTCTTGGGCCACCCCAGATGAATTTAAGAGGGAGTTACTTCAGGATCCTTCATTAGAGGAATATCGTGGGAAGGCACAGGAGGGGAGAGGGGTACTGGAAGGGGAACAGTTTGTATGGAAGCAGGGACTCCTCTACCGGATCACAGAGCAGCACCACACAGGGACGAGCCCCACTATAAAACGACAGCTGTTAGTTCCCAAGAAGTATAGGCAGGAGTTGCTGCGAATCTCATGATATACCCTTGGCCGGGCACTTCGGCGTCAGTCGCACCAGGCATCGTCTGACACAAAACTTCTTTTGGCTGGGGGTAACCTATGATGTTCATCAGTACTGCCAGACCTGTGACAGTTGCCAGCGCATTGGCAAGAGGGGGGATCGATGCAAGGCCAAATTACGCCCCCTCCCCATTGTGGAGGAACCATTTAGCCGAGTAGCGGTCGATCTGATAGGGCCGTTAGCCAAACCCAGTCCATCAGGGAAAAGGTATATATTGACAGTGGTAGATTATGCCACACGGTATCCAGAGGTGGTTGCGCTACCTAACATACTGGCAGAGACTGTGGCGGCCGCCCTGCTCCAGGTTTTCTCACGGGTTGGATTTCCCCGGGAGATTATCTCGGACCAGGGTACCCAGTTTACAGCAGAGGTGACCAACCAACTGTGGAAGCTGTGCAGCGTAAAGTCCATTAGAAGCGCCCCGTACCACCCGCAAACCAATGGGTTGTGTGAACGCTTTAACGGGACATTAAAACAGCTCATTGGGACTTTTACCAGGACCTACAGGGACTGGGAGAAATTCTTGCCACACCTCCTGTTTGCCTATCGGGAGGTGCCCCAAGAATCCACGGGGTTCTCCCCGTTCAAGCTGGTATACGGGAGACGGGTAAGGGGACCCCTAGACTTAGTGCTGGAACACTGGGAAGGGGAGGGCCTCATAGAAGGGGTACCTATTGTACCCTATGTGCTGGAATTCCGGGACCGCCTACAGGAGCTGACCCAGGTTGTACATGAGAACCTGCAGGTGACCCAGCGGCGCCAGCATGTATGGTACGATCGGAGGGCCAGAGAGCGCACCTTGGAAATAGGACAGAAGGTCCTGGTGTTAGAGCCCACTAAGCAGAACAAGTTACAAGCTGCATGGCAGCGGCCCTACCGGGTAGTGGGGAAAATAGCCGACACAACCTATAATGTCACCGATTGTGACGACCCCAGGGTTATCTGCATGTTCCACGTGAATATGTTGAAGCCCTACCGGGAGTGCCCTGCAGAGGTAGTGGCCATCTGTGCACCTGAAGCAGAGGATTTAGCCGGACTTCCCTTGCCGGATGTTTTAGGGGAAAGGACTCAGTCTAAAACATGGGACCAGGTACACTTGGGTGAAGACCTAGGCCCCCGGGAGAGACAGCAGGCGGAGGTGTTGTTGGGGCTGCGGCAGAGGATGTTTTCAGAGAGACCGGGGTACACTCGCCTGGCACAACACAAGGTTGAGACCCAGGATCAGACCCCCCTGCGACAAAACCCCTTCCGCGTCCCTGAGTCTGTACGAGAGGAGATGCGACAAGAGATACAAGAGATGTTGCGTTTAGGTGTCATTGAAGAATCAGATAGTCCCTGGGCATCCCCCGTAGTGTTAGTGCCCAAGAAGGATGGGACTACATGGTTTTGTGTAGACTATCGTAAGCTCAATGAGAAAACAGTGACGGATGCATATCCCATGCCGCATGTGGATGAGTTGTTAGACCGGCTGGCGGGGGCAAAGTATTTGACCACCATCGATCTATGCAAAGGCTACTGGCAGATTCCCCTTAGTCCTGACGCTATTCCCAAGTCGGCATTTGTCACCCCGTTCGGCTTATTCCAGTTTCAAGTTATGCCATTCGGGATGAAGAATGCCCCGGCGACCTTCCAAAGGCTGGCTGACCGGCTTCTGGATGGTCTCCAGGACTATGCTTGTGCCTACCTGGACGACATCGCCATCTACAGTGCGACATGGGAAGAGCATCTAAATCACCTAGAGACAGTATTGGACAGGATCCACCAGGCCGGAATCACCCTGAACCAAAACAAGTGTCACGTGGGCAAAGCAGAGGTTCAGTATTTAGGGCATTGGGTGGGAAGTGGGAAACAGCGACCAGAACCAGCCAAGATTGAGGCCATAGCCAAGTGGCCCATCCCATGCACTAAAACCCAGGTCATGGCGTTTTTAGGGACAGCGGGGTATTACAGGAAATTTGTTCCCAATTACAGCAGCGTAGCCAAGCCCCTCACTGATTTGACCCGTAAGAACCAACCCCACCAGGTAACCTGGACCCCAGAGTGTGAGGAAGCCTTCCACCAACTAAAGGACGCCCTCACCAATACCCCTGTATTGGCTGCACCCGATCCAACTAAACGTTTCCTGGTTCACACAGACGCTTCTATGTTTGGATTGGGGGCAGTACTGAGCCAAGTCGGGCCGGACGGCCAAGAACACCCGGTAGCTTACCTGAGTCGGAAACTACTGCCCCGTGAAGTAAGCTATGCGGCAATCGAGAAGGAGTGCCTGGCGGTACTATGGGCACTCAAGAAGTTGCAACCATATTTGTATGGACGACAGTTTTCCCTCCTAACGGACCATAATCCCCTAGTCTGGCTTAATCGGGACTCCGAAAACAACGCCAGATTGCTGCGGTGGAGTTTAGCCCTACAACCTCTGGACTTCACCATCCACCACAGACCCGGCAAACAAAATGGTAACGCCGATGGACTAAGTCGACAAACGGAACTTGTACCAACCCCATACACTTCGGTCATCCCCAAACCGATCCATTGAGGATTAGACTGTGCATGCCGATCGCGTCGCTGAAAAGGGGGAGCCGTGTTACAGAACCACTCAGCACCCAGAATATGTTGTGCAGTTATATGTATATATAATAGGTTCCATGTGAGATGCATGTCCCTAATGTATCAGCAGTGTCCGCCCTCCCCCCACCTTTGTAGTTCCCACAGTAAACATCCGCAGGCTCCGGCCACCTGCGGCTTTTGTAATGCATGTCTGGCCTGACGCTTGTCTATTGGCCGGCCCTCTGTATCTGTGTGATATATTCTGTGAGTAAAGTGTGTTCAGACTGGAAATACATGGAGAAGCAGTGATCTTTTATATGCACCCATGCACTCAGAGGAATTCCAGCCAGCGTCCTTCATTCAGACTCCAGCCAATGCAGAGTGGACCTCCGAAAACATGGGGTGGTACTGAAAGAGGTACCCCAGCTTGGATGACCCCGTTACACTCCATACTGGTGGAAAACTAATGTTTGGGCGGACGGCAGGAATGGAAGGAGCACCATTAGTCTTTTGGAATGCAAAATTGGCTGGAGTAGATACCATGTCATGTTTGCAGAGCCCCTGATGTGCCTAAACAGTGGAAACCCCCCACAAGTGACCCAATTTGAAAACTACACCCCTAAAGGAATTCATATAGATGTGTGGTAAGCACCTTGAACCACAGGTGCTTCACATAATTTAATAAAGTTCAGCCGTTAAAATAAATAGAGTATGCTGATACACCATATGTCTTGGAAAACTGCTCTTAAGGTGCACAGCGGGGCTCGGAAGAGAAGGAGCACCATTTGACTTTTGAAGCTCAAAATTGGCTGGAATAGGTTGCGAAAGCCATGTGTGAGGTAGCGCTGTCATTTAAGTAGGGGATCACTCGCTTGGCAGCCACAAAATCAGATCCGGCACAGGTTTTCCATAAACTCAGAACAGTCCATGCGGTTTATTAAACATCATAAACCATGACCAGCAATATATAAACAGCATAGCGTACATGACAGAGCTTCACTCTGTCAGCAATGTCCAATACGCAGGCTTTTCAGCCTCACAGTTATATCTCACCCCGTCAGGGTTCTCTCATGGCTGCTTCTCCATACTGCAGACATTCATTCCCTCCAGGGAACTCTTAGGCACTTGCAGCCATTAAACACAACGTCCACACGTGCTGTCAGGCAGGAAGCCCCATCCCAGCGGGACCTTCCACACTGGACCAACCAGGTCCCAGCATTCACCCCCATGTGACCTACCCTGGCCACATTATATGGTCCATAGCCACGCCCACCGGGTCACATGACTCTGACCTCATCACAGGTCCTTCAAGCCTTTACACACTCTTTACAATAGTGCTTTAAACACACCCCCTGGGTGGGTTTGTAGATAACCAGGTCTGCCCATCTCTCTAGTTAACTGGAGACTTCTCCCTTACACATTGAAACAACACTTCAGCAGTATCACTGCTGATTAAAACATAAGTCTCCATCCCAAAGCCACCCACTTTGAGATACATAACGGCCATTCAGTATTCTGCCATTCATCCTTTCTCCTAGGACATCCACACAGTGCCCCCTAGTGGACTCAGTGGTTACTACACCACACATGTTACAGTTGAAGAGCCGCTGACATACCAAAACTTTAGAAACCCCCACAAGTGACCCATTTTGGAAACTACACCTCTCGTGAATTTCATCTAGAACAGTAGTGAGTATTGTAATGCATGAGAACTGTCAGTTGCACACTGGCAGATTGCCTGTTAGACCCTGCTGCTGTCTGAGTGTAACAGGCTACAGTAGCAAGCAGACCCGGAGATCATCATTTGGCCTCCGGCTGCCATCACAACTCTCGGCTCCCCTGTGATCACGTTACGGAGGTGTCAGCGGGGTGAGAGAAGTAACCCTCTCCCTTTAAAATTCTTCTAAATGTCGGGATCGCCATTGATCGTGGCATCTAGAAGATAATACAGGGTTAACATAATCTGTATCTGAGCCAATCAGGTCCCGATGATTTTGCTAGTCAGTGTTATCGCTCTGCATCGGAATCCCAGCGCTTGCAGGACTGTGAGTTTCTGAGCGTTGGAAGACCGCCGACGGTAGAGGAATGTCGGCACTGCACAAAGCTCAGCAAAGACCGCTGTTTATTTACTGTCGGTGGTCGGGAAGTGGTTAAGATGTGTTATCTTCTTTATTAGGGGCTTTGTTAGGAGCCGCTGTTGAAGATACTGGACAGAATAGCACAGTGTGCTGTACTAGTTTGTCTGGCAAAGTGATTGACTCCCTAGCAGAAACCGGACAGACCTCATTTTGATGAATAAGTCTGAGAGCTCACTGTAATTTAACTTGTTACTTTTTGTTCATCATTTCTAGCCCTATCAGGATGCTGCACCTGTAAGGAAAGTCATTGATTTCTTGGTAAGTTTGTCATTTTTTAAATTAATTTATATTTAATAAGTAACAACTTGTTTAAAGCACCAAAGAATCGGCATGATTTGGTAAATAAGTAATGTTTAGTATTTGCCAGCTCGCCCCACCCTGTGACGGTTGGTCATCATGACAAACATTGACATCGAACAAGTGTCTCTTAATGAATTAGGCTCGACTGATTCCTCATCATCAATACCGGAGTGAACAAAGTATTTATAGCAGACAACTGACATAAGTAGGCTGACGATTCTCCAACTCCTCTACCTCCCTTTACACGGCACATGATAAAACTCTCTCCCTGCAGCCACTATTGGGAGAGCTCAGATTTCCATTAACTAAGGTCGCCTTTGTGGTGACTGCAGGAAATCACTAATGCTATATGGCTCCCAGGAGTGGAGCGGCCGCCTCTGGTGAGTATGGCATGAAACAGATATATAATAAATAAGAGAACAGCTGCTGATGGATTCACCAATCAATGCAAAAATAGACCTGGAGCAGACAGAAAATTACTTTTACACATAAAGGATCAATTACAACAAGTGACACATGCCCAAAATAATATATTAGGGTAAGTGATCAGATGTTCTTTAATTTTCACAATTGTCTGGAGACTCCATTGCTTATTCCATCAAATTTCATTAGAAGAATTGATCTACATGCATACTGAATGGTATAAGAGAGCCTGCAGCCAGAGAAAAAAATGTAAAGTGCATAGTGTCCTATACGGGTTATGCAGTGTAAGAAAACATATGGTATGCTCACCTGGGGGGTTCTGTGTGACACAACCACTAGTAGCGTGAAGATAACAGCCACTGTAGCATCCACAAGAACTAAATGCACCAATAAACCAGAAGGAGTGTATTTGATCTGTGCTGGTGGAATGTCAAAGACAGGATCCGATGACCACCGGTAGAAAAAAGTGGTTTACCGTCAATGTGTTTCACAGTCAAACAGACTCCTTTTCAGGACAACCACATGTAAAGTGAGCAGTAAAGTTGGATTGGCTATGTACCCTTGGTCCTCTCAGCCTGTCTATGACATTCTAGCAGCGCAGATCAAATCCACTCCTCCTTGTATATCTATAAACATGCAACAATGGAATCTGTCAGGTGGTAATGGTATCTGTAACTTGACAAATCCATCACTGTACTGTTTTTGTATTAAAGGCAAACTATGGCAAGTGTGAACAGAGTCATAGTATTACTATAAGATTCTTACTACTTCAAATGCATGGTGGCTCAGTGGTTAACAGCACTGTTGATTTTCAGTACCGGGATCCTGGGTTCAAATTCCACCAAGGACATCTGTACGGAGTGTGTTCTCCCCATATTTATGTGGGTTTCCTCTGGGTACTCTGATTTCTACCACACTACAAAGACATACAAGTACTTACAGGGAAGTTAGATTGTGAGCTGAAATGGGGACAGCAATGATGATGTCTGTAAAGCGCTGTGGAATTAATGGCGCTGTATAAATGAGTAGCATGCAGGAATAGCGTGGAATGTTTACGGAAATGCTAGAAATATGTTATTTACTTTTATTTCAGATAAAGATTGCTTGCTTAGCGGGTGATATTACTGGATCCGGAGAAACAGTGGTATGAAAATATGTCCTCATTTTGTTCTTAAGATGTCTGTAAATAAAGCCTAAAAGAGCATATCAATTGGTTTAATAACAGATGTGTCACATATATATTAGACAATGAATTCTGGTAATGTCCTTTGATCTGTGCAGTTATCATTGTGCAGAGAAGGAGGGAGGTTGTGACTATTATTAATTGTGGTGATAGTGACATGACTTCTGAGATTTTACAGTGAAGACAAGTTATCATCTATCCACAAGATAGAGCATTGTTGTGAGTTCATTTTCCCCTTCACTATTGAGGCCCGAGGAACTCCCTCTTCTGGTAGAGAAAGGTAGTGAGCCTGATTATCAAACACCTGAGTTTGATGATGATGACTGGCTGAGTGGAGTTACTGACTGGATATAAGGCTGCCGACGCCCTTCTGCCCTGCGGGTGATTTCTCTGTGGGATCCTTGGAGACCAGTCTGAATTCCTGCTCTTCTAAAGCTAAGTTTTCTGCTCGGCTTTTTGCATTGGTGCTTTGACTTTGTTTTGCTTTGTTTTTCTGGATTTCTGCCATTCCCTGCTGGGGTGAGCTGAATTCCTTTAGCTCTGTCTTCTGAAAATACCTGAGTGCTGATTTAGTTTTTGAAGCCTAGCTGCTTCAGGGTCTTTTTCCATATCAGCTGTTGGCTTATGTCTTTGATAGGGTTTTGGCAGATTGCAGACAGCAACCTTCCTTTCCTGTTTAGTTAGCTTGGGCCCCATCGTTTGCTCAGCCTATCTTTCTATCTGTGTGAGTGTTTTTTCATCTTGCTTCACCGTCATTATATGTTGGGGGCTGCCTTTTACTTTGGGGTCTGCTCTGGGGCAGTTTAGATTTCCTTTTCTGTCTTTAGGCTATTTAGCGCTCCGGCTGTGATCGAGGGGTCTAGGGCATCGTAGGAACCCCCCACGGCTACTGCTAGTTGTGTTGATAGGTTCAGGGGTCTGCAATCTGATAGTTGCCAACTTCTCTGGTTTTCTGGACGTAGCTTCTATTTTTGTGTCGGCCTCCTACGGTGACTCATTCATAACAGAATCACCCGCCATACCGCAGATCCTAGGGTACTCAATAGCAGGAAAGAATTGTAAAAAAAAAAAAAAAAAAAGTGTATATTTCTTCCTCTATATCTCTGAGGCCGTAGGGGGAATTTTTTTTTCTCTCAATGGAGATAAAGCAATTGTCTGATCGTGTGGAGCAGCTCGCTGCGAAAGTGCGGGGAATTTCCGCCTACCTTGCTCATTCACATGCTGCTGAACCAAAGATTCCTACACCTGATGTATTTTTTGGGGATCAGTCTAAATTTTTGAATTTCAAAAATTGTAAATTTTTTTTTGCATTGAAGCCTAACTCGTCGGAGCTCCGCGCAGCAGGTTAAAATTGTCATCTCTTTGCTGCGTGGTGATCCCCAGGATTGGGTGTTTTCTTTGAAACCAGATGATCCTATTCTGACTAATGTGAACGCATTTTTTCAGGCCTTGGGGTTGTTGTATGACGAACCTAATGCCATTGATCAGGCTGAAAAGACCCTGCTGGCATTGAACCAGGGTCGTGATTCTGCAGAATTGTACTGTCAAAAATTCCGAAAGTGGGCAGTACTTACTACCTGGAATGATAATGCCTTGGCTGCTCTCTTTCGGAAGGGGTTGTCAGAAGCCGTAAAAGATACTATGGTGGGATTTCATGTTCCCTCTGGTCTTGACGATTCTATGTCATTAGCCATTCAGGTTGATCGGCGTTTGCGCGAACGCAAAGCTGCACGAGAGGTGTTGCCACCTGTTGAACAAATGTCTGAACCTATGCAATGTGATAGAGTTTTTTCCAGAGAGCAGCGTCAGGAGTTCAGAAGGCGTAATAAGTTGTGTTTTTTCTGTGGAGATGCCTCGCATATTATTTCTGTCTGTCCTAAACGAGAGAAACGCTTTGCACACACGTTTTCTGTTGGTGGTGTTCAACCTAAGTTTCTTCTGGCTATTACTCTGATCTGCTCCCTGTCCACATTTTCCGCCAAGGCTTTTGTGGATTCGGGAGCAGCCCTAAACCTAATGGACTTGGATTTTGCTAAACGTTGTGGATTTCCGATGACACCTCTGCAGACGCCTATCCCTTTGAGGGGGATTGATGCTACTCCTTTGGCTAAAAATAAACCTCAGTTTTGGACCCAGGTGGTAATGCGGGTTGCCCCAGACCATCAAGAAAATTGCAGATTTTTGGTGTTGCATAATCTGCATGATACTATTGTTCTGTGGTTTCCCTGGTTACAAATTCATAATCCAGTTTTGGATTGGAAATCTGTGTCTGTGGTGAGTTGGGGTTGTCGGTGTGCCTTTAGTGAGGCTCCGGTGTTTTCCACCTCTCCTCAGTCGCATGATGTTCCTGATTATTTGGCGGACTTTTATGATGTATTTAGTGAGAATGAGTCTGCGTCTCTGCCTCCTCATAGGAGTTATGACTGTGCAATTGAACTGAGCCCGGGGTGTAAATTTCCCAAGGGTCAGCTCTTCAATTTATCTGTACCCGAGCATGAGGCTATGCGATCCTATATTAAGGAGGCGTTGGAGAAGGGTCATATTAGACCATCCTCGTCACCCTTAGGTGCCGGTTTTTTTTTTGTAGCCAAAAAGGATGGATCATTAAGACCTTGTATTGATTATCGTGCCCTCAACAAAATTACTGTTAAATATCAGTATCCGTTACCCCTGATTTCTGATCTATTCTCCAGAGTTAAAGGTGCTTGCTGGTTTACCAAGCTTGACCTCAGGGGGCGTATAATCTTATTCGCATTAAGCATGGGGATGAATGGAAGACGGCGTTTAATACTCCGGAGGGACATTTTGAGTACCTGGTGATGCCTTTTGGGCTCAATAATGCCCCTTCTGTCTTCCAGTGCTTCATGAACGATATTTTCTGAGATTTTGTCGATAAATTTTTGATTATCTATCTGGATGATATTTTGATCTTCTCCAAGGATTGGGATTCTCATGTGGAACATATTCGGACTGTGTTACGGATCTTGAGGGAGAATTCCCTGTATGTCAAAGGATCTAAATGCCTTTTTGGAGTACAGAGGATTTCTTTTTTGGGATTTATTTTGTCCCCGTCTACTATTGAAATGGACCCGGCCAAGGTACAGGCCATTTACGATTGGGTTCAGCCCACTTCTTTGAAGGCCCTCCAGAAGTTTTTGGGTTTTGCTAATTTTTATCGGAAATTTATAGCAAAATTTTCTAGTATTGCCAAGCCATTGACTGATTTGACTAAGAAGGGTGCTGATGTGTTAAATTGGTCTCCGGAGGCTGTTTCTTCCTTTCAGGAGCTGAAGCGAAGATTCACCTCCGCCCCGGTTTTGCGGCAACCTGATGCTTCTGAGATTGGTGCAGGAGCTGTTTTGTCCCAAAAGGATCCTGTAACATCTAAAATGAATCCCTGTGCTTTCTTTTCCCAAAAGTTCTCTCCATCTGAACGTAACTATGATGTGGGGAATCGGGAACTGTTGGCCATGAAATGGGCATTTGAGGAGTGGAGACATTGGTTGGAGGGAGCTAAGCATCAAGTCGTGGTCCTCACTGACCACAAGAATTTGATTTACCTAGAGTCGGCTAAGCGCTTGAACCCTAGACAGGCTAGGTGGGCCTTGTTTTTTACACGTTTTGATTTTGTGGTTTCTTTTCTTCCTGGAACTAAGAATGTCAAGGCAGACGCCCTCTCTAGGAGCTTCTTTGCTGATTCTCCCGTGGTGACCAAGCCTGCTACCATCTTAGGCGAAGGGGTGGTTCTTTCTGCCATCTCGCCCGATTTGAGATGTGCTCTGGAAGAGTTCCAGGAGGACAAACCTGAGCGTTGTCCCAGTGGAAAGTTGTATGTTCCTGACCAGTGGAAGAAGTGAGTGATGTCTGAAGTTCATTGCTCTGCTTTGGCTGGTCATCCAGGTATTTTTGGTACTAGAGATCTGGTGAGTCGGTCTTTTTGGTGGCCCTCCTTGTCTCGTGATGTCAGGAATTTTGTGCAGTCCTGTGGGACGTGCTCCCGGTCTAAATCGTGTTCTCGCTCTAGTGGGTTGTTGATGCCTTTGCCTGTCCCCACGAGGCCATGGACCCATATTTCAATGGATTTCATCTCTGATATACCTGTCTCTCAAAGGATGACTGTTACTTGGGTGATTTGTGATAGGTTCTCTAAGATGGTTCATCTTGTACCACTCCCTAAGTTGCCGCCTTCCTCTGAGTTGGTGCCCCTGTTTTTACAACAGGTGGTTCGCTTGCACGGGATTCCTGAGAACATTGTATCTGACAGAGGAGTCCAGTTTGTGTCTAGATTTTGGAGAACTTTCTGTTCCAAGCTGGGAATTCAGTTGTCCTTCTCCTCTGCTTTTCACCCTCAGACCAATGGGCAGACAGAGAGAACAAACCAGACCTTGGAGTCATATTTGAGATGTTTTATTTCTGCTGATCAGGATGATTGGGTTTCATTTTTGCCCTTGGCCGAATTTGCTTTAAATAATAGAGCTAGTTCTGCCACCTTGATGTCACCTTTTTTTTGTAACTTTGGGTTTCATCCTCGATTTTCTTCAGGGCAGGTGGAGCCCTCTGCCTGCCCAGGTGTTGACACTGTGGTGGAGAGAATGCACCAGATCTGGGACCAAGTGGTGGATAAGTTATCTCTCTCCCAGGAAAAGGCCCAGCGGTTTTCCAACCGACATAGGACCATTGGTCCCCAGTTTAAGGTTGGTGATATGGTGTGGTTATCATCAAAAAATATTGCTATGAAGGTGGCTTCTCCTAAGTTTAAGCCTAGATTCATTAGACCTTACAAGATTTTGGAGATTATTAATCCGGTCTCTTTTCGTTTGGCTCTTCCTGTCACATTTAAAATCCATAATGTGTTCCATAAATCTTTGTTGAAGAGGTTTGTTGAACCTGTTGTTCCGGGGGTGGCACCTCCAGACCCCGTATTGGTTGAAGGTAACATGGAATATGAGGTAGAGAAAGTACTGGATTCCCGTCTGGCTAGACGGAGACTCCAGTATTTGGTTAAGTGGAAGGGTTATGGTCAGGAGGATAATTCCTGGGTCTCTGCCTCTGATATTCATGCCAAAAGATTGGTGCGTGCCTTTCATCGGGCTCACCCTGATCGCCCTGGTGGCGTGGTTGAGGGTTCGGTGACCCCTCCTCAAGGGGGAGGTACTGTTGTGAGTTAATTTTCCCCTTCACTACTGAGGCCCGAGGAACTCCCTCTTCTGGTAGAGAAAGGTAGTGAGCCTGATTATCAAACACCTGAGTTTGATGATGATGACTGGCTGAGTGGAGTTACTGACTGGATATAAGGCTGCCGACGCCCTTCTGCCCTGCGGGTGATTTCTCTGTGGGATCCTTGGAGACCAGTCTGAATTCCTGCTCTTCTAAAGCTAAGTTTTCTGCTCGGCTTTTTGCATTGGTGCTTTGACTTTGTTTTGCTTTGTTTTTCTGGATTTCTGCCATTCCCTGCTGGGGTGAGCTGAATTCCTTTAGCTCTGTCTTCTGAAAATACCTGAGTGCTGATTTAGTTTTTGAAGCCTAGCTGCTTCAGGGTCTTTTTCCATATCAGCTGTTGGCTTATGTCTTTGATAGGGTTTTGGCAGATTGCAGATAGCAACCTTCCTTTCCTTTTCTGTTTAGTTAGCTTGGGCCCCATCGTTTGCTCAGCCTATCTTTCTATCTGTGAGAGTGTTTTTTCATCTTGCTTCACCGTCATTATATGTTGGGGGCTGCCTTTTACTTTGGGATCTGCTCTGGGGCAGTTTAGATTTCCTTTTCTGTCTTTAGGCTATTTAGCGCTCCGGCTGTGATCGAGGGGTCTAGGGCATCGTAGGAACCCCCCACGGCTACTGCTAGTTGTGTTGATAGGTTCAGGGGTCTGCAATCTGATAGTTGCCAACTTCTCTGATTTTCTGGACGTAGCTTCTATTTTTGTGTCTGCCTCCTACGGTGACTCATTCATAACAGAGCATAACTTGTTGATCGGTGAGGTTCCGATCAATGAGACCTTCACTGACTGGCAGATCAAGGCACTTTTATCCCTGTTATATTGGGGTGGTAGAATAAATGCTCAATTACCTCTCCATTCATTCCCTCTGGGGCTTCCAAGTGTTAGGGTTCATGGACACAACAATTTAAACTGAACGATTGCTATCCGGGGATTTCATGCAGGCTCGGACTGGCCCACCGGAAAACCGGAGGATTCTCCGGTGGGCTGAGGCACTGATACTTGCTGGCATACTGGCCAGCACCTGCCTAGGGCCCTCACTGCTCCAAGGGCCCCCACTGCTCCAAGGGCCCCCAGGCAGTGGCTATGAGGCCCCTGAGTCAAGGGGGCCCACCCTGTGCCAGCATAGCAGCAGCTGGAGACCTGTCCCTGCTGCTAAAGGAAAATGGATATTCACGCTTCTCCACACCCCTATGGGCGTGGAGAGGTGTGAATACCATTTTTCTAATAGCGAGCAGCGTTAGCCGCAGGCCGCAGCTAATACTGCCCGCATGTAAAGCCCCACTACCGTACCACACACAAAGCACCTCACCACATACACACACACACAAAGCACCGCACCACATACACACACGCAGGCACTCAGACACACAGCGCAGGCACACAGACACAGCGCAGCACATCCTAGCGTCCTGCTTCCTGCCCGGCGCATCCTGTCTGAGAGAGCCCAGCTGGATAATGTCATCATCCAGCATGCTGTCTCAGGCAGAAAGCTTCTGGCAAGGAAGAGGCTGCTGGGATGTGCTGCTGCTGCGGGGAGCTGTGCTGTGTGTCTGTGTGCCTGCGTGTGTGTATGTGGTGCATTGCTTTGTGTGTGTGTGAGAGAGGGGTGGTGGGGAAGGACAATGATATTGGTTGGGGAGGCAATGAAGGAGGTGATGGACAATGATGGTGGGAGAGGCAATGATGCAGGTGATGGGCAATGATGGTGGGGGAGGCAATAATGGAGGTGGACAATGATGGTTGGGGAGGCAATGATGGAGGTGATGGGCAATGATGGTGGTGGTGAGGCAATAATGGAGGTGATGGGCAATGATGGCGGTGGGGGGAGGCAATGATGGAGGTGATGGGCAATGAGGTTCGTGGGGGAGGTAATGATGGAGGTGATGAAATGGACAATGATGGTGGTGGGGAGGAGGCAATGATTGAGATGATGGAATGGGCAGTGATGGGGTGGTGGGGGAGAAGGCAATGATGGAGGTGGTGATGAGGACAATGATGGGGTGGAGAGGAGCTGCATTATATTCTGTTGGGGGGACTGCATCATTCTAAGGGTACTACAATATATTCTGGGGGGCTACATCATGCTATATGAGGGGGCTACAGTATACTCTATGGGGGGCTGCATTATATTCTGTGGTGGGGCTGCATTATTCTCTCAGGGGACTACATTATATTCTGGGGGGCTACATATTACTATATGAGGGGGCTGCAGTATACTCTATGGGGGCTGCATTATATTCTTTGGTGGGGCTGCATTATTCTCTCAGGGGACTATATTATATTCTAGGGGGGGCTACATCATACTCTATGAGGGGGGCAGCATTATGCCCTATGAGGGGGCTACATTATACTCTATGGGGGCTGCATTATATTCTGTGGTGTGGCTGCATTATACCCTATGAGTGTGCTACATTATATTCTATGGTGGAGACTGCGTTATACCTTATGAGGGGATTGCATTATATTCTATGAGAGGGGGCTGCATTATATTTTACGAGGGGGCTACATTATTTTTTCAGGGGGGCTATATTATATTCTGTGTGGAAGGCTACATTATATTCTGTGAGGGGGCTACATTATATTCTATGAAGGGGCTAACCCTCTATAATTCTATGATTCTACCCCAACCCCTGCTACATAATTAAGACGTGAACTACCTTATATTATACCCTGATATTAGCGTGTTTTACCACACAATTGGTGGTCTTGTATTTATTTCTATACAGCTACATAGTGGGCCCCAAGAATGATTTTCTCTGGTGGGCCCAAGGTGCTCCAGTCCGACACTGATTTCATGGATAGCACTTATACCATATTTTTCTCTGGGACTGTGCACATGTCCATTTTTTTTCCTCCGACCACTCGGTGACATGCCCGATTTTGATCTGAGTGTCAGATGTGAATGGGCCTGTGGAAAACATCGGACCACACACTGATGACGATCGAGTGCGGTCCGATCTTCAAGGACTGACTGATTTTTTTTTTTCTTTTTTTCTTTCCCCCTCTAAGAAAAACAAATCCCACACTGATCAAACTCTGATTAGCATAATCGGACTGTTTTTCTCAGATCGAGAGAAAATAGTCACATTCACCTGCCCATCCACTCAGATTTTTCTGGCAGCCTCATAGAAGGTGAATGGAGCAGTGTTTGAGCATCTGACCTGTCACTCCATTTTGTAACGGGAATAAAAATTCACCTTTCTGCCAATCGGTGCAGATCCCACACTAACGGTAAGTCACCATCTATCCAACATATAGGTGAGAACTTGTTTTTCACCGGATAACCCCTTTAATTTCCATAAAACAAAGTGTCAGCCAGTTATGAATCTCAGTTGCTAGAGTGAAACCTCCTGTATTTCAAGACTTTTTTTTTTTTAGAGATTCTGACATGGAAAAAACGTATTAAAATTGTTGTTCAAAAGTAAGGAAATGCTGATTGTCAAGGTTCCCAGCATTTTTGAGATTTGTGGGGGTTCCATTGATGAGACCACCCACAATAAGAGAGCTATCATGTGAATAGGTGTTAACTAGAGTTGAGCGAAACGGGCCGAACAATTTCAAAAGTCGCCGACTTTTGGCAAAGTCGGGTTTCATGAAACGAAACCCGACCCTAGGATGAGGTCGGCCACGAGGTCGGCGACTTACGCGCCAAAGTCGCATTTCAAAAGTTTGTTTAGCGCTCTTTTTCAGCCAATCAGGATCCACGGACACTGTGGGCAACGTGATGACATAGGCAGGGGTCACCACCATCTTTCAGAAGGGCATGCAAGTGGTTGGCTTGCTTTGGTGGGCGTCACAGGGGTTATAAAAGGGCGTGCACGCCGACCGCCATCTTACTTCTGCCGATCTTAGCATAGGGAGAGGTTGCTGATTCTGTAGGGAGAGCGTTAGGCAGGGAAGAAGAAAGAAAAACTGCTTCTGCTGCTAGCGATTTTGCCTGTGCAACACACCAGTCACTGTGTGTGCAGTGCAAGGGGAGGCTATATTGTGGTGGATCAGCGGTGTTGGTTGATAGGCTGCCTTCTAAGGCTTCCTGACAGCTGCATTGCTGTTTCCCCACTGCTCTGCAAACTGCTTTTTTAAAAGCAATCCCAATTTTTTTTTTGTCCTGCTGAGGTACTGAGCGTGCATTTATTCACACCATACAGCGGTGTACGCTCCTCACACAGTACCGTGTAACGGCTGTTATCACAGCCACAGTGAATCTATCTGTGTGTCACTGTGGAAGGATAAGTGGAGGACTTGTTCCGTTCGTACAGACCTACACTCTAGGGAGATTCCTATTTTGCCCAATTCTACAATTCACTTTTTTCACACCTGTGCCATCGAGCCTGTGACATAGCGCTCTGATATTCAGTGGGCCTCACACAATCCAAAAGTGTCCAGTGTCCACAAGTGTCTGCAGAAATTCAAAATCTCCCTTATCCTGTAGTCACTTTTTTCACACCTGTGCCATCGAGCCTGTGACATAGCGCTCTGATATTCAGTGGGCCTCACACAATCCAAAAGTGTCCAGTGTCCACAAGTGTCTGCAGAAATTCAAAATCTCCCTTATCCTGTAGTCACTTTTTTCACACCTGTGCCATCGAGCCTGTGACATAGCGTTCTGATATTCAGTGGGCCTCACACAATCCAAGTGTCCAGTGTCCACAAGTGTCTGCAGAAAATCTAAATCTCCCCTGTCTTATAGACACCTTGTACCTTGTTTTACATTACTATATAGTTTGTTGGATTTTGTCTACATTTCTACCAAAAATGAGGAAGGCTGGTGCAATTGGGCGGGGGTTGGCAGCTGGTAATGATGGTGTTGGTGGTGGATCTGATGGTAGTGGCAAAAGCAAAATAGGACCGAATGCAGGAGGTGTTGAGCCTGCGTCATCGTCTGGCTCCATAAGACTTCGAAGGCTTAGTTTTCTAGGAGTTGGCAAACCGCTTTTAACGCCAGAGCATCAGGAAAAAGTTTTGTCTTACATTGCTGACTCAGCCTCCAGCTCTATCGCCTCCTCTTCTGAAGTTGTAAAAAGTAAAAGCACTGAGTCGTCATTGGAGGCTCATGTTCATGAACCACACCTTTCCTTGTGTCCTTCACCCCAACCCAGATTGAAGGATGACGCAGGCCATACTACTGATTACTCCATGGAGCTGTTTTCACAAACCATGCCTGGATTATCAAGTGAAATGGTGAATTACCCAGGCCAAGATGAATCTGACATGGTGTGCACTGATGCACAGCCGCTGATAGATGATTCTGCTGGTACATTCACTCAGAGCACTACATTGTCCTCGCGGTGTACAGAGCCAGATTCTGACCCTGATGAGACTCAGGTGCCCCTTCCCGCACACTATACCACCATACACGGTGACACTGAGGAAGGTGCACATGACATTGAAGAGGAGGTGATGGATGACCCAGTTGTTGACCCAGATTGGCATCCATTGGGGGAAGAGGGTGCTGCTTCCAATAGCTCAGAAGAGGAGCATCCACAGCAGACATCGACATCGCAACAGCTGTTATCTGGCAGGCCCGGAGCACTCCAAAGACAGGTTCCAAAAATCAAAAGAGTTGCTGGACAGCTTGACCAGAGGGTCAAAACATCACAGCGTGCTAGGCCGCAAAATGTCTGCCAAAGTAGGAAGAGTGCAGTGTGGCACTTTTTTGAACAAAATCCTCATGATCAGGCCAAGGTTATCTGTAAGAAGTGCGCAAAGACCTTTAGCCGAGGGAAAAATCTGAAAAATTTGAATACCAGTTGCATGCTTAGACATTTATCCACCATGCACTTGCAAGCGTGGACACAACACCAAATCTCAAGTGCCACATGTGCAACTGATCACAAAGAAGGTAGTCAGCAACGCTACATTGTTTCCCCCACTGTAAGCCCACCGGTTAGCACAGCAGCAAATGTTGAGGTGTCATTGCAAGGCCACAGCAGTCAGCGAATCCCACTGTTATATCAACGAAATACTGAATCTAGGCCATCAGAAAGAACACCAACTCCATCACCATCATCAACCCTCTCTCAGTCCGCCCTGTCCACCGCTACTTCTACCATATGCAGCTCTCAAGTCCAGCTCACCCTCCCAGACACTATGAGTAGGTCAAGAAAGTACTCAGTCTCTCATCCGCGTACACTGGGTTTGAACGCCCACATTGCCAAACTAATCTCGTTTGAGATGATGCCCTATCGGTTGGTGGAAAGCGCAGCTTTCCGCGAACTCATGGCCTATGCAGTACCACGCTATGACCTACCCAGTCGCCACTTCTTCTTTCGCAAAGCCATCCCAGCCCTCCACCATCATGTGAAAGACTGCATTGTCCATGCACTCAAGCAGTCAGTGAGCGGAAAGGTGCACCTCACAACTGATGCATGGTCCAGTCGGCATGGCCAGGGCCGTTACGTGTCCATCACTGCGCACTGGGTTAATGTGGTGGATGCAGGGTCCACAGGGGACAGCGGTGGTGGGACAGTGCTGCCTAGCCCACGGTATAGGAAACAGTTGGCTGTAAGCGTTCCACCCTCCTCCTCCTCCTCCTCCTCCAGAAGCGAAAGCTCGTCCACAGAGCGCAGTCGTTAGAGCACTCCATCTGCAGCTGCCACTGTTGCACATGAGGTGTCCCCCTATCGAGCAGCTAGTGGAAAGCGTCAGCAGGCTGTGTTGCAGATGATGTGTTTGGGCGACAGACACACCGCCGAGGTGCTGGCCGAGTACTTGAAGCGACAAACTGAGTCATGGCTGGGCAGTGTACATCTTGAGGCAGGCAAGGTAGTTAGTGATAACGGCCGTAATTTTGTGGCAGCCATAGCCCTTTCAAAACTCAGCCACATATCTTGCTTGGCTCACACCTTGAACCTGGTGGTGCAGTGCTTCCTCAAAAATTATCCGGAGTTAACAGCCCTGCTCCATAAGGTGCGAAGACTGTGCGCGCACATCCGCCGGTCGCCTGTACACTCCGTTCGTATGCAGAAGCTGCAGCGATTGCTCCACCTTCCCAACCACCGCCTCATTATCGACATTGCAAGAAGGTGGAACTCCACCCTGCACATGGTGGAGCGGCTGTGCGAGCAGAGGCAGGCCATAATGCATTTGTGGGAGGATACACGGCCAGGCACTTTGAGAGCAGACATGGAGTTGACAGGTGTGCAGTGGTCGAAGCTGAAAGACCTCTGTAAAGTCCTTCAGTGTTTTGAGGAATGCACACGGCTGGTAAGCGCAGACGACGCCATCCTAAGCATGAGCATCCCACTTATGCGTCTGCTCATGCAAACTTTGACGCACCTTAAGGAGCAGGCTTCTGCAGCCAATGTTGATGAGGAGGAAGAGGTGGAGGGAATCGTTGATGACATTCAGCCATTGTCTGCTCAGGGACCTCTCCTGGACGAGTTGGAGGAAGAAGAGGAGGAGGAGGATGATGATGGGGATGATTACTTAGGGGAGGAGGATGCATCTCGTGGGGCAAATGAAAATGTTGGCGTGGCAAGGTCTGGTACAGGGTTTGTGCGTGACTGGAGGGATGTGGATTTGCCAGAAAGTGCTCCTCCAACCAGCACTCGCAGTGCATCATTGACACCGGGAACATTGGCACACATGTCAGATTATGCCTTGCGGATCCTAAAAAGGGACCCCCGCATTGCCAAAATGATGAAAGATGACGACTACTGGTTGGCTAGCATCCTGGATCCACGCTATAAAGGCAAATTACAAAACATCATGCCACAGGAGAACCTTGACCTAATATTGGCTAATAAACAAGCAACTCTGGTAAATCGGTTGCTTGAGGCATTCCCAGCACACAGCAGCGGTGATGGTTCTCACACGAGCCGTACGGGCCGGGGGCAGCTTGGCAGAGGTGTTCATGGTGCACACAGCAGAAGTGGCGTTGGAGACAGGGGTTTCATGACAATGTTGTGGACTGATTTTTCAAGTACCGCTCACACAACTGGTAATACAGCATCGATGGAAAGTGACAGGAGACAGCAGTTGTCAACTATGGTTACAAACTACTTTTCCTCCCATATCGATGTTCTCCCACACAGGTCATTCCCCTTTGACTATTGGGCTGCTAAACTGGACACCTGGCCTGAATTGGCACAATATGCCTTACAGGAGCTCGCTTGCCCAGCTGCAAGTGTGCTATCGGAAAGAGTCTTCAGTACAGCTGGATCAATCCTGACAGAAAAAAGGACCCGTCTGTCAACCCAAAATGTGGATGATCTAACCTTCATTAAAATGAACCATGCATGGGTTTCCAAGGATTTTGTCCCACCTTCCCCTGATGACACATAGGGTGACAGAAAAAAGGCTTGCTTTGGTCCACCTCTTCCTGGGACTTGACCTATTTCGCCTTTTGCATCAGCTGAATGTCCAACATCAACATATGCCACTTTCTAAAACTCCCTAACTGTGCTGCCTCCCCCCCATGGCCGGGGTCACCACCTAGCGCACGACACCGTGCGAGTGCCGTTGCCCTGGACAGGTGGGTAGGCCGACTCTTGGGCGCGGGCACTGGCACAGGGTCCCTCATAGTGCAATCAAGTGTCTCTGACGGTGGTGGTGCACACCCGCCGTCAGACACACCGCCGTACTATGAGGGGCCAGTGCCAGTACCGACGCCCACGAGTGGGCCCCCCTTGCTTGGGCAGGGCCCCAGCATTTGCAATCTTTACCTCTCCCTGCTCCTCCGCTGTGTAGTCTGGGCCGTCAAATCCATACTGTGCCTGACACCGTCTGAGCCTGCCTCCTGATGTATAGACATATCTTTTGAATGTGTACGCTATCCATACATGTTATCCGGGGATACGGTACCCTTTCTCACCTTTGTGCAATCACGTGCAAGCTATACTGGGCCTAACACCGTCTGAGCCTGCCTCCTGATGTATAGACATATCTTTTGAATGTGTACGCTATCCATACATGTTATCCGGGGATACGGTACCCTTTCTCACCTTTGTGCAATCACGTGTAATCCATACTGGGCCTGAGAACGGCTGGCGAGCTGTTAAGCAAGCTACAGCACCTGTGGTTTGCACAGGTAAGTTTTTCATTTTTTCAGGAATGACGGTTAGGCCTAATTCCGGAACTGCGGTTGACCTGCACTTACTGGGAAATCATCGTTCGCGAGTAATAATTGTAATCAGTGATCCCCATCACTAACTTTGTTCAGCGGGTTATCTGCACCTGTAAGCGACAAACGCTGGCCTTTTCAGTGTAGCGCACATGCAGCCACGGACATGTAAGGGAATGACACACCAGTTATTGGCCAATCTCATGTGCCAGAGCCTCACGTGTCCCTCTAGTAAGCCGGACTCAGACCGCGGGGCATGACGGAGTCTCGTTCGTTAACGGAATTAAGCTTGCAATGTGTGCATCTGTTCTGTAGCTGGCATGGTTGAGGTTGCCCGTGTTGAGTCAAATTACGCCGTAGGCTCCACTCCTGGTGTTGCCCTTCTGGACATTCCTTTAAGGTTCAGCTTTGCAACCATACTGCCCACGTAAAACAAACACTTTGCCTTCATGAACGCTGTTTGGAGGGTCATGACTCGTGGGAATAACGCCGCCCAATCAGTTAACCTGCTAGAGAGATCCTTCGTTGCTCCCAAGCATGACATCACACTCCCTAGGAGGAAGGTAATGCCACTGTGGCGACCGTACTCCTGGGGGCGACACAAGTGCAGTGATGCCCAGCCACTGCTCGATGAATCTGCTGGTACATTGACCCAGACCACTACATTCCCCTCGCACGCTACCCGGCCTGAATCTGACCCTGATGAAACTCAAGTTACCCTTCCCATATACAGTTCCATCTTACACGGTGACAAAGAGGAAGCTGCAGATGAAAGTGCAGGTTCTGCCCACCCGCCATCAGACACACCACCGTACTATCAGGGGCTCTGTGCCAGTGCCGTCGCCAACGATTGGGCCCCCCCCTGCTTGCTCAGGATCACAGCACTTGCAAGGTTGAAATACTGTGCAGTGAGATGGAAGATGGGGACGACGAGGAGTCCAGACTAGTACAGGGATTCCCTAGCGAGGAGACTTATTTCATTGTTTTCAATGTTGGGACAGCAATTTTTGGGGAGCACTATACTCTGGAGAATGATAGATGGGGCCCACCATACACTGGAACATTCCAAAGGTGGACATCAGACACTGGAGCAGCATTTACAGGGCCCATTATACACTAGAGCATTAGAAATGGGGCCCATTATGTTTGGAGCATTATTTGGGCCCATAAGACAGTGGAGCTTCATCCATGGGGACCAACATATACTGTAGCATTATGTGGAGCGCATTATATACTGTTTCAAACATTATATGGGACCAATGATTCTGTATGGAGAAATAGATGGGCCTCGTCATGAGATGTAAAAAGTGAAGTATTTTTCATTGTACTATACCACTATTTCTCTGCCGTATCGGAGCATGATGAGTTGTGGTATGTGTTAAAGGGGCACTCTTTCACCCAGGGCACAAGAAAACCTGAAGCCAGCCCTACCCCCCCACAACTTTAGCCAAATAACCCCCATTTTTCAGTGCGTAACTTGTATTATGAAGTTAATTAAGGTTGACCAGCTTAAGTAAGAAGAATTGATGCTTTTGGCATTCAAATGAGCACTGTAGGTGTGTTTCCTGTCCTCCTCTCACTGCCGACTTTTATTCCCCATTGACTTACATTGGGTTTCGTGTTTCGGGACGACCCCGACTTTTCCCTATAATCGTCCGATCTTGCTCGACCCGACTTTTGGAAAAGTTGGGTTTCACGAAACGAAACTCGACCATAAAAAACCAAAAGTCGCTCAGCTCTAGTGTTAACTTTAAAATCTCATCATAAAACTTTATAAAGATTTATAGAATATCACATTATCTTCAAAGTCACAGAATGTATAGGAGCTGTGCTGGGACATTTTGCAATTGATTCCACCTTAAAGCTGTGATCTCTTGATCACTTACATAATGCTTTTGTACTATTAGTACTCCATAGTGTAAAGCTACGTTCCCACGATGAGCTTATGGTGAGTTTTTGAAGCTGCATATTTTCAATGCCTAAAAAATGAAGCGTCACACAAACAGACCGCATGTGAGTTTACGCAGCAGTAAAAAGAAGAACCGTGGGCATTACGTTTCTATAAATAACATCCACTTTGCTGGAACTGTAAGATGTTGTGTTTGACACCGCAAAAACACAGCGTCAAAAAAGGAACCAAAAGCTCACTGTGGGAATGTAGCCTCACTGCTTGTCAATATATTATAGGAAGACAACCTTCTTAGGCTATGCCTCTCCTAGACCACTATTTCTTCTTAGTCAGCTCCTTATTATTCCTCCTGACATATTTGTAATAGAGCAAATTGGTTAAAAATCTCTTACAGTTTTGTGCCTATAGCTGATTTGCTGTTGCCACCTGCGTTTTTGCCAATCTACCAAATTTACGTTAGAAAGATGTAGACGACAGAGAGAAACTAAACATCTAACATGACAAGTTTTTACAGGAAAATTTGGTTACCAATCTTGGGAAATCCCTTGAAGATCTACTAAAACCAATTATTGGTACCTTGAAAGTAAGTATTTCTCAAATTACTGATCTATGCAAACCTTCTTATAATATATGTCTCTATATTTACTCACTTAGGTAATTAATGCATTGTCAAATAATACGTAAGATGATTTTGGCTATTTTGTGGCAAGAGATGGTATATTTATGTTCCACTGTTTCTGGTGTCACACGGAAAGATGGGAAGCAGGCTATGGAGGGACGTCATTTGGATTTCAGTGTAAAGGAAGGGGCCATTACATAATATGGGCTTGATTGGTGTTGTGCAGTATTGCCTGTAGAATTGCTGCATATATAATTTCCCAGAGGAGCATTGCAAGGCTTAAAAGCCTCCTCACCTTAGCATGTCAGGCTAGGCATGTCACTATCTACAAGGAGAAAAGTTACCCCTTGGATCCCAGTCAGAAACCTCCCACCTAGACCAACCAGATCTCGTACTTTACACTGATGAGGGGTTACACCTTGAAACACCTTGTCTGCAAATTGAGCGTCTGGTTTGGCTTTCATCCAAAGTCATGTGGCAAGGCTCATTAAAGGGACAATATTGACTTTTAGGATTGCTACTTCAAATACGTGACACTAGAGTTTAAGTCTTTTTCTCTGAAGAGGCAGTTTGCTTGCAAAGTATTGCCTGTAACACAGTGGGAAGGGAGAGGCTGCTGAAATGAATTTGACTAGATCATTTCTGTAGACAGGGTAGGTAGATGAACAGTTTTCGGTAGGTACGGGGTAAAGTAAATGATTACTCCAGATTTGGAAAGGCTTGTTCATATACTGCATTTTTGCCGCAGAAAAACCCCCAAAGTGTTTTACAGTAAAAGCAAAGTGAATGAGGTTTGTGAAATCTCATTGCAGACGCTGTCAATTTTTTCCTTGCATATTATAACCATCAAAGCATTTTTTTCTCTAATCTGTAGCATGTCAACTCTTTCAGTGTTTTTGTAGTGTTTTTTTACTCATTCAAATAAATAAGAAAATCGCATAAAAAATGCACACAAAAAGAAGTACATTTTACACAGGATCTTTTCTGCCAACACTCTGGTTATTACTCTACAAAAATCTGCTGCAAAAGCTCAGCATGTGCACAAACCCTAATTCAGACAGGACTTTTAAACAATATATAATTTAGCAAGATCTGGTAAAATACAGCGTGAAGAGCAGAAATGGCTCCAGGAATAGGACTCTCGAACGTAAATAAGACCGCTATTCTATAACTGACCAGTACTGGCAGTCACATCTTAACCAATCAATTATGATCTGTCTCTTCAAGTCATTTTTACTTAACTTTTTTATTGCAAGAAGATTTTCACTTATGATCCAACATCGAGTTTTATCCTCAGCGACACACAGTATGCCTGCAGCTGATATCCTGTAATGTATTCCAGAAATACAAGAAAAAGTACGACTGTAGGGAATGCACACCACAATACTATATAAAAAGGCAAAACTTTATTAACAAAAACAGTTTAAAACATCCTTAAAACCAAAGCAGAGCTCACCCCATGCATGATATAATAATCACAGGCAATAATGCAATGCAATAAACAGACCCTGGACCCTGGATTGTAACATGCAAATATCAAAAAATAGAAAAATAATAAATCCAAACCATGAATAACAAGTTATGAAAATGTACAATCACAATCTAATTTAATCTGTCCCCAAAAGTGCTCTGCAACAAGAATGCCAAAATTGTAAGTTCCTCAAAATATGAGTGCCACTTAAATAGTTGTCCAGGGGCCGTTTATTGCATTGCATTATTGCCTGTGATTATTATATCACGCATGGGGGGAGCTCTGCTTTGGTTTTAAGGATGTTTTAAACTGTTTTTGTTAATAAAGTTTTGCCTTTTTGTATAGCATTGTGGTGTGCATTCCCTACAGTGGTACTTTTTCTTGTATTATCCATTTTGTCTGCCACTGGCATTGCACCCGCCTATAAATAGTCCAACCCTCATCAGTAGTGCACCTAGGCTTCACTATTGTAATGTATACCATATACACACTTTTTTCCTGCCTCGTCCCCCCGAGATCTCGGGTCCTGAGATATCAATATGCGCATGCGGCCATTTTCCCTAAGTCTGCCAAAGTGAAAAGGATGGGAAGTGCGGGGACTCCTGACATTTTGTAAAAGCCCGGCTCCCGCCGCAGTCTTGCACCTCCGAACACACTTTCCTCCCTGCTCAGGGCCCGCAGCATCATCCCACCCTGCCAGCCAGCTTCCTGCAACAGCGACCCTGCCTCCTGGGACCCCACTCCACTGTAGCCGCCCCCGCGGTAAGCTACCATAAAAGACACTCTACCATTTTCTTGAAATTTTTTTTTCTCCTGTTTTCCTCCCGAAAATTTGGGGTGCATCTTATAGTTCGGAAAATACGCAAACTTGTTCAGAAGTATTTAGCTGAATAATTAGATTTTACATTTTCATTAATAGTGCAAATAATAAAACATAATAAAAATAATAATTTACCTGGAAACTCATAGAGTAGTAAACTATACTGAATATCATCCAATGTAACAATGTTATTTTACAGGATCTTGACAGAGAGTTGCTAAGTGGGCTTACATGCAGCGTGGTAAGTTTTATTCTATACAGATTGTTACTAGATCAAAGCTCATTGCTGTTATATATCTTTCCCCTCCTTTACCATCGCTACAAATGATTAATTATAGAGATTAGCATTGTACAAAAAAATGAAAACAAAGAATTTCCAATATGTATTGTGTTGCTTATAATTAAAGATGAGCGAATATGTTCGAAAAACGATCGCCAAACATAAATTCAACACGAATATGGCACATTCAGATTCGTGATCAGAACCACAAGCAAATTTTTATAAAATCGGAAAAAAATCGATAACATTCATTAGAAAGTGTGGGAAAATATTTGCGTTGCCGCTAAAGTATTTTGATCACTTTGGCTACGATAGTGGTGGTGTATAATGAGCATGGGGAACGTGTTTGATGAGGGTAGGGGGTAGAGAGAGCGTAGAGGAGAGTCATGCTTAAGTTGTAAAAAAAAATTTCCCAACTTTATGTGTGCACATTGCGGCTAGCCAATCAGGGCAGAGGAAACATCCACAATTTCCTGACACAACAGCTTGTGTCATTGGCTGGACATCTTGTTTTAGTGCCATTTTGTCACTAGCACAGCACAGAAAGGCTGCTCCTGATGCTGGGCCTGGGTGCTGATAGATTTTAGCTAGTTAACAAGGTGGTTGTTTCTAAGTCAGATAGTTTACATAACTAGTGTCCTGTGTGGCTGTAAATTCGACCTTCCAGCAGATTTTTTTTGTGCCATTAGTGACGTCCACAGGTAAAGACAGCAGGGCACCTTTTATAGAAGTATGTTGTGCACTGCTTCTATTCTGCTCCGTGCATGAGTAGGCCTTTCAAAATCGTATTTTTTCAGTTGCTAAGCGTGACACAGAACGCCAAATCCCACCTTGTCATTTAGTAGCAGTGAAATTGTTCTGTGATTTGACCTGTTTCCCAGTAGAAAAAAAAAACAACTTTTTTTGCAGCAGCTAACGTGATTCAGCCTGCCATATCTCACCCTGTCATTTAGTGGGGGTGAAATTCATCTTTCTGAACAGCTGTTGCAAAGTAAAAAAAAAATTTCAGTAACTAAACGCAATACAGCTCTCCATATCCCACCTTGTCATTTAGTGGTGGTGAAATTCATCTTTCAGCACAGCTGCTGCACAGTAAAAAAACGCAAATGCTTTCTCGTGATACAGTCCGCCATATCCCAACTTGTGATTTTGTGGCGGTGAAACTGTTCTGTGTGCAGAGCTGTTACACAGTAAAAAAAATATATTTTTGACAGTTACTAACGTGATTCAGCACGCCATATCTCACCCTGTAATTTAGTGGCAGTGAAATTCATCTTTCAGCACAGCTGTTGCACAGTAAAAAAAAATTCTGTAGCTAAACGTGATACAGCCTGCCATATCCCAAATTATAATTTTGTGGCTTTGAAACTGTTCTGTGTGCAGAGCTGTTGCACAGTAAGAAAATATATTTTTTGCAGTTGCTAACGTGATTCAGCACGCCATATCTCACCCTGTCATTTAGTGGCGGGAAATTCATCTTTCTGTACAGCTGTTGCAAGTAAAAAAAATAAACATTTTTTTCGGTTACAAACGTGATACAGCACGCCATATCCCACCTGGTCATTTAGTGGCGGTGAAATTCAGATGTGTGCAGAGATCATGCAGAGTAAAAAAATATGTTGTTTTCTGTACCATACATGATAAAGCAGGCTAGATCTGAGTTTTAAATTTTTTTGAGCATATATATTCTATTGCATATAGGCCTCATCCACAGTAAAAGAAATACTTTCTTCTGTTAAGATAAAAGCCCTCCCTTGACCCATCCTCTTTGCCTAGCTATCGCCCCATCTCACTTCTCCCCTATGCCTCCAAACTACTGGAACATCCATTTTGAACTGTCCTCCCACTTCTCGTCTTGCTACCTCTTTGACCACTTACAATATGGCTTCCGACTGCACAATTCCACTGAAACTGCCCTGACTAAAGTCACCAACGACCTACTTACTGAAAAATCCGAGAGACGCTAGTTTCTTCTTCTCCTTCTCCTGGACCTGGCATCTGCCTTTGATACAGTGGACCATTCCCTCTTGCTACATACTTTCTGATGTAACAAAAAACACAAATATCCTAAAATAAAAAAGTAAAAAATAAACTGCAAATAATGCATAAAGGTAATAATAATAATAAGGGTATTTAGTAAACATAATTTTGATCAAAATAATGTATTATTTCATTGTACATTCAGTGCATGTATGGGTGTGACCGCCCTCTTTCTGAGCTGGGAAAACCATCCTGTCTGGCCTATGCTTTTACTCGTGGTTCAGCCGCTCGATCCTTGTTCACATTCACGTCACTTAGCAAGTGAAAAGGTTTTAAATACTAGAGTAGGACTGTCCCACAAGGGTTGCCGTGATGTGGCGGGATGGCTTGTACATTATTTTGATCAAAATTATGTTTACTAAATACCATTATTATTATTACCTTTATGCATTATTTGCAGTTTATTTTTTACTTTAGGATATTTGTGTTTTTTGCTTTTTGTTTTCTCCGGTTAATGGTCATGTGTTAATATGCACTTACATTGTGCATACACATTTACTTACTTTCTCAGTTCAGACTCCAGTTTTTTATACTTTCTGATGTATTGCCATTAAAGACTTGGCCCTTTGTTGGATCTCCTCGTACCTAACAGGCAGGACATTCAGTGTCTCCCACTCACACTCCACACGTACCTGTGTATGCTCTTCTGTCCATCAACTGGTTTAGCCCGCACCTGCCAGAGCCTCTCTCTCTAACACTTGGTCCAGCCCGCACCTGCCAGTGCCCACCTATCTAAAACCTCGTCCAGTCCACACCGGCCAGTGCTCTCCTGTTCCTCAGCTGGCCCAGTCTGCACCTGCCAGTGTTCATCTCTTTAAATGCTGGTCTAGATTGCACCCGCCAGGCCCATCTGTCTAACATCCGGTCCAGCCCACATCTTCCAGTGCCCATCTGTGTAACACCCGGTTCAACCCTCACCTGCCAGTGCACATCTGTGTAACACCTGGTCCAATCCGCACCTGCCAGTGCCCATCTGTCTAACACCCAGTCCAGCGTGAACCTGCTATTGGCAATCTGTGTAACACCTGGTTCAGTCCGCAGCTCCCATGCCCATCTGTCTAACACCCGGTCCAGCCCGCACCCGCTAATGCATTTCTGATCCTCAGCTGGTCCCATCTGCACCCATGGTTCCAGTGTCCCTACATTGCCTGCCTGTATTCTTCATCCCTCCTTCAGGACGTACCAGCCTACCCGCTCTAGGGAGTTAGCTGCCACTGTTCTGCCTTCTTCTACGTATGATGTTGTGTGGATTCCAGCATATGGCTTAACCTTTCATCCACTCCCAGAAACAAGACTGTATGGGTGCTTAAGTATATTATTTATTGGGATGATATGGACAATGATGGGAGATGATAACAGATGGATAATTCGGCAGATTGTTGTACAAAATGTGGATGATTCAGGTAAAACTACAAAAGACAGATAATACAGCATATCAGTACTAGTAGACAGCATACAATACACGAATACTGGCAGGTAATAGCAATGCAGGTATTATCACAGTACCAATGATACAGGAAGCTGTTATCATGCATTATATAAGGCTGAGTTCACACGTGGCGTTTTTTTCGCGTTTCCGCGGCAGTTTTAACCGCACGATTTTGCCACGAATACGCAAAAAATAAGCATCCCATGCATTCCTATGGGATTCCGCAATGCTGTGCTAATGCTGCGGTTTTTACCGCGGCGGAATCGCTTCGCAGTAAAAAACGCAGCATGCTCATTAATTTGCGGAATCGCGGCGATCCCGCACCCATAGGAATGCATTGTTCCGCTTACTTTCCGCATGTGGCTGTGCACACCATGCGGAAAGTAAGCAGAACAATTGCGGATGGTACCCACGGTCCGGAGGAGAGGAGACTGTCCTCCGGGCTTTGGGTACCATATCCCTGTAAAAAATAGAATTTAAAATAAAAAATATTGTTATTCTCTCCTTCCGGTGTCCCGCGCAGCATTCCCGCCTCTCTCCACGCTCCCGGTCCCAGTAATCCTTTGCGAAAATGCCCACGATGGTGTCCATTCTCGCGGGATTGCGATGTCTCGCTGTCATTCGCGTGACGTCATCGCGAATTACCGTGAGACATAGCAATCCCGCGAGAACGGACGTCATCGCGGGCATTTTCGCAAAGGATTACTGGGAACGGATGCGCGGGACGTCGGAAGGTGAGAATAACACCATTTTTTTTTACATTCTATCTTTTACTACTGAGGCCGCATAGGCGGCCTCAGTAGTAAAAAGTTGGTCACACTCGTCAAACACTATGTTTGACGAGTGTGACCAACCTGTCAATCAGTTCTCCAAGCGATGCTACAGATCGCATGGAAAACGCTAGTATTTTGCAAGCTAAATACGCTTGCAAAATGCTAGTTTTTCCGCGGGAAAATCGCGGGAATTTAAAATGCGATTTTCCCGCGGAATGGAATTCTGGAATTCTCATGGTAATTTCCGCGAGAGTTCCGGTACGTGTGCACTTAGCCTTCGAGCTGGGCAATATAACCTACACAGCAGCAAAGGAGAAAGAAATATCAAACACAACTAGTGTCTGCCAGCTTTACACTCACTGAACAGAGGATGCATAACTAGAGGATGCTTATAACAAACATGCAGTGAAAAAACACCACAGGAGCTGAGCATGCATTGCAAACATCATGGGGGGCTGCATTATGGCTTCTAACACAGATGCATAACTCATAATTGCATTATCCTTACCAGAATCTGCTTGTTAAGGCTATGTGCCCACGTAGCGTTTTTCAAGCGTTTTTTCTTGAGCAGAAACGCATGCCCTTGCCAGGGAAAATGCATGCGCTTTTTGACACGCGTTTATGACCCGATTGTCAAGCGCTTTGACATGCGTTTTCCTATGCGTTTTTGCAATTGCAGTGTATGTGTGCGGAATCACATGCGATTCCGCACAATTAATGAACATGCTGCATTTTTTTCCGCTAAGCGTTTCCGCAGCGGAAAAAAACGCACCATTAGCACAACATGTGCATTTTCCATTCTATTACATTAGATGCTTTTCTTAAGCGTTTCCGCAGCAGAAACGCTTGTATAAAAGCGCTGCAGAAACGCTTAAAAAACGCAACGTGGGCACACAGCCAATGGTTTTTCAAAGAGCTGAGCTAAACATGTGGGCTGCTCAGGAGATGCTGGAGAATGGATACATGTTGTTGACCAAGACTAGAAGAAGGGGCGGTTCTGAACAATTAACCATTCGGGGAACAGAAAATTCCAAACACATAAATAAAAGAAGAGCAACTTATGACACCTACTGGCGATAGCTGGAACAGCACTTAAAAATATCTAGCTGCACAAAATGGGCACAACAGCCTCCCTCTGTAAGTTAGCCCTGGAGTAGCACCTGGTGCCACCTCCTTGGCCCTCCTTGGGTCGCAGTTTTCGCCTGCTGCCGCTTATCTGAGGTCGTACTTGGTAGGCCACATATTTACACCCCTCCAGGCTTTCCGATGGCTACGGCACAGTGGTTCCACAACTTTGCCTGTTACAGTCTCCATCTGCTGGGTTGGCTGTAGTGGAAGAGGTGTCGGTCCCCATTATACTAGTTCTACTTTGGTGAAATTGATGCCACTTTGGTAATGTCTGCCACTAATTTTTGGAAATGTGTTGATTTCTGGTTGGGTTTCCTTCATATGTTTTGCCTGTAGCAGTAGGCCTCCAAAACCTGCAGCCCTCACTTCCTTCAAATCAACTACCCGTGTTACTATCCGTACATTAGTCTGATAATAGTAGTGTAGGAAACTGATATTTGTGCCACCTGAGTGTGGCTGAGTATAAAAGCAGGTTGAGCTGTTGCATGTGGCATCAGGGCTTCCAGGAAAGCAGGCCTTCACCGATCCCTCACCCACCTCATCTTAATTTGAAGTTCAATTGAAAGCTGTAAATGCTGGCCGACACCCTGATACCTCATGCCTGGCTGATTGGTGTCATGCCATTCTAAAATTTGCACTGTGGGTGAATTGAGGCCACTTTCCTGGTGTCTGCGCCTAATTTGATGTGTTTTGGCAGCTTTTGAGCCCTTTGAAGGTATTGTGTATGCATTTATTTTTGCCTCCCATTGACTCCAATGGCGTTCGGCCATGTTTGGCGAATATTCGACGAATAAATCATCGAATATTGCAAAAACGGTGACAGGAATCCGAACCAAACATTGAAATATTCGCTCACCTCTACTTATAATGTCATCTCTCAGGACATGTCTGGTTTTGGTACTATAAGTATTCTGCATAATATAACAATTCTGGAAAATCTCAGACCTCTGCATTGTCCCATTCTTCTATTAATGCTCCTAGAAATGTATAACTACATTTCCACTGAGCGCTATCAGTTGGGTGTCTCCATTCACTTTCTAACATAGTCCAATGAATAACACTGGTCTTGATGACGGGTCGTGTTGCAGTCAGACAGATGCTCCTGACTCAATATAAGTCACACACCTCTTAGTGAATGGGGTGTGAGTGAAAAGTGGCGACTGCCTTGATGTATCTTGCCACAAATCTTACTTCACTTGGGGACTGGAATAAGATTTCTGGCGTAAGGTATGCCACAGCTCATCATGAATTTGACAAGCTGTGGTGTCGTGTCCCCATCCCACCCCATCTCTGCCCGTTTTGGTGGAACTGGGCATAACTTCTGTGAAAACATTAAAAGTTACATTTTTGAATAATATCTAGTTGGGCAAATATTTTACAACTTATTAAAATGTGTCTCATCAGTTTTGTGGCAGAAACACCTTAATGAATTGGGGCTCTTGTATATTATGCAGATTTCTGCGATCATAGCATTAATAGCCTATCCTCTGCATACACCTGTATGGTGGAGAAATTGATGCACTTGTTTTCCCCTTAAGACAAAAGTATCCAAATATGAAGTGATAGATATTTATTATGGAGTTGATGTAAATGCAATTCCTGGACATGTAATCAGCTCCTGAATGATTATTTATTGCTATTAATTAGAAGTAATGTAGAAAGTGAAATAACTTTGCTTCTGTCACATGAAAATCTTCCACAGAAAATGTAATTGTTAGAAATTCATGTAAAAGTTGGGCTTTGTGACAAATTACTAGTATTTATCTTATAATTATCTTTGCATTGTTTTCGTTAAATATTTTGTCCTTGTTTCCAATGTGCCTAATTTTTATTTAGGTCAATAGTCTCAGTGGAGAAAGTAGCATAGCAGCCTTTCTCGCTGGAGTCCGTCCCTTTGGCTAAGTTAAGGTTTAATCCTACCTAACAAAGAAATCTGGTAAGTTGTGATAAAATGCAAATAATCCTCATTATGAACATTTAACACATCATTCTATTAGGAAATTAAACATTCCCCATCACTTAAGTGGTAATGCCAAGAAGGAAAAGTCGTGGAATTACGAAGATCACAGAATGGATAGACATGTTCATTATATGCAAAAATTATGAAAAGATGGAGGCAACTTTTTCAGAGCATCACAATTTATTCCGTATTACATACGAGCGCTGCACATAGAAATCCTCGATGTGATCACATGCCGTAAATTTACAATATGCGGTCAACATAGAATTTAAAGGAACTCATATTTTATTTCTTTTTCTAACCATTCCTGACAAATTCTCTGTATTTCATGTTTGCAATGCAGATCTGTGACAAAATCCATACCATTTCCCTACCTCTGGTAGCTACACATCACCCCATTACTCTACTTTTAATTTGGTGGTAGATCTTTTGTTGTGTGTCCGAAATGTGACATACCCTTTGCCAATTTCTCCCAACGATGTAGGTGTTGTCACCAGTTCTTTTAATTTTCAACACTTGCTATGGGTTCTGCAACTTCTTGAAAAGTTCATTTAAGGTGTGTCTACACGGGTCAGATACACAATGGATATTCTAGACAAGATTTTCCAGAAGGAAAATATGCTGCAAATCACAGGATTTTATCAAATCTCATCTACAGGTTGTGGAGAAAATCTGCAGGGTAAATTGACCGACAGGGTGGAATAGAAATCCGCAGTCTGTGACCTTAAGCTGCGGAAATTCAAACAGATTTCACAATTTGAGCTCCTACTTCATTATACAATAAAGGCCAGTCATAGGCATATAACACAGTAATAGTGCAAATAGTATGAGCCCACATGAGTGTACTTTATAAGCTAAATAATATTTGAACTTGTTTTTCTGAATAATTTGTACTAGAAAGCTGTAAGCATTTCTTAAATATATGAGGGCAATTCAATTTATTAATTATCTATTTTTTTTTCTAGGGTCATTGGACACAAACAGTAGAATAGAAGAAAACATGCAATAAAAAAGAAAAAAAAAGCATAAAATCATTTGATTCATTTTTTTGATTTTCATGATGAGTCATAAAACTTTCTATAAATCTTATGTTCCATTCAATCAATAAATAATCTAGAAATCTAAGTATCCGTGTGTTGTTTTAACAAGCTGTACTTATTGTCAGGCTGAGGTCTTAATGGACCAGAGAGATTTCTCCATCTATAATAAATGTAATAAGTAGATTTTCAAGGCCTAATTTAATATCAGGAGTAAGAAACCTGAGACTAGATTCATATTCCACTCAGGAGGTATGCGCCAGATGATGTGCACCGTCAGGATGGATGCCATGACATCCGTCCATCATAGGGACCCACTGTTAAAGGAAATCTATCACCAGGTTTTGCTCCTCCATCTGAGAGCAGCATTATGCAGGGGCAGAGACCCTGATTCCGGCGATTTGTTACTTAGTGGACGGCAGTCTATCATTGTGACAAAATCAATGTCTTATCTTCTGCAGATCTATCAGAGCACTTTATAGCCCAAAAAAGACTACTTCACTGCAGAGCTTTCCTATACAGTAAAAGAACGGCATGCAGGTGAACCCCAGCCACACTTTCAGCTTTCATCTGATGAATGGTCATCTATGGCATATGAAAAAGCTTCTAGACGTACACCGTAGGCTAGGTGCACAAACCTTAGATCTTGTGTTGTAGCTTTAGAGAGTCTTAAGATCTACTTGGTGTTAGGTTGTGATTGAACCTTGGGGCTAGTGTGAAAGTTATCATCGGTGGTGCTAGGATTGAAAGAATGGTGGCCTTGTGTGGATTGTACTTTTTAAATTCAGTTTAATGCAATAGAACAGACAGTAGAAAATTTTAGTGATAAGATGCAGTCCTAGGCAAAATACCATGATTACCAACATTGTTGTTGCCAAAATAGTCCATTATTGCCAATATTTAAATCCAGCCCCAAATCCTGCCAAGGAACGCCCCCAAACAGAGGAGAATCACCCACTTGTAGAAAGTATTTTTTAGAAAAAAAATCATGTACCAGTGAGCTGCTGCTTACAGTGACAGAAGGCTATGATGTTACGTTATGAATATGTGGAAGGAACCCAGGGACTTGTATCTCTTTAAGAGTTGAGCCGATCAATCCAATGCAAATCGACTGAGTTGAATGTTCTGACATTTTCAGATGTCGGCAAAATAAAACTATTTGCAATTCGATTTTCCCGGCGCCATTCCACACATTGCTGAAGAGTGAATCGGCCAGAAAATGGGCTCAAGACATCAAGACATCACCAAAATTCTTTGCAACTATAACATTACGTGAATTACCAAAAATGTTCAAATAGTAAATTAATGGTACTTCATATAATATATCACACACATACTCTGGTTAGATAAGATCATCCAGAATGCACAAGAGAACAATCAGGTCACGTGTACCCATCCTGTGTGACACGACCCGCAGACCGGTAAGGCCTCTTTCACACTTCAGTTTTTTGCCATCAGTCAAAATCCGCCAAAATTTGAAATTGGCGGATCCGCTTTTTCTTGTTGCGGATCCGCCAATTTCCCCATTGGGATACATTAGTGGCGGATGGTCGTCCGTTGCGTCCGATATTCGGCGGATCCGCAAAATTCTTTGCGGATTCTGTCTGAGGGGGACGGAGCATGTAACGTTTTTTTTCGCCGTCAAAATGGCGGATGACGGCGGATCCGCCGTCATCAGCCATGCAGTAGAATGGGGCCCTATGGGCGGCGGATCCGCCGGGATCCGCGATTTTGCCGAATCCGCCGGCAGGATCCGCAAAATCGCACTGCGCATGCCCAGAAAAAAAGATACTTTTCCAGACAGTCCCAAAACTATATAAGATGGGCTAATTGGGCCCAGACATGCAGTAGCAGCCAGACAGCAAGCCAGCCAGACCACCACCAAGCCTGCAAGACAGCCACCAAGCCTGCAAGACAGCCACCAAGCCTGCCAGACCACCCACCCAGCCTGCCAGACCACCCACCCAGCCAGCCAGACACCCACCAAGCCTGCAGCCACAGCTATCAAGAGGCCTGCCAGTACCAGCTTTACCAAGTGTGAGTATACCTATGACATTTCTGTGTATGGCCTGCAAGTGTGCAAGATATCCGACTCCAGCCTGCCTGACAGAAGATTCAACTAGAGCTATAAAACCTGTCTGCCCAACTGCAAGTCTACCACCTGCAAGACCCCTGGAGCGTGTGTGTGTGTGTGTGTGTGTGTGTGTGTGTGTGTGTGTGTGTGTGTGTGTGGTCTGCGAGTGTTGCATGTCTGTTTTTTTTTTTATATTTTTTTTTTCTGTTGCTTGTGTACTGCATTTTATTTTCATACAACTGTAATTATATTGTATTTTTTATGCTGTGATTGCTGCGATTGAGTGGTGTATGGTATGTGGTGTAATTGGGCCCAGACAATCCGGCACCAGCAACACTGAATACTCCAAGCAAGATATCCGACTCCAGCCTGCCTGACAGAAGATTCAACTAGAGCTATAAAACCTGTCTGCCCAGCTGCAAGTCTACCACCTGCAAGACCCCTGGAGCGTGTGTGTGTGTGTGTGTGTTGCATTTTTTTTTTTTTCCATCTTTTTTTTTTCTGTTGCATGTGTACTGCATGTTATTTTCATACAACTTTAATATTGTATTTCTTGCTGTGATTGTGTGGTGTAAGGCTGGTTTCATATTTGCACTTTATAGCGCAGTGATAACCTGCACACGTCCGCCACTAATCCCCGTCCCATCTGGTCATCACCGCCTACTAGCACACATGGACGCTTGCGATCTGCACACCCTATCTTTAGTATGGGGTGCGCAGATTGCAAGCGTTCATGTGCGCTAGTAGGTGGGGATTAGTGGCGGACGTGTGCAGGAAATAGCTGCGCTATAAAGTGCAAATGTGAAACCGGCCTAAATGGTATTGTATGTGGTGTTATTGGGCCCAGACATCTACATCAAACACCAGCCTGACTGTAACACGTCCGCCACAAATCCCCGCCTACTACCGCACATGAATGCTTGCGATCTGCGCACCCTATCTTTATCATAGGGTGCGCAGATGGTGCGCTGGCAGGATTTTACCGTGTGCTGCGCACTTTTGAAGGTGTGCCCTTGTGCGCCAAACGCAGCATGTTGCATTTTGGCGCGCACGGCACACCTTCAAAAGTGCGCAGCACACTGTAAAATCCTGCCAGCGCACCATCTGCGCACCCTATGATAAAGACAGGGTGCGCAGATCGCAAGCGTTCATGTGCGGTAGTAGGCGGGGACTAGTGGCGGATGTGTGCAGGCCATCGCTGCGCTATAAAGTGCAAATGTGAAACCGGCCTAAATGGTATTGTATGTGGTTTGGGCCCAGACATCTGGCAACAGCCACACTGAAGAAACCGAACCAGACATCAAACACCAGCCTGACTGATAGAATTTCAAACTCCGCTGCAAATCTTCCACCTGCAAGACACCTGGAGTGTGTAGCCTGGCTGTGTGTTATGCGTGTTTGCGTTTTTTCATGTATTGTGGTATTTAAAATAAAGAGCAGAGTAGCTCCTATTTTTTGGAAAAAAAAAAATAATAAAAAAAAAAATAAATAAATTGTTTTGAAAAAATCTCCTTTGTATCATTTTAAAAAAGGTAAAATTAAGTTACCATAAAGGTAATTGAAGTGTTCTGGTATACAAGTGTGGTTAAAAGTGAGATTGCAACATACCATGAAAAAATGGGTATACACAACTGAGTTTCAGGGAATTCAAAACCATGCAAACACAGTGGGTATACACAGAAATTAAACACCTTCAATCACTGGTTACATACTCTGTTGAGAGTTTCAGGGAATGCAAACACTGGTATACACAGCAATTACACACTACACGCCTTCAATCACTGGTTACACTCGGTGAGACCTTTAATCACTGGTTACACTCTCGGTGAGAGTTTCAGGGAATGCAAACTGGTATACACAGCAATTACACACCTTCAATTACTGGTTACACTCCGTTACAAAACACAAAGAAAGTAGGTTTACACAAAATATTACACACCTTCAATCACTGGTTACACTCTGAGATAAGGGAATGTAGACATGCAAACACTTAAAATTGCGTATAATTAGTTTCAGGGAATTACACATACAAAATGTGTTTGTTTTTTTTAAAACTTTCATATCATTTTCTTTCAGTTCACACAATGAAGCGCCACCATACCGGCAGATACGGCCAGCCCAACCGTAGCAGAGATTCAGACCGCAGCAGGGATCAACGCAGCAGACATGACCGGTCAGACCGCAGCAGAACCAACCCTGACCGCAGCAGAGAGGAACAGCCACACCGCGGCGTACAGGCAACCATTAGTTTCCCTGTAAGTATAAAGACCTGAAAGCTTATTATGATCCTTTGTATAGTAGCTTAACAAGTGTCTTTATACTTGCAGATCACTTCAAGCACTACCAGCAGGGTCGCAGCAGAGAGAGCAGCAGCAGAGAGAGCCAGCCAGGCTGTAGCAGAGAGGGCCAGCCAGACCGCAACAGAGACTGCCAGCCAGGCCGAAGCAGAGACTGCCAGCCAAACATTTTCCCTGTAAGTATAAAAGCCTGAAAGCTTATTATGATACTTTGTATAGTAGCTTAACAAGTGTGTTTATACTTGCAGATCAGTTCAGGAAGTAACACAGCTGCCCCAAGCCGTAATGTCTCCTCCTGAAAGCTCCCCCTCACATCATCAGCGAGCTGAGGTAAAAAAAAATTTTGGTTTTTTTTTATTTAAAATAATTTTTTTGTGGTTAAAAACACTATCCTATTATGTTTTAACAGGAAGCTGATTCAGAGGAGCTTCCAGGAGGAGACGTGCAGGGTGGAGAGACACACGGAGGGGGTGCGCAGATTGTAAGTTTAGCACATACACAGATACATAATGCTACACCCAACACAAACATTCATCACAGTGCACACACCATAACTATGCATCCATCCAAACATTTTTTTTTTCCCCCCCCACAGTCTTCAGAATCCGGTGCCCGCACTAGAGTGACTCCCAGGACATCCCAGGGTCGTGAAGGTGATGCCTCTGGTGGTCGGCAAACGGTAAGTAACCCTATTTTGATAATTGTTTAAATGAACATCATGTGTTTGAATATAATGTAATTTTTTGCTTTTTGTTTTGTTTTTTATCTTCACAGGTTTCACAGCGTGCTCCCCGCAGACATCAGGAGGAGGGTGTCATTATTGATACTGATGACCTCATCCATGAGGTGGAAATCCGGGAGCCGCTGTGGAACATGGCAAACCGTCTTCATGCCGACCAACCAACCACCCGACGGCTCTGGGATGAAGTCTGTTCTTCAGTTATTGACAACTGGGAGGAACTCAATGCGAGGGCCAGGGATTTTGTGCGTAAGTATTACAACTTCTGTAACTTATATTTCCAGCATGTGAAGTGTTGAATACTAAACGTTTTTTTTTTTTTGCTTCACAGGTGACAGGGTTATCACACGGTGGCGGTCGCTCCGGGATCACTTCAAGAGGGACTACAACAAAGAGATTCAGACCCCGAGTGGATCGTCGGGAGGACGCCGGGGACCCCAGTACAAAAACTACAAAGCCCTGGCGTTCCTGCGATCTACAATGGCGTGCAGAAGGTAAATATTCCCCAAACAATTCCTGTAGTAGAAATGTTTAACCAATTTTGTTTTCAGCAGACTTAAATTAAATATCAATATTTTTAATATACATTTTTTTCTTCTTTTTTTTTTTAGCACCATCTGCAGCACTCGGGAGTCTGCATCAGAGTTGCGTCCCTCTGGAGTGATCCCTAGTGAGACCGCCCCCGGTGACCACATCGAGGTATCCGACCCCTCTGTACCTACCCTCTTGTCTGATCCCTCTATCCCCTCCACCAGCACTGGAGCAGCAGGGCAGACTTCATCACATGAAGCTGCTGGTGATGACTTGTTCCCTGTTCCCCACCCCTCAGACACTGCCGCAACATCTCGATCAACTTTTGGTTCTGGCCGGCAGCGTCTGAGGAGTCAGGAAAGGCTGACCTTGTCTGACTGTTTGAGTCTAAACTCAACTGTTCAACACGGTTTCCACACTTATGGACAACGGTTATCTTCTGGGTTGACCATGATCAATCAAAGTATCATGGAACTCAGAAGATACATGGAACAGATGAGTTTAGAATCAAACCAGACACCGAGACATACCTTTTTTCAATCTGTTGTCCGGCAAATGGAAGGTTTAAGTACTCACCAGCAGATGCGTGTGATGCAAGCCTGTCAGAATGCTCTAGTGGAAGTGCTTGCTGAAGCATCTCTTCCTCCCCCTGTCCATCCTCCCCCTGTCTATCCTTCCACAGTCCATCCTCCCCCTGTCTATCCTTCCACAGTCCATCCTTCCCCCGTCCATCCTTCCACAACCATCCATCACACAGCCGTCCCTCCTCCTACCACTCCCTCTCCTTTCTCTAGTTCCCCATTCCATTCTTCCCAGTACCTACCTTCCCCATTGCATTATACCCCAATGCCCTCGCCATACCCACCCCCACATACACCTTCAATGTACCCACAAACCTCGTCTGTCCATCCACTCCCGTCCCAACCACATGTGTTAAACCCCCCTTCCACTTCTGGTCCTCACCAACTCCCTCCCCAGTCCCCTACCCCCCCCCTCGATGTGGTCAACCCTGTTAACCCCCCCTCCAATACTATCTCCACCCAACATTATCATAGTTTGTAATTTTTCTGTTGTAATATACCAAAAAAAAAATTAAAAAAAAGGTAATATACCAAAAAAAATTAAAAAAGGTAATATTATACCAAAAAAAAGTTACCAAAAAGGTAATATACCAAAAAAAGTTACAAAAAAAGTTAAGAAAAAAAAAAAAAAAAAAAAATACAGTTAATACAAATTGTCAGAAATAAACTGTTTTTTTTCAAAAAACTTTATTGTGATGTTTATTTTATGCTTCTTTATTCAAATTACACCAGTGGTGTAAAAGGTAAACACAACACTTGGTAACACAACACTTGTTAACACAACACACAACACTGGGTAATATTTCACAGTACACCGGTGGTGTACAAGGTACAAAAAAACACTTGGTAGCACAACATTTGATAACCAACACTTGTGAACATTTCAAAGTGTAAAACGCGTGGTACACAGCACTTGGTAACTTTACGCTTGGTACACAACACTTGGTAACTTTACGCTTGGTACCCAACAATTGGTAACACTGCAAAGTGTAAAACTAACCAAATCACATGGTAAAACACAATGCTTGTGCAAAGCAAACACTTGGTAAAATTTCAGATAAAAAAAAAAAAAAAAATTACTCACAATTGGTATGAAGAAAATTATATCATGTCCTCTTGCCAGTCCACTTGTCCCTCTGGTGTAACAAAATAATCTGCAAAGGTATCCCTAATTCTTGCCACTGAACCAGTACTCCGAAAAGTTTGCTGCTCATAATCCCACAAGGTGGTTTCATACACATTTTCATCGATGGAAACTGGTTCCTTTGAAAGGACAAAATTGTGCAGGATTACACAGGCCTTTACCACCTCATCCACAGTCTCTGTTTTCATTTTCATGGCCGTTAACAGTACTCTCCATTTGGCAGTTAAAATTCCAAACGTGCACTCCACCACTCTGCGTGCTCTGGTTAACCGATAGTTATAGATTCTTTTCTGGTGTGTTAATCCACGACTACCATATGGCTTCAGTAGGTGTTTTGAAAGTTGAAAAGCATCGTCGCCAACGCACACAAAAGGCATTGGTGGGCCTGTTGTTCCAGGGAGTGGTCTTGGAGGTGGGAAGTTAAAATTGTCTCCATACAAGCGACGGCCCATGGTGGAAATCTTGAATACCTGAGAGTCATTAGAACGACCGTATGCACCAATGTCCACGGCAATGAATTTGCAGTTTGCATCCGAAATGGCCATAAGCACAATAGAAAAGTATTTTTTATAGTTGTAAAACTGTGAACCAGATCCCATGGGTTTCACAATCCTGATATGCTTGCCATCCACGGCACCGATGCAGTTTGGAAACTGGCAGATTTCTTGAAACTTCTCTGCAATCTCCAGCCAACTCTCCTGTGTTGGCTCTGGGATGTATTCCTCCTGTAGAGAATCCCATAATGCCCGGCAGGTATGTTGTACAATTCCAGCAATAGTGGAAATCCCAATCCGGAACTGGAAATGGAGGGAGGTGAAGGATTCTCCAGTTGCCAGGAATCTTAAAAAAAAGGGAAAAAAGTAAAATTAATACAAACTACAAGCCATAACATAACAATAAAAGCCTGCAGAATCTGAAACATTTTAAAAGGTAGATAACTTACCGAAGGGTCACCATCAAACGCTCCGCCGGTGATCTAGAAAACCGCATGTAGGTGTCCCTTCTCCGGATTTGTTCTCCAACACGATCCACCAATATCTCAAAGAATTCCATCCGCATGCGCACGTAGTTGAAGAACTTGTCCGGATTCTCCCTCAATTCCAGGTAAGTGTGGAAAAAACGCCACGGGTGAACCTCTGCGCATTAATGGGATGAATCCACTGGCGCCGTCTCCTCATACGCAGGATTCGCAGTCTTCTTTTCTCCCTCTCGATAGCAATAATTGCCAACCGATTCAAGTGAAGATCCAATTCCACACAGAAGCTGTCAATACTCGCAATAACTCCTTCCAGACTCACACTAACTCCTTCCATCGCTGCCACTAGCTCTAAAACCTTTCAAAGAAATTGTATCACAACACCCTAGATTTATTTCTCCCTAGTTTCCAGCATCCAATCACATTTGAGAGCATTTTCCAAGAGCGAATCATATTTGGGAGCATCCCATTTTGGAGGAGTGGAAAAACGGATCCGCAAGAAAACGGATGACAAAACGGATGCAAACTGATGGAACGGATCCGTTTTGTTGAGGATCCGCAGTAAAATCGGTATGGCGGATCTTCAACAAAACGGATCCGTTCCATCAGTTTGCATCCGTTTTGTTTCCATTTTTTGCGGATCCGCCATTTTCAAATTTTGGCGGATTTTGACTGATGGCAAAAAACTGAAGTGTGAAAGAGGCCTAAGGCCTCTTTCACACTTCAGTTTTTTACCATCAGTCACAATCCGCCAGGTTTTGAAAAAAACGGATCCTCAATTTTCTTTTGAGGATCCGTTTTTTTTCTCCATTGACTTTCATTAATGGCGGATTGTGACGGATTGCTGTCCGTTGCATCCGTTTTTTTTGAGGATCCGCCAAAAGTTGCTGTCCGTCACCATCCTCAAAGATTTCAAAACGGAGCTTGCAACGTTTTTTTTTTTCTGGCGGATCCTCCACACACTCATTTAACCCGAAATTCTTTCTGGTTGCCGGAAAAAATTCTCTCTCATTCTCATTCTCTCTCATTCTCTCTCATTCTCATTCTCTCTCATTCTCATTCTCTCTCATTCTCATTCTCTCTCTCATTCTCTCTCTCATTCTCTCTCTCTCTCTCATTCTCTCTCTCTCTCTCATTCTCTCTCTCTCTCTCATTCTCTCTCTCTCATTCTCATTCTCTCTCTCTCATTCTCTCTCTCTCTCATTCTCTTTCTCTCTCTCATTCTCTTTCTCTCTCTCATTCTCTTTCTCTCTCTCATTCTCTCTCTCTCTCTCATTCTCTCTCTCTCTCTCATTCTCTCTCTCTCTCATTCTCTCTCTCTCTCATTCTCTCTCTCTCTCATTCTCTCTCTCTCATTCTCATTCTCTCTCTCTCATTCTCTCTCTCTCTCTCTCATTCTCTCTCTCTCTCTCTCATTCTCTCTCTCTCTCATTCTCTCTCTCTCTCTCATTCTCTCTCTCTCTCTCTCATTCTCTCTCTCTCTCTCTCATTCTCTCTCTCTCTCTCTCATTCTCTCTCTCTCTCATTCTCTCTCTCTCTCTCTCATTCTCTCTCTCTCTCATTCTCTCTCATTCTCTCTCTCATTCTCTCTCATTCTCTCTCTCATTCTCTCTCTCTCTCTCCTTTTCCAGGCCTGCGATTCCTTTCAAATTCTTCACTTTGCGGATCCGTCAAAAAAACGGATGGGTGGCATCCGTTGTCATCAGTTCTAAAACGGATCCAGCATCCGTCCTTTTGCCGGATTTTGACTGATGCAAAAAACTGAAGTGTGAAAGAGGCCTAACTGAAACAACAAGACAAAGGGGAAGGGAAAACGGTTACAACGGTGGGCCCTGCAATAGGGTATGGGGATGTGGAGACCTCCTGCACTCCCCTGAGGCAGTATCCCTGAACACTCCTAGCGTTCCCTATACAGGCTCCTCACCTGTCGCCGAGCAGGATACCTGTGTCCCTCACTCACCCTACACCTTCTAAGGAATTGGGTGATAGAGACACTGGTCCCCACCGCTGTACTAATACACACCAAGGAAAATATACAAACAGGGGAAAACACCAAAAACACTTATCTTGCTCTGCTGCAGCACCGGTCAACAGAGTGCATCACCGGATTAACTTTTCACAGTGGCTCGACACCTCAGCCAGCTGCCACCTTCACCATCTCACACTGCTGTGGACACCGGACAGGCAGAGTTCAACACCAGTTTCAGCAGTGGCTCTACACCTCAGAGCCAGCTGCTCCCTTCACCGTGGTTGGAATCCAACTAAGGAAAAGCTGCTATCACCAACACTTGCTGATAGACCAGCTGACCTCATATAGCAAAGGAGGAGCGGTCACATGAGCAGGGACCAAAAACATGTAATAACCCCAGTGACCACCGGGGGGCAAAAGGTAAAACAAAGAAACCTATCAGGCTGTAATGACACTTGTGGCCACCGGGGGCAAAAACCCATGTTAAACCCAAATGCCTGAAAGGAAAAAAAAAAGGTTTAAACTGAGGGAATCAGGATCTTACACAGATCCAAGAATTGGACTGTGACACATAATTAAAATCAATCTTTAGAAGAAAATCAATTTAAAAATAAAATTCACAGAGTACCTAGTTAGAGGGATGCCGCTGTATTATTTAGTAAATGTCCACTGACTCCACATAAAAATGTGTCACAATGATCACATCCAATTCAATCAGATCATAAGGAATTCTATCTTTAGAATATAACAATGAATCAAGTAATATCAATAGCGAAAGAGAAAAGGAATCCAACTCAAAAATAATTAAAGGGCAAGAGAAACTCTTTGCAAACATTGCCATAACAAAATCCCATAAACATAGACTATGCCACTGTAAGAAGCATATATCCTTATACACAAAAGTATAGTCCACACATAGAATTATACCTGTAAGGCCTCTTTCACACATCAGGTTTTCGCCGTCAGGCGCGATCCGGCGCTTTTGACAGAAACCGGATCCGGCGAAATGCAATGCCGGATCCGGTTTCCCCCCCATTGACTTGCATTTGCGCCGGATCGCGCCGGATGGCCATGCGTTTCATCCGGTTTTCGCCGGATCCGGCAATGTGTCGCGATCCGGCGTCTGGAAAAAACGGCTACTGTAACGTTTTTTGTCTCCGGCGAAAAAGCCGGACACGCCGGATCCGGCGCGTCCGGCTTTTTCACACAATGAAAGCCTATGAGCGCCGCAATGCGCCTGATCCGGCGAAAGCCGGATCCGGTGGCCGGATCCGTTTTTTTTGGTCTGAGCATGCTCAGTAGCTCTGCCCACAAGACATATATAAAAGCAAGACAGTAGGACCCACAGCCACACCCAACATGCCACCCAAGCCAAGAACCAGGAGAAGGCAGCAGACATCTGCAGCACCATCAGCACCACCACCACCCCAAATGGAGCAGCAAATGGAACATGCTGAGGAGGGGAGTCCAGAAGCAGATGAGAGACGGTAATTATCAAATCCCCCATTCCTCCAAACTAGGGCCATGGAATATCAAGATATTCATTGGCCCTTTGTTTCTCTTTATTCAACAGCCGCCAAAGAGATGCAGCAGCAGCAGAAATGGCATCACTGGCAGCAGCAACAGCAGCAATACCCACAGCCATGGAGTCTGGCCATCAACAGGACAGCACATCTTCTTCTGGGAGCCCTCCCTCGCATCGTCAGCGTTTGACGGTAAGTTTTTATTTCCAAAATCCATCATCTCTGTAATATATGTCTATTCATTGCCTTTTATTTCAAAACAGGAATCACAAGATGAAGAGGAGCTCCCAGAAGAAGAAGGAAGGGGTGGACAGACACCTGGAGTGGGCTCACAATTGGTAAGTTTTTTGCATCAAACGCAGAAACACAACATCACACTACACACAACACATAGAAAACAATGTTCTGCAGACCACACACAGCAAACAAATGCCTACATCCAAAGACATAACATTTTTTGTTTTCTTCTCTAGTCTTCCCAATCTGGTGCTCGGCCAAGAGGTCCTCGCAGTGCCTCCCAGGGTCGTCGGCGACAGCAACGCGGCGGTCACCAGCGTGTAAGTATAAATATTTTTGCTTTGTTTTTTTGCACTTTTTATTTCATTTCTTTTGTGGAGGCTAATTATGTTATTTTTGTCTTTTTCTTTAACAGCCTTCACAGCGTGCTCCCGACTCTGACGGTGAGGATGGAGGACTCGATGTGGACCACCTCATCGATCTCGTCAGAGAAAGGGAGCCGCTCTGGAATATGGCTGACCGCCGCCACGCTGACCTTATCGTTACCCGACGACTCTGGGAGGAAATCTGTTCACTCCTTGTGGGCCGCTGGGAGGACCTCGATGTTCGGGCCCAGATTAAAGAGCGTAAGTATATACAGTACCGGTTGCTTGATGTAAACCAGTGTTTCCCGAACTCCAGTCCTCGTGGTCCCCACGGATCATGTGTTCAGGATTTCTATTTACTATGGAAATCCTGAAAACATGACCCCTGGGGACCATGAGGACTGGAGTTTGGGAAACACTGATGTTGTATACTAACCACTCCTTTCTCGTTTCAGGGAACAGAATTGTGAATCGGTGGCGGTCTGTGAGGGATCGTTTCAAGAAGGAGTTCAATAAAGAGATGCGGGCCCCGAGTGGATCTGGAGGACGCAGGAGCAAGTACAAGTACGCACAAGCCCTGTTGTTCCTCCGGGAGACAATGCTCACCAGAAGGTAAATATTACACACCACATGTGACAAAAAAATGTTTAGATGTAACTTTTTTTTTTCAGCCAGGGCCATACCATGTCACTATTTTAATTGTTTTTTTTTCTCTTTATTCCACAGCACGGTGAGCAGCACTCGGGAGCCTGCACGATTGGACCCTTCTGAGGCGATCCCTGAGGAGACCGGCACCGAGGGACACTTCGACCGCCCCGGTACATCTGCACCTTCCCAGCCTTCCCACACATTCGACCCATCTGTCCCATCCACCAGCACAGGAGCATCGTGGCCGCCTACATTACATGAAGCTGCTGGTGAGGAGATCGCTTTCCCTTTACCCCACCCTTCTGCCCCTGCCACCTCTAGTACACCTGCAGGTACTGGGCGACAGCGGCAGAGGGGGCAGGAAAAGAGTTATGCGCAAGAGTTCTTGCATCTGAATGCATCTTTCCAGAACTGTCTAAAAGTCTTGTCAGAGCAAATCTCCGCAGGCTTTCAGCAGATCAACTCCAGCATTCTGGAGGTGAAGACACTTCTGCAAACCATACATTCAGAAGCAAGATCTTCGCCAAACCACACCTTTTTCAGGTCTGTTGTGGAGCGCATGGCAACACTATCTCCAACCCAGCAGATGCATGTAATGCATTCGTGCCACGGTGCTCTACAGCAGGTTACCTCCCAACCTCCACCTCCCACCACTGTAGTTCCTCCACCTGCACCCCCTCCAGCCACTTTCCATCCTCCCCCTCCTATTACATCTGCACCCCCTCCAGCCACTTTCCATCCTCCCCCTCCTATTACATACCAGCAACCTCCCCAGTACCAGACATCTCCCCACTTCCAGCAACCTGCCCCGTACCAAACTCCTTCCCCGTACCAAACTCCTTCCCCGTACAACTTTCCATCAACATCATCTGCTCCTACAGTCCCTGCCCAACCCTCCACTCCACCGCCCACCACCTCTTCTGCCTCCCACATGTCCACCCATTCTGTAGATTTTTCCACACCTTCACCTCTAACTGTTCCTTCCCCACCACGATCCCAGTCCTCTCTCCACACACCCAGTGTCGAAGTGTCCCGCAGCCCCTCCAGCAGTATTTCCACCCCACACTACACAGATTTGTAATGTGTGTTTTTTAATAAAAATGCCCATTGGGTTTAAAACCTTTATTAAAAAAAGTTTTTTTGCACTTTAAAAACATTTTACAAAAAAAAAAAAATTTTAAATAAAAGTTAAATTATCGTTTCACAATGGTTGTCTATCATTTCTTTCTGCGGCGAACTATGTTTAAAAAAAAGGTTAAATACAGGGTATTTCAAAGGTAAAAAGGTATTCAAAACCAGGTATATAACTGTGGGTAAATTTTAGCTTTTTGCCACAGTTGTGTTCCTGGTTGTGTTTGAAGCAAAGTATTTCACCTAAAAAGTTGTGTTTATTGTTGGTGATTTCCTAACAATGTACACAACTTTTGTTACAAGGTGAAGTACTTTGCATAAAACACAACCAGGTACACACCTGTGGCCTAAAGGTAAAAATAGTAAGACCATGACAAGATAGTCAACTTTGGTTGGCAAAGGTATATACTGTTGGTCCAGAAGGTACACAAGTTTGGTTAGGGCACAAATCTTTCACACTCTGTCATCCTGCCAGTGTACTCTGCCTTGAGGTGACATAAAGTATAGTGCAAAATTGTCCCTCATTACTGAAACCGTCACAGAACTTCTAGTGGTAATGTCATGGTAATCTTGCAAGGTGGTTTCTTCAGAGGTGTCCTCAATGGAAATGGGTTCCTTGCAGATAACAAAATTGTGGAGTACCACGCATGCTTTGATCACCTCGTCCACAGTTTCTGTCTTGAGGTTCATCGCAGTCAATAGGACCCGCCATTTGGCTGTCAGAATACCAAAGGTACATTCAACCATTCTTCTTGCTCTTGTGAGGCGGTAATTAAAAATGCGTTTTGGTCTTGTCAATCCTCTGCTAGAGTACGGTTTCAAAAGGTGTTCTGACAGCTGGAAGGCTTCATCCCCTACACAGACAAATGGCATAGGTGGACCAGATGTTTGCGGCAGCGGTCTAGGTGGTGGGAACTGGAAGGTGTTTCCATACAGTTTACGCCCCATGGCAGACAGTTTGAAAACTTGAGAGTCATTGGAGCGGCCATAGGCCCCAATATCAACCGCAATAAATTTGTATTCCGCGTCAGCGATGGCCATGAGGACAATTGAAAAATATTTCTTGTAATTGAAATATTCCGATCCCGATCCAGCTGGCTTTACAATGCGGATATGTTTCCCGTCCACAGCGCCCAAGCAGTTGGGAAACTGACATATCTGTTGAAACTTGTCAGCAATTTCAATCCACCTCTCTGTTGTGGGCTCTGGTAAAAACTCTTCAGCTAAGGAGTCCCACAGTGCACGGCATGTGTACTTCACAATTCCAGATATGGTGGAAATCCCGAGTCTGTACTGGAAATGCAGTGACGAAAGGGATTCTCCAGTTGCAAGAAATCTGTGGGGAATTAAAAAACAATAAATTAGTTTTAAATCACAGCATTACATACCAAAACTGAGCTATAACACTTGGAGATACAAACTACCACCAACAAGATTGCAGTGAAAGTGTGCTCTGATGCGATCACATCCAATAAATGTGGCTTACCTTAAAGTCACCATCAGACGCTCTGCGGGTGAAACAGAGAAGCGGCAATAGGTGTCCGCTTTTCTTATGAGGTGTGCAATGCGCTCCACCAAGTAATCAAAATTCTCCATTTTCATCCGAACATATCCAAAAAATTTATCCGGGTTTCGTCGAAGGTCCATGCAGAGTGTAGAATAGACCCCACGCGTCATTCTCTTGGCTGTGATGGGGTGGATCCACAAACGTCGTCTACGATGCCTGATGCGCTGCTGTCTCGCTCTCTCCTTCTCCAGAACAATCACCCTCAAATGATTCGCCTCCGCTGTAAAATCCGCCAAATTCTTCAAAATATTTCCAATGACAACATCCATCTTCGCCAGTAACTTGCTCTTCTCTCCAACCTGCACTTTCTCCTCTACAACCTGTCAAAGAAGGGCTGTAGGAACACGCTATATATAGTTTTCCAGTAGCCAATCCCGTTCGGAAGGCCACAAGGGTCAATTTTAAAAACCGGATCCGGCGTAATCCGTCGAAAAACGGATAGAAAAACGGATGTACCGGATGAGACGGATCCGGTTTTGTCTGTCAAGAAAAAGACGGATCCGGCAGAAAACCGGATCCGTCACATCCGGTTTTACGAAACATTTGCCGGATCCGGCGTTCCGGCACGACGCCGGATCGCGCCTGACGCCGAAAACCTGATGTGTGAAAGTAGCCTAAGGAGATGATACTAGAAAGGCAGCAGAGGTCAGGAAGAATGGATGTGGTGTGCCCCCACACCCAAATTACTAACCCAGTAAAAAAAAAAAACACACCCACAAAAAAATACTTTTTTTAAAAACTGATTTAATCATCCATCAAATGCCTCTAGCAGTCGCTGATGGATCACTGACAGTGGCATTTAACACTCGTCAAAAGGAAAGCCTCACTGATCCCACTTCTGATCGTAGGGTGTCGATAGGTTGTCATGAAAGTCGAGGGTCACCGAAGCTAGCGTTCAGAGGGGATTGTCAGAGGAGATTGTGATTTCTGTGATGTATAGCAGAGCTGATGCACTGCTATGTATAGCACAAGCGATCGGTTGATTGTGATTGCAACTTTGAGTCTCATAAAGGGACTATTGGATACAAGTAAAAAAAATATTAAAAAGCAAAACACAAAAGTTCTAATCACCACCCTTTTCCCCATTAAAAATAAAACTATAAAAAATACACATATTTGGTATTGCAGCATTCAGAATTGTCCAATCTATCAAAATATAAAATAAATTAATCTGATCAGTAAAAAACGTAGTGAGAAAAAAATAAAAAACACCAGAATTATGCTTTTTTGGTCGCCGCAACATTGCAATAAAATGCAACAAGAGGCGATCAAAACATCATATCTACCTCAAAATGGTATCAGTAAAAATGTCAGCTCAGGTGCAAAAAATAAACCCTCACACAGCATGAGATCCTGAAAAATGAGAACGTTACTGGTCAATTATTTTTCACCACTTAACAAAAAGAAAAAACAATACATTTCTAATCTGCATACTTGTACTGACCATGGGAATTTTGTTGCCAGGTCATTTTTACCATATATTGAACATGGTAAATGAAACAACAAAAAATTGTAGAATTTCAGGGGGGTTTTTTTTGCAATTTCTCGGCGCTTGGAATTTTATTCCTGTTTTCCAGTACACTATGTGGCAGAATGATTGATGTTATTCAAAAGTACAACTCATCCAGAAAAAAAACAAGCCCTCGTACGAATATATGGCTAGAAAAATAAAAAAATTATTGCTCTTGGAAGAAATGGAATAAAAAACAAAAACTGAAAATTGCCCGCGGGTGAAGGGGATAAGAATATGTGGTATGAGGGTTTAATAATTGTTTTAACTGCATGACATTTTTTCTTATTCAAAATATGTATTGTATGACTTTTTTACATATATACATATTGCACCAAAATATAAAAATATGGATATAATTTTGAGTCAATCTGACAGTCAGTCTGTTTGAAGGTTAACAGTAGAGATGAGCCACTTTGCCTTTTTTCGGGTCGAGTCGGGTTTCATGAAACCCGACTTTCTCAAAAGTCGGGTCAAACGAAATCGGCCAACTATAGGGAAAAGTCGGAGTCCGACTGAAACACGAAACCCAATGCAAGTCAATGGGGAAGCAAAGTCGGCAGGGAGTGGAGGACAGTAAACACATCTACAGTGCCCATTTCAATGCCAACAACATCAATTCTTATTACTTAAGCTTGTCAACCTTAATTTACTTCATAATAATAGTTACGAATTGAAAACTGGGGGTTATTTGGCTAAAGATGTGGGGGGTAGGGCTGGCACCAGGTTTTCGTGTGCCCTGGGCCAAAGAGTGTCAGTGCGCCCTTTTAACACATACCACAATTCATGATGCCCCGATACGGCACAGAAATATAGGTATAGTACAATGAAAAATACTTCACTGCTTACATGACATGACTGATATCTATTTTAAATTCTACAATAGTTCAAAAAACGGACAGTATATTACTCCATACAGTATTATGGCCACCACCTAGTGCGCCATACAGAATAATGAGCCCCATATATTTCTCCATACAGAATAATTGGTCCCATATAATGTTCCATACAGTATATGATGAGCTCCACATAATGCTACAGTATATGATGGTCTCCATGGACGATGCTCTAGTGTGTTATGGGCCCAAATAATGCTCCATATATAATGGGCCCCATTTCTAATGCTCCAGTGTATAATGGGCCCTGTAAATGCTGCTCCAGTGTCTGATGTCCCCCATTTGGAATGCTCCAGTATATGATGGGCCTCATGGATGATGCTCCAGTGTCTTATGGGCCCAAATAATGCTCCATATATAATGGGCCCCATTTCTAATGCTCCAGTGTATAATGGGCCCTGTAAATGCTGCTCCAATGTCTGATGACTCCCATTTAGAATGCTCTAGTATATGATGGGCCTCATGGATGATGCTCCAGTGTATGATGGGCCCGATATATCATTCTCCAGTGTATATTGCTCCCCAAAAAATGCTCCCAACATTTAAAAAAATTAAATACCTCTCGCTGGGCACTGCTCTACTCTGGACTCCTCAGCATTGCCATCTTCCAGCTCTCTGCACTTGTACTGTTTCGGTAGAGGGCATACAGACGTGATGTAATCGCGCTCTCTGACCTGAATGTCACTGTCAGGAAACACGGAAGATGTCACAGCGGTGGAGCAGGGAGAGGTAAGTATTGCAAATGCTGTGGCCCTAAGCAAGCATGGGGGGCACACTCGTGGGCGACGGCACTGGCACAGGGCCCCACATAATACGACGGTATGTCTGATGGCGAGTGGGCCCTCCCACTGGCAGAGACACTTTTGCGCGCTATGAGGGGCCCTGTGCCAGTGCTGTCGCCCATAAGTATGACCCCCCCACCTGCTCAGGGAATCGGCACTTTCATCTGCACCTTCCTCTGTGTCACCATGTAAGGTGGTATAGTATGCGGGAAGGGGCACCTGAGTTTCATCAGGGTCTGATTCAGGCTCAGTAGACTGCGAGGGCAATGTAGTGCTGTGGGTGAATGTACCAGCAGAATCATCTAGCAGTTGCTGTGCATCAGTGCACTCTATGTCAGAATCATCTTGGACTGGGGAATTCAGGATTTGACTTGATAACCCAGGAATGGTATGTGAAAAGCGCTCCATGGAGTAATCTGAAGTGTGGGCTGCCGCATTCTTCACTTTTGGTGTGGGTGAAGGACACAAGGAAAGGTGTTGTTCCTGACCAGAAGCCTGCACTGACGACTCTGTGCTTGCAGTTTTTGTAACTTCAGAAGGGGAGGCAATAGAGCTGGAGGCAGTTTCGGCAATGTAAGCCAAAACCTGTTCCTGATGCTCCGGCTTTAAAAGCGGTTTACCTACTTCCAGAAAAGGGAACCTTAAAGGTCTTCTTGTGCCAGACGGTGATGCAGGCTCAACACCTCCTGCCTTAGCTGCTATTGTGCTTTTGCCAGAACCAGCCGATGCACCACCACCACCATCAGTACCAGCTGCGCCCCCCCGCCCACGTCCACGGCTTCTTCCACCATACTTCCTCATGTTTTGGAAAATGTACAAAAAATACCAGCAGAGAAATGGTACTGTATGAGGAGCATACAGCTGTGTAAGTTGTATGTAAAAATTTAAATCTCTGTATATATTTTGTTAGTCACAGACGCTCACCCAGTATGTATTTCACCGTAATCCAACAAGCAGATATACGGTACTGTATCAGAAGTGTACAGCTGTATACGTTGTTGGTGAAACTGTCAATCTCCGTATATGTATTTACGGAGTGTCAAACACACATGCTGACTCTGTATAGTTGTAATCGTAACAAGAACAGCAGATATACAATACTGTTTGAGAATCAGACAGCTCCATATGGTGTATGGCGAAATGGAAATGTCCGTATATGTATTTACGGAGTGTCACACACACGCTGACTCTGTATAGATGTGACAGTAATAACAACAGAAGATATCCAATACTGTTTGAGAATCGAATAGCTCAATACGGTGTATGGAGAAATGGTAATGTCTGTATATGTATTTATGGAGTATCACACACATGCTGACTCTGTATAAATGTGACCATAATAAGAACAGCAGATATACAATACTGTTTGAGAATCGGACAGCTCAATATGGTGTATGGAGAAATGGCAATGTCCGTATATATGTATTTACGGAGTATCACACACACGCTGACTCTGTATAGATGTGACTGTAATAACAACAGCAGATATACAATACTGTTTGAGAATCAGACAGCTCAATACGGTGTATGGAGAAAGGAAATGTCCGTATATGTATTTACGGAGTGTCACACACACACACGCTGACTCTGTATAGATGTGACCGTAATAAGAACACCAGATACTGTTTGAGAATCGGACAGCTCAATACGGTGTATAGAGAAATGGCAATGTCCGTATATATATTTACGGAGTGTCTCACACACACGCTGACTCTGATTAGATGTGGCTGTAATAAGAACAGCAGATATACGATACTGTTTGAGAAGCGGACTACTGTGCAGAAAAAAAGGAATAAAAGTATTTTTGCTTTGAAAAAAGCAGTCTGCACAGCAGTGTGCACACAGCAGTGCAGCTATCAGGTAGCCTTATAAGTAGTGTTGAGCGATACTGTTCGATACGAAAAAAATATCGGGTATCGCCGATTCCGATACCGGAAGTCCCATTCAAGTCAATGGGACTTCCGGTATCGGAATTAAAAAAAGCCCTTTATTTCCTTGTTGGCTAATTCTACATAATTGAAAACAAATAAGAATCATGTAGAATGTATTGTGGGAGGTGGAGGAGACATTAAAAGCATAGTGGTTTATTCAAATCACATGGCATAGCATTAATTCCAAATTTTTTTTTCAGTACGTTCGGAGTTAAAAAGATATTGACTATGTTAACCTTTTTTATATTTTGTCAGATATGTATGTTTCACAACTTCCCTGCTCTTCACGTTCTTTTGTACTTCTCCCACACTTTCTCCTTCACGATCCGCAGCAGTAGCATTTTTTTCATCAACTTTTTCTTCACCTTATTCATCTTCTTCTTCTTCTTCATCTTCTTCCCATTAATTTTTTTTTCCATTCTTCATATTCTTCTTATTCAGCTATTATCAATTTTAATATGCTATTTCTTCATCTTCTTCCTATTCTTCTTTGTCTTCATTTTCTTATGGTGACAGGCATTCCTGTAGTACTTATCTATAAAAGTTATAAGATTACACCTTACGTTCTGCCTGTCACTAAAGATTTACAACAGGATTTGTCCGCGTTCAGTTTGGCCTGCAGCAGCAGGCATTTTCCAGGGGCACCACGAGGAGGAATGGACTCACCCCCATTTACTGCTTAGTCTTCTTCTGCTTATAATTTTGATTTCTTCTATGCTGATTTTTAGTCTTATGCTTAATGTTCTTCTGCTTTCTGTTCTTTCTGCTTTCTGTTCTTCTGCTTTTGCTTCTTCTGCTTCTTGTTCTTCTGTCTTTTGTTCTGTATCTTGGTGGTTGTCTTCATGTTCTTTGTCCTCTTGGTCTTATTATTTAGGGTCATATTTCTGGTCTTCTTTGGTGTGGTCTTCAGGGTCGTCGTCATGGAGATCAATAAGGATTACCAAAGACAATTTCAAAAAGCTTGATCTTGGAAATGTAGCAGAAGGTACAAGAAGGCTGAGAAACTGGCGAGAACCAGCTGGCACCCGGATGGGTAGCAGAAGGAACAAGAGCCAATGGCACTACCGAGGACCAACTGACGGTGCTGGACCACGGTTACTAAGCAGAAGGTACCTGTGCTAAAAAGCACTACCAAGGACCAGCTGACGGTGCTGGACCTCGGATACCGAGATGGAGGCACCTAGGCCAAAGGCTCTGGCGAGAACCAGCAGACAGTGCTGGAACCCAGGTGGGTAGCAGCAGGTACCCATTCAAAGCAAAGTAGCCAGGCCGCAAGCCGGCCGCAGTTACCGAAACCCACAGTACTACAGGGGGTCCATGTACCATTGGCACTACGGATCCAGCCTTCAGTGCCAGTTCCCGCAGCCCACATAGGAGTCACCTAAACTGCAGGCACCGTAGAGTCGGCTAACCCGGCCGCAAGACGACAGGACAACGGATTGGTGGCATAGTGACCTTGACACTACCCGGAAACAGCAGGCGTGCTGGAACCAGGCTGGGCAACAGGGAGTCCCCGTGCCCAAGACACTGCCGAGAACCAGCTGACGGTGCTGGAACCCAGATGGGTAGCAAAAGCTACAAGAGCCAATGGCACTACCGAGGAACAGCTGACGGTGCTGGACCACGGTTACTAGGCAGGAGGTACTTGTGCTAGAAAGCACTACCAAGGACCAGCTGACGGTGCTGGACCTCGGATACCGAGATGGAGGCACCTAGGAAAAAGGCTGTGGCGAGAACCAGCAGACAGTGCTGGCACCCGGATGGGTAGCAGAAGGAACAAGAGCCAATGGCACTACCGAGGACCAACTGACGGTGCTGGACCACAGTTACTAAGCAGAAGGTACCTGTGCTAAAAAGCACTACCAAGGACCAGCTGACGGTGCTGGACCTCGGATACCGAGCTGGAGGCACCTAGGCCAAAGGCTGTGGCGAGAACCAGCAGACAGTGCTGGAACCCGGGTGGGTAGCAGAAGGTACCCAATCAAAGCAAAGTAGCCAGGCCACAAGCCGGCCGCAGTTACCCACAGTCCTACAGGGGGTCCATGTCCCATTGGCACTACGGATCCAGCCTTCAGTGCCAGTTCCCGCAGCCCACATAGGAGTCACCTAAACTGCAGGCACCGTAGAGTCGGCTAACCCGGCCGCAAGACGACAGGACAACGGATTGGTGGCATAGTGACCTTGACACTACCCAGAAACAGCAGGCATGCTGGAACCAGGCTGGGCAACAGGGAGTCCCCGTGCCAAAGACACTGCCGAGCACCAACTGGCGTTGTTGGAGCCCAGGGACAATCATGGTGTAGGCCGAGGCCTACTTGGTGGTAGTTTTAGATTGTTTGTAGGCTACAACAGACTGTCAACGTGCTCCAATTAGGCATCTGTCTCCACTCTGTTTCCAGGATTTCACGTGACTACCAACACCGCCAGTTTATGCGTACAGTAGCCGTCTGCCCAATCCACACGTGTTCCTGTGTTACTGGTGTTCTGTAATGTCAGCAGATCCCCTGATGTTTGTCTGCCAATGTCTCCTGCTCTGTCCACATTCCCACCACTCGCAGTGGGAAGGTGGACAGCGCAGGAGACAGTGCCGGACACACATTGGGGGATCAGCTCATGTTACAGAACACCAGGAACACAGGAACAAGTGTGGAATGCGTGGACGGCAACTGTGAGCAGGAACTGGCGGTGTTGGAGGTCAGGGGAAATACTAGAGACAGAGTGGAGACAGAGGCCAAATCAGAGAATGTTTAAATCTGAAGTAGTTACAATTTGGAGGCAGCAGCAGTTTGCCCTCCACACAGCAGGGGGATCAGCTGACGTTACCGAACCCCACTTTCACATGAACGAGTGTGTTTTTCTGTGTGGACAGCACTTCCGAGCACCAACTGGCGTTGTTGGAGCCCAGGGACAATCATGGTGCAGGCCGAGGCCTACTAGGAGCCAGGTGTAAAGCTGAGGTATTTTGACTTTGGAGGGAGCAGGACACTTTGCCCTACACACAGCAGGGGATCAGCTGACATTACCGAATCCCACTTTCACATGAACGAGTGTTTTTCTGTGTGGACAGCACTTCCGAGCACCAACTAGCGTTGTTGGAGCCCAGGGAGAACCAGGGTGCAGGCCGAGGCCTACTTGGTGGCAGTTTTAGATTGTTTGTAGGCTACAACAGACTGTCAACGTGCTCCAATTAGGCATCTGTCTCCACTCTGTTTCCAGGATTTCACGTGACCACCAACACCGCCAGTTTATGCGTACAGTAGCCGTCTGCCCAATCCACACGTGTTCCTGTGTTACTGGGATTCTGTAATGTCAGCAGATCCCCTGATGTGTGTCTGCCACTGTCTCCTGCTCTGTCCACATTCCCACCGCTTGCAGTGGGAAGGTGGACAGCACAGGAGACAGTGGCGGACACACATTGGGGGATCTGCGGACGTAACAGAACCCCAGTAACACAGGAACACGTGTGGAATGCGTGGACGGCAACTGTGAGCAGGAACTGGCGGTGTTGGAGGTCAGGGGAAATACTAGAGACAGAGTGGAGACAGAGGCCAAATCAGAGAATGTTTAAATCTGAAGTAGCTAAAATTTGGAGGCAGCAGCAGTTTGCCCTCCACACAGCAGGGGATCAGCTGACGTTACCGAACCCCACTTTCACATGAACGAGTGTGTTTTTCTGTGTGGACAGCACTTCCGAGCACCAACTGGCGTTGTCGGAGCCCAGGGAAAATGAGGTAGTAGGCCGAGGCCTACTTGGAGCCAGGTGTAAATCTGAGGTTGTTTGACTGTGGAGGGAGCAGGACACTTTGCCATACACACAGCAGGGGATCAGCTGACGTTACCGAACCCCACTTACACATGACCGAGTGTTTTGTCTGTGCGGACAGCACTTCTGAGCACCAACTGGCGGTGTCGGAGCCCAGGGAAAATCAGGTAGTAGGCCGAGGCTTACTTGGTGGCAGTTTGCGATTGTTTCTAGACTACTACTAACTGTCAACGTACTCCAATTAGGCCTCTGTCGTCACTCTGTTTCGAGTATTTCCACTGGCTTCCAACCACGCCAGTTGCTGCTCTGAAATGCCGTCTGCACAACCCACACTTGTTCCTGTGTTACTGGGGTTCTGTAACAGCAGCTTCTCCCTAGAGGTGAGTCAGGCAATGTCTCCTGCTCTGTCCACATTTCCACTACAAGTAGTGGGAATGTAGACAAAGCAGGAGACATTGCCGTGCTCAACTCTGGAGATGAGTAGATGTTACAGGACCCAGGTACCACAGGAACAAGTGTGGATTGTGCAGACGGCACTTGAGAGCAGAAACAGGCGGTGTTGTAGGCCGGAGGAAATACTCAAAACAGAGTGGAGACAGAGGGCAAATCAGAGAACATATTAAATCAGAGGTAGTCAGAAGTTGTAGGCAGCAGGAGAGTTTGCCGTACACACAGCAGGGGATCAGCTGACGTTACCGAACCCCACTTACACATGAGCGAGTGTTTTGTCTGTGTGGACAGCACTTCTGAGCAACAACGGGCGTTGCTGTAGCCCAGGAAATAAAGTTCAGGTCATAGAAACATGAACACAACAGGAGACCTGGATCCTGTTGCCAGCCAATTATTTATTCTGGAAGAGGACTGGCAAATTCAGGTGAGATCCAGGCCTTGTTCATTTTCACAAAAGTAAGCCGGTCAACATTATCGGCGGATAGTCGCGTGCGACGGTCTGTTACCACACCACCTGCAGCACTAAAGACACGTTCCGATAATACACTGGCAGCAGGGCAAGCCAGCACCTCCAATGCATACTGGCTAAGCTCTGGCCATGTATCCAGCTTAGAGACCCAATACTTGAATGGGGAAGAGCCGTCTGGGAGAACACTAACAGGGCACGACAAGTAGTCTGTCACCATCTGACGGAAACGTTGCCTCCTGCTGACTGGAGCCGTCTGTGATGGTGCAGCCGTTTGTGGCGGTCCCACAAAACTTTTCCACATTTGGGCCATACTGGCCTTGCCTTGTCCTGCGGCACTGCCTCTGCTACCTCTTTGTGCAGAGCTTCCTCCACTGCCTCTACCCACATGGCTGCTTTGAAAAGCACTACCGGCAACACTTGTGGGGGGAATGGAGAACATGATGGCCTGCACAAGTGTTTCTTGGTACTCCCGCATTTTTCACTCCCGGTTCAACTGTGGTATGAGGCTTTGTAAGTTGTCCCGGTAGCGAGGATCTAGGAGGGTGTACACCCAATAATCAGCCGTGTGGAGAATGTTGGTGATGCGGCGGTCATTTAACAAGCACTGCAGCATGAAATCAACCATGTGCTGCAGACTGCCAACTGGACCGGAAACGCTGTCCCCAGCTTGAGGCAGCATCTCTGCCTGCTCAGCATCACCCCACCCTCGCTGTACACACTGACTACTAGAGCCTTGTGTACCTCCCTCCTCTGGAGAGATGTGTTCCTCCTCCTCCATTGACTCCTCGTCATCCTCCTCACTAAGTGTCCCCTGCCTGGGCCTTTGTGTGGAAGCACGTTGCGCAGACTTGCCAGAAGCAGATGGCATTTCTGACTGCTCATCCTCGACCTCTTCAAAAACCTCCTCACTTAGTGCTTGTAAGGTTTTTTGAAGCAGACAGATGAGGGGGACAGTCATGCTGATTAGTGCATCATCTGCACTGGCCATCCGCGTGGAGTCATCGAAGGCACGCAAAACTTGGCAGATGTCCTTCATAGTGGCCCACTCAGTGGTGGTGAAGTGTGTCCGGCGCACAGTGCGACTTGTTTGCGCCTGATGCAGCTGGTACTCCATTACTGCTGCCTGCTGCTCACACAACCGCTCCAACATATGTAACGTTGAATTCCACCTGGTGGGGAGGTCACATATGATGCGATGTTCTGGCAGGCGGAATCGGCGTTGCAGAGATGCAATGCGCGATCTTGCCATGCTGGAACGCCGCAAGTGAGCACACTCTAGGCGAACCTTGTGCAGCAGTGCATCAAGATCCGGATAGTCCATCAGAAAGCTCTGCACGACCAAATTGAGCACGTGTGCCAGACATGGTATGTGAGTGAGGTTGCCTAGGCCCAGAGCTGCCACTAGATTTCAGCCATTGTCACTCACTACCAAACCTGGCTGGAGATTCGCTGGCACAAACCACACATCGCTCTCCTGCTTGATGGCATTCCAGAGCTCCTGTGCTGTGTGGCTCCAATTCCCCAAAGAAATTAATTTAAGGACGGCCTGTTGACGTTTGGCCACACCTGTGCTCATATCTGGCCTAACAGGCTCACGCAGTGCTGATTCCGAGGAACTAGAGTAGGAGGAGGACTCAATATGTACAGACTGCATTCCTGCAATCCTTGGAGTTGGCAGAATACGTACAGAGCCACTCTCCAGATCTGTACCCGGCTCCACAACATTGACCCAATGGGCAGTGAGGGAAAGGTATCGTCCCTGTCCATGGCTACTGGTCCACGCATCGGTGGTCAGGTGGACCTTGCTACTGACGGCATTTAGTAACGCATTTTTAATTTTTCCCTCCACATGCTTTTGCAGGGCAGGGACAGCTTGCCTGCTGAAATAAAAGCAGCTGGGCACATTGTATTGTGGAACTGCCAGTGACAAAGTTCCGGAAGGTGTCAGTCTCCACCAGCCTGAATGACAGCATCTCAAGGGCCAGTAGTTTGGCAATGCCGGCATTCAGAGCCAGTGCTCGGGGATGGTTTGCCGAGTATGGCCGCTTTTTCTCCCATGCCTGTGCTACAGATAGCTGGTGAGTGGCCTGGGAGTGTGCTGATGACTGCGAACGTGGTTCAGTGGGTGGAATTTCACTGGGTCTCTGGACAACAGTGGCAGTGGTTCTTCCATGGCGTTCCAGTGAGGAAGCCGAACCAGCTGTGTGTGAGCTGGAGGAAGAGGCCCCAACACGAGCTGAAGAGGTGGTAGGTGCTGCTGAAGGTTGGCCTACATCTTCAGTGTGTCTGTGTAACTCCACCTCGTGCTTGGTACGCACATGTTTCCACATATTTGTGGTATTGAGGTTGGTCACATTTTTCCCTCGTTTCACTTTCTGATGACACAGCTTGCATTTGACAAAGCAAATGTCATCTGCAACTGTGTCAAAAAAAGACCACGCACTGCAAGTCCTGGGAGCGCCCGTTTTGTGTTTTGGAAGAGGATTGCTCCTCACGGGTGCCAAAGTGGAGGCTACAGGCAACCAAGTCTGCCCCCGCCGTCTGCCTCCTCTTTTGGCCTTTCGGGGAATCTCTTCCTCAGAGCTGCTCCCACCACCTTCCTGTGGCTGACGCCATGATGGGTCAAGGACCTCATCATCTCCACTCCCCTCTTCAAGCACCGGCTGGTCCTGGGTTGTCTCGCCAGCACCGTATGCACCAGAAATTGGCAACTGAGTTTCATCATCATCTGATGCATACTGAGGTGTGCTGACCATAGGCACTGGCCCACCCGCCTCTTCAGATTCAGAGGGACAAAGCAGTTGCGCATCACTGCATACTCCCTCTTCTTCACACTCTAGAATGCTGCTTGGCTGGCCACCTCTTTCCAAGCCAACAGATTCTGAGAACAGAAGTAAAGATTGAGATAGCTCCTGTCCAGGGCTCTCAGACTACCTGGGCAATTTGGCAGGTGGTGAAGAGATAGATGGTTGCTCTTCAGTGCTCTGGCCTTGGGAGGATGCGGAAGTCATTGAAGTGGATGCGTTAGCTGCCATCCATCCGACAACGGCTTCAATTTGTTCGTCACGCAGCAGTGGGGTACGGCGAGGTCCTACAAAGCTGCGCATGAAGGACTGTTGCCTGGTAAAAGTGGGGGATGCCAGGTCACTGGTGGCCGCAGCAGACACCGAATCCCCACGTCCTCTCCCTGCTGAATCCCCCCGTCCTCTCCCTGCTGAAACTCCACGGCCACGACCAGGTGCCTTACTCCCTGTCTTCTTCATCTTGGTAGACTGATAAAGATAGGCAGAAAAGTAAAAAAGGGGTGGCTTAGTGTTCTTATTCCTGAACACCTGCTAACCAGTATAAGAAACCCTAATTTGGCTAAGAGTGTGTGTACTACACTTTAATATGATCTAATGTGGCCTAGACAACTGTAAAGTGGAGTGTTTGGTGAACTTTATTTCCTTCTTTTTTGGGTGGGGGGAAAGGAAAGGATGTGACCAAAGTTTGAAAGCTATAGTATCACAAACTTTTTGGAGCGATTACAATGCAGGAAGCTAACCTACAATGCAATTGATGAGGCTCCAAAAATAGGGTGATACTAGCCTGGCTGGCCCTGAAGGGCACAAGCCAGCAAAAAGGCTTCTCTATCTAATCCTATATAGTGTTTGCAACCAACCAATGACAATGGATGCGGTTGGAAGCACACTAATATAGGAGCAAAAATCTGGCTAAATTAGCTGCAAAAAAAGGACTATGTATGAGGCAGTGACGCACGCTGAGCGGACTACAGCTAGCGGTGGCTGTAGAACACACTGCAACGTGAGCTGCACTCACACAGAGAGACCTATCAGACAGCCAAAAACAGTGCAGAGAAATGGGCTATAGCACTGAAAGGCTGCTGAAAGGCTCCGCTGTCCACTCCTTTAGTGTTTGCAACCAACGTATATGGATACGTATGGAAGCACACTATACAGGAGAAAAAAAAAGCAGCAATAAAAGAAAAATGTGTATGAGGCAGAGACACACGCTGGCCGGCCTACAAGCAGACGTGCCTGCAGGACACACTACACAGCGTGGGTCTGCACTCACACAGCCCTTGCAGACAGCTGTGAAAACAGCGCTGCTAGGGAAAAGCAAGCTACAGTGGTGGTTTATGTAGCCTGGGTTAAGCACTATATGTTTTGTGGAATCGCTATTTCTAACTGTCCCTCACAGTCTTCAACAGCAGCCTGTCCCTAACTGAATTCACAGCAGAGTGACCAGAAATGGCGGCTGCAGCGCTTTTTATAGTGCATCGTGACATCATTTCAGCAGCCAATCACAGCCATGCCAGTAGTTAACATGCCTACATGCCTAACAGGATATGCCCACACTTCTGAGGATCCCCATTGGCTGAATCAAATCGAGCGGGCTCCTAGCATTATGGGAACTTCCGATTCCGGTATTCGATATGAAAAAAATATCGGAAC